>NW_027223766.1:29719406-30353906 GCF_028538775.1 Myotis yumanensis
ATGATTGTATTCAATACCAATGATAAGGCAATATGAACAAAAAGGAAAAGGGTGGTATGGACATATGTCTAATAAAATCAGGAGTGTTACTGGAAAATTATTTAAACATTCATGAGGAATGTGCTTTGACCAATTAGAATGCTGGGCCCTGCAGGATCCTGGAGACTCAGTGCTTTTCCAATAATTAACCCTTTAGTTGCTGGGCTGGTAGCAGGTCCAGGAAGTCCCAGAGGAGCAGTGGTCGGCAAACTCATTAGTCAACAGAGCCAAATACCAACAGTACTTCTTCAAAATAGACTCACCCAGGCCGAAAACCTACATCTGCGCATGAGCTCCGAAGTTTCAATCGCACTGTACGTGCGTGCCTGCACGTGGTATTTTGTGGAAGAGCCATACTCAAGGGACCAAAGAGCCGCATGTGGCTCACGAGCTGCGGTTTGCCGACCACGGGGCTAGGGTGATAAAGGTCACAACCATTGGGAAAAGGCAGTAGGTTGTGGCAATGACTGTATTAACTACTACTAAAGCAGTGGTAGGGCTATACTGGTACACACTGTCGAATATCATCCTTGAGCCTGATGCTACAATAGCCTGGTGGTGCTTACCAATATTAGGGACACTGATTCCTTCATACATATTATGGGAAAGCCAGGCATTTAGAAAGAGGAGATTAAGCATCTACCTGTAACTTAAATAGGGACCTTTGATCTTCATCCCTTGACCAATTACTAGAAATATTTTCTCATCATAAATGAGAAATCAAAGCAAAAAGGTCAGAGCACACTGCACCAGCAACCTAAGAAACTCAAGGACTCTTAAACATTTCTGGTGCAAGCCTCAGCGCGTCTGAGGAACGACAATGATTACTGATCTCTTCCTATGAACCAGACACAAAGCTGAGCACTTTATACTATAGTACATTAATTCCGTGATTCCTGCATAGCATCTGGTGAGGTACCATTTTATAGAGGAAGAAAATGAAATTTATAGAGGTTCACTACACACTTACCAAGTGAACCGAGTCTAATCCCGAAGCCTGTGTGTGACTCGCTGCTGCCACACGCCCCCCTTACCTTTACACTGACCCCTGCCACTTGGTTTTAGGCAGGCAGCCACGTTCACTAGACTTGGCTGTTGATAACACTTGGGATGACAGCGCTCATCATGCTCTACAAATAAGACGAGAACAAATTTCCTCTAACAGCTGTCCTAAAGCTGCTGAGTAAAATGCTGCTACACTCGAAAGGGGCACATACAACACCAGACTAAAGGCATGACTTACGCTTCTAAACACCTTTGTGGGATGGAAATCAAAGGTGGGTTCGTCATGAACTTTGTTAGAGCATGTCCACCACGGATTGAAATTCATGCTCCACTGGGCCATTCTGAGATATGAGAGAATGAATAACCACAAGTATAAAAGAGGCCCCCCCCCCCGCCCCCCCGCCACCCGTTACAAGAAAAAAGGGAAATGTTGATCCAATTTAATGGTGTCGTACTGTTAAAATTGTGCTGGTTGCAAATTCATTCCTTAAAACTTACCAATTCTTGACCTTTTAGCACAGGAATCGAAAATGCAGGTAATATTTCATTTTTTTGTGCTTTTGCTTTATCGCACTTCTCAGGTACCATGCTTTTTACAAATTGAAGATTGTGGCAACCCTGAGTTGAGTATTTTTGCACTATTTGGCACTGCATTTGTTCACTTCACGTCTCTGTGTCAGTTTGGTAATTCTCACAATGTTCCAAACTCTTTCATTATTATATTCGTTATGGAGAGAGAGAAAACATTGACTGGCTGCCTCCTGCACACTCCCTACCAGCTATCTAGCCTGCAACCGAGATATGTGTCCTGACTGAGAATTGAACCAGCAACCTTTCTGTGCCCTGGACGATGCCAACCAGCTGAGCCACATCCACCAGGGCAAGATCAGTGATTTTTGATGTTACTATTGTATTAGTTTTGGGGTGCCATCAACTGCACTCATATAAGATGGCAGACTTAATAAATGTTGTATGCTCTGCTCTGGCTGTACCTCACTCTCTCGCCCATCCTCTGGCCTCCTTTTTCCATGAGACACAAGAATATTAAAATTAGGCCAATTAAAAACCCTCGCATTTTTAATCAATAAAGTATTTTTTAAATTAAGGGCACATACATTTTTTATTAGCCATAATGCTATTGGCACACTAAGTAAACTACACTAAGTAGTGCAAAAATAACTTTTATATGCACTGGGAAACCACAAAATTTGTGTGACTGGCTTTGTTGCGATATTCATTTTATGGTGGTGGTCTGGACCCAAACCTGCAACATCTCTCAGCTATGCCTGTAAATACAAATCATCGCCCCCCTTTTTTTCTAAACATTCGGAGAGCAGACTATATAGCTACTTGTTTTCTGAAAAGAATATATATTTAATATCTGAAACAGAAATCAGTGGAAAATTTCAAGATATATGTCACAGAACCTGTCAAAAGCATCTGTTCAATAACTACAATCCAATTTATTTGTTGTGTGAACTGTAAGCAAAGGTCATCTAACTCATAAAGGAGCAACGGAAAGATTGCTCCGCTCTATCAGCACAGGGATCTCACAAGCTGGGCAAAGCAGGCGCTGCTGTCTGACCTTTTCTCTCCCACGAGCGGCAATAGACAGAACAGAGATCAGGCATTTTGGGACAGAATGAGACAGTTATGTTTCCCACATTTTCCTGAAAAAGACTTAAAAATCCCTTACCAGGAAATTCCAGTTGGCATCGATCTGAGTCACCATGCCGGAGAGGAACACCCCCAGGAAGAGGAGGGAAAGGGTAAAAGCCGTCACGGACACGAACATGACCCATCCTTGGAGCAGAGGTAGAGGAACATTGGAGGAAGCAACCAAAATCCAGACGAGTCCCCCGAACAGCTAATGGGTAAAAAGAAAAATGGCAGTAAGTTTGGGCAACAGAATAGAACGCGCGTGCATCACTCTTACCATGACCCTTGCTTCTCCCCAGGCCCCCGCACACACTCCCGCCTCCCCGCCCCATCTTCTTTTCTTTATCACGATGTGAGATGCCTTCTCCCCTCAGGTGCCAGCCCTGCGCTTTTACTCGCAAGCCCGATCCGACTGCACACCTGTTTCTGCACCTGCCTGCATGGACTCTCGCCTCAGCCCGTGAACAGGCCCCGTGTTCTTTCGCCAGCTAAACAGATTTCCTTTGACCTGCTGCCTCTCTAACTACTGCCCTCCTAAGTATTTTCCTTTTCAGTATTTTTACAAATTCATCTTTGTTTGGTCTCCACCTCTTTTTGGTGTTACTCTTCAAACCACTGGACAGTGAGTGGCTCTGCTCTTGCCACATCTCAGAGTTTTATCAGCAAAGATCAGCCATAACTTTTAATGGCCATGTTTCAACGCTTATCAGGAAATTGTTCATGTGAAATTATTGCCTATATCAGTGATGGCAAACCTATGACACGCGTGTCAGAGGTGACACGTGAACTCATTTTTTGGTTGATTTTTCTTTGTTAAATGGCATTTAAATATATAAAATAAATATCAAAAATATAAGTCTTTGTTTTACTATGGTTGTAAATATAAAAAAATTTCTATATGTGACACGGCACCAGAGTTAAGTTAGGGTTTTTCAAAATGCTGACATGCCGAGCTCAAAAGGTTCGCCATCACTGGCCTATATAGAGAGTAAAAGTTTCAGCTGTCATACATAATGGTAACCAATAAAATACACCATCACCTATTGATACTCTCCTATGTGCTGGGCATGGAAATAGGTACTTTAGATCAGTGGTCACCAACCGGTAGTCCGTGAGGTCCGAAAGGTTGGCGACAGCTGCTTTAGACAGTCACAGACCTAATTTAATACATACCTATTGCCCATCAGGTGCTGTGCCAGGTTCTAGGAATAAGCAAGCTACACTTGGTCTCCACCACCACAGAATTCATAGTCTCTTACAGCAAAGAGCCAATTAAGCAAGTGATTAAAATGCTACTGCATACACGTCAGAACTGGGCAAAATCTGAGCATTGTGGGTCCACATAATGAGGGCTCTAAATCCAGATTTGAAAAGTCAGAAAATACTCGCTGGAAGCAACAACCCAAAGAACAGGGCTTGGGGGAGACGGAAGGTGGGTGGAGAGAAGGCTGATGCAGGGCAGGAGGTGAGTCTTGAGAGGACCTGGTGGGAGCTGAGAGCGAGCCTGGGGAGCTGGAGACCCAGCTGATGGTCCTGCAGGTGACATGAGGGCGTGAACCTCACCCACAGGCAATGGGAGGCCACGAATCATCTTGAGCAGGAACTAGCATGACCAGATTCGCCTTTAGAAGTTTCTCTCTGGCTAGAGTGTGACACAGACTGGAGAGGAAGTGATGGAGCTAGAGACCACACAGGAGACTGTTATACCAACAGAGTATAAATCAGACTCAGGGCACTAATTAGAGAAAACTTTAAAAAGTAGACAGGATGCTTATTGGATCAGATATGAGCATGACAGGAAAAGATCAGACACGGGATACTCAGCTTTCTGACTTGGGCAACTAGGAGTGAGTGAGAGAACACAGGGGAGAAAGGGTTAGGGCAGTGATGGCGAACCTTTTGAGCTCGGCATGTCAGCATTTTGAAAAACCCTAACTTAACTCTGGTGCCGTGTCACATATAGAAATTTTTTGATATTTGCAACCATAGTAAAACAAAGACTTATATTTTTGATATTTATTTTATATATTTAAATGCCATTTAACAAAGAAAAATCAACCAAAAAAATAAGTTCGCATGTCACCTCTGACACACGTGTCATAGGTTCGCCATCACTGGGTTAGAGAGTGAAGACAGTGCGTTTCATGGATCTAACAGCGGCGGTCTCCTCCACACGACCACTAATAAAGCCATTATGGCTATGCATCCTTGGCAGGGCATGCCGGGCCCCTTAAGAATCTAACCTGTCTTTTTCATCCTTGTCTCTTGTCACTAAGCCTCTCACATTTTACACGATAGAAAAAACAAAACCCACAGTCCAAAGATAAAGCTCTTTCATGTCTGAGTGGCTGACCTACGCTGGCCAAGAATGTCACTCCCTCCCCCATGTGTATTTGAGAAACTCCCATTCACCGCTCATCCGGGATAGCTCATGATCCAAAAAGGCATTCGTTCCAGAGTCCCACCCATGCTCAGGAACCCCTGTCCTCTGGGCATGCTGGTAACTGTGAACGTGTTACATTGCTGAGAAACGCTGTAACTGAATGTCCTGGCTTCCAGTCCAGTCACATTATCAGACCTGCTTGGCAGCAGGCTGCCTCGTGTGTCTCCACATCCAAAGCCATTTATTAGTCTGCGGGATAATCCTTTCCTAACTGTCAGGCCTTGTGCTAGATTTGGAAACAAAAATCTAGGCTATATACTTGCCCTGAAGACACGGACAGGTCACCACTGGGAATCAACCCCACCCCCACCTGTCGCCTCCCACACCCACAGATGACATCACAGAAGCATGTGTACCTGGCAGGCACAAGGCTCTTACATATTTGGTCAGTGAACAAATAAATGCCTAGTGCCCATAGAAGAACAGTTGGAGTTCTAGATATTAAAAACCAACAATCATCTGTGTCTCGCTTCTTAAGTATCTAGACAATATCCCAATTGCACAAGTCACTGAAAGTTAAAAACACAGGCTTTAATTCAAGTTTCTAAATGAAGGCCCAGTTATATAATTCATTACTACTTTGAAAAACATTTTGAAAAGCATAATAACTTATCACTTGAGCAATGATAATTAAAGCACCAGCCTAATAAATTTCTAATTGTGGTGGTATATCTCAAGTCCTACTATCAAATCAAGCATGAACAACCAACCCTGACAGTTTTATGAAGTAAATCTAAGTCATGAATATGAATGCATATTAAAAAATTTAACCACAGCTTTATTAGTAAGCTATGAAAGATACAGTGATCCCGGTAAAAAATTTTCTACTCTTCGTACTGTTTAATAAATATTTGATGGTGATAAGATCTTCAAATCTTTTGTTTGTTTGTCTTCTCAGCCTTTTCTTCCTGGTAGCCTTTTCTTCCTCTTCCACTACAAATAACCCCTGTTATTTTAAATACTATTTAAGGAATAACATCATTATTAACTATCTATTAATTCAAAGTCATTTATTGAGAAGGTACAAGTACCAAGGTTAATAAAGAACAATGGGCCATTGTTTAATAGGGGCAGGCAGACTCAAACAGATAGGCATAATCATATGATATAGGAACTGTGATAAACTGACACCTCTGAAGAAGAGGGTATCTGATCCCTTGGAACTAAACATAATATTTCGTAAAACTGGACAGGACCTCAAACAGGGCAGCCTCAAATCTACTGTCAGGCACTACAGAAGGATATTCCAGAAAAAAAGAAGAAGAAGAAAAAAAAAAGGGCAAGGCTCTATCTACAGCAGCTCCAAACAAGGGAGAAATAGACACCAGTAAATCTGATTCAGAAGCAGATTGTGGAGCGAGCTATAAAAAGCGCTCCACACAGCGTGCTCCGGAGGCTGGAGAGGAATGTGCTGGGAGGACTCAGGGCGGCAGGCGGGAGGCAGGGTTCGAAGCAGCCTTTCCAGGCAGAGCAGGGCTTTGACAGGGGATGCTAATGTGACACAAGGATGAATTGTTCTTGTCATACTCAAAATTACAGCCCTTCCCACACCTCAAAGGCTTGGAAAGGAAGTGCAGTGCTTACGTGAAAAGAACAGATTTAGCTACCCATCTGTGGTGTGTGCACTCAGGGCAGGTAGGGAGGAAGGTATATGAATAAACATAGACAGCATCCTCGGTCAGAGATCCTGGGAAGTTGAGATTTAAGTCCTGCTCACCACAGTAGCTTGGGAAGGGGGAGGATGGGCCAGAGAACATAATTAAGCCTGCTCTGGAGATCCTGCCTGCCTCGCTGTAACACTATCATGCGGGCGTCACTAGGGCCTTGACACAATTATTTCTCCCCTTCCTCATGGTTTCCTTTCGCCAAAAGCTATCTTTGCTCCCAAGCTTCCCAACCTGGTTCCCCCTTAAAAAACTCTTTCAAGCCCTCGCTGGTTTTGCTCAGTGGGTAGAGCATCGGCCTGTGAACTGAAGGATCCCAGGTTCGGTTCCAGTCAAGGG
Organism: Myotis yumanensis; assembly: GCF_028538775.1. Taxonomy (NCBI): domain Eukaryota; kingdom Metazoa; phylum Chordata; class Mammalia; order Chiroptera; family Vespertilionidae; genus Myotis; species Myotis yumanensis. The sequence continues at coordinate 29,726,556 of NW_027223766.1, forward strand.
CACATGCCCGGGCTGTGGGCTCGATCCCCAGCGGGGAGCATGCAGGAGGCCCCTTAAGGAAGCCCCTTAAGCCAATCCGTGATTCTCTCTCATCATTGATGTTTCTGTCTCTCTCTCCTTCTCCCTTCCTCTCTCTGAAATCAATAAAAATATATTTTAAAAAATAAATTATTTCAATGACATTACTAATGCACAACATATTCTCTTCATCTAATGCTGGGCATCGCCAAGCTCAAACCCACGGCCACTGTAGGTATCCTGTTCAGTAGACGTCACTCTGGAGGAGCCTTGTTTTCAGAGATGAACAGCAGAACACAAAAATGGTTCTGACCGGAGGGAGACCAGCTGATAAGTGTGGAGGCAACTGCAGGGAACACCCACTGCGAAGGGTGGGAGGCCACGTTGCCCATGCTGTTCTCATCGTGGATCCAGAACCACGTGCTGACTTCCTGTCTGCCACTGCCTTTCAATGCTCTTTGGTGTCCAAAATCGTCTGATTATGTATAACACTCCCAAAATGTATAACATTTTTCAAAACTTGTTTTGTCTGGCATAATGTTTTGACTTGTGTTGTGAAAGATCACCACGGCAAGTGATCATCCATTCTCTCACACCAAATGCATCACATTCTGAACTTTCTCAGAAACTAAGTTGGGGCCCATGACTCTGTGCCTCAAGCTCTAACTAAAAGACACCCCGACTTGCAGGTCATGCAAAGGCAAAGGTTTCCTAGAAGGAGCGTTCAGCCTTCCCTCCCCTGGCTGTTTCCCTAACCTCCCGAGCTCCCCTGTAGGTATACCTGGACACACCTTAAGTGCTCAATTACATTCTGAGTGCAGTTATTAAATTGCTACACATCCCTAAAAGAATGCTCTCCTTTGTGGCTTAGCATATACTTCTCACTTTAGTTTGGCACCTGCAGGCCATAAGGGTGAGACTTAGCTGCCACCTTCCCACAGGAAAACTGTGCAAGTACTCATCCACACATCACACTGACCTGAGCTCTCAGAGTTGGAGTTAAAATGTGTTACCACTAGAAATTCTGGACTGGTTAAAACACATGAGCCCCAGGGAAACTAAGGCATTGAGCAAACAGAGACTCTTGTAATTCTGGCTGGAAGGACTACAGACTTCACAACTTGTGTCCTATTTGGATGGCATTCTTATGTCTCCAAAGGATTCTCTTTGCAAATACCCCCTTTCCTTTCAAATGTAACTTATTTCCTAATAGCCTGCATTCATTCATTTATTGTTAATCCTCACCTCAGGACATTTTTTTCCATTGATTTTTCAGAGAGAATGGAAGGGAGAGGAAAAGACAGAGAGAGAAACATCAATGCTAGAGAGACACATCAATTAGTTGCCTCCCACACAGGTTCAGGAATCTAAGAGCCTGCAATCAATGTATATGCCCTTGACCGAATTCAAACCCATGACCCTTCAGTCTGCAGGCCAACACTCAACCACTCAGCAAAACGGGCTAAGGCTCTAATAGCCTGCTTTTAAACCTGCCCTCCGACATCTTAGCTAATAATTTTCAGACCAATTTGACACCTTCATCTTAGTATACTCTTATTATTCATCAAGTAAACAAGCCAATTCCGACTCTGACCTATTTTCAGTCAATGTTTGGAATGAGAACAGGGTAAGGTAAGTGAATGTGAAGGTATAAAGGACTGTTCAACTGCCCTGATGGTGAAATACTTCATTATTTAGAACGTTCTGTAAATAAATATAACCCTCTCTTTCCAATTCTCCTACTACTTACATATTGGGTAGTTCATCACTTTATAGCTGTAAAAATCAACAAACCAGCAAGCCTAGAGGGAAAAAAAAATATTATCTCCCAGTCTGGCTTATAGAGTTAGTTTGAGTAAGAGGGTGAAGCTAATGAGAATAACAAAAATATTAACTAGCATTTATGGAGCTCTTATGTTCCAAGCAATGTTGTGTTTTATTTGTACCAATCTAATCCTCACAAACACTGACAGATAATTACCATTCCCATTTTATAGATAAGTTAATTGGGGTAGGAAGCCATTAATAACTTGCCCTAACTTACACGGTTAATAAATGTTAGACCTGGGATTTGAACCTGGCAATTGGCTTCCAGAGCTTATGATCTCAATATTATGCTATTCTGCCTCCCTCAGATCTTAGCGTTCATCTAGAGCAGGGCTTTTGCCACAGATTGGCTTGGTGGGAGGGGGGAGAAGGTTGATTCCCTGAAATGATATCAAAATGGATAGATAAGTGCATAGTAATTTTTCTGAGGACACAATCCACAACTTTCATCAGAATCACAAAGGGATCTGTGGTGCCCTCCAAAGTTCAGAATACCTTATAGACTCAATAACCCCTCCTATTTTAATGGGTGCTCATTTATTGTATACCTATAATGAAACCACATGGTGAAGGAACTGGTTAATATGTTCGACAATTGATCCCCTAGTAAACAGAGGACCTACAATGAATTCCATTTAATACACAAATTGTATTTCAGAAGATTTTTTTTAATAAACTGGGAACATATCTTAGTCAACAGATAAGATACAATAGCTGACAGATATGTTTACAGGTAGCCCATGAAAGTAAATTCATTCACAATGTGACTGCAGTCAAGTGGTAATAGAACTAGAGAACACAGCTGCCTACCTATCTCTCCAAGTTCACCTGGTCCCTGCAATGCTCCTTTCCCTACCACCCTTTGTTTTGTTTTGTTTTTGTTTTTGTTTTTTTGGTTTTTTTTTTTGCATTCTGGCCTGTTTCTTATCCCCTGCACACAGAGTCCATTACACTGCTGATGCTGCCATCAACATTTTGCTGGATAATTAAATTCCATATATTCTAGAAAGATATGTCTTCCAGAAAGATTTCCGTGGCTGGATGCCATCCCTTGGTGCTGCCATGGTTACTGATGTGTGTATCCTCCAAGCTTACAACCCACTGGTTTGAAATCCTGGGCACACATGTGTGTTTCACTCACTGGATTGTGCGGCCAGAGTGGGTGACCTCACCTTAAGCATCTCGGAACCCAGGGCAGTGCTTTCTACAGAAGATGCTCCTTTGCACTCAACTTGAAATGAATGGGAACCAACCAGCGTGTGTAACGAGTGGTTCCAGAAGTAAACCCTCCAGAAGTGCAGGTGGGGATGGTAGGAACACACTGCTGTCTGAAGCCTTGCTCACCTCCTGGCACACGGTGGGTATTCGAAAATAGGCATGAATCTACTGAAGCAGAAACACGTACTTCTCAATTTTCAAGTTTTATCATTGGCAATGCCTATCTCCTGATACAAGATCTCAGAAGACCAGAGTGGAAAATTATGGAGTTGTCACCTTTTGCTAGTTGAACTCATGACACCTCCTTTTCAATCTTCTTCAGGCCCCAAATTTGTTCAGTTTACCTGTTCGGCTGCAATTGCCACTGGAACTTGTGCCTTACTATCCCCACCACCACCACCCCCAACCTCACCCCCTCCTGCACTCTTTCATTAATCCCCATCTGTTCTCCCACCATGCTTTCATCCAAACTGGTCCTGGACTAGCCCTAGTACAGTTCTGAATTAGAGGTACAAGTTAGCAGGGGTTTTTTTTTTTTTGTTTGTGTTAATCAGGGAAAGAAAAACAATGTAAGTCTTGGGAAGCAATGAGAAATCACATATATAGAAGAGGCCTAGGTATAAAACAGCCTAATGCAAAAGAGGTTTGCTTTTCAGATTTACATTTGAAGCTTTAGAAATATGTTTGAGGATGCTATAAAGAATTATACTTTCATCCTCCCCATGTGACCCAAACTTTCATTTTGGTTTCTCAAATACCTGATGCTCACCCTGTAATGGAAAGCACATACTACAGGGGAGAAATATGTTCTGGCTCCTTTTTGTTCTTATTTAAAAATTCCCTTGATTTTTAAAATCCTCTTTTCGTGTTTGTTGGTAACTAGTTATTGCCAAGGTTAAAAATGTTCATGCACGCCAGGGCCCTGATGTTGGCAAGAACTGTGCAAAGCATACCTCTTTCCTGCCTTTTTATCTCCCTCCTTTCTGAAAACTATTACACAAAAGTTAAGAATGTCATATATGGTGCCTATGAAAGGACATGGCCCTTTTCATATAAAATAGGACACAGGAAATCAGGTCAAACTACAAATTCCTGGAGAAGAATCAAGACAGCTGAAGAGTTGGACAGGACTGAAGAGGGCTGCCCTTCTCCACTCCAGCCAATTTCTCTAGAATATTTACACACCCTGTCCAGTTTGCCCAACAGAACAATCAAGGCGTGTCTGTTAAGTCCTGCAGGTGCTTGGTATTGGTACACCAGCCTGGTCCTTTATCATTCCAGTCTTTTCTATTCATCCGTATCAGTAAATAGATAAACCATGCCCATGGCGCCTACTACCAGCTACAACATTTCTATAGAGCTCTGCAGAACAAATCTCTTCTTTACCTTTTACTTGGGAGCTCAAGGTCAAGGTTTTCCACAACTTGGTTTAAAGTTTTCCATACTTCACATTTCTTACTGGGCTGCCAATCAGGGCCAATGACTGCTGAAAGTAATCCCTGGCAAGGCCATTGGTTTATTTCCGTATGAAGTTTTAAAGACTCTTCATAGGAATGAAGATGTGTTAACTCAGAGGCAAAGGGAAAGTCTTACCTATAGAATGAAACCCCTTTTATAGGGGACCATACCCAGGGCTAGCCCCTCTTCACTCCTGCAAACACACAATTTCCCTTTGCACCCAAAAATCTATTTCCTGGGCAAGAAAACTCTATGGATCTAAACACTCATGTGTTAGTCCAACTGAAGTCAAAGCTTTAGGTTGAAGAGAACCTGAAATCCCTCCCATAGATTTATCTGCATGACTACACATGTCTGCTCCGCAGCTCCTCCCTCCCATCATCCTTTCACTAACATTTGCTCCTCCTCACCCCCAATAATTCCTCTGAGTGACAGTTTACAGATTGGTGTAATATCACTTCAGCACATGTCAAACTTCACATACTTGCTACACCTCCTAAGCCTCAAATCTCTCTCTTCTCTGCTTCTTTCCATTGTCCTACTTCTGGGTCTCATCATCCCTCATCCAAATCACTGCAATCAGCCCCTTACCTGACCTCACAGCCTTCAATCTGTCCTCTAACCAAACTTCACCACAAAAAGATGTCTAAAATACAGGCTTGATCAGGTCTGCCCCTGTCCTTCAGCAGCTTCCCATCACGGACAGAATACCTTCTCTGCCTTGGCCTATCATTTCTCGGCAAATCAACAATGTGAACCTTATCTGCTCTTTTCCCTTCTTTTTCTGCCACCTTCCCATCAGTCATGTAAAAACAGACAGAAAACCCTAACCATTGCCAGAACCTTCATACCATGGCCTTTCTTACCTCTGGGGTTTGCTCATGCCTTCTTTCTCCCTGGAATTCTCTTTCCTGCTTTTTCTGTCTATGAAAGGTCTACACTTCATTTAAGGCTAAACTCAACTGGCACCATTCCATGAAAGCTGCCTCTGCTGTTGCCCCCAGTGGCCAGATGTTCTCTACCCTGTTTACCAATTGTGCTTTTCATAACCACTTTTATCACTTCAAACACAGCACTGTATTTCCTCCTTGACTTTATACTTCACTGTACAGGAATTTCTTTTCTGGGCAGGAGCTATGTTAATCATCCTATTCCCAGAGCATGAAATAAGGCCTGATGCATACCAGATCCTTAATTATTTGTTGGATAAATAAAAATGATTGTGGCATCCAAAAACACTACAGTTAGAAGCATGTGAATAAGAGTCCTAAAATATTTCCCATAAAGAGACACGTTAATGAATATCTCAGGAAATGTAGATGGTTCTCTAAACACGGAAACTGTAAAACACTGAATTCAATGACCTTTGTTCTTTTCATGTTTAACACTGTTATGTCTGATCTTTCTTGTACATTATACAAGGTAAGCTATTTGAGTACAGAGACCCGAAATATCTCGTTCAGTCTAATGTTACAGATGCTCTCATGTCATTTTCTTATAAAGAGACCAGCCAGGAAAATGTTTCGCTGTACCTCACTTCCCATGCTCACACCTTTCTTCCCTAAACGGTAGGTATTTCTGTACATATCCTCTTAACCAGGGTGTAAGCTCTTTGAGATGAGGAAGGCAGTATAAACACCTGTGCTCCTGGAAAAGTGCATTGCACACAGCAGTTAACCAATAAACGCCTGATGAGAAACACCTAATTCAGGAAACACGGAAAGATTTCAAAGTGATAACTTTTGAAGGTGGTGTTTTTGTTTTTCATTCTAACTAAAAGGCTTCACTTTGCAAAAGCAACTTAGTATCAAACACTTTATGGTAAGCATGCATTAGTCAATGTAGCTGAGTACAAAAATGAAAGGCTGACCACCCCATGCATGTGAGGTTGCAGTATTCTCTGCCCAGGAAGCTAGTACTATAAATTGCTTTACTCGGTGGTGTTATGCAGGCATTATTTTAATTTTATTTTATTGATTTTTAGAGAGAGGGGAAGGGAAAGAGAAACATGAACGCAAGAGAGAAAGAAACATCTATCAGCTGCCTCCTACATGCCCCCTACCAGGGATCAAACCTGCAACCTGGGCATGTGCCCTGACCAGAAATCAAACCGGCAACCTTTCAGTGCATGGGATGGCGCCCAGCCAACTGAGCCACACAGGCCAGGGCAGGTGGGCACTATTTGTATCTTCTGAAGTATCTCCCAACAGATGGCTTCCCCCTGAGAGATTGTGAATAGAGTGCAGTAAGGGAGATTGGGATTGAATTCTTCAAACAAAGTTACTGGTTAGTGTGAGAACTGAACTCCAAGATTGTGGTTTCATTAGCTTAGTGATGCTGTTTTCACATGTGACGTTTCAGAGAGCAATAGGACATAGAGAAATTACCACAGACAAATGAATTTGAAAAGAAGGTTAAAATTAAGAAGAGATGTGGCGACATCCAGAAACACCAAAAGAGGCTAAAATAATTGGTCCCCAGAAAGGAGATTACCTAGAGCAGTGGTCAGCACACTGCGGTTCTCGAGCCACATGCGGCTCTTTGGCCCCTTTAGTGTGGCTCTTCCTAAGCCTTAAGAGCACCCTAATTAAGTTAATAACAATGTACCTACCTATATAGTTTAAGTTTAAAAAATTTGGCTCTCAAAAGAAATTTCAATCGTTGTACTGTTGATATTTGGCTCTGTTGACTAGTGAGTTTGCCGACCACTGACCTAGAGCAGTGATTCTCAACCTTGGCTGTACATTAGAATCACCTGGGAGTCTTTTTAAAATCTTGATTTCTGGGCCTCATCCTCCAGAAATTGTTTCTTTGTTACTAATGTTGTGGCCCCACCCCATAAGAAAGAAACAGAATTTCCGGAGGATGAGGCCCAAAAATCAGGATTTTAAAAAGATTCCCAGGTGATTCTAATGTGCAGCCAAGGTTGAGAACCACTGCCCTAGAGTTTAGAGCTGCTCCTGGCAAATCTCACATTTAATTAATATGGTGAGGAATTTGTGAAGAGGAGCCTCCTCAGGTGGAGCCCCTGAAAGGAGTCAGAAAACAGAGGGAAATGAAGAAAGCAGGGACCAAGGTGCTTCAAAAGTGTTTATTTAGCTCCTACCTGTGCATCTCCTCAGGGTGGGCACTTGAGATAGAGGAGTACCCAGACGGGCTCCGTCCCTGCTCTCTGAAAGCATGTAAGCCAGTGTCTTCACATGGTGCGGGTGGATGAGCGTCAAGGAGCCAAAGTTTGGCTCCAGTGCAGTCTCTTGTTTCTCCAAAGTCCCTAGTTTCATTGGACTATTATGGGCCTTTTACTTTTGAGGGACGTGGGATGGGGAAGAGAGAGGTTGATAATTCAAGCCAAAGAGGTAATGGAGGCCTAAGATTTAAAACTATGAAGATGTTTGGCCATAGTGAAAGTAAACTGAAATGGCATTTGGAGGGGATTCTGTTCTAGCGAGATAAGGGTCCTAGATGTGTTTTGGGGGAAGAAGCCGGTGGAAATGAAGAGATTAGAGGAATGAACTGAATACTTCTGAGTCTGAGGTCCCTCCCAGGATGGAGAGTGGTAGAAATTCTAGCAGAGAGAACGCTCATCTGCAAGAGAGAGCTGACTTGTCCACAGGACCCCCATAAAGACCCCCTTCAGTGGTTGCCAGCTAGGACTGTACATCAGAACCTCTGGGAGCTTTTTAAAAAAACCTAGCGGACTGCGGGTGCTCCCCCACAGAGATTCTGATTTAATTAATCTGGGCTGGCAACAGTATTTTAGAAGCTGCCTGAGTAATTAAGTGCAACAAGAGTTGAGAATTAACCACTGGGCTAGATAAATAAAGAGATATGAGGGTAAGGGAAAGAAAATAGATGAACTTTCCCCACTCCTTTCTCCCTCCGCTCAGATTTAGGCAGTGCTTCTGCAAGTGTCACATATCCACAGGTGATTCTTGAGCTGGAATTCGATTTGATGGCACGTGATGAGGCTTCTTTGCATATATACACATATACAGTTCCTTATATGCATGTTTCTTTACATATATACATATACGTGTAAATACGTAACTATATATTTGAATAAATACTAGAAAAAAACATAACCAACATATCAAATTTGAGAATTCACATATATTATTGCTTAGGATGAGGCTAAGGCAGGCAATGAAGTTTAGAGCATGATGAACTTCTGTAAATTCTAGTACAGTGCAAGCGGCATATGGATAGGGCAAAAAGTCCTAAAAGAGGTATGCGGACAACTGAAGTTTGGGGAACATGGAATTAAAGTAGCCCAGAACCTACACATCCTTTCTCCCCAGATCTTCACTGTTCTCAACGGGTCTCCCTCCGCACAGCGGTGCAGTCGGCACCGCGCCAGCCACTGCCCACACTTCTCACATGGATGCCTGGGCCTCCCCCAAAGCATTTCGATGCTTCTGAACTGGGCTCAGACGCAAACCAGCCTCCCCTGGCCTCGCAGTCACGATCCGATTACTGATGTCACAGAACTCACACATCTCCTTTTCCTGATTCAAATCTGAGCTAAACTTAACTTAGCCACCTTCACATAATAGGGCAGAAAACCAATGCTCACAAGGTGTCCCAGCCCCAGGAGCACAAAAGGGAAACCGAAGCGACCCAAATCCAGGTTATGCAAACTCAAAAGGAGGGGGAGAGGGGGAGAGATAGGAAAAGCCCAAACCGAGCAAACAAAACTAGCCCGCAAGAGAGGCGCTGACATTTCACTCTATTTGTAGTTCTCTGGGCATGATGCAACTCTGGGTTGCCCAATTTATGTTCGCAAGATTTCCCCTGGTCCACGACAAGCTTCAAAAAGCTCCCAACTCCATAAAATTCCTTTAAACATGTTCCCGTCTCCAGCCCAGGAAGGCTGCACTACGAGCCAGGTGACCTCCCCTTCCCTTGGGCCCAGCAAAGTGTGCCGCGGAGGCTTGGGTTTGTACAGGTGAACCAGGAGGAAGAACGAAGGCGCAAAGGCAGGCAGAGAGGAGCCTGACAGCTCCGTGTGCGCCTTTCCCTCACAGCCTCACGCCCACTTGATTGGAAACTGCCCAGGGCACCTTCCGCGCTTCACTTTCCCCCTGCCCTGCCTCCTGAGCCCCGCTCCTCTCGCCACTGCCAAGGCCACTCCGAATGGCAAGCAGGGGATGTGCCCCGGTTTGCAGCCTTCCTCCTCTTTCTCCTGTTACCTCCAGCCCCGCTTTCCACGGCGTGGCAGCCTCCTGGTCAGCAGTCATCGCTACACCTTTGCACCACCCAACAAAATGGCAGGTTAGCAACAGGCAAGGCCGAGAGCGCCTGCTCTGGCTCTCGCCAAGCGCGGCCGCTGGCCAAGCCGCCCGGGGTCTCTGACGGCCAACCCCTCAAACGCAAACACCCTTCTCCTCTCCAAGTCCCCGAACCTCGGTCCCACCGGGCCACCTGCTCGCCCTCTCGGGGCCATTCCTAATCGCCGGCCGGCGCGCAGGTGCCCGCGTTAACAGGTGCCAGGCGGCGGGCCCGGGCCACAGCGCCGCCGGAGCCGTCAGGGACTCGGAAGGGCGCGCAGGAAAGGTCAGGGGCGCGCGCAGAGGAGGCAGCGCGGGGGCCAGGGATGCCGCGGCCGGTCCCCGCTCCCCAGGCGCCACCGGCGCAGAGGCTGCCCCACTTACAATCTCCAGGCAGACGAAGGCGCCCGAGTAGGTCCGCAGGATGTCCGGGCCAGCGGGCAGGGTGATCCGCGGCGCCGGGAAGGACACGGCGGGGTTCGGGGGCGGCACGCCAGGCACTCCGCCGGCCGACATGCTGCCGCTGCCGCTGCTGCGTCTCCGCGCGCCGCCGCTGCCGCCCTCCGCCCGCCTCCACTTCCCGGGCTCCCGCCGCCGCCGCCGCTCCGGTCGGCGTGGTCCGCGCGCCGCACGGGAGGGGGCGTGGCTGCGCTCCCCTGGGCCTGGCGGGGCCCCGCCCCTTTACGTGGGTCCAGGTGAGCGCGCCACCACCTGGCGCCCGCGCGGGTCACGTGCGCAGGTGCAGCCTCCACCTGGCGGGGCTTATCTGCTCCGCTCTCCCTTCTCCGCGCTCCAGTGCCTGGCGCTCCTGGAGCCTCTCAACACCCCGCCCCGACGCAGAGCTCCTTAATTCGTTCTTCCCGTCCCTTTTCCTAGTTTCCACCTGTTCTCTTCCTCTGGTCCTCCCCCAACACTCACAGCTCCCCTACCCGTGACTCGGAAGGTAAAATCAAGGTCACGCCTAAAAATCGGAGCGGATCTGCTTTAAATGGGACTCTTTTTAGGTGGGAAGTTTCAAACATTAGCACAGTGTTGCGTTGGAATCAGATGGCTCAGCTCCATCACCTGTAGGCAGTGGATGTACCGCAGGTAACTGCTGCTTGGCGCGCCAGTAGTGCGATGTGCTCACCTGTGAAATGGGGATGAGGGTGTCTATCTGGTATGGATGCCCGAATTACATGATATTACTAGCACCTAGTAACACTTCTTAAATGATAGTTGATATGATGGTTTTTGAATTGATAGTTTTTGAATTTTTACACACATATCACGTTTTTGTGTACCTACTAGTATGATATTGTAGAGGTTATATTTTGCAGATAAAACTTTAATCACTAATTTTACTTAAAAGGGATTTTCAAAAGTCTGTGCAACCGAATTGGTGATTGCCAGAGGGAAGGGAGGTTGGGGGACTGGGTGGAAAAGGTGAAGGGATTAAGAAGTACAAATTGGTAGTTACAAAATAGTCGCGGGTATGTAAAGTACAGCATAGGGAATATAGCCAATAATATTGGGATAACTGTGTGGTGCTAGGCAGGTATTGAAAATATTGGTGGAACATTTTGATTGTCTAACCACTATACTGTACACCTGAAACCAATACAAAATAATACTGAAAAAAAAATGTAATTGAAAAATTTTAAAAATAAATTTTTAAAAAGTCTATGTGTACTTTGAATTCCCTGTCCCAATGTATTCCAATTTTTATCTTTGTTTTTAACATCAACATTTTGTAAGTGAAATAAAGGAGATGAGATTAATATTCTCCAAGATCAGCTGAAAATAAAACAACACACACCAGCACACACACGTAGACAAGGTTGTAAAAATATCAGTTAACATCGTCAGACATTCTCCAAATGGAATACTGATCTTGTCTGTCAGGTTTAGCCTTTGAGGGACTGTGTTTACCACTATGCGCTATTCAGCAGATTTTAGTCATTCTACCTCTTTATTATCTTAATGATCGAAACTCATAGGTGTGGTGGCAGCATCAGGGTAAAAAGCCACAAGACAGGGTGTGGGTGAAACCTTTTGAAAATACACCTCCTATCTTCTCCACCTCTTAGTCATCCCTTTCTGGTTTTTAATGTGTGGTATTTACTTAATAGGACATTTAAAGTTTTCTGAACTGATTTGTTTCATCAGTAAACCCTCTCTGTGTTCAGACCCCACCGGGTAGGGAATAATCTCCCTGTCTGTTTTATTTTATTTTCTGCCTAACATTGCTGAATAAGCACCTACAGAATCTTCAAAGGGAAGAATTCTACAAAGAATTCATTATGGAGATGGTCAGTAGCTATAATGCCCCCCCCCCCCCCAATTTTAGTGAATAACTTAAAGTGACTTTGGAGTTCCTATAAGTACTAATGACCCAGAAGAGCCTCAATTATGCCTTAAAATTGCCACTAAGGGGACAGATTTTCACTGTGTCCCTTCCAGCATGCTCCTTGCTATACTGTGTGTTCCTGACCATCCCCAACCATCCTGCTTTTCCTCTTCTGCATGCTTCCACAATGACCAGTGGAATGAAAACAACTGTCATTGAGCCTCTTCTATTATTGTTAACATATTATTTGCTTGTAAACTAATTCCTTCCTGGTATAGTTTTCCTGTTAAGATCACTACCCAAACCTGTTTTCTCTTAATAATACCAGTTTCATTCTAATAAAGGCCCTGGCGGGATAGCTCAGTTGTTTAGAGAGCCACCCTAATACGCCAAGGTTGCAGGGTTTGATCCCCAGTCAGGACATGTGCATACAAAAATCAACCAATGAATGCATAAATAAGTGGAATAACAAATTGATGTTTCCCTTCCTCTTTCTCTCTCTCAAATTAAAAAAAGGAAGAAAAACATTCATCAACACTCCATTCCCCATTCTGTCTCTTCCTCCCACAATTGAGCATGCGCTCTTAACAGTTTCACCTTTTTGCTCTTCCTTTATTCATCTTGTTTCCATGCTTTACTGACCTCCAGGATGACTCTTACCTTGCTCACAGACTTCCTTTGGAGCCCATTGTTTGGAATGTCGACGTCCATATTCATGACACTTTCAACAATCTTGCTGCACAACATCTGGATCCACCTTATGACTTGGGATTTCGCTACTGCCATTCTCTTGAATGCTGACATTCTCTCTGATGACTACATCCTATTCATCTAACCCCTTTATTCTCAGTCCCTTGGCCTCCAGTCTCTTTTGTCTTTCCTTATTCTCACATTGGCCCCCTTCTGGCTTTTCTGACTTCCCTATTCACCCTGTGCTCATGGGAAGGCATTTTATAGTAGAGATGCTTATATTAGTCCCAGGGGTTGCCTCCCATATTGTACTTTACTATAAACTTACCCACGCTGTTCCATATATTCCTCAGCTTGGGTTCAATCCACCATTGATGTGTGTCCTCTTTAATTCTGCTCCCATATTGCCCAGGGTTCCTATAAGAATGTCATAATTAGGACACTTGTTTCCACTATTCATTCATATTATCTAACCCAGACTAGGCCTTAGGGATTCCCAGTTGTCACTTTCTTCCACCACCCCTTCCTCTATTTCTCTCCCCTATTATTTCATAGCTTCTTCACTTTTCCTGTCTTTATGCCTGGCACAAGTAGACAATATGCCCGATGCATGAAAGTAAATCCAAACCATTCCAAATTTCCCTGCTTGCTTTTACTTTACGAGAAGTTTGAGGACATCTAACCCGTAATACTTGTTTCACTGAAAACAGGACCATCAGTCCAGTTATTCAAAACAAACATGTGGGTGTTGCCCTTGGTAACTCCTCTCATGCCACATATTTCATCAGCTATATTGTCTGGCAATTCTACCATCTTATTGTCTAGGATATATTCACTTCTCCCCACTGTTCTCACTCTATCCCTTCTCACAACGAATACTCCAAGTCTTGGTTCCCACACTTGTATTCTCTAGACTGCCAGTCAGAATGATTTCAAAACACAAAATCGATCATAGTCACTCTTCTACTTAAAGTTCCTCTGAAATTCCCCCACTGTTTTCAGCATCAAACCCAAACACCTCAGAATGCATTGAAGGGATTTCTGGGGTGTGGCTTCCGATGAGCTCCCTGACCTTGCAAGTCCTATTGACCCATCTACAATTCCAATAACTCTCCTGCCTCCAGACCTTTACACGTTCTCCTCCCTCTAATGGAACATTCTTTCTTCTTATTACTCTGGATCCCACATCTGTTTCCTGGCTAATTCCTTTGGGTCATAAGGGCATTTCTGTATGGCAGCTTTTCTCTGATCATTGAAGATTATGCAGGGTCCCCTCCCACCCAATGTGTTTCCATAACCTGATGTCCATACTCCACACAGAACATCTATTTTACTAAATTGAAATTGTGGTTGCACTTGTCTCATATCCCTTATGCAACAGGGAAAAAGTTCAGTGGAGGCATCAAGAGATGATAAATAGCAGATACCAATGTGAGCTGTGAATAAAAAGTTTTAAAATGGGCTGATTCAGAACTGATCAGATAATCTATAAACCCTTCACTTCTATCAAGATATGAAAGGCAATGTGGCTGGTTTTCTCAGTGGTTAGAGCCTTGGCCTGCGGATTGAAGGGTCTTGGGTTGGATACCCAGTCAAGAGCATGTACCTAGGTTACAGATTCGATCCCCGGCTCCAGTCAGGGCATGTGCGGGAGTCAGTCAGTCAATATGTCTCTCTCACATCAATATTTTTCTCTCTCTCCTTCCTTCTACCCCTCTCCCCCCTCCCTTTCACTCTCTCTAAAAATCAATGGGAAAAATATCCTCGATGAGGCTTAAAAAAAAAGAATATGAAAAGCTCAGGAATGAGGATTTAGAAAGAAGGTGATTTGGGGGAGCGCTGTTCTGGGAATCACTCTTTACTCTCCCCTCCTCCATTCCCTCCCCCACAATTTAGGAAGCAGCTGAGATTTATTTGAATTACATAATAGGAGCTCGAGTAATATCAGCTGCCCATATAAACTCCATATTTACATTTCTCTGCTTCAGCATCATTATTCTCCTCCTTACTTCCTGTCTCATAAGAAGAATCTCTTTCCTTATTCAAAGTTGAGCCCCATCTCAGCTTTTCATTATTTCCCCTTTGTACTCTCCTTAGGAAATTAATTTTCCCTTCTCTCTGTTCAATATTTAATGTTCCACTTTACACTTAATCTTCCCCCCTCTATGAACATATTCAAGATTCCCTTATCATCAAAAATAGTGGGGATAAAAAAAAGAAATGTTTTATTCTTGTTCCAGATGTTCATAAAAGGGATATTAATTTGCTAATAATTGTTCTATTAGGGGAATGAGGTATTCTAGAAGGCTGGGAAACAGGCAGAAGAGGACCTTTCTGATTAAAAGAAAATCCTTGAAGTTTCTATCTAATAGAGGCTAATCAGAATTCATCTGTGAGACTCCCTGAATCTCTTGGAGGAGCCAGGCTATAAGTCAATAAGAAACAAGGATAAATGTGGCCGAGAGTGATGGCCTTCTTCAAGTCCCATGGTAGCTGGCTATACCCCAGTCCTCAGGATGAGCCAGCCTAGTCAAATGCAAGGGTTGGTCTCCAACCTTTGATGAAGGACTGATGCATCCCCAAGTGTAAACCCTGATGTTGCAATTCCTACTGGTAGTTTGGTGTATCATATAAGGTCCGGACCCTAGTGTCCAGGGTAGAGACAATATCTCACCACTTATGACCACTAAACGGGCAGGATACAGTTGAAGCCAAGTTTCTAACACATCATAGTAGGGAATCACACCAGGGAGGAATCAGTGCTTCTTTAATCATGCAGCTTAAGTTCACAGCTCAAAGTTTAGGGTCATCTGAATCTTATGATTGGCCCTGCTACAATGAAAGAGCAATTGGGAACCTGTATGTGGGGGGTTTGTATGAGCATGAACATTTGTTCTAGAACTAAAGAATGTTAATCAGACCTTTGTTTAAATTGTTTTAATCTGGCTTCTTTCCTTTTTTAATTATTTTTTAATCCTCACCTGAGGATATGCTTTTATTGACTTTTAGAGAGAGAGGAAAGGGGAGAGAGGGAGAGAAAGAGAGAGAGAGAGAGAGAGAGATCAATAAGAGAGTAAAACATCCATTAGTTGACTCTGGTACATTCCCAGGCATTGAACCTGTAACCTAGGTACTACGTACCCTGACTGGGAATCAAACACACAACCTTTTTTGTTATGTGAGACAATGCTCTGACCAACTGAGCCACCCAGCCAGGGCTGGCTTCTTTCCTTCTTGGTGTGAGATCAGACATTACATTTAAGAGCTCTGAATAGAGGGGAAATAAATAATTTCAAAAATTAGGGTTTTATTTGAAGTGACGTAGGGTAAACGTGGAAATCGGTGTTCCTGCCTTTAAATGCTTCTTCCCTGTCCATGCCTCCCACCTTATAAAACCTGCTAATCTACTTAGTTCAATAACTTTTTTATGGTTTCACCACCCACCTAATTCTTTAGACCTTCTTGCTTTTATTTGCTTTTCTAAGATCTTATCTCAACTGCTTCTAGCCAGAATCTCAATTTCTGTCGGCCTAGCTTCCACAGAATGACAACTATTTTAGATCACATCTGTGTGGTTTCTTCTGTAGACTCACCTGTTATCCCTGTCCTCCACATTGAGGACCCTGACTCAGATCCCACCATGGCCTCTCTCCAGGGGTGTGCTGGTAAATGGTTAACAACCATCCAGGGCACAGGTGAGCTCTCATTTGTTGCACAGGCTGATTTCAGTGAGCAAACATTTCCATCGTGGTCAATTTCGAACGATCCACGTGAAGTCCCTGAAAGTGGAGGCATGAAGAGGTGTACAGCAATACACAGATACGACAGATTAGATCACCCCAAGAGCATAGATGACAAGAAAGCAGGGAAACAATTAGGAATTATCCAATAGTTGTTACCTTTATCATGGTATACTTTACCTACTTGTAAGTTTATATCATTTAATTTAAAAAAATGGCTGTGTTTAGTAAGCAGCCTGAAGGTTTCTCAAAAATCTGACAGTCAGTCTCATGAGCCGGTACAGGCGGGCCCTAGGACCCCACTGCCTCCTTCCACCCTTTGTCCAGGAAGAGGCAAGCGAAGTAGCTGGTTCAAGGGCAGAATACGCCCAGAAAATGAATCATTATGGGTTCTCCCCAGATTGAAATTTTCTTGAAGATATGCCTGATAACATTCACCACACTCAACACACACACACACACACACACACACACACACACACACACACACAATTATACACTCACAAGAATCAGAGGCAGAAAGGGTCACATGTTTGCAGCCCTGGGTTGAAACTCCCAATTGACTCTCTGCAATTGTTGTTCCCTGTCCACTGAACCACCAATGGTTGTGTGACTGTAGTAGAGCATGAAAACATGCTTTATAAGTCATTCCTAAGTCCCACTACAAACTGGGACTGAATGGGCTTTGTTGATATTTTGATGATATGAATGGAGTTTAGTCTGAATAGACTTGTTATACTTTCACATTTTTCTGCAAATGTATGTTAAAATGTATTTTTTTCAAAATTATATTTAAATATATTTAAATGATTCTCTTAAGACTTTTTAAAATTTATTTCCAAGTACTTCTCTCTTCACCTGGGCACTGCCTTAAGAAATTAGGGAACATTTATTTTTATTTTTTTAAAATATATTTTATTGATTTTTTACAGAGAGGAAGTGAGAGGGATAGAGAGTTAGAAACATTGATGAGAGAGAAACATCAGCTGCCTCCTGCACACCTCCTACTGGGGATGTGCCCACAACCAAGATACATGTCCTTGACTGGAATCGAACCTGGGACCTTTCAGTCTACAGGCCGATGCTCTATCCAGTGAGCCAAACCAGTTAGGGCTAGGGAACATTTTATTAAAAGAGTCTAGGGTTGCTAGAATGCTAACTCTAAACACATTAGTAAACACATATTTATCCTCCTTGCATAGACTTTCCCTGCAGCCTTTCTACATATTGTCTTTAGTTATCTTTGGGGTTTTCCAAACTGATTTACAGTCAGTACAATCATTAGAAAGCAGACTTCCCTTTAATTAAACATATTTTATTACAATAATTAGTGTGCTGTGCACTCATTAACTGGAATTATCTATCATTTTCTTCTAAGGATTGATTTTTTTTTTTCACAGCCTTAAACTGTCTCAGGAACCCTCCCACACAGAGAACTTATCAACCTTCCCTGTTCAAATGCATCCTCATTCAAACATTAATGAGCTCACTCTTTTTTTTTTGAGTCACAAATATTATCCAAAGAAACAATTTCAGCCATTCTTTTTCTTGTTTATATGACAATTTAGTTCTAAGATTTTAAAGAAACTGGTTTTTCAACTGTTGTCCCTAATAAATACCAAATGTATGCAGTTGAGAATGTATATATATATATATTTTCAATTTTACAATGGTGGCATTTTGATATCCACTAGTGAGTACAGTTGAAAAATTAATAACTATGAAATACTGGGGCTAAATTTTATATATAAGGTGAGTATCTATGCCTATAATCAGTTACATAGTCCATATGCATATGTCATATATAATTCTATATAATGTATTTATATATGATATATACTAGATATGCATAATATATGGTATCTCTTCCTATGTATACTGTTATGGCAATTATATAATACTTCTCTCTTTATTCTGTTATGGTGATGTATTATGGTAGTTAAGCCAGCTATTTAAGCAAAATCCTGCATTTAAATCATATTTGTCAGACGTGTGATTCTGGGCAAGCAACTTTACCTCTTTGTGTCAAAGTTTATTTTTCAGTGAATAGAAATAGTAATAGCACCTTCCTCCTGAAGTCAGAATGAGTCTTAGCATTTAATCAGGAAGTAGAAACCTGTGAGTGTCATGGAATGAAGAATGCACTCTAGGAATGCAACCTTACACAACCCTGGGAGAAACCTGGGGAAAGAAATATTTGCAAGGAGCAGAAAAAAGTTGTTAGCCAGCAGTCCTGACATAAGTGAAGAAGTAGGGTTTCTAGATTCTGGGTATTCCAGCTGCTGTAGAAGTCTGTGGAAGGCTGCCCAGACCGGTTTGGCTCAGTGGCTAGAGCGTCAGCCTGCGGACTCAAGGGTCCCGGGTTCGATTCCGGCCAAGGGCATGTACCTTGGTTGCAGGCACATACCCAGTGGGGAGAGCACGGGAGGCAGCTGATCGATGTTTCTCTCTCATCGATGTTTCTAACTCTCTATCCCTCTCCCTTCCTCTCTGTAAAAAAATCAATAAAATATATATATATTTTAAAAGAAGTCTATGGAAGGCTCTTTATGGCTGCTGGCTCTGTGAATTCTCAGTAAAAACCCTTGAGTTAGTTCTACGCAGATTACTAGATAAACTGCAGGATGCCACGTTCATTTGAACTTAAAATAAACAACAAATAATTTTTGGGTATAAGTATGTCCCAAATATTACATGGGAGATACTAGTACTTACACATTTTAGGGAATGGTGCTTATCTGAAATCTAAATTTAGCTCAATGTCACTGTATTTTTATTTGCTGAATCTGGCAACCCTAGTCTGTGGTCACATTTGGTCAGCAGGCCCAGGTGTTGGGATGGAGAGCTGGTATGGAGTAGGGGAATTCGAGAATAGACTGGAACCCACCGGCACCTCTGTACCTGTCCCTCATCACTTCTAGACAATGATGACCAGAGCATGTTAGCCACTTCACTTCCACCTCTCAGATCTCAACCAAATCTTTCCTGTGGCTAAACTTAACCTGGAACTACACAGGTAAGGGACTCCAGGAAATGGGGTTCCAGCTGAGGTACACCGACCAGTACAAACCCCCAATTTTGCAGTAAGTGGGATAGTACATGTGAAGTCTTAGAACAGCTCCTACATATGATGCACATTCATACAATGGTCATGCTTGAATGTTGCTGTTATTTTGCTGTTTGTGTTGTTTTAGCAATTCTGCCAGATAGAACCTTGGGCTGAGAGGGTATTGGGATTTGATGGAGAGTTGTGAGTCAGTGGTAGGAAGTGTAGCATTGGATTGAAGGCAGAAAGAGTTTCTTTACTGGAACAAAAGACAACTTTGCCTTATGAGAATAAAAGAGAGATCTCTTGGGGCAGCAAACCATTTCTCTCAGACAAGCAGCAAGGCCTGAAGTGAATGATGTGCTAACAGTGATGTGCTAACACCATTCAAACCAGTCTTGGGTGGGTTGATACCTTTGGTCATGTTGTAGTGACTGTGTTGTAATGATTGCTGGCTACTTTAACATTGGTTTGTGCCTTTCATCTTTTCAATGCAGACAGAAATGTTTGAAAACGGGCTGTGAACAGGTTGTATGGCACTATTTTAGACACATTACTCCAGGTATGGTATTCCTGAGCCGCTGTGGAAAAGATCTGATTTGGAGATCTATTTTTAGCTTTCAGAGGGGTGCCTTACTACCTATGTCCCTGCAGAACCATATGGCATCTATTGCTCTTTCTCATGGTAGCAGCAGCCTAATTTTGCTTTTGGGGAACTTCTTTCTGCCAGCAATGCAAAGGTTAGTGTTCTTCGGCTTAGGGGTGACCATGGGATCCAAGCTTGACCAATTAGATGTATGCTCCTTGGCATGGAGACCAAAACCAGCAACAATGAAAAGCAGGATTTGATTTACACTACCTGTGAACTGTGCCTATTCCATTGTATATTTCTGTCTCCTAGATCCTTGCTACCAGCATGGGCCAGCAGCCTCAGTATTGTCTGGGAGCTTGTAAGAAATGCAGGGTCTCTGGCCTCACCTCAGCTCTACAGAATCAGAATCTGCATTTAACTAAGATCCCAAGATCTCTCATAAATGTTTGCCTGGTCCATATGTTTTATTTCTGACTTCTCAAGTGTCTACCCATTTAACTGCATTAAGGTCAGGCTCTTAAATATGCATCATGGAATGAAGTGGTACCTTGGTCTCTGGTACAGAGATATTGGGATGTTCACCAAGTCAGTGTTTTCTGGCTTTCTTAGGGCTTTATATTTCCTTTAATAAGCCACAACTACCCCATCTCAATCCATGTAGCTTGGGTGGGGATAATTCAGTTCTTGCCTTCAACGGCAAGAACATGGTAAGGCCATAGATGATTTTCATATTCCATTCACAATTCAAACCAGTCTGGTGAAAGTCAGTCCTGTGATTCCTGTTGGGGTGTTTGGGAAAGAGAACCTGTGGTTCCACTGGATAGCTAGTTCTAAGGATTTTGTGAACCTGGTCATTCCAGGGACCATCTATCGAGCTAGCCAGTCTAAAAGCAAAGCCAAACAGAGAGGTAAACTGAGTCTGTAATGAGAAGAAAGACTGCATCATGCTCATTTCATTTGAACTGATCATGTTCAACTGGGCCCTGTTTTCAGTTACACGAATCAGTACATTTCCTTCTGTTTGAGCAGGTGGGTTGGACACACATGTAAGACAGGGCAAGGCCAAGGCCAAAGCCTAACTGACTTGACTGGTAAAGATACAGTAGGTCCGTTTGAGATTCAGACAGTTTATTACTTACACAGAGAGCAATCGGGGGAGTAAGAAAAAGGTGCCAGCTCCCCAGGTCTGTGTCCCACACACCAAAAAGGATGACACTAAAACAAAAGGAGCCAGATGAAGGGAACACAAGATCCCCTGTTGCTGAGGAGCCCATTCTAGAGGGCAGCTAAGATGTTTTCTATTCTGCATCTCTATTCGGAGGAGGGTTGACTAAAAGCCCCACGTTCAACAGAAGTCCAGGAGGCGAGGAGCGGACATAGGAAGGTAAGTGGTAGATGGCCTCATAGTTGTTTCTTAGAGACCTTTCTTTTCTTGTGTTTCTGGTGAATCACAAGTTTTTATGCCAGAACTCAGAAAAGACTTTGCTAATCCAGATATATGTGAGCCGTCCAGGCACATGATGGAGCAGTTTGCTCAAAAGTCCCGAGTGATACGTCACTTTTAGTGAACATTTGTCTCTATATTTTTTAAAATATATTTTTATTGATTTCAGAGAGGAAGAAAGAGGGAGAGAGAGATACGGTAGAAACATCAATGATGAGAGAGAATCACTGATTGGCTGCTTCTTGCAGGCCCCCCACTGGGGATTGAGCCTGCAACCCGGTATGTGCCCTTGACTAGAATCCAATCTGGGACCCTTCAGTCCACAGGCCGACGCTCTATCCACCAAGCCAAACCAGCTAGGGCTGTCCCTATTTTTGTCGGTAGTACAAGTTTCCTGTTTTGGGGACTCCTCCTCACCTTGAGAAAAAGCCCACCTCCGATTGCAGAAGCTAAAAATGCTAGCTACTCACTCTCTGACTTCCCTTGCAGTCTGGATTGATCATGTTATATAGGATCTCCCAACCAGATGCAACCACTTCAGGCTTTGATACAGAAGCCAATGTTGACATGAAGCTGAGACCACACAGAATCTATCATGATGAGGATGACCATCTCTGTAGCATAAATACTCCCATGGCTGTGGTAACAGCTACTCTCATAACAACTTCCATTATCTGTGGAATAAAACAAAGTGGCCCAGCCCAGTGGAGGCAGACATGGTGTTTTCATCAGGCATTTAGGAAGAATTTCAGTATTGTTTGGGTGGGGGGGGAAGGGGGGACACTGTTTCCCACCTTTATTCTTGGCCTTTTCAAGAGATTCCCTGAGCAACTCAATAGCTTTTAAGAATATCTTTTTATGTGTAAAATGAGAGAGTTTCTCTCAATTTCAAATAGGATCTTTAATGGATATATATCTTCTAAGACAAACTTTCTTTCATCTACCTGCCATCTCCCTAATACCTTCCACTTACCATCTACATTACTCAGGCATCCATCCATTGATCAAAAAGCCATCTCTATAGGAGTCTTATGATCAAATTCCTCAAGATCTAAGGAAGTGCATTTCTAATGATGGCATTTCTGGTTTCATGATAGGAAATGTGTGTGATTAAAAAGGTTACATGTCTGTTAGAAAAAAATAGGGAAAACACATTAGAGTAGAAGAAAATTGTCCATAATCATATCAGCCAATACTTGTATTTTCATTTTCCAGCCATTTTTCTATGCATATTTGCACAGTGGTGATAATAGCATCTAAACAACTTACTGCTTTCTTATTTTATGAAATATCATAAACATTTCCCACACTATTAAAAAAATACACAAGTGATTACCTTTTGTGTTTGTAGGCTGTTTTTAGTGTTGCACTATTATAAACATTTCTTATTTTGAATATCTTTGTTCATAGAATTTTTTTTCTATCTTTCAGGTGAGTTTCTTAGCATATATTCATAAAAGTATTATTATTATTAAGTAAAAATATGTGAAACTGTCTTGATACATATATCAAATTGCTTTCCAAAAATTGCTAACTTAATAGTCAAAATCATATTTTAAATGGATACGTGGCAAAAGGTAAGGAGATTACTCACAAAATAAGGACAAAATGCTCTAATGAACACATGAAAAAATTCAACCTTTAATATTAAAAAATTAAAATTATACTGACTTTTAAAAAACATTTTGCATTTAAATATATATATTGATTTCAAAAAGGAAGGGAAAGAGATAAAAAGATCAATGATGACAGAGAATCATTGACCTACTGTGCCTCCTGCATGCCCCACCCTAGGGGTCAAGCCCACAATCGGGCATGTGCCCTGACCGGGAATCAAACCATGACTTCCTGGTTCATAGGTTGACACTCAACCACTGAGTCATGCCAGCCAGGCACATTATACTAACTTTTAAACTATTCTGAGGTGAGGGTTTGGAGAACTGTTTACATTTTATGGCTGTATCTCCCTAAGAAAAAGTCTGGTATATTTTTAAGTATTTATTTTAAGGGGTGCATTTAGGCCCATACCTATTTGTATCAGGTACATCAGGCCCACACCTATCTACTCCTTTTTTTTCTTCTTCTTTTTCCCGGGACCTTGTGAAGTAGTGATGGATTTGTCCTTTGCTTGTTTATATCTTATTGAGTACAATATGCCTGATGTAAGTGGGACAGGAATTTTACAGCAATTGCCCTTGTCAATGACAGTAGCCCAGCATTTTTTATAG
The DNA here is from genome assembly GCF_028538775.1 of Myotis yumanensis. Taxonomy (NCBI): domain Eukaryota; kingdom Metazoa; phylum Chordata; class Mammalia; order Chiroptera; family Vespertilionidae; genus Myotis; species Myotis yumanensis. The sequence continues at coordinate 29,750,413 of NW_027223766.1, forward strand.
TTGTTTGTTATTCTGAAATAATAGAATGTCTGCCTTCTTCTCTTCTTTGCATTTGGGCTGTTATGACCTGATTTTCTTCTTGATGCATATTGTGTGATTGCTTATTTCTTAATGTGTTTACATTTCCCCTTTACACTGTACATGTAAAATGCCATTTGTAGACATATAAAACTTCTAAAGTTATCAAACTTAATATTTTATTGTGTATCTCTCTTTCTGTTGGACACATTAGAAGTCTATAGGTCTCTTTAAAGCAGAGGACACATACTGGCTCATCATGAACCATAACTGTCCTATAGGCATGTTTGCCATAAAATATATAAACTTTTAAAAGTAAATTGCCCATGTTTAAAAATTGTTAAATTTTATTTACAAGTTCAGATTTTACCTTCTGCTTCAAAAAAGTCTTATGATCTGGGAACACTGAGCCCACATTTTTGCATGTTAGAAATGAGTTGGACATAAGGCTGTTCCCTTCAGTGTGGTCATGTGCTCTTCTGTCCCCAGAAACCCACCCCATTTTGTTGTTAATATCTCTTTAAGAAAGACAGTATAACTTCATGGTTCAGAGCATGTGCTTTCGGTCAGACTTCCTAGATGCAAAAGCTAGCTCTACCAGCTTCCTAACTGTGTCCTTGGCAAGTTCCTTTACCTTCGTGTGCCTCAATGTTCTTTCTACCTGTCAAGGAGGGTTAAGAATACCTACCTCATTAGGCTGTTGTGAGAATTAAGTAAGTTGATTAATGTAAAATGTTTAGACTGGTGCCTGCACATAATATGTGCTCAATAAACACTGGGTATTATTATTAACTTCCTGGACCTTGTAGACAGTTCAGTTTGCAGCTCTGGTTTTAGAATCTCTACATTTGGCTTGATCATCCCCCATAGGTGCTGTGCCTTCAAAATTATCAGGTTTCCTTGTGGGAACTGTCACTTTCTCATTGAGAAGGATGGTCTCTCTCTTCCCCTACATGCACACACATCACCACTACCACCACCAGCATCACCCCATGTGTCAGGAGGGATAGTACTAAAATGTTGGAGATACTTAGAGATCTCTGAGAAATATCTTCTCAGTCAGACAGGCAAGTTGCTGCCCCAAGTGAGAAACTCAAGGGCAAAACATTTCTTTATTTCTTCCTTCCTTTATTAATTGAAGAGTAATCTCATATGAAAGGTTAATCCCTTTCATTTCTCTAGATTAGATCTCTTCTCACACCTTGCTCAGTCAGTTCCCTTTCCCACCCCCACTCTCTGTATCTTTCTTTTTTTTCACTTCCTATTATCTCATTCCCTTTCACACAAAGTCCTTGAAATTACATTGCTTTCTTCCCTTTACAGCTAAACTTAAGAGGGAGGTCTGTTATCATTGTTTGCATATTGCCACTACCTCTACCCCATATCCCTTTATTTCACAACACACAACATAAATTTGGCTTCTGTTTACTCTCTCATCTCAGACTGAAATTGTTCAAGCCAAGGTCACTAATGATCTTCTAGATGTGAGAACCAATGCTAACTTTTTTCTTTCCATCTTTTAATATAACAACTTTATTAAGAAATAATTCATATATCACACATTCGACCTACTTAATGTATACAAAGCAATGGCTCTTAGTATATTCAAAGAGCCCAACCATTGCCACAATTACTTTTAGACCATTTCATGGAACCAAAAAGAAATTCCGTATCCATTAGCAAACATTCTTCATTTCCCCCCAAGCCTCCCTGCCAGCTCCAAAAAATCACTATTCTATTTCTGTCTCTACAGGTTCACCTATTCTGGACATTTAATAAAAATGGAGTCATATAACATAGCCTTTGTAACTGGCTTTTTACATTGACCACACTGTTTTAAAGGTTCAATCATGGATGGCATATTATAACAATACTTTCTTTGTTTATATGACTGAATACTATTCATTGAATGGACTTACCACATTTTGTTTATCCATTCATTAGTTGATAGTCATCTGAGTTTTTGCTACTTTTTGAGTATTATAATGTTCCTATGGAAATTTGTATACAGGCTTTTATGTGTATATTTTCTAAAAAGTTTTTAAAAAATATTTTTATTGATTATAGAGAGAGAGGAAAGGAGAAAGATATAGAGATAGAAACATCAACTGGCTGCTTCCTGCACACCCCCTACTGGGGATTGTGCCCGCAACTGGGACATGTGCCCTGACCAGGAATTGAACTGGTGACCTCTTGGTTTGTGGTTCAGTGCTCAACCACTGGGTCACACTGGCCGGGCTGTATGGATATATTTTTAATTCTCTTCGATATATATGTGCTGCTAATCTCATTCAGTCATTTTTTTTTATTTTAGCTTTCATCTCTAGAAATTCCATTTAGTTTCTTTAATATATTTTTCATTTTTCTTTTTTTATGTTTATGTTTTTCTTTAAATCCTTGGGCATATTGAAATATACACATATAATAGCTGTTGTAACACTCTTCTCTGCCAAATCCATCATCTCTTTCTTTCCTATGTTTGTTTCTGTTGATGGACTCCTGCTTAGGATTACATTTTTCTGCTTCTTGGCATGGCTAGTAATTTTTAGATAGATGATCAACATTTTGAATGTTATATTGTCAACTGTTGTTTTTCTTTAAGGAGCATTGAGCTTTTTTTTGTGGCAGATAGATTCGATACTTTCAAGGCTTATTCTGAAACCTTCTTATAGTAGGTCTAGAGTGGGTCTTTACTCTAAGCCTAGTTAGTCTTACTACTCAAGTATAACCTTTCCAGAGTCTCTACTGAATGCCCTAGCCCAGTGGTCGGCAAACTGTGGCCCCTTGGGTGTGGCTCTTCCACAAAATACCACGTGCGGGTGCGCACGTACAGTGCGATTGAAACTTCGTGGCCACACTCAAGGGGCCAAAGAGCCACATGTGGCTCGGGAGCCCCAGTTTGCCGACCACTGCCCTAGCCATTATCAAAGTGTGGTCCCTGGACTAGCAACATCACGTTATCTTGTTAGTAACGCAAAATCTTAGGCCTACTCTAAACTTACTAAATTAGAAACTCTGGGGTTGGGCCCAACTATCTGTGTTCTAACCAATTCTCCAGGTACATGCTAAAGTCTGAGAACCACTCTACTCAAACAATACTTCTCAAACTTTCATGTGCACATGAATCACCTGAAGATTTTGTTTAAATGCATTTTCTGATTCAGTAGTCTAGAAAATCCTGAGATTATAAATTTTTCACAAGCTCCTAGATGCTATTACTGCTGTTGATTGTCTGAACTCGCTTTGGGTAATAAGAACTTAGAAACCTTACTTTCAGCCACGGAGTCTGATTTCAATGGCATAAGAAGGTTTAATTATTAAGTAACGATATAATGATAAGAGGACCCAGTCTGGAATTTCTGTATTAAGGCTCCTATTTACTGAAACTGCTATTCACAAAAAATATATATTTTAGGTGAAAGCAGGATAGGAATTTCTCTTAATTTCTAAATCCAAGTACAAGTATGAGAAGAACATTATATTAGTTATAAGAATATAAGATCATTTGCTAGCCATTTTATTATATGCTGGACACTGCCTGTTATTTCTTTAAATCCTCCCAGTAACACTATGTAGTTAGTATCATTATTTATGATTTTTTATATTTCTTATTGTAATCTCTGCAGCAGAATCTCAGATTAAATTTCTTGCTTGATGCTATCCAACTAGTAATTGGTTAGCATTAAATTAAAATCTGGGCCTGTCAAATGAAATTCCCAAAACTAAAGTTTTTGTGCTTATTGTTTTGCTTTATCATTTTAGTTTGAATACAATCTTAAGAAATTAAAAAATAAACAAACAAATGAACTTACTATGTGTTGGATTACCATGATAACAAATCGGATTTAAATGTGAGTTACAAGCCAATGCCACCTGGCACAGTGCCTGCACTGCTATGAAGTCATTATAACCCATTTTAAACAGGAGCCTCTGTACCAGGCTTCCACTGCTGTAAAAACATTTTGTACTAACATAGGCATTCAGTTATTGTCTTTATATTAACTAGCAAAACAATACTTTTGTTTTTCTTAGAGGGAGGGGTTAACCTTGGTAAATAAAGGAAAGACTTTGAAAGGACTGGCAAAAATCAGACCTTTAATATATTGTGGCTAAAGCTATATTACCTCTGTTTCAGTCAGGGCAGTTTGGTTGCAAAATTGGAATGGCTCAGGGTTCCAGGGAAGGAAGATAGGTTTGCTCAGTGTGCATCTCGGTTCTCGTTCTCTCTCTCTTCCCTCCACCCCCACCACACAAGCAAAGGAACTGTGTTCTCTGTAGTAATTACTTTATAGCCTGAAGCATGAGATTTGATCATTTATATCTTGCCTTGGATCAGAAAACACATTATTATTAGTTAAAAATTTATCTCTATATTTTTTAAATATCAAACCAGTACTGTGCCCTGAGTTTTGGCCATTACATACTAAATTTTACAAGTTAGGTAACTGCCACTGGAAAGACTCCCTTTATGAAAATTATTCAAACCTTGCTTTTTTTTTCCCAAACCCTGCTTTTTATGGAGCTAAGACTCTTTCTTAAATCTGCTGAGCTCCAGAATGAATGGCCCTAGATGAAGAATACCTTAAACAGATGATCCCCTGAAGTTTAATATATATGTGTGTGTGTGTGTGTGTGTGTATATATATATATATATATATATATATATATATATAGTTCTTATTTTCTCTCTCATATTTCTTTCTCAAGGTTAAAGGTAAGCTAAATGGACACTCAAAAATTTTATAGCCTTGTGATTCTCTAGCTATATTCTTTTTACTTTATTATTTATTATTGTTATTTTTTAATCCTCACCCAAGGAGAGGATTAAATTGCTTTTCAAATTGCTTTTTAGAAAGAAAGGGAGAGAGAGAGAAAACATTGATGTGAGAGAGAAACATTGATCAATTGCTTCCCTTATACACTCTGACTGGGAATCGAACCTACAATATAAGCATGTACCCTGACTGGGAATTGAACCCTTCACTTTTTGGTGCAGGGGACAACACTCAACCAACCGGACTACTAGGCCAGAGTTCTAGCTGTATTCTTTGACCAAATTTACGCATAAGCCAGATTGTATTGCTTGCATTGAGTTTGTAAGAAATAACTGGGTTTAATTAGATCAAAACAGAGCATTACTACTTTATTGTAAAGTTTTTTACGACTGATTTTGGAAAAATAACTAAACATTTTTTTAAATGCTCAATGGTAGGAGATGCAGGAAACAGACCGTAGTTTCTAAAGCTCTTTTGCTGAAGAATAGGATAGAACAGGTCGGCAGGCCTTGAGCTGGAGAGCTCTACAGTTGCATGGAAACTAGGAAGATGTTGGGCTGTGCTTGGCAGATAGGGGTTTTGGTGGGCAGAGTGGAGCTCAGACACTGAAACCAAGTAAGAGCTGGGAACAAACCGAAGAGGAAATGGGGTGTACCCAGGTGAGCAGTCAGCAATCAGGAGGCTATGGGCACCCAAGGGCAAAGTAATATGAAGTTTCCAAAGTCTGAGAGGGCAGGTAATAAACTGAGAACACCACAGGGAGGGAAAACCAGGGAACCAGAAACTCAGCAAGCTGTGTGAGCACTGGCACCAACAACAAAGACCTCGATAACAGGGGCCAAGCCCTGTTTATGATGTAGTTGGAAAGGCATGAGCCAAAAGAATCTGACCTCAAATTCCTCCCCAACCACGCCTTGTGACCCCGAACTTCTAGCCCCGTGTCCCAGTGCCAGGCACAGAGAAAGGAGAAATGAATCACCAGGAGATTCAATTTCTCATGTACAGAATAAGGGTTTTACCTGCCTCCACAGGGTTGACAAAAGGACACAAAAAAATGAATGTAGTAAAGATATCAGGAAATACCTAACATGCCTTGAACTAGTGCTCCGTAAATACTGGCTTCTCTTTCTTCTTTTCGATAAGGATCTTCCATATTTACTTTCAGCTGGGGCAGGAGACCAGGGAGGATTTGAGAACCAGTAAAGGTCGGTGGTTATGTAGGCTGAAAGGAAAGTGAGGAGCAGGAGAGAAAGGCTAAAATACTGACACGGGCCTGGGAATTTGCCAGGGGCAGGGAGGTGTATGTTTAAATTGTTGGTACCTTTCAGAAGTAGCTTTCAGCTGGGAATTCCTGTCAGAACAGGATTGTGGGATACTTCCTATTTTGAACTAAAATAACTTACTGCTTAAAAAAAAATCCTGGTCAGTTTCTGTTTGCGATCCCTTGACCTTATTTTCATTGTCAATGAAGTTTCTTGTAGGAGCAATTGAGAGGAGTGTATATGTGTGCAATGGCTGGTATGGAGAGATAGGAGAACCATTTAGAAGCTGTGTTTGCAAAGCCAGTGTACTGTCTTTACTTACATAATGTGTTATTTAGGGTGGGCTTACAAAGGGGGGGGGGGGGAGTTGATAAAGATAATTTTCCACAATAAAAAGTTGATCTAAAATTAAATTCTGTGGTGTCATTTCCTTGGTTATAACCTTATGTTCCACATCCCTCCTCCACATGCCAGCACCCTGAGGCTAAAATCCAAATTCTTTAATATGACAGATAAACATTTATGATCTTCCTATAGCATAGTGTGTGGCCTCATCTTTTACTGCTCTACCTCTCCCATAATAGCCTGAGGCCTAAGTAAGCTATTTAAAATTCCAATAGTATCCCATGTTCTCTTTTGGATTTTCATAAATTATTTTCACCCTACCTGCAATAATTTTCTTCTTCCACACTGTTTGTCTTCAAACTCCTACTTATTATATCCTACTTTGGAAGTCACTTCTTCCAGGAAGTCTTCCTCAAATCTCTTAAGACTGGGCCAATTGTCTTCTTCACCATATGCTTCTATAGTTTCCAGTACTTGCTTCTATTGTGGGAAAAAAAATCACATTGTGCAGTAATTATCTATATACTATGCCCCCCCCCCCCCAAAAAAAAAACCCCCACAAAAAACTGTGGATGTTGAGGGGACAAGAACTATCTGGTCAACCCTGTATCCCAAGTACTTGAAAGAGAGTATATAGTCAATAAATATTTAATAAACTGACCCTGAGCAAAATATTTCCCAGCAACAAAAACAATCCAGAGAAACTTTGGTGATAATAGAGCACATATCGGAGCATCAGTAACTCTTGAATAAAACTAATTTGTAATTGTGCAGATGCCAACAAAAAGCCTTTATAAGGCCATGAAGTACCATTATAGAATCAAACTTACATGTTTATGTACACATATGTGTGTCTGCTTTCATAAAAGCCTATGGAAATCATGAAAAAAATGTTAAAATTAGTTAGGATGTTAGAGGTTTTCCTGAAGCTCAAATGGGATAATACAGTGAAATATTAACATTGTACTGACACATAATAAGCAGTAATAAGTGGTGGTAACCACTTAATGTTGTTATTATTAATGTCAGTGAAATGTTCAGTTTCCTGGGTTCTGTGATGACCATCCACGTGAGCAATCTCCTTCCTTGCTCTGCATTTGGCTGATCTCAGTTTAGGTTGCTGTATCCCCTCAGATCTCTCCTGCAATTAATTAGCTTTCCACTCCTGGGTAATAGACTGAATAGTGTTCCCAAAGATATCCAGGTCCTAATGCCTGGATCCTGTGAACATTACCTTATATGGCGAAAGACGCTTTGAAGATGTTATTAAATGAAGAATCGTGAGGTGAGGAGATTATTCTGGGTTATCCAGGTGAGTCCCAATGCAACCACAGGCATCCTTATACGAGGGAGATTTGACAAACAGAAGAGGCAAGTGACCACTGAGGCAAGATGTTGTGCTGCTGGCCTTGATGATGGAGGAAAAGGTCCGTGAGCCAAGACATGCAAGGACTGCAGCCCTTGAGGATGGAAAAGCTAAGGAAACAAATTCCTCTCTAGAGACTCCAGAGGGAGCTTGACCCTCCCTATACCTTGATTTTGCCCAATAAACCTGATTTGGGGCTTCTTACCTCCAGAATTGTAAGAGAATAAATAGGTGGTGTTTTAATACACTACATTTGTGGTAATTTGTTACAGCAATACACCCTCCAAACCATGATGACCCATTCATTTGGTTTCCATAAGGAGAGATGTTTTTCTGAACACTCCTGGCCTTTTGCCTCTTGGGTTTGTTTCATGGGTAAATGCTATTTGCTGCCATAACCCCCTTCACTTCTTTTTTTCCATTAGTATGCTGTTTGTTTTCCTCACCACCTGCATCATCAGTTCTGTGAGGACAGAGTCCAGGTTTGTTTTGTTAGTCTTGGCTTCCTTAACCCTTTGCCTGGGGCATGATATTACATTCAAATGTGTGAAATTACCCATGGTAGACCATTGGCAGTTTCATATGATTCAATCTAAGGTTCTTAATTAAGGTGTGTTGAGTAAAAACATCTAAGGAGAAGAGTAATTTAAGTGCTTTAAGTCAGGGACTGGTCCTGAACCCCATCCCCACCTCTTCAGTTCCCTAATCATGGAAGCCAGGAAGATCACGTGGGTGAGGGAATCCCATGGCTAGAAGCCACGTCTCCGGTCATTTCTTGCCCTGTAAATACAATAGTTACATTTAATTACCGAATGCAAGCAAACTCAGAGTTATAAGACAAAAAACAGGACTCTGGATTTCATCATGTAGAGTGTTTTGCTGTAATTAGCTCATTAATCTTGGCAATAGCCCTACACATCGATGCTGTTTATTCTCACTTTACAGATAAGGATACTGAGACACAGAGAGTGTAAATAGCTTGTCCAGGGCCATGTTACTTGCTAGTGGCAGTGCTGTGATTTAAGCTCCGTATGATTCCAAACCCCACCCTCCATTGCCTTGAGAAGCACCAATCGAGGCAGAGGCATTAGGTAACATATGAGACACTTGTGTGTGTGTCTGTCTCTGGGACATAGCACTTGAGGGAGGGTTGATCTCTCAAATTTCATGAAAGGATTTTCTAGTACATCTGAGTACAATGAGCCCCAGTGTGAAAAGGATGCAGTTCTGCTGATAACTCTGTCCTGCAAACTAGTAAGTCCTTTTCTGCATGCATAGGAGCTAATATTTATCACCAGAAAACTGACATTTTACAAGACCTGTAAGTTTAAACAGTTCAGAAAGGTCACAGGAAACAAGAGGCAAAGAGAATGGGTCTGTTTGGAAATAAAACAACTGTATACAAAGCTTTTTTTGGAGAACGAATAATATTTGGGTAAAATTAGCAAATTTAGATTATTGTGTCATTATCAATAAGATTTTTTAGGATAATTTCCCTCGATAGGTTTATTTTCCCCTCAGGCTTAAGGTATAATTGACAATTAAAATTGTATATATGTAAGGTGCACAGTGTAATAACTTGGTATATGTATAGCTGTGAAATGAATGCCAAAGTCAAAATAAGACACCCATCACTTTACAAACTTTTCTATTATTTTTGTGGTAAGAACACTTAAGATGTACTCTCTTAGCAAATTTTAAGTGTACATTACAGTATTATTAACTACTAGAGGCCTGGTGCATGAAATTCGTGCATGGATAGGGTCTCTAGGCCTGGCTGGCGATAAGGGCCGATCAGATCAGGGCCTTCTGGCTGCAGGCCGGGGCCTTCCTTTGTTCCATGCTGCCCCCTGGTGGTCAGCACACATCATAGCGAGTGGTCAAACTCCCAGTCACTAGAACTCCTGAGGGGACAATTTGCATATTAGCCTTTTATTATATAGGATAGTTAACATAGTGTACATCCATAGAACATATTCATCTTATAGCTGGAAACTTGTATCCTTTGACTAACAATTCTTCATTTCCCCTATCCCTTAGCTCCTGGCAACTACCATTCTACTCTCTGTTTCTATGACTATGACTTCTAAAATTCCACAAACAAGCCTTACCGCCCAGTATTTGCCTCTTTACATCTGACTTATCATAAATAATTTTTTTTAATATTTTTTTGATTTTTTACAGAGAGGAAGGGAGAGGGATAGAGAGTTAGAAACATCGATGAGAGAGAAACATCGATCAGCTGCCTCCTGCACATCTCCTACTGGGGATGTGCCCACAACCAAGGTACATGCCCTTGACCAGAATCGAACCTGGGACCCTTGAGTCCGCAGGCTGACGCTCTATCCACTGAGCCAAACCGGCTAGGGCATAAATAAGTTTTTATATATATTTATATATTGCAGACAATTTCCTAAGACCTACTATTTTATAAAATTAAACAAGGTTTAGCAAAAATATGTTTGGTGGGTTTTGTAATAGATATATAGATATATCACTGCCTTACTTGCAACCTGAATGCACTAATTGAGACCTGGGGCTTGTGTTATAGTGGAGGCTGTTGGTCTAGTCTACTGAGACTAAACTCATGATGCTGGTACATTTCTCATTGTCAACACTTGAAGACACAAATGTTTAAGGTGTTTTATTCTGGTGTATTTAATTGAGCCTATTCTAAGCATCAAGAGACCAAGTTTACATGAAAAATGAAAAATGCCAAAGGTGAGGGAGTGTGCTGTGTCTTATCTCCTGCAGCGTGCGTTCCCACAGAGTAATATCCTTTTTACTATCTAGGGGAACACTGATGTTCAGATTCCCACTGCAATACCCTCTTGCAATTTCCTTCCTTATCACTCCAGAAATGTGACAGATGGTGAGGGGCACTTGGGATCCACATTTACTATATGTGTAATACCGTCTAAGCTAAATGGAACTTTCAACTCAGTTTTGTCAAAGGCAGTATTTGTTGAAAGCCAGTGATTTACAAGACACATTGATAGTCACTGCAAAGACCTAAAGCTCTTGATTGATTGCTATTAAGCAGCCTCCTTTTCTGGAGTACATCGGAAGTCGAGAGGGCTGCCTGTGAGCATTTATTATACTAGGAGGTTGGGATTGTGAATGGAGCTTAGTCAGAGGTGTGCTTCTCTAGGCCTGAGTCTATGCTCAGGAAGTCACTCAAACGAGAGAATTTGATAAATATTTACTGTGTAGATGCTCTGTGCCTTTCTCTAAACACAAGCTCCAAAAAAAAAAAAATTAACTGAATGGACATTTATTGAGTATTTATAGAGCTCCTGTCATGTACCTGGCACTGTGTTGAGTGTAGGGGATTCACTGTAGAGCTTGATTCTCAGTCCCTGCCTCAAAGAACACGCCCAAGATGACATGTGCAACAGAGAGGCAGCAGCAAGATGGTCAACAAAGGGGCAGGTACAAGACAGCAGAGCCCTGGCCAACTCAGTTTCCGCCACTATTTTCATTTGCTTCTCCAAACGTTCTTTCCCCACCTTGTCCACCGTGCTTTGCACCCAGGAGGCTGGTCTGTTATTGCTACTCCATGTAATTGCTGCCCCTTCCTTCTGGCTTCATGCTGAGCTTGGAGAGCACCCCTAGGGAACTGAAGAGGGGAAAACAGTGAGGTCATAATATTTACCCCTCACTCCTTCCCTGGGAAAGCCATTAAGAATTAATGTCTTTGAAAGTTATACAAACCCACCTTTTATATGTAAGATAATAATCAAAATAGGCAGTACATGTTGTCAACCAAGCATAAATTAATCAGGAGGCTTTGCTAAAATAAAAAATGACACTGTTCTAATCAAGGGTTTTAGGATTTGCACATCAAAAACACTGCCAGGTAACACCAGAATGTCCTGAAGAAAACAGAAAAAGTTGAGAGTTCATACAGTAAAGTGTCATTTGAGAAGTTCCTGGGAAACTCAGAGTCCTTATGACTTGGATTAAATTTAGTTTTAAATCCTAGCTCTAGAAATCATCTCTATCTCTGTCTCTGTCTCTCTCTCTTTCACTGTCTATGCCCATCCTAGAGCTAGCCTTTCCCCTTAATTAGCAACCCCCAGAGGCAGCAGAAGACAGTAGCTGGCCCTGACAATGGTGACACTGTCTGAACCTCTGGCAGGCTAAAGATCACATCTTGACATAAGTTATGTTTCAGCTCCTGAGCACTAAGGTGGAAAGAACCCTGGCTACTTTCCCATGAGATGGACTGAGGGACTCCAGAAAAGACCTCAGAGCTGTCCTCAAGACCTGGAAAAATGATTCTTTACCCTTACCTCACCCCCAGCAAATCAGCTCCCAGCAGACCCCGGGCCCTCTAACCCACAGTCTTGTGATTTTGCTCTATGTAATCTGTAACCTACACGCCACTGGGGAGTTTGGCCTTCTGAGCATTCGCTTCCTGTTCTCGGTGGTGCCTTTCATAATAAAATAGCCAATATTTCTCCACTGTAATTTTTAGTGTCTAGTGTTTGGCTCTGCTAGTGCCGGGTGGACAAACTCTCTCTGTTCTGTAACACTTGTTAAAATAGAATGTACCAAGAATAAAAGGCTAAAGTCAAGAAATTATTCTTACATCAGAGCCATTTCTTTGCATATTACTGTTTAATTGAGCAATATTTTTCTATTTCAGAACTCTTTTAATAACTAAATTGTCTCTTTAGATTTGGTTGTAATTCCAGGCTTGAAAATTAGGTAGGGGAAACATTTCTAATTTCATCTCAATTTTCCAGGCCATGCTCTTTTACAGGTTTATCATAAATTAAATATAAGCTCGAACAAATATGAAGTGAAGTGTCAAAAGCAAATTAATTCTATTGGGTGTCAGTGCTTGGGTCAATCAACACATGCCCAGATTTATTTCCCAGGTCTCTGCCAGATGTGTAAGGGGAGAAGAGGAAGAGAAAGACAAGACTTCATCTCTAGCTTGCAGTTTGAACATGGGAGCGTGGAGGAATGGGATAAGTAAGTGAGCTCCAAAAACGGGGCAGAGAGTCTCAAATCCTGCCTTGGTCAGGTACTCACTGTCTGTATCTTTGTCTCTCAGATGGTTCCTTCACCTATAACAGCGGTTCTCAACCTGTGGGTCACGACCCCTTTGGGGATCGAACGACCCTTTCACAGGGGTCGCCTAAGACCATCGGAAAACATATATAATTACATATTGTTTTTGTGATTAATCACTATGCTTTAATTATGTTCAATTTGTAACAATGAAATTGGGGGTCACCACAACATGAGGAACTGTATTAAAGGGTCGCGGCATTAGGAAGGTTGAGAACCATTGACTTATAACATGGGAGTGATGTTAGTTACTTTATAAACCTGTTGTCAGAGTGGCCTGTGATCCATGCCTAGCACTCTGCATACTTGGTACTCACTTCACAAAATTATCTCGAGAATTCATTTAAAGTTTTGAACTCAGGGGTGCATCAACGTGCATCCACTTGACTGTGAGTTGAGAGAAGGGACACATCTTTGTATGCCTGGAACCAAGAACAAGGACTGTACAATGTAATGAAGGGCTTCAACTGTATTCTGTGGATACAGAGTGAATATCTTCTCATCTTTCACATGTATGATCATCTTTTATCAGTTGCTATTGTGGTTGCAATTGTATTTGACAAGAACGCAAGGCCCAGGAATTTTCCAATAGCTGGCTAAGACCTTCATTAATTCACAATGCATATTCTAGGAAAAATCATTCTGTTTATTTTTTTAAAAGGCTTTCCACCAAGTCCCGATATAGTATTCTTATCATATAATGCTATGAGAAAGCCTTTTTAGCATGGGCTATAGTCAGTAGGACAACTTATCTCCTTGGCCTCATTTCTCTAGATCTACATAATAATCTCAACTTTCCTTCTTACTACTATGATGGTGAGTAAAATAGATTTCCCCCAAAAGAAAGGAGAGCAATTATCTATTTCAATTTCTTGTACTAACAACGGAATAACATGGCCTGAGTTGTTCTTGGACTTGATCCCTGCAAAGCAGCAAGTCTAGTTTGTGGGGTTGATGTGTAAAAATAAGCACAGAACACCAAACACTACTTCCTCACAATTGGCATCATAAATTAAAATTGTCCTAGCCCCATCGCATTTCCCTCTTTCCAATGGGATAGATATAGCTCTTCAGTTCTAGTATAGCCCTTGCTAATTTTATCATCTTGAAGCAGTTATTTATTATTCCCAAGTAATGTTTTTACCTGGGAATTAAGATATTTCATTTCAGGGGTGTTTGGGGGAAGAAAGAAAAGACTATAGAAGACATTTCTGGAATGTAGCCAGTACTGAAACAGTGTTAATTCTCCTGCAAAGCTTTCTTTCAGGTTAGTTTGCTTTTACTATTAGTCACCTTGACCTTAAAATTTTATGATACAAACCAAAAGCAGAGGTTAATGGGGAAAATAGGAAAACAAAAAGGTGAACGGATAATATGCCAACTGGATATATACCCCAATGAACAGTCATTGCCTGTCTGTCCGGGCATTTTTCCCTCTTTCTGGAAATTGTTTCTCCACTCTCACTCCCTCCTTCTGGGAAATGGTCTTTCTCCCATTTTGGCCATCTAGTCTGAATGGGAGCTGGCACTTCTTATAAGTCTCAGCCACACGTAAGGATCTGAGATGAGTCAATAAATCCAGAGTGACACTACTCACTGCCTGACCTTAGCTGATGGGTCTGGGAATGAACCCTTCACTCAAACTGGACAAACTAGTTTTTTAACGTGAAAAAGAGACAGCAGGAGTCAATCATTTTCTGGTGATGATAATGAAAGATTGAAGATGGAATTGCTGCCAGATTCTACATTTTCTGTTAGTGGGAAAACCTTTCCTAAGAAAATAAAGCCAACATGTAGATAGAAAACATGTAGTGTTTTCTGGAGACATTGAAGTTTCTATTCCCAACTGGCCCCTGGGCCATATTTGCTTTTTCGTGTGGATACAAGTCTTCCAATAAATTCCTTTTTTTTTTTTTTTTTTTTTTTTTTGCTCAACTAGTTTTCTGTTGGCTTGCTGTCACTTTTAACTAGACGTAAACCTGACTTAGAAAATCCTTTACAAGAAATAAAGACCCCATAAATCCTCACTCCAGGGCCAACAGGAGGTTCTAGAATGTGAGTGAATAAGAGAGCCTGAAGTCAGGGCTGTTGAAGAGTGGATACTGCCCTTACCTGGCTCTAAAAATGGACCTAAATTGTCAGGGATTGAAGTTAGGGGCAAAGAAAATGTTGGGAGGTAAGAGGCCATCCATAGGAATCCTCTAGCCATTAGGAGCACAATCAGAGAGTAAACAATAAAAATAACAAACATTCAGGCAAATAAAAGGAGTCAAGAGCCAGAGTCTGTGAGGGGACATATTTAAAGGAGCAAACAGGCTAGAATGGGTAGTTGTATCAGTACCTGAACATCAGCATCCGGATCACAGATCCTGCTATGATACGAAGAAGCCAGTGCTCTGATTATAGGGTGGCTGTGAAACCACACGCAGAAGGGAAAGGCGCTGTTAAATGGATGTTTGGAAGTGGACAGAATATCATCTCACCCAAGACAATGATTTCAAGAAGACAATTTTCAAATGATGTTTTCATTCTTCATTTCTATCATCTGTTGATCCGAAGTAGGCACTTCTAGCTCATGAGTGAGGCTCTAAAGTAAAAAAAAAAAAAAAAAAAAAAATTTAAAGAAGTTATATTCCCACTTTTAGAATACTTGGCATATAAAAATTCAAATTTGCAAGGTTATTATTTTTTTACCTGAAGGATTATTTATTTTGCGAAAGATTTACTATAGCATTTCTTTAATCTAGGTAACAACCTTTCCCCAAAATAGTTAAATATGAGTCACTCATATTGTATTTAACATTTCAGGATACATCTCTTATATAAAGAAAGCAAACCTGTAAACACAAATAAGTTGTCCAATGGAGTTGATATTGCATGGTTTTGTCTGCTGTAGTGATATGAAAGAGTTCAAAATTTGGACATAAACTCATCTCATTCCAGATTACTATTTTAACAGTTCTCAGATGTGCTGTATATGTTGATTCATTCATACCATTAAGAGGAAGAAGTTATAGGTCTTTCAGTGGATCTTCAGAACTCAACATTCAAGGTTATAAATTCACTAATATTATGGCAAGCACTATCGTATGGAGAATAATAACCATCATCTCTTATATGAATAGTCCTTTGGAACAGAGAACCCTTTCCCACTTATAATCTTACATGCCTTATTGCAATCCTTTGAAACAGGTACTCTAGGCACCCCCTCACCCCCTTTTTTAAGAATGATAAAATTGAGGCTGGAACATTAAATGACTTGCCCAAGATTATACATGGGAATAGTAAATAGGAGAGCCAAGATCCATTTCCATTTCTTTTGACTATGTTGCTTTCCAGTACAATACAGCTGCTTCACAACAAAATACCTTATCTGTCCTTAAATGAGCTGTCTGAGATAGTTTACAAATGACAGTAACAACTTCCTCTTAAGGCAGTTTTCTGTTCTCCAAGCATGATACTGTGTAATTGGCCCAGGACTGAACTTCTGGATAATTGCTCTGAAATCAAAGCCTAAAATGCATTTAAGCAATTTCTCAATTACTTGGCACCAAACTTCTCTTGGATATGATTCTGCTGTCTGATATTTGATAGACATGCCCCAATTTCTATCTGGTAATTTAACTCATACTATTTGTCTATGTTAAACGGATTTAGCAAAATATGTTTATTCTACAGAGTAGAATTTTTGTTTGTTAAATTTGCATGAATACGTTGGAAAAGAATTTTAAAAACTTGAATCTGTATTTAAATATTTGGATATTTTATTATATGTTAAGAGATTTTATTACATCTTTAGATGCTTATGTGTGCACCATGAATATATATTTCTGTGAGGCTGAGAAATATATAATCATTGTGTTTATAGCAATGTGTTTGCTTTATTGAACAAATCTCTGGCTAAAAATTCACTAGAGGCTAAGAATAATCATATGAGACAATGAGCTTGCTTTGGTTTAATAGCTGGGTAGATTTAGGAAAGAACAAAATATTACATTGTTAGAAATAAAACACTTTTTTGGTATTAATAAAAAGTATTGGGAAAGTTAGAATGAGCTTATAATTTCAGGCAAGAAAACAATTGGGAAATAGAAAAATAGTTGATTAGGTTGCTTAATAAATAGCTAGGAAAAAATGACTCCTCTGTATTCAAACAGCTCCACCATATCACTGCAATTCCCCAGTTGGGGAATGTTTAATTATGTATTAAAACACTGTTGCACTAGGGAATGGATATCATTAAGCTTACCACTTTCTCATTACAGTTTTATATATACACTTACAAGTTAAAAAAAATGAAAGTAAGAACTTGTCACTTCACACTAGAGAATTTAGAGGGTCAAGAGCATTAAGTAGCCATTATTCATCTTTAAAATCTATGATAATTCAATCATATTATTGTTGGTGACATTCAGAGAGTCCCTTAGTGAATATGTTCAATCTCCAGCTAACTTGTGAAAAGATAAAGGTTTGTCTGAAATAAGCCTGCTGCAATAGTTGCCTCCATTTTAAAATCATTATGTGGTCAGGTTATTTGCTGAGGCCTGTTTCTTCAATCAAAGTGTGTATGCACAAGACATTTAATTTATTTCATTTAAATTTGCTATTTACAGGACAAATCTTACAACAAGGATTTTATGCTTGGAAAAGTTCTCTTGAAATAACTGCTTGTTTTGTTAAATTTACAGTGTTGCCATATACAGCCAGTTTTTCCAATAAATGCTATATTAACAGGATAATTATTTACATATGGACTTCATTTTATAGTAGGAAAATCCAAGCCTTTCATGTATTGTATCAGTCACACTATGCCACATAATTAAGTCAATACAATGTACCCGTGCACACTTAAAATATAGGCAGTTATAAACATTTCTTCACAAACATTTGGCCCATATTCATAGCCTTAGGAGAGTATCTCTCAAGGGAAACCAACTACTTTTGGCATTTTATCCCATCTTGGAGTGAGTGAGATATTTGTGGGTTGGATTCCAAATGTTATTGAAGTTGCCTAGCTACCACATCTCAGCAGAAGGAGAAACTGAGAATTTTGACAGCAATTGGCCATGTCGCAAATTAACATGGGCCTTTCTGACAGCTGGGTGATAGGGAGTTCTCCATTTCCACCTACAGTAGCTCTTGTGCGTATGACTGACTATGGGCACCTGCTAAGGTGAACAGTCTTCACTTGCTCCTGATTCACATCAAGTTTTAGTAGCTGTCAGGTCTCGAGGAACCGAGAGTGAATTAAAAAGTCAGTGAACAAATATTTCTGAACCCTGACCATGTGCCAGGATATGATACAGGGATACATAAGTCCTAATCTGAGGGAGTGGGGATAACAAGGGAAACTTCCCTGAGTTGGAGATCATTAATTTGTAACATGAAGAGGACGTTGGCACAGAAAAGAGGAGCAAATACCTATATGTTGACTCAGGGAAATAAGCATTGTGTGTTCAAAGATCTCAGGAAAGCTTCATAGGGCTGAAAAGACAATCATATGAAAGGAGCAAGAAGCAATTCTGGGCTGATTCTTAAAAGGTCTTAAGAGGATTATTAAGGATTTTGGATTTAATCTTAAAATAATAAGAAGTTATCAAAGGGCCATAACAGGAGTTTCATTATTCATGATTATGGCTACTATGAGGAGAGTGGGTCAGTGGTGGCATGAGAGTGACAATATTAGATGCAGGAGACCAATTAGAAAGATATTATATTGTCACTAGAAGCCCAGGCATGAAATTCGTGCACTGGGGGGAAGGGTCCCTCAGCCCGGCCCGTGCCCTCTCACAGTCTAGGAGCCCCGCGATTGATCACCCCAAAGAGGTAGGCCCTGCTCACCTGGCCGGGGCTCTGTGATGGATTACACCCACAGAGGGAGGTCCTGCCCACCTGCCACAGCCCGCTGCTCGGTGGCCTGGGCCTCCCTCTTTGGGGCAATCGTAGAGCCCCCCAATTGATCGATCGCCCCACTGGCCAGTGGCCTGGGCCTCCCTCTGCAGGGCAATCATGGGGCAATGGCTGGGCCCCCGCCCAATCGCATTACACCCACCTGGCTGGCCTGGCGCCAGTGGGTGTCATAGCGTGGTTGGTCATTCTGCTGTTTGGTCATTATGTCGATTTGCATATTATGCTTTTATTATTATAGATTATATTATTGCACCCAGAAGATGGCAGAGCCATGTACTAGATTGGTGCCACCAGGGACTGGATAACTACCTGTGCAAAGTGATGAAAGGGAGGTGGTGATCGAGGAGGAATACATGTTCTCATGGACGCCTATGAGCAACAGGAAGAGCAGGAATCTTTGGGAAAGCAGAGTTTTAGGTGCTCATGAAAAACCCAAATGGAAAGGCTGTGTAAACAGATGGATCGATAATTCATGGACTCAGACATAGATTTGAATGGGAGTTATACATAGTAATGGAAGTTTTGAAAACGTTAGTGATTGCCTAGGAAGACATCACTGGACAAAGTCCCAAGGAATTCCAACATCTCATTGCCACTAGGAGAGGTGTGGATAATGGAGACTAGAGTGGCCAGAGAAATAGAAGAAAAAGATCAAAAGTAGAGGCATCAGGAAAGCCAAATGAAATCATTGTTTCAAAAAAGGAAAAATCCTTATTGTATAAGGCTAAGAGATAGGATGAAATGCAGACTGAAAAGTATAGTTTAGTGAGGTTTACTTTTAAAGGTGTACTGTTTAAAATATTAGTGACCTGGTGGGAACAATTTTAGTGGAATGGTAGAAATAGAAAGTTAAGAGGTGAATGAGATGTGACTATAGACAACACTGTAAAATTTTGTTGTTGAAAAGAAGTTAGGATAGTAACTGGAATGGTAGTTAGCCTTTTAAATAAAAAAATACATGTATACATACATACATACCTTTATACATATATACATATATGTATGCATACATACATATAAAGAACAGGTGCACACATTGGACTGATGATAGAGAGGAGAGATACAATAACTAATCATGCTAGGTTCCTAAGAACATCAACAAAATGATGAAATTTTTTTTCATCATTCATACTTGGGTTGAGTCAATGTGTTTGTGTTAGGTTCCAAATTACCTTAACAACAGCATTTTTGAAAAAGCAAGTAAAATTTAGGAGATATGACTATTTATGTAGGTTTCAAAACCAGAAGTTGAGGCAAATTTCACCTAATAGCTTCTATTTTTCTGAAAATTTGGGGAATTACTTGAGGTCCTCTGCTGAGAGGGAGTGGGGATAAGAAGACATGAAATGCTTGAGAAATGTAGAAAAAGAATTATTGTAAGAAGGAAATGTGTACAATGACTATAATGATAGGGTGGGCCTTGTAATCATACTGAGGGCTAAGTTGAGAAAGCTGAACACACACTCACAGTGATAGCCATTTGCCCAATAATGTGACCTTCCCCCGGAAGCACTCATCAACCAGGTATAAAACAGAAGGGTAGCTGGATTCTTAGCAATTGGTTAGCTATTTGTCACAGTAGAGCAATGAAACGCAAGAGAGCAAGGGAGTTTAGGATATTAGTGTGTCATACTATGAAATCAAAATGAATAGAAATAAAACTTTAAAAAAAGTTAACACTGGAAAAGTGGAAGACTTAATTTCTTTCCCATCAGAAAACACACACACCCCCCTCTATCTTATTTATTCTCCCTTAATGCTTGTCTTCAGTGCTCTTCTGTGGGATATGAAACATTGACATAATTTTCAAGGTTTAAAAAAACATACATATAGAAAAAAATGAATATGAAATCCTGAGTGGCCACATTGAAATGGAGACCTCATTTCATTCAGTCAATAAAGTTGTGCAAATTTGAAAAGCAAATGATAGCACACGAGCTTTTATGTTAGTTAACATATACCATACTTGGGTTGAGTCAATGTGTTTGTGTTAAGTTCCAAATTATCTTAGCAGCATTTTTGAAAAAGCAAGGGATATAATACCTTTCCCTCATGTTCTGAAACATTTCATATAAATCAGTATGGAAGCAGATTCCTTCATTCACACTGTCGCCTAAAAAACAGACAAAGGCCCCAAAGTGAAATAATTCAAAGTTACTGTTCCCTCAGCAATTATAAATTGCATGCGTTCAGCTGATGTTTCTGGCCTGAGTAGACAAAAAGGTGGTACTAAAAATGAAATGGAGGGATTTTAATGGAGAACAAGATGATTTGAAGGTTTGCATTTTTTTTTATTATATGAATAGTATAAGGCTTTGAATTTTTTTCTTACTTTTTCAAATAAAGAAGTAAATAAACTGAAACATTCACTATGTATGTTACTTTGTCAAAAGGCCAAACTCTTGGTTTGAACCATAATGACCTTATACATGATTCCCTACAAAGTGCTAGGCATACATGAGAAAACCAATGAGTATTTTCAGATTACACATAGTTGAATCTGGTCATGTATAAGTAGGGTGATCATCTGTCCCAGCTTGCATGGGACTGAGGGGTCTTGAAATTTTAGTCTTACAACTGGGACTTTTGGGGAAAATCTGAAAGATTTATTCACCCTTTAAGGAGCCTGGCTAATTATGACCCTTGATGGGGGGAAGTGTTATCTTTACATATGTGTATTTTTAAAATTTGTAAGTAACCTTCCCCAAATCATTCAAAACTGATTCTGTTATTTATTTATTTCTAGTTTCATTGCGGTACTAGAGGTCTGGCGCATGAAATTTGTGCATGGGTAGGGTCCCTAGGCCTGGCCTGTGATCAGGGGCATCTTCCCCAGCTGCTGACAGCCGGCCCTGCCCCGCCTCCACCCCCCTCCCCCGCCTCCACCCCCCTCCCCCCAGTTCCCCATTTGCCATTGGGCAATTGGAGCCTGCTGGTTGGGAGGAGGGACCAAGAGGTTGGCTGTTCATGCCTGCTCGCCAGCCCCACCCCCTGCTGCCAGTCACCCTCTGTATGTGGGGTGACCGGTGGGGCAGGGGCCTTGGCCTGGCACTGCCTGCATCTGCCACCACCCACCCCCAGTCTCCCCTTTGCCATTGGGTGATCATGGCCTGTGGGCTGGGGACAGCTCCTGCTTTAAGCGTCTGCCCCCTGATGGTCAGTGTGTGCCATAGAGACTGGTCGTTCTGCCATTCGGTCGATTTGCATATTATCCTTTTATTATATAAGATTATTGACATATCACATTGTGTAAGTTTAAGGTGTACAATGATGATTTGATATATGTATATATTGCAAAATGATTACCACAATAATGCTAGTTAATACATCCATGACCTCACATAATTAGAATTTTTCATGTGTTTAGAACATTTAAAATCTACTCTCTTAACAACTTTTAAATATATAATACAGTCTTGTTAACTATAGTCACCATGCAGTAAATTACACCATCAGAACTTATTCATCTACTAGAGGCCCAGTGCATGAAATTCGTGCACTGGGGGCAGGGAGTCCCCTCAGCCCTGGCTGCCCCCTCTCACAGTCCGGGAGCTCTCAGGGGATGTCCTACTTAGGCCCACAGGGAGTGGGCCTAAGCCGCAGTCTGGCCTCCCTCTGCAGGAGGCAACCAGGCTGATCAGGGGAAGGCATCACCCTCACCACCCCCACTGCTGCTGCCACTGCTGGCCACCACAGCCGCCAAGTTGTTTTCATCAACACGGAGAGGGAAAGACAGAAACATCAATGTGAGAGGCACACTTTGATTGGTTGCCTCCTGCATGAGCCCTGACCTGGGCCCTGGCCAGGGAGGAGCCTGCACCCTAGGTGAATGCCCTTGATCAGAATCAATCCAGACCCCCTGCAGGTTTGTGTCACCGCTCTGGCCCTAGCAGCCCAGCGCCACAGCCACAGGGCTGGGACTGGGGGCTGGCCCCCCTGCATGTTGTTCTCTCCGTCTCTGGGGCCACCCCAGGCCCCTTTTCCTGAGCTGGTTGTCACCATTACGGTTTCCTGGCCTAATTTGCATATTACCTCTCTCTCTCTCTCTCTCTCTCTCTCTCTCTCTCTCTCTCTATATATATATATATATATATAGATTGACCCCTCATGATATCTACTTGATTTTACTTGTCCCTTTAAGGCATGCTTCAAGTGAGGAATGGGTCTCATGCTGTTTATATGTTTGGCACCTCAGAATAATGCCCACATTAGGCACTTCATACATAGAGATTTAATGGGACAGTGATTTGTCAAGAAAAAAAATGAGGGAACTGACAGATACCACCATGTAAGAAATGCCTTTCCTTTTTCCAGGTCCCTGACTCTCAGATATACATGGAAATGGAAAATTTCTATATTCTCTGCTTTGTAAAATTTATCTTGGGGATAAAAACATATGAGAAATTTTTAGCTCCATGACTGACACAAAGTTTTATGAACCAGGATGCAACAACTTGGTAATAAAAGCATTTTCTTAATCAGAGCCAGAGGTTGCTGAGTTATGATAACAAAGCCAATTTTCAGCCCTCCACCACCCTTTTTATTCCCTAGTCAATGAAATCGCTGTGCCTTCATGTATTTTTCAATATCTAACTGAAGCATTAGACATGTAGGTTTTCATAAAACCAAAACTCTTCCTTTTCATGAAATCTTTTATAAATACTCCAAACTAATCAAACCAGTCAGTCTACATTCTTGGTAGAGCATTACCTGCTTCTTGACACAAGGAAGTAAAAATACATAATATATATAAAGCAGTGTTGGATCAATGCCATGTACCTTAATGTTTGCTGACATTTGAGACCAAAGATCAGAAAACTCCTTTCAGCTGTCATATTCTTGTTCAGCTATGCGACTGATTCAGTGAATGAGATGTTAATTCCACTGATAAGAGTGTAAATGGGAAAAGGAGCAATGCAGAAATATTAGTGGGTGGCCTTTCCTGTCTTTTAACAGTGGGAGCAGCGCAAGCTGTTGCACGAGAGAATGAGGCGTGGGCCGTCCAGGGAACAGGCGTGGTGTTTATTGCCAATGGAAGGAGAGGTTCTGCTGCTGCATAGACTTGTCTGAGGAGCGGTGGAATCACAAAAGAGTTTTATCGTCATGCTAGTTACAGCCTCATTTTTATAACATTGAACGAGTTCCGTAGTGGCAGATATTCTCAGATGATTGGAAATATTTATATCAATAATAGTTGCTTATTTTAAAAACAAAAGTATATTTGCTAGTTTTTCATGCCTGCTTCCTAACAAATACTGGTACACATCTTTTTTGCCCATTTTATTTAAGAACTGTGGTGATTGTCAGGGGCAGGGGGTTGGGAAGAGGCAGAGGAGGGTATAGGGGGCGTAAATGGTGATGGACAGAGACTTGACTTGAGGTGGTGAACACAATACAGTGTACAGATGATGTGTTGTGCATTTGTGCACCTGAAACTTATATAGTGTGTTAACCGGTGTCATGCCAATAAATTTACTAAAAATAAAAAAGATAAAATACAGCATTGTCAAAGTGAGGGTCCCAGAGCATGTAATTTTTGTCCTGAAATAAAACAAAAACAAAACAAAACAAAAAAAGAACTGCATTTAGAAGAAATGTCTGACTTAAGGTATTTTAACTTAGGGAATTATAGTTAAATTAATATGAATTTCTGTTGCAATTTGAAATGAGTTTAGAGAGGTTTTGATGGGTTGTGTCTACCCATTGGCTATTGGAATAATGTATTAATTTCCTATTGCTATTGTAAGAAATTAAAATCAGGGGCATCAAACAACATAAATTTATCTTAAAGTCCTGAAAGGCATATATCCATGAAATACATAGGACATGATCAGAGAAGGTTTTTTTTTATAATAGCTCCAAACTGAAAACACCCCACTCAGATGACAGTATATGAGTGGATGAACAAATTGTGACCCTATTCAGCAGTGTAAACTACTGATAATATGGAACTACATGGATGAATCTCGAAACATGCTGATCAAAAGAGGCAGGACAGAAAAGAGTACATTCTCTGTGCTTCCTTTTATATAAAGTTTTGGAATAGACAAAACTAATCTATTGCCATAGAAATCAAAACTGTGCTTTCCACAGGTTGGAGGTATTGATTGGAAAGGAATGTGAGGAGAGTTTCTGGGATAATGGAGTATTCCAGATCTTGATGATGGTATTGGGTACAGGGGTATATGCATTTGCCACAACTCAATTCACTACATTTCTAAAAAGTGTGAATTATACTAATTTTTCCTTAATAAGCAAATAAAAATACCATACACTGAAAATACAGCATTATTCTAATTTAATTTTAAATTATGTAAGTATATTTTATGTTTTCCATAAATTACTTGAAGTACATAAATTGATTTCTGAACAAATTTATCTTCAAGTGGTAAAATCATTTATTTTTTTGTTTCTTTACATTTTCAATATTTTTTACAATTTATATTTTATTATAAAATCACTTCATAAACACTGTCAGTTCTATGATAAGAATATTTGTAATATTTTATATTTAATTTATATTTATTTAATTTGTATGTTACTTATTGATAGATTTTATGTCAATTTATTTATATTATTTTATACTTATAACATATTTATTTTATTTATTGTATATTTATTTAGTTATATTTTATTTATTTTTGTTTTATATTTTATATATTTATTCTATACTATTTATTTTATTATTTTTATTGTGTTTATCATTTTATCCACATAATGTTTATTGGAACACAAACACAATTTATTAGTATAAGAGTTGTGTAATAAGAGCAAATAGTAGCCCTGACCAGTCTGGCTCAGTGGATAGAGCGTCGGCCTACGGACTGAGGGGTCCCGGGTTCGATTCCGGTCAAGGGCATGTACCTTGGTTGTGGGCACATCCCCAGTGGGAGGTGTGCAGGAAGCAGCTGATCAATGTTTCTCTCTCATTGATGTTTCAAACTCTCTATCCATCTCCCTTCCTCTCTGTAAAAAATCAAATATATATATATATATATATATATATATAATTTTTTTTTTTTTAAGAGCAAATAGTAAAGAATATCTTGTAGAAATCAAGCCTTGATATCGGGAAGCATAGTAGAGCTCTTTAAATGCTAGTTATTTCTAGGGTTCCTCTCCTTCATTCTCTATCATTATTTCCAATCTATGCACACTTTCGAGTACATAATTAGTTAGTTAAATTAATTTATCTTTCCTGCCACACTCCTACCCTCTTTTTCTCCCCCACTCCCACTCTTTCTTTCTTTCTTATAGTCATATGAGAAACTGTAAGGGTGACATTGCTTTCCATTTATTTTATAATACTTATAAAATAGGTACTGTTTCCTTCTCCATGAAATAAGGATAAAATGTACTTATCTAGTAAGGCAGTTGTGAAAAATAAATTAATATGAGTAAAACACATAGTTTCTGGCATGTAGTAAGTACTCAAATGTCTATCTATATTATTTATTATTGCTATTATTATTATTACATTACAAATTCTATGACAAAATATACACATGCATACACATGTGTATGTCAATATCTGTGTATGTACATACATAACACATATATAAAATATTATCAAGGATTTTAGTTAATTTTTTTGGTGTAGTTTTAATTTCCTTCACTTGTAGTAATTCCTCATTATAGTTTTCAAAATGATTGGAAGGATTTTCATACTGCTTCACTTCTTCAATTTTGTTCCATTCAACAATATTTATTGGGTTGACTATCATTATGTGTCAGACACTTCTTTGTAGCATTGTAAATCAGGCAATAAATGGTATTAATATATCCTTGCTTTTGTGGGGTTTAGAGATTAGCAGTGACTATAAATATTGAACAAGAGATTACAGGTTAGATTAATGTTATATTTGGGAAATGCATGGTACTTTGGAAAGGTAAAACTGTCATCTGTTCATTTATTAGTTTCCAGGCAATGCAAAATGTGAGTTATTTAATTCATTTTGATAAAAGTTTTTCAAACTATATATCCTAAACAAGTATCCTTTTGTACTTCTTGCCTAAGCTATTTTAAAAACAAAACCTTTTGAGCAGTGGACTTATCCTGGTATTCAGACATTTAATTGGGCTAAAGGTTTTGAACCAAGTTATTCACAAAATCAGAATGTATAGATTTAATGGAAGAAATTTAGGCATAAATTCCTCATCATTGAATAATACTCTGGAAGTATCAGTGCACCTAATGAATGACTAAGTGAATTTAGCAAGCATAATAACTAAGTATATTTAGCAAGCAGAATAGAAGTTTTATTTGGAATGTAAAATCCTGAAATATATATTTTTTATTTTAAATTTACCACAAATTGACTTTATAGCCATTGGCAAGTCATATTTTGTCTCTTTTATGAAGATTTTGCTCTTTTAAAATAAAAAATAATTAGAAGGAAGTAAAATTGTCTACTTTAGAGTCTACAAACTGCAAGTATTTGAAATGAAAGTAGATAATAAATGTCAAAATAATATGAAATTTTATGAATTTCAGTTTTATTTGATATTTTAAATGGTTATACTGTCAAATATTGCAGAAATAAACAGCCTTAGGTGTAATATATATTGCTTTCTTTAAAGGAACTATAATACTTTTCAAGGCAGAGACTGTCTTATTGATCCATTTAACTTAAAAGTAATAAATATCTTTGCAAGAATGAAGTGATTTTATTTTTAACTGATTGAATAGCCAATGAAGGATTTCCCCCCATACATTTATCAATATACCTATGCATATGTTCATCTCTAGAGCCAGGCTGCCACCTTTACATTTTGACTTTTTTGCAAGGTTGACAGTGATTCTATATAATAAAAGCGTAATATGCTAAGTGTTCAGTCAACTGGTCAGCTGTTCAACCAATCAAAGCATAATATGCTAAGGCCACTTAACTGCTCGCTATGACGTGCACTGACCACCAGGGGGCAGACAGTCGACTGGTCAACCAGTTGCTATGACATGCACTGACCATCAGTTGACCGGACAATCAGTGCATAGCTATGATGTGCACTGACCACCAGGAGGCAGGCGCTGTGACTGGTAGGTTAGCTTGCTCCTGGGATCTGGTCGATCTGGACTGAGCAAGATGGGCTGGACATGCCCTGGAGCCCTCCTGTGGTCACTCCCTGGCTGGCCAACCTCCCGCGTCCCTCCCCAGCCCCAATCATGCACCAGTGGGGTCCCTTGGCCTACCCTGTGCCCTCTCACAATTCGAGACTCCTTGGGGGATATCAGAGAGCTGGTTTCAGCCCAATCCTGCAGGCTAGGCCGAGGGATTTTGGGGTCCAGCCCCAGCGGGTCCAGGGGTCCCCAAAGGTGTGGACAGAGTTGGCGAAGAAGGAATGACATGGAGACAGCGTTCAGTTGATCAGCAGCCTAGCCAGGATCTCTAGCCAGGAACTCCAGCCAAGTTCTGGTCAGGATCTCCAGCGAAGTTCTGGTTAGGATCTCCAGCCAGGTTCTGTGTCCATGTTCTCTTGCTAGGTTCTCCAGCCAGGTTCTGCAGGTTCTCTCGCCATGTTCTGTCTAGGTTCTCCAGCCAAGTTCTGTAGTCAGGTTCTGTCCAGGATCTTCTGCCATGCTCTCTCACTAGGTTCTGTCTCTAGGTTCTGTCTCTAGGTTCTTCAGCCAGGTTCTCTCGCTAGGTTCTGTTTCTAAGTTCTGTCTCTAGGTTCTTCAGCCATGTTCTCTCGCTAGGTTCTGTAGCAAGGTTCTGTCTCTAGGTTCTTCAGCCAGGCTCTCTCGCTAGGTTCTGTGTCCTGTTGTCTTGTTACATCTGTATTTATACCAGTTGATTCCAATCCTATCAATCTCTATTCCAAAGGTTAGGGCGTTTCTTATCTCCATTCCAGGGAGTAAAGATTATGTAGCTTAAGTGTGATTGTTCGTAGTTAAAGTGATTAACTACCCGCCTGGCACTTAGTTAAGGGGTTTTATTCCCTCCCTAACTTCAGGGGAAAATTCCTACCTAGGGAAACAACCTTTCTCAGAGAGGTGACCTTGGTTAAAACACATAGCGCCAAGAAGGTGAGCAAACATATTAAGAACAGTATGCCATATACGCCAGGTCCCTTGAAACATATGCTGTGCAGATGTTTCTTCCCTGCAGTGACTGTGTCAAGCAGCAAGGATGGACTGGCTCCCAGTAGAGGGACCCCCCCCCCCCCCACTGGTGCACGAATTCATGCACCAGGCCTCTAGTTCTTTTAATAAGCCTTTTTTGAGCATCTGCCATGTGCAATTAGACTAGGTGTGAATGAGAGACAAAGATGAACAAAATTGGTCCTGGCTTCAAACCTTTCATGATTACTATTTAAAGATCATTTTCTAAAGAGCATAAGTTATATTAGTCTTTTTTTTTTCTCAAAGGCATTTAAATTTCATGGCCTAAACCTCTTAGTTCATGCAGTTTGGAATTATCATAGAATATAGCGTGGGTCAAATATTTCTTCAAATCATTTTCAATCTTTACATTGAAATCCTTTTATAGTTGAAATTTCAGAATTTGAATTTTATTACTGCCATCATTCTAAAATGTTTTATTAAAGTCTTTGTCTAGATTTTTTTCTTACTCTCACTCTCTTAGCCACATCAAGTATGTAAATACGGTTATAATTTCCCATTATTTAATAATAAACTGACAACCCCTTCCCTTCTTTATAGTGTATGCTTACTATGGGTATGTTCAGTGCACACACACACACACTGGTATATATTTCGACATCAAACATGAGGCTGCTTTTGTATGCAGGGCACAGAGAGAAGCACAAAGATGAGTAAGAGCAGAGAGAGAAGAGAGATGAGAGACAACAGATGAGAGACAAGAGACAAGAGACAGAGAATGAATTAGATTTGCTGAGAATCTAAAATAGCTGGAAAATAACACACCTTAGGAAGCTAATGAACTTTACTACACAGTGGTTTTAAGCTTTCACTCATTAAGTCCAGCTTACAGAAAAGTCCTCTCTTCCCTAGCAAATAAAATGGCACCAAATAATGGCACCAAAATGAGGTAAATGGCAACTAAACAGAAAGTAGATAGATGATAGATAGATGATAGATAGATAGATAGATAGATATAAATTCAGACACCAAAATTCTGGAAGCAAAGTCATCTAGATCAGTAAACATTTCCAAACACCTTAAAAGTCCACTAGGCATTATTTTCTAATATAAGACCATAATTCATATTCATAATAACCACTTTATCTACAAAAATGTTTTTATATTTTATATGTTCTTTTAAAGAAGGAATGCAATTGTAATAGTTCAGTGAATATATTTTTCTTCCCAAATAGCTAACATTGTTTAAGAATTTGATCACTGAATAGGGAAAATTCCATCAATTTAGACAGACTTCTGTGAAATCCTTTATTTCCTAGTAACTATAAATGACAGTCAGTTTTCTTGGGGTCTAATCCTATGCATTTCTTTCTTTCTGGATCCTGTCTATTTAGTTGCTTCCTCCTGTTAATAAGATTTCCTTAAATAAGGCTCTGTTCTAAGTGTCAATAATCAGAAAGATTTGCCTTCACTGTGTTTTGGGGAATCACTTTGTTCACCATACTTTGTCATTGTAAGTGACAAAGTCTTTAGAAGTTCTTACCATAAATACTGTATTTTCAAAATTACTTCACAGTCAAGAATATGAGTAGATCATATGATCTCCCATTTGCAATGTGCAATTTCAATTACTCACTTGAGGCTTTTTGGTTAATTCATCCAATTTCTCTGAATAAGTATAACATTCTTGGCTATTGATACCATCAGTTCTTCTAGAATCCTGAAATTTAAAAGCACAAGACATATAAGTCTTTAAATATATTATCTACCATCTATCTTCCCCCATTATAATTCTTTAAGCATCAACCAAACATGATTACAATTTGGTTTTCAATCCATATTTTGTGGTTTATTTAGGACTTTACTTAATTTCTTTTTCCCTTTTTTTTGTGTGTGTTTTTTTCCAGGTCCTTCTAATTAATTACTCTTTCTTCTGTTAATCCCAATTTTCCTTCACTATAAATACAGTTTGGGTGGGATGCCTATCAGATTCCCTGTTCTTCCTAGGCTAAGAGGTGAATAAAGCCTTAAAGACTGAGGTCTAAATGAGCATACATGAGTCATATAGGAACGTGGGAGAGATTCTAGATTTTATACTATCCACCAGAAAAAGGATTGGTAATAAAGTATTATTTCTTCACGTGCTAAAATTAAGTGCTCATCTTCCTGTTATTCCCATTCTCTTCTAGAGCAAATGGCTTCCTCCATGTGAGAAAGAAAGATGTCTGTGACAGCTGCAGTTTCCATCACCTTTATTGTTTATAATCACAGAGGAAGACTCCACTACAGAATCTCTTCCATTATCTATATATATAAAAGGCTAATATGCTGTGTCCCTCCATCTGTCCGATAGGTCAATATGATGCGCACTGACCACCAGGGGGCAGATGTTCAACGCAGGAGCTGCCGAGCTGCAGTGACTTGGCAGCTGCGGTTCTCAGGTGACGCACCCCAGAACCAGAGAGGAGGGAGCCCGATTCCTCACAGGGCATGCAATTCCACCTTCAGACGTGGGTTATGTTGCTGCTGGGGCACTGTTGGCCCTGAATCTGGTTTACTGCACACTTGCATTTGCGTTCCATACCCTGTACGACAGCAACTTTGCAGAGTGCCCTCTCGCACTCCAGGACCCTACCTGCCGGAGGGACCCCACTCACTCCACAGATGCCTTTTGAGCCATAGTGCCACCCCAGGTGCAGCTGGCTGGGGAGGGACCACAGGAGGTTGGCTCCAGGGTGTGCTCGTCCCATCTTGCCTAGTCGGCCACCTTCTAATTCAGTGGTCACCAACCTTTTGGACCTCAGGGACCATCAGTGGTCCATGGACCTCCAGTTGGCAAACACTGTAAATCTAATTAATTTCCTTTCAATGTGCACAAATCCATGCACTGGGTCACTAGTGCATATATAAAACCTTTAAAAAAGTGATTGGCCTTGTGCTTGAGTCACATGATCATTCTTGAACCAATCACAGTGTTTGGGGGAAAGACATTTTTTTGATTGGCCAGCCTAGAGGATGCCCCATCCATGGAAGGAGAGAGGCAGAGTAACATGTTTGCCAGCCCCCTCACAACTATATGAAAGAAGAAATTGTTGAGCAAATAGGAAATGTCCATTATAGGGAGTATTTCTGGGCACTATTTTAGTACAAACCTGGCTTTACTTGTAATATTAAACACATAAAGTCTATGTTAAAAAGTGCTATATTCTGTCAAATGTCCATCACTTAGGCCTGTAACTTCATAGTAAATGTCTTTCTTTTCTAAATGGAACTTGGTAAATTGTCGCCCTGCTTGTAGATTGACTTTAAAAAAATATATGCATCTGTTCATAATGCCTAGCAAGTCAAGTAACAATACATAAACAAGGAACATGAAAAATCATGATCACATAAGAGCAGAGTCATTTTAACAGTAGTGAAATCTATTTTAAATCCATTAGCAAAGCTTCAATAGGTACCAGTAATGAGTTTTAAAGCACCTAGGTCAGAAACACCAAACTAGCTGCTAGTTCACCGCACTAAATTCATTAATCATTTATGTCGCCTGCAAAACTGGTCTGTTAAAATGGACCAAGCACGTAGTGGAGGAGACACTGACCCGTGAAATTTTCAGACATGAGGACCACACAGATGTTAACTATCAAAGACAGCTTTGCTAAAAAACTGAAGATCATTGATGCTATAAAGAAGAAAAGATTAGGAAAAATGACTGAATAATTCTAGTCAGACAAATGTTTTCCCACTTCAGGTACAAGCCAAAATGGCCAGATGCTCAGCATAGAACGTCACTAGCAGCTCTCTTCTCTGCCCTTTAAATCTGATTTGTTGGTTTCACTGATGCATCTCACCATTCGGTACTTCACGGTGACCCTTTCCTCTGCCCACTCGCTTCTTGCAGAGGGTGGGCATCTGGGTTCACCCCTGCACGCTTCACCTGTCACCTGTTGGTAAAGTGCTTACTGAGTCTAGTCTGTTTGTTCCCAAACCTGTGTTTACCAGTTCATTTATTACTGTAATAAAATAATGAAATATTAATGAACTGAGGTATATAGTAAAAGAAAGTTGATTGTGAAAATTAAGTAAAATCTTGACCAATACAATTTTGTTAACTGTATAATTAGGTAGGTGCACCATTGTTAAAGTGATTGATGGTGATCTTGTTAGCCACCTCAGACACATTCTCCTCCATGACCCACCTTGGCTATCTTCTGGTGCCCCCTCAAATTTACTCTTCTGTCTCCTTTCTCATAGTCTTCTGTTCTTCAGGAGGCTAAACTAGAAGCACTTATTCATCAGTGGGCTCCCTTGCTCTCCAGCTTCTACTGGTTGAGAATCCCTGGCAGGAAATCAAAGGGAGGGAACTACTGAGTATTTATTGTCCCAGTTCCTTCCCTGTGGGATCACAAGGGACAGGCTGCATCCTTCACATTCTTTCCCTTGTCACTCTGGCTTCTGGTAACCACACTGTCTTTCCTTTCAGGGCCACAGGTATGAACAGTGTTCAGTTGCTACCAGCCCTAGTGTATTATATTCTCCCTGTGCTCCCCCCTACTTTGCCCACATTTTGGTTCATAGTCCCTTTTTAGAACTCGCCTTATGCATTTTCTGTGTACCAGCTGTTTCCTGCCAGCACCCTGACTAACATGCTGGAGAAATAGAGTGTGGGTGCTAGCATGAGAGTCCCGGAAGCAAATCTTGACTCCATCATTTTCCATGCTAAGGGGAGAAAGATGAGTATCTCTGGTACTTTTTAAAATTTTAATTTATTCTTTATAAAAACTTGGATAATAATAAATTCTACTTGATAGGCACACAATCTGCTTCTACTGCTCCAGGGAGAATCAATTATTTATAGCTTTTTGTTTAACGAAGTGCCTGGCATATACTTAATACTTATTATGTTTTGGAAAATGAACAAATTATTTTATGAATGAAAGACAATATTTTCTCATACAGACTCACTTCCTGGTAAATTTGGCAGTCATTAATCAGGTAAGTTCTCAGTAGCCCTTCGGAAGATGATTTCTTGAGTGATAACCAGATTAGCTCCATCTGAAAAACTTCCACTAGTGTCTCATCCCATTGCTTCTGACACACTCTAAAAGCTCCCGTGCAAACTCAAATTGAACTGAAATAAAAGGTCATAAAAATGAGATATGAAGATATGCATTATTTTGGCCTCAGAGTCATGTGGGCTAGGGTTTTAAAATGATCTGACTTCCTAGTCAATTAGACTAACGATAAAATAGCACATTTGCTAATTATCCTGGTGTGCTCCATACTGACATTTCAAATTTGCTATGTAACACTTACATAACCTTATATCGCACTTACTGTACACCAGGCTTGTTCTAATTAGATCTAATATATATAGACCTATCACCCTCCAATGTAGTTACCCGTTCGTTATCCACATTTTACAGAGAAGAAAACTGAAGCACACAGAGGTTATGTCACTTGCCTAATGTTCCATGGCTAATACATAGTGAAATCAGTAGCTTGCAGTGCCTGTAGCAGAGACGGTGTTATGTATAAGCAACAGTGAAGTAACCCTCCTTCCAGTCTTGGCTTTTAAAAAGTATCCTGTGCAGTGTTCTAGCTCTCTCTTTGTCTTCTGTGGCAACCTAGAAAGCCAGGGTTCCCACATGGGACCACTCTGACATGGAGAGGCTGCTCAATCCATTTTCAACCGCTATATGAATGAAAAATAAACTGTTATTGCATTAAACCACTATGATGTGAAGATACATTAACTAACATATACCTTGGTCTATCCTGATGTTAATGTAAGAAACATTCAAACCTGTAAAGAATTTTTGTGAGTTTATTTGAGCCAAACTATCTGGAAGCAGAATCTCAACGGATTGAGAGAATGGCAGTTTTTCACCTTGTTTTATAAATCACAATCAAAGGAGGAGACTTAAGTGTGTTACATGAAATCCATTGGTGATAGATTAGGGAACCAGGAGAAAGCAAAGCAGAGGAGGGGGGGAACCTCTGGGATTGGATAAAAAGTAAAATGATATTGGGGAAAAAGGAGACATGTAAAACTTTAGACAATAAACTTAAAAAGAAAGTAAAATGATAAGACACATGCTTCTTCTACATAGTTAATAGTCAACAAACAACACAATAAACTAACAATGAGGGGATTTGTGGTCTCCACCCTGGTGCATTGGTTGTGCCCGAAGGGGGTCCAGAAAAAGGGAAGTTACAAATTACCTTGACATTCCAAAGGCATGTTATTTTAAATGCAAAAAGATAATAGGTTCAGTTAAGATCAACCTTGACCTTTGTCAGGGAAGAAACCAGCCTAGGATATGACTATATACCATAAACTGCTTTTAGTTAAAGTTTTAATTTCAGACCATCCTATGTGGTTCTTTGGGTCTCTTGAGTGTGCAAGACCACCATGCAGGCCTTTCCTGAGCTTGTCAGGTTGGCATGTGGCCCCTTTTTGTCCATACTGTCTAATAAAGCAATTGGTATTACCATCAAATTGCTTTAAAATAGAGCTATAATATATGGCACTGGTTTCATTATTGGGCAACAAGATGGTCAGTATCAGAGGCTGGGATATATAAGAAACCAGTTATCTATTTTATACTTTGGAAAAGCAACTGGAAAAACTATTGCCTATAGTAACTTGGGAGACAGGATAAGGGCCCTTAACTTTCAGTTTTAGGGGAAATGCATGAATAGGATAAAAACACTAGCATCTATTGGTTATTATTGGCTGCCTTCAGCAAGGTTATTACAAAAAAATTCAGAAAAGAAATGGCCAGTATATAAGTAGAATTGAAGTAAAGTAATACAGTCCAGAAATTAGGATCTTGCTATGTTTAAAAATGTGAACTAGTTAAAGATGAGATGTTAGAAGGCATTTTTAAAAAATGTCTAACAAAATTCCTCAGTTGAATGAAGTGATCTGTGACGAAGATCAGATGAAGAATTCAGGCTTCCACTGTGGAAAACAGTACGGAGTTTCCTCAAAAAATTAAAAATGGAACTCCATTTGATCCAGTAATCCCACTTCTAGGAATATATCCCAAGAAAACAGAAACACCAATCAGAAAGGATATATGCACCCCTATGTTCATAGCAGCACAATTTACAATAGCTAAGATTTGGAAACAGTCTAAGTGCCTGTCAGCAGATGTGTGGATTAGGAAACTGTGGTACATCTACACTATGGAATACTATGCTGCGGTAAAAAGGAAGGAATTCTTCACATTGCAACAGTGTGAATGGAACTGGAGAGCATTATGCCGAGCGAAATAAGCCAGTCAGAGAAAGATAAATATCACATGATCTCACTCATTTGTGGAATATAATGAACAATATAATAGAACCAGATGAACAAAAATAGAACCAGAGTCATAGAAGCATTGAACAGATTGTCCAACCTATGAGGGAAGGCAGGGAGTGAGGGGGTTAGAGATCAACCAAAGGACTTGTATGAATGCATATGAGCATAATCAATGGACATAGATGGGGGTTGGGGGGAGAGGAGGGGGATGAGGGCATGTGCTGGGGGGGGGGGGGGGGGCGTTGAGGGTGGCCAGGGAGAGGTCAATGGGGGAAAAAGGAGATTTATGTAATACTTTAAACAATAAAGAATTTTAAAAAATTTGTAGGTAAAAAAAAAAAAAGAACTCAGGCTTCCCATCCACGGTTGCAGAAAGCCTTAAAGAAATGGCCGCTGACTTAAGAGATGGGGTATGGCAGGCACAGAGCAAGGAAGCAGAGGAACACATCAAGTTTGAGAATTCTTCCCATCAAAGAACTTTTTGTGTGGTTGCTGGCACATGGGACCGAAAGCGAGATCAGAAGCCTCCTAATTTTCGAAGGGATTGCACTGCTAAAGAAACCACAACCCTGGTTTAAAAAAATTCTTTGACTGTATGAGACCTACTAGTAAAACACTCCTTAGGGCCCACACTTTTGAGGAAAAGAATCAGGCTTCAAAAGCTGTTCAACCCCCCAAAGAAGCCACGGTGTGTAACACCCACGTCAGATGTGGCCAAGGAGAAGAGTGAAAATGGCTGGGGGCCTTGTCAAATTGCCAGGTATAATGAATGTATTAATGTAACAGCAATATATTCTTTAAATTATAAAAAAGCCTTGTTCACCTCAAAAATGTCAACTTGATGAAAAAAAAAAAGGACAGTAAGATCACCACGGACATTATAACAATTTAAAGCACCTCATGGCAGTTGCTTCTTGGAAAACTACTATTGCTAGCTCCTCATTCAGAAAGTGTCTAGTAATTGTCCACTCAGGGAAACTGAAATTTCTGTAAATATGCAAGTGATACTGGCACAACAGGATTGATTTCTAGCCAGCAGTTATATCCCCATGGTCTTACCCAAGTTTGGTTTCAGTAAACACAGCCTTGCTTATTGGATTGAGGTATTCAGAGCAGTGTGCAAGGATGTACAGTAATAAGGAGAAATATCACCTGCATTTCTCTACTCCCAGTCTTACTTGAATGCCTGGTAGACACATTATTTTATATTGAAATGAGCACATTATACAGCGTGTCCCCCCTAAATGTGCTAAATGTATAGACTACTAAAAGCTGATGACTTGGTTGATGTTTCTTTCTTTTCAGCTTTAACCTATTGGAATGAATGATTATTCAAAGTGTGTATACATTTTTTGGGACACTCTATATTATATTTTATTGATTTTTTACAGAGAGGAAGGGAGAGGGATAGAGAGTTAGAAACATGGATGAGAGAGAAACATCCATCAGCTGCCTCCTGCACACCCCCTACTGGGGATGTGCCCGCAACCAAGGTACATGCCCTTGACTGGAATCGAACCTGGGACCTTTTAGTCCGCAGGCCGACGCTCTATCCACTGAGCCAAATCAGTTAGGGCAAGGGACACTCTATATTATAGATTAGAGTGTGACATTTAGATGAATTTTTGAGATGAGATGTGGCACTAATATATTTATTTTTGCAGCATTGATGTATGTCAGCTGCCCTGGAATGAATCACTTGGCAGGAATCAGTTTGTGAGTCTAAGTAAACTGAGAAACTTGGAGAGGGAACAGAAGGGAAAAAAGGGTGTGGGAAGCATCTTACAATCTAACAAGATGGGTATTTCCACCTCCTGATATTTATATCTAAATTCCCACTAGTCTTTGGCCAATGGATAGAAGAACAAAATTCAAGCCTGAGGTGTCTAAGGATAAATGTTCCAAGTAGTTGTGGTGTCTCCTGGGCAGAACAAAGGGGAGTGATGGCTCACTACACCCATTACCTCTTTATATTTCCTTCTCTTCCTCCCATTCAACTCTTCAATTCAATTCAAATGAAGATAATTCAAAATGCTATAGCTCCATACAAAGCTGTATCAATTTCTAGATAGATGGATAGAAGGAAGGAAGGAAGGAAGGAAGGAAGGAAGGAAGGAAGGAAGGAAGGAAGGAAGGAGGGGAGGGAGGGAAGGAGGGAAGGGAAGGGAAGGGAAGGGAAGGGAAGGGAAGGGAAGGGAAGGGAAGGGAAGGGAAAGGAAGGGAAAGGAAGGGAAGGGAAGAGAAGGGAAGGAAAGAAGGGAGGGAGGAAGGAAGGGAGAGACTCATGAATTCATGAAATTGTTATTCACTTCCTCCATCTCACCCATTCTTCTGCCAATGTGGTAGACAAAAGACCAAGACCAAGCTACTTGGAGATAACAAAAGGTCATTGTGTCATAGTTAACAACACACTGTATTTTCCCTGGAGTTAGTAAAATGGAGGAATGAGGATCTGGGCTTGCATGTGACCATGTTTCCTATCATGGGATGAGAGTTTGTAGAAAGTAACCAAATAAAGGCAAAGAGAACCCAGAGAAAGCAGAGCCCTTTCAGCCCTGGGTCCAGCTGAGCCACAACAAAGCTGTGGCCCTATGATTCCCAGTTTCCTTCACTGCTTCAGTTAATCTGAGTTGAATTTCTGTTTCTTGCCATTCAAAGGCTCTGGGCTCGGCAGTACTGTAGGAGAGCTATGAGGCCAGAACTGGCAGTGCAGGGGAATAGGGAAGTGCAGTAACCATTACTTGTGCAAATGACCTTTTTCTTGATTGAGCTGATTGTGATTGAAATTAAAATTCTGAGTCATGCCCTATGCCAGGAGGTTTGATTAAAATTTAAATAGACTTACAAAAAAATTTACTGATAATTTTTTTGGAGGAAAATAATATAATATCATAATTATATCATTACATGGCATATTTAATAATCATTAATGATGTATTATTGATTGCTATATGACATTAATAATTATATTCATTATAATTTTTATTTTATATATATCACAAGAGAGTCCTCAAAGACCTGAGATACCAGTATGTGCCACTGGGTAGACTGCACTTTTTCTGACCTTTCTCAATTACCTCATTTGCATGGGCCATCTCTTTCCTGTAATGACCCTGACTAAAATACTTTTAGTTCCTAGAACACTGCCCTACACACAGTAGGACTGGGGAACACCTTGCGACTTTAAATTCTATTCTTGGATTCACCATTAAAAAAGTACGCAGTTACTGAGCAAACATGTGCTGGTTGCTCATTGTAGCCTGGCCACTTTGCCTCGGCCTTCACGCTACAAAGATGAATATGATATAATCCCATCCTCAACAGAAAATACCATGACAGGACCATGTCGAGCTGTGCTGAGAGCATTGGAATAAACCTCTGAGGGTCTTTGAAAAGCTGAGATGTGTGAGCTGTGTTTCATTGGATGAGCGAAGTGTTGCTAAGCTGACAACAAGGAACAATACAGGAAGGCAACACCCATAAATCAGAAAGATGAACCTGCTGTGGAAACTTCTAGTGTATGTGTAGATGTGAAGGTGTGTGCCCTGAAGGGGGAGGCAAGTAAAGGGGCTGAGAATGTAGGCAGAAGCAGAAGCCACAGTACAAAGAATGCATATTCATTCATCAAATATCTAGGTTTCATAGTATATTATAATATGAACTTGTGGATTTATTGTGTAGGACTATAAGAGTAAAAAATAAAATTGGAGGCAAGAGTTCTGTGGTTGTATAACTGCAAAAATTAAAAAATTATTATCATCATGGAACAAGTGATATTTTATTCTTAAATAAAAATTGCATATCCTGTTACATATATCACAGAAATAAGAGAAGAAGATAGGAGTCATTTTAAAATTGCTGGGGAGTAGTGTTTCCAGCCTAGAGTACTCTCTATAGCAGAGGGACCGGAATGCTTTCAGAATTCCAAAGAACTTGACACCTGGGACCCACAGGCCAAACTTCTGTCCAGTAGTACTCACAGTGTCCTTTAAGAGGAGCACCCTGTGCTCTCCATCTTCTTGTCACACTCCATCTCAGGGTCATATCACTCTGGCCCAGGGGACCCCAATTATGTCATTTTTCCTTCTCTCAGTCAGAGCAGTTGCTTCTCAAGGTTTTTAAAGAAACTTCATCATGTTGACTGTTTTCAAACAGAGCCCCTGAACACTCTGTCTCTCTTAGAATCATTTCCTTTGTTTTTTTCTTTGTTATATTTTTCCTTGAGTTCTGAGGGACAGAAAAAAAAAAAAGGTAGCCTTCAGAATTCTTGAAATATCTATTTGGTCATTTTGAGAAATGGATGAAATGTTTCTAAATTTCAAATGTATTCATGACCGCTGAAGGTGTTATGAAACAGTAATGTTTTTGTACAGCTTTTCATCTTTTACATCTATTCATCAATATGTATGTTGTACTCACAGCTAATAAGCTCAGGGAAGTTGAGGTTGAAGAAGTCACATAGAACACAAATAGCAAAGCCATAGGAGAAACACTGGAACTTTCAAACGCATCCATTATCATACTGTGTGAGTGAACAGTACAGCAATTAACAACGCAGACACTGGACTGGACCGCCTGAACCAAAATGACTATGGGAATGTTACTTAATCTCTGTGTCTCCGTGTACTCATAGATAAAATGAAGATAGTAATAATATATGCCACATGGGGTTGATTTGTGGATTAAATCAAACCACATATAAAATGCTTACTTAGCATAGCACTCACGTTGTTTGTTATTATTATTATTTTGCTTGATAATGTCTAACTTCCATTCTTGATCTTATTGTTTTAACTTTTCTTTATGGGCAAGCTTCATGAACATATTATCTATGAATACCATCTCTACTTCTCTTGCAGTCCATTTTCCCATCAGCCCAACTCTACTTTGTCTTCTGCCTCCCTCAATAATACTGAGACTTCTTTTGCTAAGTTCCTTTTTGACTTTATCTTGACAAATTCAATAGGTAC
Organism: Myotis yumanensis; assembly: GCF_028538775.1. Taxonomy (NCBI): domain Eukaryota; kingdom Metazoa; phylum Chordata; class Mammalia; order Chiroptera; family Vespertilionidae; genus Myotis; species Myotis yumanensis. The sequence continues at coordinate 29,791,510 of NW_027223766.1, forward strand.
TTTTTAAGTGTTGTTTTTAATTGAACTCTCAGAGACAGTCAATAAAGTTGACTGCTCCCTTCTTCTTGAAACATTTCGGATTCCATTACTACTTTCCTTATCACTCTTTATCAATGAGTGAAAAAGTAGTAATACCTTAAGAATTTCACCTCTTTCCTTCTTCTCAACCATTATATATTAGAATAACTCAGATCTAAGACCTGGGGTATCTGCTCTCCTTACTCAACATTTTTCCCTCAGCAACCTCACCTATTTTTGTACCTTCAAATCCTCTATCTATGTCCATGATTGCTGTGGTACACTATAGCCAGTACTGTCCATAAAAAGTCTCTAAAAAACATTAACAGGGAGTATCTATGTCTTATGACACAGACTCAAGTAAAGTGAAACTGAAAAGTTGCCAGCATAGAAGAATTTCAAGTTCTAGAACCTGGTCTTAAGGCATATGTAACATGGCTTGCTGAGTTGCAGAATTGTAGCATAAGTTGTTTCTGACAAGACCTTTTGAATATAAGGAACCATGACTTCTCAGATATAGTGTATTATTCACCTATGATACTGAGTATGATAAGAAATGTTCAAGATTTAAGCTAGACAGTATACCTGCAAAAAATGGCTTTCTTCCAGGACAAATATTTCTGTGAGCTGGGGTATCAGGGCATCGGTTTTCCGGTTAAGGAGGATTTCATTAAACTTGATGGGAAGGAGATTCATTAAGGCTTAAGCAAATATTTCTTATGGGCATTGAGCACATAAACCTAAATGAGGGTGGGTTTACATTCAGAACTTTGCACAAAACAACATGAAATTGCCTTATACTCTTCATCATTGGGTGTCAATAGGAAGCCATGTTAAGAGTAAGGGAACTAAGGACCTATCATCCCAGTAGCTACATGGCAATTATACTTCTCAGAGGGTGAGAACACTTTCCAACTATGGCTAGACATTTCCAGGAAATCAAGGGCCATAAGGATTATGTTAAATCCAAGGGTGTCTCAGAATCTCAAGTATGTAAATTATTTGGAAGTGATGGCTGACAATTTGACAGTGAAGATTTCCAGTACAAGGAGTTTGCACACCAGCACCCAGGTATCCTGTAATTTCTATTCATAAGGAACTGAGGGCTTGATTATGGTGATCAAAGAAATACATCCTTTGCTCCTGTGTAATTTCACCCTGCAAATATTATCTTGATAATTCACAGAAGCATGAACCACTGAGGCCAGAAGATTAGTGTATATAAAGCTACTGAATTATTGAAAATGTAAGAACACAGCTTACACACTTTTTTTAAAAAGAGAAGCAATAGTACAATGCCCCACACTGTCCCCAGTAAGATAGATTATCCAAGGAAAGAAGAGCGTAGGTAGTTTTCTTTTGCACTTTCAAAGGTAGAGACATGAAAATATACTTTACCACTGCCTTATTCTTTTTATAAGACCTCTCTATGCAAGGGTGTTTCGTGTTAGGAAATGCAGGATAAATATTTTCAAGCTTCTTAAAAAACTGCTTTTATGATATGTCTTTCCAGTGTCTCAAAATTTATTTTTGGATATATCAATTGATATCTTCTTTTTCAAATGTAGAGGCCAGTTGGAAAGCGCTTCCTATTGGTTCACTCTATTCCCTAAGTCCAAAGGTCCTTTAGGGCAAGAACAAAGTCCCTAGCCTATGGAAGAGAGAACTTTGGTGCTGTGTCAGTACAAAAATCCTTCATCATTCCTGGAGGCGGAGTGCCTGAAAAGTGTCAAGGTCAGCAAAATCAAAGATAAGATCATATTAAATAGGGGATTTGGGGAAAAACATTTTAAAACATAAACATTTCCAAAAAGTACTCACTTCCAAAACATATCTTCTCTGGTAAGCTTTCTTCAGAATCATCTTCTCCAACTTGATTCAGGAAATATCCATGTAAAATTATGACCTGCTAGGGAAGAGTCTTCCAGAATTCTATATATATATATATATTTTAATATATATTATTGATTTTTTACAGAGAGGAAGGGAGAAGGATAGAGAGTTAGAAACATCGATGAGAGAGAAACATTGATCAGCTGCCTTCTGCACACCCCCAACTAGGGATGTGCCCACAACCAAGGTACTTGCCCTTGACCGGAATCAAACCTGGACCTTTCAGATCGCAGGCCGACGCTCTATCCACTGAGCCAAACCGGCTAGGGCCAGAATTCTATATTATGTCAAATATATGTCTTTGTAAAGATATCCACCTAGATTTTTGGATTTAAATTGATTGTGATTTTCAATTATGTCTCCCCCTAGTTTATTTTCTCAAGACTTGGAAAATGCCTGAAATTCTTATATATCATGACAGAGCTTATGAGAACTCTTTCCTGGGACTGATATTCTATCCATATATCAAGGGGTGGATTGTAGCCAATCCTTATCTCCATCCCTCTCTCAAAGGCCCTTCAACCAGGTTTACTCACAATAAGGCTTAACTCTTGATAAATTAGTCTATTTAAGGGTTCTAAAGTGAAAAATGCATATGCCAAATGGTGATATAGCTTTAAAATGGTATGGATCCACATTAATCTGCATTATCTCCCAACTGTAGACGCCAACGCGGTGATTAATGTGCGGTTGCTGTCCTCACATTTTAATAAATTATAAAATGTCTGAATCATTTCTCCTCTCTTCCTCCTACCTGTCCTTATTTTATTATAAATGCGACAATCTATGGCAAATCTGGGTCTCACTGAATGAATATCAGTTGTACGTAACCAGGAAAATATAGGGCAAGGGAACATTTGCCAGGTGTCAAAGCTCACTCATGCACAAGCACAGGAATGTATTCTCTTTGGTGAGGAAGTGGTGTGGGTGAGGATACACATTGTTATGGCAATTTTTTGTTTATATCACGAATCAACGGAAATGCATGTATAAAAGTACTTGAAGAGATGCATCAGTCCAACTTATTTCAGTGTATCTTTGAAGAGCAATTATGTTGATGAGGAAGGAGGTGTAGAAATAGAATAGGTTTCTAGATTCCATCCCCCATAATAGATTAAGTCTTGGGTCTCAGTGTGGTAAGCCTGATGTTCAATGAACCCAAGGGTTCTCCCCACTAGGCTAGAAACCTGATCAGTCTTCTTTTCCATCATGTCTCCTGTCCTTATCATGCTGTCTCTTAACCCATATTAAATGCTCAATAAATATATCTGATGAATTAGTGAGTCAATGAACTCTATAACCACCTGAGCCAGATGTCCACCCTGTAGGCTTCATGCACCTGGACTCTAATTTTGACTTCATTCTCTCACTGGCCCTGGACACCTGTCTTGAATGAACCCTCTCACTGGGGCCTTACCAAACCATCTACTCCTTATCAGCCTCCTCCCATGGGGGTTAAACCCTGAACATCATGTACCAATCCTAATAAATAGATTATTTATTATTGAGATGTTCCCCATGACTTTGAATACTATTCATACACTATATCTGTACCCCTCATGCCTTTAACAAATCAAAATTTTAATTCAGTGGTTGTGGGCCATACCATCTGGGTTTAGCAAAATGTATAAAACCAGATATCCACTGAAGTAACCAGTCCCATAGTGAAGACAGCATTCCCTAACCCAGTTTTACTTTTATTAATAGCCTGCTCCAGTTCATCTCAGGGCCAGACCTCTCAGAGTTATCAATAGCAAAGGGCAGGACAATGGGTAGAAATTGGAGAGATGCTCACTATAAGGAAAAATTTTCTAATTAGGTTAGCAATTACCAAAAACATTCAAATATAGACTGCAAGACCATCTGTTAGGGGTTCAGAAAAAAAATATCCAATATTTATGAAAAGCTTTATGCATACAACATCTGTGGCAAATTCTTCCTTTCCTTTCATCTCCATTCAAAATGACATGACTTCCTTTCCCCCTCAAATTTTAAAAGACTTTGCTAGACTGTGAAGGTCTTATGATCTCAGGGTAATACAAGTCAATGATTTTTTAAAATTTAAAAATGTTACCTTTTATATGATAAACATAGGTTCAGATGAACTGTATCTTAGAGAATCAATCACATGCAGGTATGAACCTCAGCTCTAATTCTTATCAACATTTGGCAGTTTATTTACTGCCCTGAAGTTGAAAATTTTAACTATAAAATTTTAACTATAAAATGACTATAATTAGTCATTTTCAAGGCTAATTATTTAAGGGAATACTCTAGTTAATTATTTTATGAGGCTATAAAAATTTACCTTTACACATATAGACACACACACACGTGAATATATACACACACATATATGTATGTATACATATATATACATATATATATATGCATGCCGTGTACATATATTTTTCACTTAGGTAATTTTTTCCATAACTTAAAATATGGCTTATTTCTTTTCAACATGTAGCTGTAGGTGGTAGTAATGGCTGCTTTATTGTATCCATATAATGTGTCTAGTCTCATTACATATTGCCTCCTTTAATTATCACAGCACTCTGTGAGGAGGAACCATACAGATTAGGAAACAAGTTTTAGAGTGTGGAAAATATTTCCCTACTAGGGCCGGTAGTAAGTGGCACAGTTGACACTGAAATTCAAGGCAGTCATGACACCAGACGTAGATTTTGAATATCAAAGTAATATACCAAACCCGTGTTACCCTGCGTGGAATCCAACCATGATTCTCTGCAAACATTTGTCTCAATCTATTGTTGGTGTAATGGGTGCTACTGTTTAGTTAACATTTCTGATTTCACTGATATTTTCTTGTCTCAAGAAATGCAATCTAGAGAGCTGAAAAGTAATTTGTTAATAATCAAATCCACTCATATTTGGGTAACACAGATTTAAGTAGGAATTTTAAAATACATTTAAAAAACTTGTAGCCATTTTTATGGGTGAGTTGTCCAAAGTATAATCAATGATTATTATATTTCTCTCAACTGTTATGTGTTCCTATGGTATTTGGACTACGACTCTGGGCATAAACTATTTCCCCTTGTGTGGTTATAGATTATGCTGCTTTGATAAGGCAGTGTTGTGAGATTGTGAAAAAGTTTTTCTAATTTTTTCCCCCCTGGAAATTTTATGTCATCCTTGGGAAGTGCCCAGATATGTTTCTGAAAAGTAGAGTATAAATTCAACATTTGAGAATAAAATCAATTTTCAATGCTAATTATTTAAGGGAATACTCTAGTTAATTATTTTATGAGGCAAATGATTACATGCTCATTTTTATTTGGGGCAAATTTTGATTTTCATATATCTGTTTTGCTTTCCCTATATCTGTAGTTACCTGCAAAATTATACTAAGTCACCTCCCCAACACTGATGCCACATATAGACATTTGTGAATGAAAAAGTAAGCCAGAGAACACCATATTTGTAAGGAAAGTTTCTGAATCCCCAGCATCTCTGTTAATTGATCTTCATCTTTAACTTTGGAAGGAAATCAAGAGACATTATTTGAGCCTCTGCTATCACGAGGGAACTGAGGATGAACTTCCATTCAATAGAAGAGCAGCAAGCAGAGGCTGGAGAAAACTCTGGCTTGACAGTTTCCATCAGCAGGCTGGAGTCCTGCTTTTCTCTCAAATGACTTAATTTTGGTAAATTATCCTTGGGCCTCAATTATCCTCATTGGGAAAATGGAAGTAAAAATGTCTGCCCTTCAAGATAAACAATCCAATAAAAAAATAGGCAAAGGACTTAAATAGACACTTTTCGAAAGTGGAAATACATAAGGCTAAGAGACATATGAAAACATGCTCAAAGTCACAATCATCTGAGAGATGCAAATGAAAACAACAATGAGGTACCATCTCACACCTGTCAGACTGGCTATCATCAACAAATTGACAAACATTGGTGAGGGTGTAGAGAAAAAGGAACCCTGGTGCACTGCTGGTGGGAATGCAGACTAGTGCAGCCACTGTGGAGAACAGTATGGAGTTTCCTCAAAAAATTAAAAATGAAACTCCTATTTCACCCAGTAATCCCACTTCTAGGAATATATCCCAAGAAATCAGAAATACCAATCAGAAAGGACATATGCACCTCTATGTTCATAGCAGCACAATTTACAATAGCTAAGATTTGGAAACAGCCTAAGTGCCATCCGCAATTGAGAGGGTTAAAGAACGGTGGTACACCTACACAATGGAATACTATGCTGCGGTAAAAAAGAAGGAATTCTTACCATTGCAACAACATAGATGGAACTGGAGAGCATTGTGCTAAGCAAAATAAGCCAGTCAGAGAAAGATAAATATCACATGATCTCACTCATTTGTGGAATATAATGAACAACATAAACTGATGAACAAAAATAGATCCAGAGATAGAAGCATCAAACAGACCGTCAAACTTCAGAGGGAAGGCGGGGGGGAGGGGGGGGGTGGTGGTGGGGGTGCGGGGGGCGGCAGCAGGTAAGAGATCAACCAAAGGACTTGTATGCATGCATATAAGCATAACCAATGGACACAGACACTAGGGGGTAAGGGTACGTGCTGGGATAGTCAGGGAGAGGTCAATGGGGGGAAAAAAGGAGACATATGTAATTCTATATGTAATACTTTAAACCAGCGGTTCTCAACCTGTGGGTCACGATCCCTTTGGCAGTCGAATGACTCTTTCACAGGGGTTGCCTAAGGCCATCCTGCATATCAGATATTTACATTACGATTCATAACAGTAGCAACATTGCAGTTATGACGTAGCAATGAAAATAATTTTATGGTTGGGTCACAACATGAGGAATTGTATTTAAAGGGCCAGAAGGTTGAGAACCACTGCTTTAAACAATAAAGAATAAAAATAAAAATGTTTGCCCTTCGTACTCACAAAGTTTATCAAAATCACATGATATCTGATATGTGAAGGTGTTTATTTTGTAAAGCACAAAGCAAGTTTCATAACAGGTCTAATTAAGTCTGTGGTACCTTAAACATTTCCTCTAGGCAAGGTGGAAGGATGAAGCCTATTCTTTGAAGCTCTGTGATCTTCTCTTGGAAGCAATGGAAGCAAAGATGAGCCATGGAAAAATGCTGTTATTATTATAATAATCATAATAGAGCTCATAATAGCACTTGTAATACATACAACAAATATTCATACTTTAGGGTCTCAGAAGAAATTAGAATATGAATTCCAGTGGAGATCTTAGGCAAGGTTTACTGCTCTTTAGCAAGGTTTACTGCTTTTCTCTCAAATGACTTAATTTTGGTAAATTATCTCTCTCTTTTTGGTAAATTTGATAATTTTGGTAAATTATCTCTCTCTTTTTTCCCCTTTCTTTTCCTCCAAGTGTTTCTAGAGTCTTATGCCTCATGTTCTTGGCTGACATTTGACCCAAAGATATTGGTTTTGATATGGTGTTCTCTTTGTGATTTTTATTAAACTGCCTGCCTTCAAAATATCATATGTCACAGTCTCAAAGCCTGAATAAGTAACTAGTTTATTAACTTGATGAGTGGAAAACACTGAAGAAATTCCTGAGCTGAACTGAATGAGGTATCAATGGGAGATCTTAACTTTGATGTCACTGTATCCTAATGACATTGAATATGGTTAGAATCTTTGGAACTTTCCCCAAGAGGTGAGAAATGGAAAGGTCATGATTTTGGCTAGCAGACTGTTTTGTATGGCTTAACATTTGGGTTAAAAATTGACTATATGCCAACTTGAAAAATATAAAGTTAAATTCCAGATCTCTGATTTCTCTTGAAATATCAGAACATGTAGTGACATTGGGTCCTCCATGGCAAAAATAGCAGCCACCGAGAAACAGCTGGTTCCTTTAGATGGGCAAGCTGTTTTCAGTGTACCAGGATTCCACCTGTTCCACCTTATTTATTTATGTCATCTGTATGGCCCTTGTAATACCTGAGTTTGTGACCCTTGTTAAATCCACAGAAATATCCTAATTAAATCCTATCTCATAACCAGTTAGTCATGGGTGAAATCATGAACAGATGGTTTAAGGTGAACATATGTTGTTGATCTGTTTCTCTAAGTTCATTAACCATTTTGCCAGCATTTTAAAGAGTCTGATCATATATCACAAACTATAACTGGAGCAGCAATGTAAAAGGGGATAATCTAGAGTTTTGTTGAACTGTTTATTTTTCCAAAATGAAAGCTGCTTAGGAGTTTGATCTGTGGTTCAAAGTAGAACTTCATCAGCTCAGTAAATGTGAGTCCTAGGCATGTTCCAAACTCCATGCCTGACATTCCTGTGATGTCAGAGTACTAGAAAGGGCATCTCTGCTCTGGGATTTTACAACACGCAGTTATGGCAGTAAAGGGCCTTCCACAAAATGTTGCCCCGAGTGATAAATTAGATATAGGGAGGAGGGGGATTAGAGACTTGATGTTGGTAGCACTTGGAAGCTTCTAGAGTTTTCCAAAGGCTTCAGAAACCCCATCCATCATTCCCCATGACTAAGGGAGGAAAGTTGATATGAGTCTAGCTAAGACAAGGAAAAATGGAGCCATATTAGTAGCAAGGGGCAATTTAGCAGGAGGATTAGAAATCATATTGTTTGGGAACAAACACTCTTCTTTTTATTTTCTTTTTAATTTCTAAAGGTCCCTTTTCCTCAAGTCAGAGAGTTAATCATCTGGGGGTCTGAGATTAAGTTGTAGGCCTAAAGGAAGGGAGCCAGGGCAGCTACCTGATACTCTTCACTGAAAATTATAGGTCAGAAGCACAAAAAGATTCTGTGTGTTTCCACATGGCCTGGAACAGGTCACTGGCCCAGAAATTCCTCATCTAGAGGTTGTGGGTGAAGTGTTCCTATGTTTGTGTGAACAAAAGGGACTTGCAAGTATGAGGATGGCTATGGTGATGACTGATCAAAGAACTAGGGATCTTGGATTCCAAGATGAATAATATCTTGGCATTTCTAGAAAACATAAGACCCTCCCACATGTCTGACTTTGGGAATGACAGATTATCCTAGTCCTTACCAACCACTGTCCCAATTATCTTCTGGGCCAGGTAGAGAACAATTAGGGCTCTAGGGAGAGGGGACAGAGCAAATGCCAAGAGAACATTTTATCTGAGGCATAAACAACCACGTCCCACACAACTAAGAATTCAAACTCTCTCTTGAGATCCATGTAAGCTGTTGGCTCAATACTATACTATATATGCAAATCTTTAAAACTGTCGCCAAAGAACAGGGCGATGGAGATTCCAAACCTCAGTTTAGCATTTCCCACTTGTCCTGAGTCAGAACAAATTTAGCATAACTGGGGAGAAAAGGATAGATAAAAAGAACAGCAATGGTAGTCACAGGGGATAACCAATGTGTAGCATGAGAGAAGCTACTTTTTCTTCTTGACAAACTCACAGACAAAGTACATGGTGAGATGGCACTCCGTGTCATTCCACCTGCCTGAGCTCAGCATTTCCACACAGTCCTCATGACCATAGGGGTCGCTGGGCTCCCCCTCCTTCCAGTTGCTGTAGTTCTGCAGTGGCGTGTTGTCCGTGAACACATACTGTCCCTCCCTCTCAAGGTCATTCACCCCGATGAAGACCCGGAAGAAGCCACTCTTGGCTACGTAGTCCGCGATGAGTGTGTTGGCAGCTTCGTCCTTGGGCATGGCTAGCATGCCACCCCGGATCCGGCAGTGGGTCAGGGATTCCCTGTAGCTCTTCTCTTCCTGCACGATGTAGTAGAATTTCTCATCTGTTTCCCTAATCCCTGCTATGACTTTGCAGAGAAGAGTGTAATTATTCATCTCAAAAAGAGAAAAGGCAAGTATATAATATTTCTGGGTTTAAATACATTTCTTCAAAAGTCTACAATTATTTTGCAAGGCCCTATGATGAACTTGGCACTGGTTTAATATTTTCTCCACCTTTCTAGTTTTCAAATGGAGAAAGAACTCCTACCAGTTGTCCTCCCTGCCATTCCTGTTTAACTTCCCACACAACTTTGAAGCAAGAGCTATTTTGACACAGACTTGTTACATGAACTGCAACCCAGCTCATCTCAGACTATTTTCCCATCCTAGTTTATGCCTTTGCCAAACTTATAGTTCCATGAGCATGCCCTTCTCTGTTCCAGTTCCATGCTTTTCATGCCTGGGAATTCGTCTCACTGCTCCTCTACCTGGGCAACTCTACTCATCCTTTCAATCTCAGTGTAAGTGTTTTATCCCAGAGGAGCCTTTTGCTGAGCACACACTGGGGAGTCTTATCCCCTGTTCCTACTTCTTAGTACTCAACACATTCTAGTCTAATTGTTTGTGTGTCTCTTCTACTAAACTGCGAACATGCCTTTGCCATTCTGTAGTCTTGGTGCTTCCAACATTGCAAAGGATGATAGAAGCTTATTAATCTGATATGGGAATAATTCAGAAGTTTTTCTACTTTGGGCCAATTCCAGGGCTGTGAACACGTACATCTTTTGAGATTGTTCATACTTCACTCCAGGTACATGAAGTAGACTGAGCTACTGAGTAAGCTTCAAGACAGAATTGGGGACACAGAATCATTTTGAGCTCAGAGTATGCTATATATGTTTTGGGCTTCAGGGACATCAACATATACTTTTCAGGTTTCATAAATTAAAATGCACAAAGAAATCTGTGACCACTCAAATGTTAAGAACTATTGCTGTATGTTGAACCTCTGAGGTCTGGTTTATTCATGAGTGTCCAAGTCACGCCAGAGACTGCATCTTGTGTGCAGGTTATAACCAGAATTATAATTAGGGTCGATAGTTAATATTGAACATTTCCTTTGCCTGTAGTATTACAAGATGAGGATGAACACAAGATGGCGTCTGTGTGCTTCCAATAATGTAAACAAATATAGCTGTATTGCAATAAATGAAAGTACAACAAAATGAAACCAATTGTAACACTAACTACAATAGTTCCCACATTCATACTGTCTCAGAAGAGAACACATAGCCTCACTTTAAGGGTGTAACTGCTAACTATGGACAAGAATAACAAAAATGACTAATATGAAAAGTTGCAAAATTTAAAGAAACACATGATGTCCCTATTAATTTGTGTGAAACCTGTAATCAAATCCCTGCTCCACAGTTCATTAGCTCTGTATCTATGGGCACGATCATCTTCCTAAGCTTCATCTTAATCATAGCACTTACATCATAATTATTAATATTCCAAGTATTTAAGGAAATAGCTATCGTTTTTATTATCAATTTCTATTTTTTGAGATGATCATTCTGTTTGAGTCTTGCTGTCCCTTTTTATTCTCAAAGCATGGCTTGCCAAACTCTGACCTTTTCACTGTCCCCACTCTCCAGAATGTAACTTTTTCTACCCATAGTCAATGCAGTATGTACAAATATATGTAGTGGACTTGAAGTGTCCTGGAGTTGGAGTGGATAATTAGTATTTTGAGAGACCTTTACTCTGATGATACTATCTTAGTAGTCCTTTGCCCAACCCAAGGTATTTCCTGCTAGAAATACTGGAATTGTAATGTTGAAAAAGACTAAATCAATAAATACACAAAGCAAAAGAGAATACACTCACCATTTTTGACGAACTTCATAGATGTCTTGAGGCGAGCAACACTAATGTCCAGTTGCCCAACAACTTTCCGGTACCTTCCACAATCACAGACAGTACCTTTCAAAGGACAAAACTGTGAATTCTTATTGAAACACATGCGGATGAGTTGAAAGTTTCTCTGTGAGCAGCTATACTTTTGATCTTTTATTAAAAATAAGGTTTCCAAATTACACTGCCTTTAGGAATTCAGAATATATCTTTAAAAATATTGTGAATGAGTCGAAACACAGTTCGAAACCATCTTCTTAAAAAGGAGAGTAAATACGATGAGCCACTGCACACATGTTGTGGACCATTTGGCATTTTTGTGGAGCACAGGATGTGACTCTCCAATTTCAGAATAAAATCTTTGCAGCTTTCTGAAAACCGAATTCTAGCTGGTCTTCTCTTCTATTACTGCACTGTTCACTCACTCACACAACTCTCCAAGGGCAAGAGAAACCTTTCATGATGAAATCAAACGTAAATTCTTTTTTTTTTAATGATGCCACCATGAATTTAGCTCATAGGAGTTGAGATGAGCAGAGCTGTGCCTCTTTCTTTCTTTTTCTTTTTAAAATAATATATATTTTATTGATTTTTTACAGAGAGGAAGGGAGAGGGATAGAGAGTTAGAAACATCGATCAGCTGCCTCCTGCACGCCCCCTACTGGGGATGTACCCTCAACCAAGGTACATGCCCTTGATCAGAATCGAACCTGGGACCCTTCAGTCCACAGACCAACGCTCTATCTACTGAGCCAGACCAGTTAGGGCTCAAACGTAAATTCTGATGACCCACTTGAAGCATAGCTTAAATGTACTGAGGACCAAATTTAAATCTCGTGAAAATATCCCATGTATTATTTCAAGAGCCAGTTGTCACATCTGTGGATTACCCTTTGCTCATTTACCTATTTTTTTTTTTCAATTACCTACTGATATTGTGACACAGAAGGAATTGTAAGGAAAATGATGTGAAATTCAAATGATTCTATTCTTTTTCTATTTGGTGGCTGCTTCATATGAACATTTCTCTTTGCTTTCTTCTAAGGTGGTTGATAAGAAATAGAAATTATTAGACAAAGGGGAGGGGGAAACTTATAGCTTTATTTCTCCATATTCTCAGTTAAATAAGGAACTTAAAACAGTTCTTAGAATTAGTCTTTACTATACCCCTATAGACAGAAACAACTGAAGCCCCCCCCCCCCCCGCCCCCCCCAAACAAGTACTTTCTATCCCTGCATAGAGCTCTGGAAATGAAACTCTCAGTACTTGGAGAGAGTGTCCACGGTCATTGATGTCCTGTAATCACAGGGCTTTCAGATTAGGCCAATTTGCTTCTGGCAAACTGCTGGCCAGTATTTGGTTGAGATGCTGGTGGAATGTCAGGCATGCTGACCAGGCCTAGTGCTGGGGCCATTGTGGATTTTCCTCTTGGTCTAGCAGGATGAGGGCTGCTTCCTGATGCGCTGGGTTGCTTCCTCAGAGCATGACGGGACGGAATGTGCCATCACCCCTTCCCCAGGGCTTGGAAAGTCACCAGCAAATAGAGAGGAAAGTTCTCTTCTTTCTTTCCTCTACCTTGAGTAAAATAGGTACTGCAAATATTTTTATTTTTTCTTTTTCATAAAAAATAAATCTATTTTGGAGATACGTTTGGAATAATGCCAGAAATTAAGGAGCAAGATTAGCAAGCGTACCTGCTTTGCCTTTTCCTCCAGGAATCCCAGGCAAACCTTTTTCCCCTTTGTCACCTGAATAGAAACAATAGCCGCAGAAGTAACAATTAAAATAATGAATCGTTTCAGACAGACATCTTGATCAGCTAAAATCAGAGGAAACAGTTTTAAAATTCATTTGTAGTATCTTCCACCAGCATGCCTTGGTTTTGTATGAATAATTTGATTTGGAGTTGGCTGCACAGGTACAACTAATCAAACAAGTCATAATTGAATTAGATTGAATGTAGAATTCCAGTGGGATGTGTAAGAAACATTAAAATTTGTGTCACCTATCCTGCAAACCTGTGTTTATAATGTGCCCTTCTGAGCAAGGCTAATACAATTCTCTGCATGTTTTTAATTTGAAAAGTACCATTGTTTTGTATATCTGGATCAAATGATTAACACATTGCAGCATCGGTTTATCATGCACCAAAATTCTTCCATATGGCGTTGCCCTTGAATTTTCAAAAACATGTATTGTGCTTTTTCAACTTATTTGCTTTTTCAAATATTTACTATTTACTTACTCTGTGAAAGACAGAAGGCTTGGTACTTTGAGAGGATATAAAGAGACAAAATTAAACTTCTGACTTGAAAGAGTTTACACACTTTTAGAAGAGATGTGATGTATGCAAAATCTATAAATAAAATAGTGTCAAATATATTTTACTGAAATATCAACCTTGATAATTTTCCCTTCTGCTTTTCTTTGTATGCCATCATTTTCTTATTCAGTCAGAGGTATCCACTCAGAGAATCAGGATTATTAAAGCAGAGAGAAAAAATATGTTGATTTTTTTTTTAACTTCAAAATAAGCTCTTATGGCCACATCAGACACAACCATTGAAAGCAAAAGCCTTTGATTTTCAAGAGGAAATGTTTAGCTTAAGCTCTTGAGAATGAAAAGAGAAGCCATGATAGAAGTAAAATAGAGTTAATGCTTTAAAGGTGTTCTGGAAACAGAAGAAGAAAGGCCTCAGGAGGGATAAATACAGGGTAAAGGTCACCCAGACTAGAAAGGAGTATGTGGCTTAGCCTTGAGGGGGTTTGGTATAGCCAGGGAATTGGGGATATGACCCGAGGGGGCAATGTGAGGGGGAACAAAGTTGGCCTTGAGATTTTGCCTACCCCATCCTTTCCCACCAAAAGGGGGGAGCCTTTCCAAAACCCACAGGGTGTCCCATGTTGCCTGTCCATTAGCTAATCTTGTCATCACTATCTGTTTAGTGCTTTAAATTTTTAAAAATATTATATACTATTTAATGTATATATAAAAATATTGTCATTTCAAAAAGTAATCAATATAAAAATATTAATGGGATATTTTACTTTTTTGGTATTAAGGCTTCATAATTTGATATATATTTTGCACTTGCAGCACATGTCAGTTTGGACTAACCATATTTCAAGTGCTCAATCACATGTTGCTAGTAACCATGGCATTGGACATTCTTACTGAGTGCTCTTTATTAATAGTCCTGTACACATTGACTGTTGATCATCCAGAAAGGAACACCTGCTGGCCCCCACGGATTGCTGAGTTTTTCTAAATCAACATACATGGACACTTTTCTTTACAGTGTTGCCAGTCATGTATGAACTCGCCCCACAAAAGGAGGGGGTCTTTGAAATCCTGAATGCAGTTTAAGTATGTGGGAGGACACCTCAGAACGTGTGCTTAGAATAAATGAGATATGGTGAAATCTTCGACAATGGAGTGCTGATAATACTGCAAGAAAGACCTTGAACAGAGATCACATACTTTGGAAGGGAGCCAGAAGAGGTAGTACTCCAGATGGGAGGATGGAGGCTCTCTTGAGGAGATGGTACTGGAGCTTGGTTCTGAAAACTTCAGCAAGTGGAGATGGGAGCAAGAGGTACAGCAGAGGTACAGTAAGGGAAAAAGCACGGGAATATACCATTGATCTACTCACACCTAAGTTGTGTCCTGCAAATTCCTCATTCTTTATATGTAAATTGGAAAAGATAAGAATAGATTTTGAATGCATTAAAGAAAGGAAATATAGCTTTGCTAAGTGCTGATCATTTGTCAAGTACTGTTTTGGATACTGTATAGATGTTATCATATTAAATCCAATGAACTAGGTGCTATCATTATCTGTATTATACCACTGCAGAAATTGAGGATCCAGGAGGCACAATTAGTTGCTCAGGGACATCCAGCAATTCAATGGCACCCTTGGTACTGAAGCCCAACCACTTCTGACTCCCCAGTTCATGGGGCTTCCCAAAAGAGCTAGCCAATGATTTAATGAAAGAAATCAAAGCACTCAAAAATGTTATCAAAAGTAGAAAGGGGTACCAGTCCTTAGCACCACCATAAACAATATGGGCTTGAAGATCATATGAATATGGCTTAATACTTTAATTATTTTAAGATAGTGTATTTTCTTTACATGTAAATCCCTTTCAATTTAACATGGGCTGAAAATTGATCCTAGTTCTGGGGTAAGCCCAATGATGGACATAAAAGATGCATAAACAGAATATTTGCTTTGGAAAAAAATATTTTTAAGGAAAACATAGCTCATATTAGGGACCAAGGAGATGGGACATTATCACCATCATGTATTAACAGAGTGAAATAAAGAAAATGTGTGATAGGTATTTGGAGAAACCAAAGATGGTTGTGGATCAGAGTAGAGAAAGTTTCACTGAAGCAATAGCTTTTAATTAAATCTTAATAGTGTGGGAAACAAATTACTGAATTGATAATTTGATTTTTTTTCCATGAGAAGATGTAAGCACCGTGATGACTTTCCAGTATTTTGACATAAATTATTTTCCTTTTTTACAGATGGAAAAGGCAAAGCAGTGTGGTGGAGTGAAAGGCTATAAAAGTCTGAACAACCAAGACTTGAATCTTGACTCTGTCACTTCCTAGCTAGATGTGGACAGGTTACTGCATTTTTAAAGCTTCCATTTCTGATTTTTAAAGTGGAAATAATGGTACCTAATATCTAAGATCATTAAAGAGGATAGATTAGATAATGTTATTTTATCATAGGATTATGTCTGTGCTGGGCTCATAGAAGATGTGCAACCAATGTTAGCTTCTGTCTCCTAAATCAGAATTGTGGTAAAAGTGAGTATACCAAGTACTTAGCCAGTCGATGGAGGATGTGGACTTACAATGTCTATTTTGCCCAAGCAAATCCTGGTTTAAAGCCATACACAAAGACTTATTTTGGTCCATGAGTGGAAACATGTTTGTAATAACTCCCTTAAAATTGAAGAATTAGAGGCTGCATTTAAACAAATAAAAATCATAATGCTTTCACTGTAAAAGGATATTGACCTTAAGTAAAAGCATTTGTTTGTCATGAGATTTAATTTACCTATTTTAAATTATTTTTTCTTATTCATGAAATAAAATATTGACATCCAGAAAGCTACCTGTCCAACCAAGTGACATTAAGACCAGTCCAGAAAGTTGAGATTAATCTGAGTCAGTGAAAAATTTAGAAGGGCTATTGACAAAATGAGGGCAATAAATTTCAAAGTCCGATTAAAAATGAAATTAATCCAGGTGAGCCAGAACAGTGAACCTCCATTTTTAAAAAATTTCAGGACATGCTCATAAATTTTGATGGCATATCTCGGGAGGAGAAAGAAATCTTAGTCAATGTTGAAAATTGATGTTAAGGGAAAGTGGTACTTAAAGAAATAAAGGGTAGAAAAGAGGGCTACATGATTAGAAATAATATATTTACCTCTCATTTTTTTCATCCTTAATGCAGCAAACATTTAGAAAGTTTCTACTATAAAATAGGCATTAGGATAAAATGATTAAAAATAGGGTACTCACATAAAGTTTATATTTATTTAAGCAAATTGACCCAATAAATCTTTCATTCATTTGTTGGCTCTAGAAGTTCATGGTCTGTAGGGCAAAACAGACAAGCTAATAAACCATGACAATGAGTAAAGTGTGAGGTGTTGTTTATGCACCTGAGTGTGAATGCTGAATTGTCCTGAAGAAGATAAGGTCAGCTTAACTCTATCCTTTCCAGAGTTATTTTTCCAACATTTGACACCCAGAAAATCATACTAAACTCTTGACCCTCCCTAGTCTCTGTCATCTACCACTCTCCCAAGTTACCTAGTCTTAATCTATGAAAGGATTAAGACTTGGCTCAAGGTCATGAACTCCATCTCTCTTAGTTGACACATTTAAAACTAAGATCATGCAGAATCTTGAATAACTCATTCAAAAATGAAGTTCTTAAATTCTGGGGGTGCTCATGGCAGTGATGTACCCTCCCCCGCCACTTCTGCCCATTCCAGGACAGTACTGGGGCTCTTGCCCTCATCTAACAAGGCTGCATCTCAGAAATCTCTATGTCCAGCATCCCACTTTTTGGCTACACCTTTCCATTCCTTCAACTAGTTGTTGAATGAAGCTGGATACAGTCAGGAAAAGATCTATAATGAATTTTATCTGAAGCTTATACAATTTAAGGAGCCCTCATTAAGAAAAATAATACCAGTGCCCTGGCCAGGTAACTCAATTGGTTAGAACGTTATCTCAATATGCCAAGGTTGCGAGTTTGATCTCCAGTCAGGGCACATATAAGAATCAACCAATGAATGCATGAAGAAGTGAAACAACAAACTCTCTCTCTCTTTCAAATCAATAAATAAAAATTTTAAAAAATAATACCAAATTACAAATAGAAAAGTGGTTATAAAAATGAATGCTTATACAAAAGAAATAAAAACAAATCACTAAATTTTAAAATTAGACAAATACCACATTATCAGCACTCTAGAATTATAAGATTTTAATTAATAAATGAATCCTGTGCCTCTATAATTCTTCTTTTTCATACATTATGGGCTACATATGTTTGGCTGCATTCATGAATATCCAATTGACCTAGCACTATTTATTGAGAGGCTCATCATTTTTCACTGCAAAGTAATGTCAACTTTGCATAAATCAAGTGTGGGAGTCTGTTTCTGCATGCTCTAATCCTTTCCATTGATCTATTTGTCTCTGTACTAAATCAATACTATCTTCATAGTTGTAACTTTATAATAAATGTTTAAATTCAGTGATTTAAGTCATCCAGCTTTGTTTTTCTTTTTCAAGATTTTCTTTAGGTATTCTTGGTCCTTTTCATTTCCACATACATTTTATTTTATTTTTAAATTATTTTTAAAATATTTTTTTATTCATTTCAGTGAGAGGAAGGGAGAGGGAGAGAGAGAGAGAAACATCAGATGCTAGAGAATCATTGTTCGACAGCCATCTGCATGCCAACTGGGGATGAAGCCTGCAACCCTGGCATGTGCCCTGACTGGGAATCAAACCTTGACTCCTGGTTCATGGGTCGATGCTCAACCACTCAGCCATACCGACCAGGTTTCACAAAAATTTTACATTGGCTTATTAAATTTCAAGAGAACTACTTCTAAAATGTTAATTGAGAGAGCAATGAATCTATAGATCTATTTAGGGAGAACTGACATCTTAACAATATTGAGTCTTCCACTCTGTGAATGTAGCTTTACTTTCATTTCCTTAGATATTCTTTAATTTCTCTAATTATCATTACACTAGAGGCCCGATTCACAAAATTCATGCAAGAGTAGACCTTCCTTCCCCTGGCTGCTGGCACCGGCTTCCCTCTGGCACCAAGGACCCAGGTTTCCTTCTGGCCACCAGCAGGCACTGGTTCCCTCGCAGCCCCAGCTTCGTACAGAAGGTCATCCGGTCTAATTAGCATATTAAGCTTTTATTATTATAGATAACATTTGTTGTGAAGGGCTTACACATCTTTTAACATTTATTCCTAGATATTTGGTAACTTTGATGTTATGATAAATGGCACCTTTTTAATTTTATTTAAAAATTGTTTTTGGTATGTAAAAATTAAAATTTTTTGTATGTTAAGCTATCTAAAAACAATAATATAAACAGCTAATCTGTGGATTCTTTTGTATTTGCTGGGCATGCAATCATGTCATCTTCAAATAATTATCCTTTTATTCCTTCATTTCCAGTTGTTATGATTCTTATCTCTTGTTTTTGCATTTTTAGTCTGGCTAGAACTTCTATAATGTTGATTAGAATTAGTGATGAGGGCTGTACTCATCATTCCCAATTTCAGGAGAGAAGTGTTGAATATTTCATTATTGAGTATAATTTTTAAATAGTCTTTTATTGTTGTTGATGTTGACATTCCTTTAACTATCAAGTGTGTTTCCCTCTATTCCTAGTTGGATAAGATTTTTTAAACATGATGAGTATATGCTTAATGAAATGGTTTTTTCCCCCCAGAATTTTCTGGAGTTATAACTGGAAATTTTTATTTTTGAAATAAAAAGGAGTGGCATTTTCCAAGGCCAGCCTTCTTGGGCAGCCCATTGCAAAGTTTGAGCAACTTTCTGCTCTAGGCCCTCAGTCTCATAGTGCTTCCTTATTAATGAACTGGTGATGATTTGAGAGGAAAAGCAGTAGGTAAAGAATGTGTGGTTTATCTGGCAGTGGTTCCCTTCTCCTCCAGATTATGAACCCTAAAGTCCTATTCAATGGCTTTAAATATCTTTTGGACATTTTTTTTTATTCAGCTAGTCATTCTTTTTTAAAAAAAGAATTATTCATAACTGTTTATTGAGCACCTACCATGTGCCAGGTGAGGTGGTGGGGGAGATGAGGACCGGAAGGTAACAAGGGTAGATTTTGTGCAGAACTGTTTTGATCATGGTGAGGACTTTATTCCAAAGGAATCCCCCCACCCCCGAACACCTATACTTTTTGTTTCCCATAACAGTAATAGCGTCATTTTGGGTAATTGCATTCATTTTTCTGTTAAGAATGACTAGCATCAGGATTAACGTAGGCAATTCTCTCATGGCCTGCAGCATAAATCTGAATGTTGTTGCTATCATTAAAAACCGAATTTAAAACTACTTCTACAAAGTATTCTTCATATATATGAGCTGTTAGATTTGGAAAATTTTTCTACAGACTGGCCCTATTCATTGCAAAAATTGTTTCTTTTCCACAATCCACGTATTTCTTGCATTGGATGGCCTAGGACACATTCATATAATGATCTAAATCTCTGCCCTCACACTTTTTTCATCATGACTTTGGATAGATCTGGACAGTAAATGGTAGGCGTATTCTTGGGGACTCTTCCTTCAGAGAATTGTTAGCTGTACATGGAAGAAACTGCACACTACATAAAGAAGTTCAAACTAAATATTTCTCTCAAGTTCTTCTTAGCTAGCTTCCCAAAGACATGGCATCCTCTCCAAAAACCACCTAACGCAATGAGGAATATGATTAAGAGACGTTGAAGCAAAAGGAGACGGTAATCTTAACCTGCACATTCTCAATGGGGACAACATCGCCTCAAGGACGCAGCAGTCAGTTCTTGAAAGGAGATGAACTCTCAGTCTACACAGGGTCCATAGCAAATAGATAGCCTGTGGGTGGTATTAAACTTTCATAGCGGTGGGGACGGGGGGGGGGGGGGGGGGGGGGGTGAGGGGAGTGGAGGGGAATTAGAAAAAAGCTTTTAAAGGGGGCCATATGTCTAAAAAAATTGTTGGGAGGGGGGCACTAGTTTTTACAAACATTGAGATGCAGTATTTTAACCAGTTGAGGTTAAAATGTTTTATTTTTCAACTTTACCAAGACATGTGCATCTATTGCTAAGGATCCTCTCAGGGCCTTGGGAAGGGCCCAAACATGTGTGGGCTTTGAAGCCACAGCTTTATTAGCTTCATGGTAAACCCATGGCAGGCACATTCTGCAGCAGGACTCATGAACTCTGAGCAGTCCATGTAGCTCTTTCTCAGCTATGAGGATTTCACCCTCAGGTGAATATACTGGATCAAAAATAACCATAGCGATTTCTTTTCAGTGGCACCGCCCTCTATCCCTGCCCTCAAATGCAGACCGAAGGAAATTTCTCAAAGGAATGAGTTGGAAGAGAGTAGGGAGAGAAGTACTGCACTTCAGGATGCCAGGGGAGAGGCCACGACCTTAGCTCAGACCTCATCCATCAGCCTGCTCACAGGAGCACACAGCTGGCCGCTGTGAGACACATGTTGAATTACGCAGCTGCTCGAGCATGTGTGGAAGGCTGGAGGGTAACACACGGCTGTGGAATTCTATTACCCAAGGCACCGAGTTTCCCCTGACCTGTACCTTTGCACAACTATTTCTTGTATCCCCCTCAAATGCCTTTTTTCCATTTCCATAAGCATCTTGCTGTCCTTCAAGACCCAGGTCAATTCTTCATGTCAATCTTGTCTACTCTCCCAGAAGGTTCTTATAGTAGTCATAGAGTTATTATTATAATTCTTTCTGAAGAAGTCCAGTGTTCCTAAATCATCTGAGCTTCTTGCAATAATATTTTGATTCTCCTTTAGTTTGTATCTTCAAACAAAGTGGAACAATGCTTGTATGAATTACTAAAGATCAGAAGCAATTACAACCTGCTATGTATGTGGGGCTTTATGACAAGATAAGAAAAGAGTATTTAGGTAATAAAGAGGAGGTTACCTCTATTTTTGTAATAGAGGTATTTGTAGTATTGAAGCAGTAATTATGTACAGAATCAGGAAAAGACTGAAAACAAAAGATGTTCATTTCAAGTTTCTGTCCTGTTAATAGATCACTGACATGGAATTACTATTAGTCCACTCAAAAAATAAAATTATACTGTCCTCTGCTACCTTGAGTTATATTAAATAATTGTTTTCTACTACTGACCAGCCAAGATCTGAAGAAATAGAATACTTATATTTATAAAAGAAAGATCATTTTTATGCCAAAGAACCTTTCAGATATATCAAAGGTATGCTCAATGTGCTTGAAATTGCTGTTGGAGAATGGGAAGATGTGGCTTACCCTTTTTGCCAATGGGCCCAGTCTTGCCAATGTTGCCTTGGTCTCCCATATCACCCAGTTCTCCTTTAATCCCTGAAAAGCAAAGCAGGTCATCTTTATATCCTAACATTTTATCTTCCCTTTAAAGATGTGGCTAATATATGATATCCACTTGAAGGAAATACCAAAGAGTACATTCTCCTATCTATGGTATATTTGTATTAACTATTTTAATAGCATTATAATGTATGTATTAAAATTAAAATGTGGGTATGACAATCCTGAACCTGATGATATTAAGATGCTTACTGATGCAATCTTTCTGAAAGGACTACAGCAGATGTTTAATCTAAAGGCCAGATAAGCGGCTGAGTGAAGAATTCTTGCATTTTATTCTAATTCTGTGCCTCGCTAGATCAATTTCAGCTTCACTTTGGGGTTCTATTTCTTCAACTGGATTTGACTATCTTAGGGAATGTACAACAAATGTATAGAATATTATACATATTTATAGTATAAAAGTATTTAAATCAGAATATCTCAAGTTGAGGTCTCAAAGGCCTGGGAGTGTTTTCCTCTCTTTAAATGATGAAGATTTAAAGAGCAGTGGTCTTGGGCCACCATTTTGTACAGTTGGCAGGGAATATTTCCAGTGCTTGAAGACACATGTCACAATCCAGAAGCCATGTTTGAGTGAGACTTACTTTTGGCTTTGTGAGTAAAAACATTCTCTAATAGCTTTTGTATTATTCTCATCTTCTTTGCTCCTACTCTCTCCATAGTCCACCAGATGTTTGAGAAAGGTGAGAACATCAAAGAATCAATTTTCTTCTCCTTCTTATCTTCCTCCTTAATTTCTAGGTTAGCCCAAAAAAAGTTGCTTAGCAGTGGCTTCTAAGGGGAGATACAGCTTTGAACCCAGCTGTGTTTCCAAAATTCATAGTTTCTTAGATATTCTCAGAGATTGCTATTCCCTGGGGCTCCCAGAGTGTCCCACTGTAGGCACCCCTAAGAATGAAATTTGAGAAATGGGGCTGAGTCTTGTTGACAGGCAACTCATAAGAACTCTCTGGTGGCAAGTAACTTTACATCTGAAATACATTTCATGTATCTTTAGAGCAAAGGGCATTATGAAAGCTGCTAATTCCTAGAGCAAGTCCAGGAGAGAAAAGAGCAGTTCTAACATTATAGATCAAGTTCATACCATTTTACTTACCTTTTGGCCCCATGCGTCCCACTTTGCCAAGCTTTCCCTCCTCTCCTGGATCTCCTTTTTCGCCATCGTCTCCTTGTGAAATGGAAAACGAACGAGTGAAGCAGCTCAAGAAGCAACATTAGCACATACTCCCAGGGTAAGGTGAACATGGTTGGAATTTATCCTTCCACTCAGAGCTTGCCTACAACCTCCATGTGAGATGATAGAGAGAGAGAGAGATAGAGATAGAGAGAGAGAGAGATAGAGATAGAGATAGAGATAGAGATAGAGATAGAGATAGAGATAGAGATATAAATAGACTGGACACCCAGGAAGAGAAGAAACTCCTAGTACTATTTCTCTTTCATTTTTCTCCATGTTCAAGTCTATGTTTAAAGAAATATAGTACTGGTGAATCCCGGAGAAGCTTGTTTGGCCTGACAAATCTATATTCTTGCTGGAGATTCTGGCAAACTCTGGAAACATTTACATGTATATACATTAAATATATGCAGTAGATAGATTATATCTCTCCCTATATAAACATATATATGTTGATATGTTATATGTATAATTACGTTTTGTATAACATGTATAATAGAAATATATTATATAATATAATATTTGTAAAATAATATAAATTGTTATTTTAAAATTATAGAAATATATTATATACACATCAATTTATTAACCTCCGACTGCATGCTTGGGAACCCATAGGCATGGACCAGGAAGCTATGGACAGAAGACTAGCTAAGACTGGGACAGCCGCAGAGCAGTCTGTGTGAGCAGAGACTACCTGATCACAAGTGGGCCCAGCTTCTGTACCTCACCCAGTCAAGAAGGACTGAATGAGTGGATTAATGAAAGGTGCCCTGTCTGTGAATAAGGAGTTCTGGATTTTAATGTCATGGCAGTCACCGATGGGTTGAGCAGATTTTTAAAAGTTTATGATTGAGCCGAAACCGGTTTGGCTCAGTGGATAGAGCGTCGGCCTGCGGACTGAAGGGTCCCAGGTTCGATTCCGGTCAAGGGCATGTACTGGGTTGCGGGCACATCCCCAGTAGGAGATGTGCAGGAGGCAGCTGATCGATGTTTCTCTCTCATCGATGTTTCTAAGTCTCTATCTCTCTCCCTTCCTCTCTGTCAAAAATCAATAAAATATATATATAAAAAAAAGTTTATGATTGAGCTTATTGGCTTTGGAGTATGACAGATCTGGACTTGAAATTTGGCTTTACCATTTACTGTCTGGAGAAAGTTGGGTGCCTGACTTTCTGGGTCTCATTTTCCTCTCCGGCAAAATGAACTGCTAACACTTATTAGAGAAGGCTCTTAAGAAATTTAAATAAGATAACATGCATAAAAGACTTGGTACCTAATCCGTGCTTAGCAGTGGTGGCTATTTTATTTTCTCCTTTATACTTAAGTTTCCTCATCCTTAAGATGGGGATAATACCTGCCTTCCTTACCTTTCAGTTATTTTAGGATCAACAAGCGAGACATGTGAACATGCTTTGAAAACAAAGAGCACAACACACACAATATTATGACCAGCTACCTGCATTATCATCACACCGATCTCAAGACATGAGGAGTCCTGTCCATCACCAGTGGAAGGAAGTGAATTAAAGGCCAGAGAGAGAGAGAGAGAGTGAGAGAGAGAAAGAAAGAGAGAAACAAAATAGAATGGACAGATGATTTGTGCGATCAGAACAGAGTGGTGAAGTGCATGGACTAAGAGGCATCTCTCTACAGTTCATAGTGAAAGTTTATTGAGCAATTACAATGTGTGCCAAGCACTGTGCTAATATAATCATCATGGAAATTCCAGAAGGTGAGGATTATTGTTTCTCCATTTCATGAGTGGAAAAACTGAGGCCCAGTGAGGTTAAGTTGCTTGCCTATTGCCGCAGAGCTTGCGAGTGGTAGAACTATGACTCAACAGCAAGTATTTCTCTGCCCCTCCAGATCCCTATAGGTAAACAATTGTCCCTCCCAGTCTAGGCTTTTGTGACTAGCTAGCAGATTGTGGATTTTAGAGAACAACTCTGTGCCGAATTTTTCTGAGAGAAAAGGGGAGAGGCAAAAAGAGTGATAGTTCCCTTTTAAACAAGAAAGTTAGTGCAGAAGAAAAAACACACAGCTTATCATCTAAATGACAGTACAGAGGGAACATACCCTTGAGGTAGTTTAGTCTAACTGAGACCTGACTTCACCATTCACCAATGAGGGAACTTGGGAAGTCCTCACCCTTTTTGAGGCTTGTTTCACTCATTTGTCGACTGGACGAAAATAATGCTTTTTTTCCAGAGGGTTTTTTAAAGGTCAAGTCAGAAATGTATGTTTCTCTAGAAAGCCCTTTCTAACACTTTCAGGCCAGGCTGAATTCTCTGATTATCTTCACTGTTTAAAATATCACTTTATACTGAGGGCGTCCGTCTACCTGCGCTAGCCCTATGTCCTGTGGAATGGCTGGGTCCATGAATGATTTATTCTAGCATCACCAGAATTTAGCACAGTGTTTGGCTCTGGTGCTTAATAAATACAGTTGAACTGAATATATTTTGTGAGCCATCAAATGTTTTATAAATGTAATGATAGCATTTACTGAATACCATATGCCAGAAGGTTCCTAATATTTGACATGCATCCTGTCATTTGATCTCCACAACAACCTTTCCAATGGATACTGTTCTTAGCTCCATTTCACAGATGACAAATGGGGTCAAAGAGAGGTTAAGTAATTTCCCAGAGTCACATAGCTCCTAAGTAATAAAGCCAGGATTTGAACTGGAGCAGTTGTTATCAAAGTCCATGTTTTGAATGAACTGTATGATTGGGAACAAATTCCTGTCTTAACATCTCTGGGTTTGGGATTGCTATTCTGTACAATGGACCGAAGATGCTCACCCAAAAGCAAGATCCAAGGCAGGCATGTATATGAAGCACTTTGTGAACTGTAAAACCACAGGAATGTGAATTATTGGTGCCATTATTATATCTGATCTGTCTCCCCCTTTCCTATGAGCTCTCCTATTCATTTTTAAGCAAGTACCTAACTGGAGGCAATTAGATGAGTGACTTAGTCATCTGCTCCCTGATGGCTCCTGATGCGGAGACCTGGGAGGGAGAGTATCGGATTACTATTCTTCTGACCAGCCTAGTGGTGAGCGGGCTGCTGGCAGAGATGAAGCAAGCACACTACATGTGCCCTTGCCTTCAGCATGGGTCCACGGTTCATTTGATCTCTGGGACTTGCTTTAATGAAAACAGAGGAGAGATATAAGAACAAGCTTTGGAAAGGATCCCCCACATGGCTCACAGCCGTCTGCTTTTATCCTCTTGGCAATATTTCATTGGATTAGCAGAGCAATTTAGACTTCCTTTCCTTCTTTTAAAAATAGCCACTTTCATTTTAAATGTAAGTAAAAAGCTATAAGCTAAAATGAACTAATTTCAATTTTACAGCAACAGTCTGTTTTGGCACCTCCAGGCCACCGGCGTGCTGTGACAATCTCTCCAGCAGAGCACACAGTTGACCAATTTTTCTTAGGTCGGCTATTTCCCCCTCCCTGCCCCCCGCCCAACAAGCAAAATGTTAAAATTAAATTCTAGTTTAAAATGAAATAGCTGAACTGAGGTTAGTACCCCCTGCTCAAAGGAAGTAATTATTAAAAATCAGTGAATTGGTTTTAGAAATGCTAAAGAAAATTCACTGGAAGCTGTTCTTTTCCCACCATCAAAATAATCTTATGAACTAGGGAGAAGTTGTTAGCAATCTTTCCCCTGATCAGCCCTAGAACTGAATGAGGTAGACAGTGTGGTGTCCTTTGTTAGTGAGGCCAGACTCCTGCTCAAAAGATATCCTTCCCATCTCTACTCATTTTCCATATATGCCAATTGCTTCCTTATTGTTGGGAATTTCAATAGCCATCAATTATTGCATGGCCCTCTTCTGTATACCAGATACAATAGTATGGTCTTAAAGTGGACCACCTCCCAGTACTTTTCCTTCCTCAATTACAGCCTCATCATTTCACTGAAATATTCAGAGTTCCCTGGGACCTGCTATTGTTGTCTTGTCTCCATTCAGCAAGTTTATCAGCCACTCTGTGCCTTCACCTGCTTCCCCATACGTCCTGGATTCTTTCAACTCATCACTGCCTCCCAGCGCTCCCTATGGCAGGACTATACTGAATTGGTGAAGGCAGGTCTGGAACAGGTCGTTTCATTTCTCTGAGTCTCAGTTTTATTAAGAAAGTTGAGAAAATGATCCTACCTCATAGGACTGGTGTGGACTAAAGGAGACAATGCATGATGAGTGTTCAGCACAGGGCCTGGCACTTGCTAAACTCACCCGTTCTTGTTTCAATAGGATTATTATTGTCATCATCACCAGAAATGACATATCTTTTTTTAAAATTGTTTTATTGCTTAAAGTATTACAAAGAGTATTATATATGTCTCCTTTTTTTCCCTCCCCTTGACCTTCCCCCAGCCTCCCATACCCGCCCCCCCCATGTCTTGTGTTCATTGGTTATGCTTATATGCATGTGTACAAGTCCTTTGGAATGACATCTCTTTTAAACTTCTCTTTGTATTCAGTATCTCAATCTTTATTCTATATTCATTACTTATTTTTTTACTTGACTTTTAAACATATTTACTATAATATTTAATATAAATATTTTACATAATGATACACAGAAATAGATACACACCCATTACTGAGATTTAACAATTAACATGTTGTCCTTGCTTTACATATTTATTTTTTACCGATTAAAAAAAAAGTAAATTATAGACATCGTGACAAACCTTCCTTAAATATTTCAGCAAGTGTCTCTAAAAGGTAAGGACATTCTCCTATGTAAACATAATATCATTTTAGTAATCTTACTTTTTAAGGGACTACAGGGTTTTCTGAAGTCACCTTCATAGAATTCTGTGATCTGGTTTATCTCGAGCCCCTACTGCTGTGCTGTATATAATGAAAAAGAGGTAAGCACTAAGAAAGAGAAGCAGACATTCAGAGGAGTAAACCTAGGTTCTTTGAAAACAAATCATGACAAACAATTCCATTTTCTCTTCTGAGAGGACTCCAAGAAACTGCCATGACCAGAGTGGTTGGAGGAAGACAAATTTCCATTGGTCAATCATAGAAGACAGTAGTTGCTGGTAATCTGGAATGATATACTGATGAAGCCCTTGGGCTCCACTCTTAATATATCTGGAATTCAAGTCCTAATTATGTCTCTTTCCAGCTTTGTGAACTCAGGTGTGATATTTAACCTCTCAAAGTCTCGCTTTATCTATAACTAGAAATAAGTAGAATGCTTAAAATTCTAAAGTCTGCCAAATTGAGGGCTATTTCCTTACTCTGAGACACATGGTACCTTGATTTATTTTAATAGCTTTGTGGTGAAAATCGCATGTAGAAGACATCAATAAAAAGGTTTCTTACTTCTTTTATTCCCTATCAAATGCATTGCTGAATAGTAGTCAGTGTTTCCTGCATTGCTCCTGCCCATTGCCTGAAGGTGGGATTCTTCAATGGCCTAAATGGTCCTATACCAGAACTGGCATTGATCACTTGATTAATGGGAGCCAACAGGAGATGGTGATCTGTAATTTAAAACCAGGCTTCTGTGAGCATGGATCCCTGACCCCCAGAGGTAGCAGTGGGTGTTCACTGTAGATGGACTACAGACCCCTGGTGTCACTTCATCGCAGCCCTCTTTACTCATTTGAGAACTGAAGGGATGGTTTTCTTCATATTTCTTTTAATAAAAGGATAAAAAGCAAGCACACAGAAGATCTAAATAAAGAATGATTTGAGACATTCAGGTTTCCACCTTCATTGCCCTGAGGCAGCTTATCTGTGGACAAGGGAGGTCCAGACCTTGGCCAAACTTGTTTAAAAGTAACAATAAACAATATGCTTCTCATGAATAGAAAAAAATATTTACATGTTCATAAAATATTCTTTATTCTGATCCTGCAATAGGGATATTATTACAAAAAAACCCCCACCTCAAAACAAGTTCATCTTAGACCATAGGAAACTGCATGCCTTTAGGGAGAAAGGCTGTCCCACCCAGGAAGAGTCTTGTGCAGAAGATAGCAGCAGCTCTTAACCAGGATGCCGTTTGCCAAGGGACTCAGCCTTCAGAACCACAGGCTTATTCAACTGGAATGAGTGACGGGACACTCATTCAAGCTCCCTCTGGAAGCTCCATGCAATGGACAGAACAGTTTTGTAGCCTACTATGAGCCGAATTGTGTCCTCTCCCCCTAAATTCATGTTGAAGCCCTAGCCCCCAGTACTTCAGAATATGGCTATATTTAAAGATAAGGCCTTTAAAGAAGCGATCAAGTTGTGGCTATTAGGGCTGTCCTAACTCAATCTTACTGGTGTCCCTATGACAAGAGCAAACTTGAACACACAAAGACGGACACATGAGGCTGTGTGCACACATCCCTGAAAAGGCCATGTGAGGACACAGTGAGAAGGCAACTATATGCAAGCCAAGAGAGAGGTCTAGCTAAGAGAGACCAAATCTTCCAACTCCTTGAGCTTGGACATCTAGGCTCCACAACTGTAGGACAATACATTTTTGTTGTTTAAGCCACCCAGTTTGTAGTATTTTGTTGAGGCAGTCCTAGCAAACTAATTCACAGTAACACCCCTTACATTTTATACTAAATTATTTTCCTTTGTGCTTCAGTTTCCTATCCTGGAAAATTGAGATAGTTGTACCTTTCTCATGGAGTTACCTGAAGATTAAATGTTATTATGGATGGCAAAGTTCACAGGGAAATTTCTTGCATTGAGTGTGCCCTTACTGATCTACTGCATATTAAGTACACAGTGGGCATCTGTGGCTTGCCTATCTGGTATCCTCTACCTGTGCTGCTGGTAAAAGCACCACAATTTCCCATAGGAAACCACACTTGCTTATTCTCCACCCATGTGGTTTAAACCCTGGTCACAGTAATGGGTTCAACAATGACATGTGACCCAATACAAGCCAATAAGTCTCAATTTGTAGATAAGTCTTCTCAGTGAATCAAGCAGTTATAACTTTTTTTAAAAATGGAAACTTGCTTTTTCTGCAGGGGTGGTAGGAAGGATAGACTATCATTGAAGTATCTGCATCACTAGAAAGGGCGAACCTTCATGAACATTAGTCATTAGAGAGAAAAGCAGAACCAAGGTGTGAAGACCGAGTCCTGAACCCTTCACTCGAATCTGAACATAGCTCAGCTTGAGTTCCTCCCTATTATGTGAGTCTACTTCTCTCCTCGGCTTGTTTGTTTGATTAACTAGTTTAAGTTTGGTTTGTGCTTGTTTTTTTTTTTTTTTTCACTTGCAAACACAAGTTTCTTTACTCACATAACTATTAGACACAGATTAGGAGAATAAGGGCCTTGCTATGAGGAGATCAAAACCTCTGGAGATGATGGACATATAAGCCCATAGTTACTGTGGCAAATGCTGGAAGCATACCTATTATGGGAGCATAAAAAAGGAAACACCTCGCTCTACTCACCCACCCCTAAACTTTTCCTAATTCTTTCTCAGGAAGAAGTAAATGAGTTCTCTTGCACTGAGCTCCACAGAATAAATTTACATCTTAAGGTAAGAGGAAAAGAAAATAAGCTAAAATAAAAATTTGTCATTCTATTCAGGCAGAATGTTCTCAAAAGTTCATGTGAATTTTTATCTTCTATCCAACTCCATGCCCCATGTAGGTTCAACTCTTGAGTCACCTCCTCTACCCAGGAATCTCCTCAGTACAGCCTTTCCTGCTTATCTCCCTCTCCAACAGTCAGGATTAATCTCATTCTCTGAAGGGAATTCCCTTCATACTTCATAGTGTCCACCACACAGTGTCATAGGCAATGGGACAGATCAGGGATGAGATATGATTTTTTTCTGTATCTCTAGGACTTGGCACAGGGTCTGAGATACAATAGGTGCTTCCTCAATAAAGGTTTTCAAAATGAAAGAATAATATACTTAAAGACAAGTTGGGTAAATGTGAGCTTAATGACAATACAGTTAAATAAATTAGTAATTGATTGAAATGTCATTCTCAATAATGGCTGATTAATGAATTGACTTTAGTCTGCTGGGATGGCTGTGATTGCTTAGAATCTAGAAAGGCAGCACAGGCAAATACACAACTCCCTGTCTCTACTACTCCCTCCTCCCCATATCTTTTGTTTCCTTTTCTAATTTGCCTGTGTTACTGATATCACTGCTGTGCTCTCATCTTTCAGGCTCAATATCCAAATTGGCTTTGACCGTTTTTCTTCTTCACTCCCATATTGATTCTTAATTTTTCTCACGTCCATCTTTTCTTTTTCCACCCATTCCTACTGCCTTTATTTTACCTTTTAGAGTCCCCATACTTCTGTTCCGTGCAAGTGATCCCTCAATGGTCTCCACGGTGTTTTACTCACTGGTGACTTGCAGTGCCTAGAATAGGGCTTGTTCAATAGTTGCTGAAATACTGGTTTCCTTGGATCTGAATTTCAGTTTTCCAAACTGCCCCATTCAAAACATTTCAGTAGTTCCTTTGTGTTTACAGCCATGTCCAAACTAATTAGTCTAGCATTTAGGCCTTCACAAATCAGTTTCAATGAAATTTTCTGGCATTATTTTCTGACACTGACCTGCATAACTTTGATTCCTGTCCAACTTGTTTATTCATTGTTCATTAAAATGTCTTTATATTTGTGCCTCCAGGGAAAGGCTTATGCTCTTCTTTTTGTTTGAAATTTATCTCCTCAGAGAAATAAAACAGAAGTCATAAAATAAAATGTAGACATATATGTCCATATAAGAAGTGAAATATTTTTACATGATAAAAGGTGCCGCATAAACATACAGGGTGGGGCAAAAGTAGGTTTATGTGAAACAAAGAGTTTATTCTTGCATTATTATTCATTAATAATTATATTATTTTCTACACAAACAACTCTAAACCTACTTTTTCCTACCCTGTATAAAGTTCATAAACAAATATATGATAGACAAAGGAAAAAATCAATCACCAAGACATAAAAATGCTCAATATTCTTAATATGCAAAGAGCTTTTGCAAATTGTTTTTGAAGAAAGACATTAAATGAAATAAAAAGATGCAATACAAATATAAACAATAATAGATTAAAAAGTCCAGACTCACTATTAGTAAAAAAAAAAAAAAAAAGTATATATGTCAATGTCTGTCAGAGTTTGCCATCAGATTTAATAATTTTAAAAGACTAGTTGCATCCAAAGATGCCATATATACAGAAAGGTCATTCTTTTAAGCAATGTAAATGGCTAAAATATTTCTGGAAAATAATCTTTCTATAATTACCACACCCTTATTTTACCTTAGGAACCTATTTGATGGGAATAACTGTAAGAACAAATGTATATATGAAAATATTTGTTTAGAGTGGCAAAAAACAAACAAACATAAGAAACCTTAAAATTTGTCATCATGAGATTGATGAAGATACAAGGAGGAATATGATGCAGCTACTAAAAGTAATGAGATGAGTTGAAAAAAACCTTGGGAAAAAGTGAGCTCTGTGTTACATTGTGTAAAGGACATCTCTTAGAGAATCACACACAGATGATCCTGTTTAAAGCAAAGAATAAGTAAGTAAAATAAATCTATATATATAAAAGCCTAAGTGACCATTTGACCGTTCGACCAGTAGCCATGATGCGCACTGACCACCAGGGAGCAGACGCTAAATGCACAGACATAGAAACATGGAACAGACTGATGAATCTCAGAGGGAAGGGGAGAGAGCCGGAAGAGATTAACCAAAGATCTTATATGCATACTAGAGGCCTGGTGCACGATTCGTGCACCAGTAGGGTCCCTTGGCCTGGCCTGCGGGGATCGGGCTGAATCTGTGCACCAGGCCTCCAAAATCCCCTGAGGGGTCCAGGATTGCGAGAGGGCACAGGCCAGGCTGAGAAACCCCATTGGTGCATGAATCTGTGCACCGGGCCTCTGGCATAAAGATAAATGTTAATGCCAAGCCATTAATGATGATTACATGGAAGAAGTGGGTCTGGAAAGGGAAGGGTCTTTTGTGTATATTTTGCACATCTTTATAAATGTTATGTGTTACAACAAGCATGAAATACTCTTGCAATTAAAAATACCATAAATTATATAAAGGAACTGTGGCCTTCTTTCCCCTTATAAATACTACCCATGAGTCTTGTCTGAAATTAAATTCTAAATTCTCTGAATTTATTGACAGAATTATTTCCTTGGCAATTCACCATATGGTTCCTTGTTACTGCTTCCTAATTGCTGCCTTGAAGCATTATTTAAAAATGCATTTTATGTAATTTTTTGTATTAATATAAGCTAGTTAGCATGTATGTTCTTTGTGATAAGGGCCGATATTCTGCACTTTATTTGTTCTCAAGAGTCGTTCAACACTTCACAGTTTCTTCATTCATTCCTTGAACAAACATTTATCAAATTTCTACTAGCTATCAAGTCTGGTTGGGCTCTAGGGGCATAACAACATATCTCATAAGACATGATCTAAGCTTAAAAGTTTGTGGGAAGGGCCCTGACCAGTTTGGCTCAGTGGATAGAGCGTCGGCCTGCGGACTGAGGGGTCCCAGGTTCGATTCCGGTCAAGGGCATGTACCTTGGTTGCGGGCACATCCTCAGTAGGGGGTGTGCAGGAGACAGCTGATGGATGTTTCTCTCTCATCCATGTTTCTAACTCTCTATCCCTCTCCCTTCCTCTCTGTAAAAAATCAATAAAATATATTTTAAAAAAAAGTTTGTGGGAAGGAAGCACAAGATCTTATAAATATCATGAATGTTATGAAAGGGAAATAGTTGCGTGTTTTGTTGGTATCTACCAAGGTGAGCCTTCAGAAAGATCAATGATGTGGGGCTGAAGAGACTATGCTTTTACTTATGTCTCCTCAGATGACAAGATAACATATCAAATAGGGAAATAAAATGAAAGTGCTTTTTCAATATTAATGCGCTAAACAAATGCAAGAAAATGCCATCTGTAAGGAGATATATTGTGATTAATTTATCTGGTAGTAATATCACTGTCAATAATGGTAAGAGCTAGTATTTATTGGGTGCTTACTATGGCGTAAGCTGGATTATTAATGTGCATGACCATAATGTCAACCAGTCCCTTATTTGTATCCATTCAATTCTAGGGGCCCATGAACTTCATTTGCCCTTCAACTCATCCCTGTGCAACCTAGCCAAAAAAGAAAAAAAAAAAAGGTCAGGATTTCAAGAATCCTACAATCTTTTCTACTTGAATTACAAAGCACCTTTCTTTGTATTCAGGCTTATTTGTTTTTTTAAAAAATTACTACTTTGGGCCTGCAAGTCTTTTGCAGTCATTGCATGTCTGAGTAACAGGGAAGGAAAAAACAAACAAACAACTAACATTGTACTTAATGAAAAATACAACATTAAGGTTTGTTGGGCAGTTTTTCTGCTGCTTTCATATATCATTCATTATTAAAATGCATTCAGAGCCAAGTCAGTAGAAACAAATGCTAGGAAAAACCCATCCATCCAGGACTAGTTGTCATGCTTCTGCAATACACTGTAGTGGTTAGGAGCATGGGCTGTGGGATCCGAGTGCTTAGTTCAAGTCCTGGCTCCATCACTCACCGGCTGAGAGATTTTAGTAACCCACACAAATTCTTTAAGCCTCAGTTTCCTCATTAGGAAATCAGAATAGTGAAATATCTCCCTCAGGGTGTTATTGAGAGGAGCGGATGTGATATTGCGGGCAAAGGGTTGAATGCAGTACACACTCGAGAAGTAGCGCAATATGACAGTATCATCCAATAGGCCACCTAGAATTTCTAATCGCTCAACATTAGAGGGATAAAAAAACAGATGCCAATGGGAAGCCAGGCCTCTTTTAGCCCAATCTTTGCTTGTGCAGATTTGTACCTTCCTGGCTGATGCCTGTTTTTGCTTGCAGAGATTTGTGTCCTGGCATTGAAATGTTTACAACACTCTAAAGCTGTGACATACAATATTGTCTAAAATTCCTTTTAGTAAAAAGTGGGACAGAAACATTTTTTTAAAAAAAGAGTAGCACTGTCATTGAATATAAGTGATAACTATGCTATTACTATACATCAATATCCCAATCCATGGGCATCCCAAAACTCGTTGAGAATGGAAGTATCCTAACTGTTGACTATCACAAAATAGAAAAATTATGAGTCAAGACTATATAGGTCATGTGTTTAGCTTTCTTAGAGAAGACATGCCTAAGACATATTTGTAGTACCCATTTCCAACTGCCTATGGATTTTTCCATCTGAATGTCCACAGGCAGCTCAAACAAAATTTAGAACTCATAATAACCTGACAATTTTTCTTCTGAAAGACCCCTCTAACATCCTACCCCTTTCTCCATATCTCAGTAGCCCTAAGCCATCTCTTGTTTTTAATGCATATCCCATCAGGACCTTCTCACATCCTTTAGTCTACCTTCAACTCTGCCAAGAGATTTATTTGCCAGGAAAACAATCTCTTTTTACAGAAAGAATTAAAAATATTATTAATTAATAAATAATATTTCTAATTATTTCATTCTACTCAAAAACTTCCATTGGCTTCTCTGGTTTAAACTGTTATTTGGCTGGTAAGACTGGATACAATCTCACAACTTCTGGAAAATAGCTATGAAAACTAAGAAGAAGGAGAAGGAGACGGAGGAGAAGGAGAAGGAGAAGGAGAAGGGAAAGAAGAAGGAGAAGGAGAAGGAGAAGGAGAAGGAGAAGGAGAAGGGAAAGAAGAAGGAGAAAGAGAAGGAGAAGGAGAAGGAGAAGGAGAAGGAGAAGGAGAAGGAGGAGGAGGAGGAAAAGGAGGAGGAGGAAGAGGAGGAGGAGGAGGGAAAACCAAAGTACAATGAAAACTGGATTAACAAAGTGTATTGAGTTTCTATTTACATTAAATCCATTGGAGCTAGAATAGGGAAAATAATTCTGTGCTCTACCTTATTAAAAAATTGATCCTGTTTACCTAAAGAGAGGTAGGATAACAGTTCCTCTTCCATTGGCCACCCCACTCCAAGACTCCATCTATACTCACCAGAAAATTGAATCAATAACTTGGTTGCATTAATGATGGTTTTTTATATGGAAGAGTACTGGGTCCTAACCTCCCACACCACCTATATTCTAATTCCAAAAAGTAATACAGAAAGAGATACAGGAGAACAGGCAGTAATATGCATTTTGGAGAGTCATTTCCCACTAATAAAGCCTTCTAAGCAGGTACAAGAACACGTTGGCAGCAGTAAATGCTGGAAATGTTTGATTTGCATACACTCATCTATTCAATACAATATTATAGAAGCAGAAAGAGGGATCAAGAAGTTGTTTATTAGTATGGTTGGGCCACATTAGAATAATAACATGGTATTGGCTTCTTTGATCATGAAAAGTCATATATATGTATATATTAATCAAAATTTTGAGCCCATTTTACTTTGAAGAATAAAATGTCACCTTAGGTGTGTTCCAACCTAGGAAAATAGGTCATATCCCTTTCCTTTGAACACTCCATGTGAGTTTTATTCCAGTGTATCTGACCTGTGTCTGCGGTCTAGTACTGGCTTTGCCCTACAGTCATGGGTAGCATTGTCCGGCCTTGCTCTTCAAGTGCTAGGGCAGCACTGATAAATCGTTTTGATATCTTCAGTTCCAGAGACCCTCCTCTAAGGTATTTCAAAGTCCTCAGTCCCTTTGGAGACTTTCACTTTGGTCTGGAGCATATTGTCACACTTGCTACCACATTCCATCTCCCAACTTCCCATTCGACATATAGGCCTCCTCCTTTTGGCTGTCGTGTCATTTGGTCACGTAGCATGTGGTCTGATGAAAGATGACATCTTTGTCAACTTTTGGCTAAGAATGTCAAAAACAATTTTTTTTAGATACTTGTCACCCCAGGCCAGGCAGAACAACACCATTTAAACTATTTCTGACTCCACCCAATACTATTAATATCTTGAACTTACACTCATCCCTGGGGGAGGTCACATAAATGACCCTCAGAATTTAGAAGTTCTTCAAGTGCAGAGAACAATGAGTCACCTCTTCAAGGAATTTGGTATCATCAGTATGTCAAATCTGTCTTATTAAGATATGGTTGATTTTGCCTGAGATGATGTTGTCTCACTTAAGGGATCTTAGCGCATCTCATTGGCTGAGTCAATTAGGGTTACTTCCTACATAGTTAGGGAGGTAGAATGGGCAGAAGATTTCTCCCCAGAATACTTGCTTATAGCTGTGCAGTCAGATCACATGCAGGAGTAGTGTGCTTTAGTTTCTTTCTCTTTAAATAGGGATAATATTTCCTATAGTATGTAAGTGGAGCTAAAGCAGAACAATGGATAAACCCTTTGTAAATTCTAAAGATGTATGTTTGTATCATTTGTTTAACAGATACAAGGATGGTCAAGTGGCCACAAGAGACCTGAAATGATGCTTCCAAAGTTTTCAAATCAAGAACAATCACAGAGAATAATTTGAAAACAATGAACTTATTTAGATGCTGCTTCATTTGAGTTTCTGAATGTCAGGTTTTTACTGTATATATTTGCAACTCTTTAATGGAAGTGCCGAGAAAGCTATAAAACACAATTTAAAAAAATTTGTAAAATTATGGGGTATTGCAAATCAAATATGTAGTGTAAAAATCATACGGACTGGTTATGGGTTGGAATATCTGGAAAAGATGAGGAAAGCCAAATAAAATCATTTCTGACAGAACTGAGAACATTTCCAGAAGTAGAAACACAAATGTGAAGAGTGAGAGACATCTACATGTATTGTGAATGACCCTAAGGCCAATAGAACTGTTTGTCTGGGGCACAGACAGTAGCTAAAGGCAAACAGTCCTTAAAGGAAGAAAAAACAACAACAACCCCAACCCCCCAAACAAACAAACAAAAACAGGAAAAAACATTCTCATTCTCCCTTGAGTTTTGCTAGTGTATGGTTTGCTAATATTTACAAAGTCTTTGACAATGTGTCAAGGACTGTGTTTAGTGCTTTATGTGGCTTAACTCATTTCTCCTCAACATTACCCTATGAAGTAGTCACACAATATTTATCATGCCATGTTATTGATGAGAAAACTGAGGCTTGATTTTGTGTGAAATAACTCATTTAATCTGATTACATCGCTAGGTTATTTACCAGGTTATTATTCCCATTTTACTGATAAGGAGTACCAAGCTCAGTTGCAGAACTACAGAAAGAAGGCAATGTTAGTAAAGAGAAGAGGTGCTCTCAAATTTGTGAGCTATTTATGAATAAAAGTTGACTTTGCAGTAGGACTAAAAATACTCAGGAAATTGCAGCAAGGAGCAGAGATAGTGGCATTTCTCTGGTAGATTTCTATTTATTGCCCCATCTATATAATCTATGAACCTTTCTTTTAGGGATGTGAAAATAGAGGAAGCCTATGGTAACCAGTAATAGCAATGGAAGCTAATGAAAAAAAAAATAACAGCTAATCTATATGGTAAATAGGTTTTAATTTTCAAAATAAGCATTTGATATGGGTAGTATCATTATCATCATTTAAAAAAATGGGGACATTAAAGCTTAAGATCACACAGATAGGAAGTGGTAGAACTCAAATTTGAAACCATAAATTCTGTCTACAAAGCCCATGATCTTTACCAACATGCAAGTACCTGTAAGTATGGTCCCCCGTAGAGATTGATATATAGCCAAGTTATTATGTAAGAGAGTTGGTCAGAGAGATGGCATTGATAAAGGATGCACCTTTACTAAAATGAAACAAATTTCTTTTGTCATTTCCACAAACGAGTACTTCCTGACTCATCATTGCCCACACTTTACCCACATTTTATTCTTTCCCTCCTGACATAACCTTGAAATGTGTTTTTGGCATCTACCCAGAGGAAAAAAAAAGGAGAGGGAAAAAAATGTTTCAGAACACCCACACATGAAATATAAAGTTAAGAAAAGACAAGCCACTTAAAATTTTGGTCTGTCCTTATGCATAAAATACATATTAAAACTCAAAATGAACGAATCCAGTTAATTACTACAATTAATATAAAGGTTTTTCAAAAATAACTACTTGCTTAACCTCTCTGATAAAGGCACCAGAAAGAAATTAGCAGCTTAAATTATATCAAGGTGACCGAGTTAAAACAATTCTGCGGCGTGTTTATACATTGACCTCACAGAACTTCTTTTCTAATGTTAATTTATAAAACTGAAGGATCATTTCACGCTTAATGGGAATGATGAGACATGAGGGCAATGGTATAATATGGCGGAGGGGAACAATGATTGGCTGGGGAAACTGGAACAGTTGCAGCCCTGCCTCCAATTAGCAGCTGTGTGATGTAGATAGAACATGGTCTGTTACCTCTCTGGGCTTTAGTTTTCACAAACGTAAAAGTAACTGGGGTTAAATTAAATTATATCTGAAAGTCACTTTACAGGTAGTAAGATGTCAATTTGAGTGCGAAAGTGATCCAGGTATTTCTAGCCATACATTTGGGGAAGTCATGAGACATCCTGTTTGGAGGCTGGGGGGCTCCTGGGAATAACTCAAGTTGTGTCACTTGCTGGGACCCAGAGCCACAATCAGTAAAATGCTGGGTGGCCAGATGGAAGTTCATTTTCCAGAGGTTAAGGGGTTTGCAGAGAAGGAAATCATTTCAGAAGATGAAAGGGGGCTCTATAAGGCTTCCTTCATGGCAAAGCTGTGCGTACATCCTATTGTCGAGCACTTGCGTGGGTCACCTGGTCTACCCATGCATGAGTTTCATAAGGACCAATAAGAACTTTAAGCAAAAGCTAAAGTAGCTATTTCAGGCAGTCCCAGAAAGTACTGTGGGGCAGTCCACACTGGCTGATGAGCAGGGTTAGCGAGCTGATCAAGGCATGGAGTCCAACTGTAACAGGATGGAGTTCCAACCTGCCACCTTCCAACTGGGTGGCCTTAGGCTAGTGACTTAATCGTTCTGAATCTCAGTTTCTTCATCTGTCAAATGGTAATTATAATGTGTGAGTTTTTCTTTGTGTTTGTTGAGGTAATTAAATTTTTTTGAGGTAATTAAATTTTAAAATGGCTGTAAAGCGCTCACACAATACAAAGGCGAATGGCAACTATTCAATGTATTACATTACTGCTCCTACAACTATGGTGGAGTTGCGCTGAAAAGAAGAGAGATGATCCTAGCCCCATGAATTCATCACAGGCCACGTGTGTGGAGGATTCATAACAGTGATTTGTAGGAACTGTCATGTCCTCAGATGCAGTCAATGGAAAACCTTCCTTACTGAGGGAAGTGGCATCAAGCTAGTGGCCAGGCTAGGCTGAGACAGGGGCATCAGGGAGGCCACGTTACCCTTGTACTTGCAGAAAATTGGTGGCCACTAGTGGGGAAGTTCTTTGATCACTAAAGAAATAGTGCATCCTCAGGATCAGTCCTTCTTTTGGAAGCATTTGCATAAAAGGAGCAGTCCTTTCTTTGAAAATGCAGGGCAAACATGGAGAGCATTAAGGAGCTGAGTGAATAGGTCAGAGCCATGAGCTAAAATGTTGGGGGATCTTAGATAATTAGGATTCATTTATGTCACCAAAAATATTTACTGAGCACCCACTATGTGTCAGGAACTATTCTAGGCAGTAGGAAAGCACACTCAACAAGATGGACAGGGTCCCTGCATCCTAGAAGCTTGCATTAAAAAAAAAGAAATATTGCATTTAAAAAAAGCTTAAAAAAATATACACACACACACACACACACACACAGATTTTCATTTAGTAGTAAGTCCTTTAAAATAATAAAATGTCTTGAGAACTTTGGTAGAGAGTGAATGGATAGTCAGGCAGGGCCTCACTGTGCAAATGGCATTTGAGCTAAAACCTGAATGATTGAAGGCAGAACTCTCCTTGGGAACATCTGCAGTAATACTGGGCCAAACAGGGAACATCAAGTGCAAAGTTCCAGGGTCAGAGGTGAGAGACAAAGCAAGGATGCCCGGAGCAAACATCTTTTGAAAAGTGGTTTTAAATGACCTGGAAGAAGTAGGGAGAAGCAAAATGGATTACAAAGGACCTTTTAGGCCATGCATATACAGATGTCACTGAAAGAAAGAGCTGCTAAACTAAAAAGCTAGCAAAAGCCAAAATATTCAATAGGGTAAAATATCATTAGTTTCCAAACAAACTAGTGAAGTTAACTATCAAAGAGGAGGCATGTCATCACTTTCAACATGTTTTGGCATGTAGTATAATGTTGGGCCGAGAGGTTACATGAGCTCCATGTTCTTAGGTACTGCCTTATCCATTTCTTATCAAAAAAGGGGCAGTGGACTGTCTTCAAACTGGATTCTAACACAAACCAGTGGATGTCATGGAATTACACTGGACCCAGAGCCAGAAGCTAGGGATAAAGTTCAAGTTGCATGACTAGACTATATCTACTTGAAAGACCTTGGGCACTTTGCTTGGCCTCATTGATAGTTTCCTTATCTTTAAGTTTAAAGTAACTACCACCTCAAAGAGCAATTAAACAAGATAATGTATCTTAAAGGTCATCAGAAATTGTAAAGCATCACCTCAATATTTCTTTTTTAAAAATATATTTTATTGATTTTTTACAGAGAGGAAGGGCGAGGGATAGAGAGTTAGAAACATCCATGAGAGAGAAACATCGATCAGCTGCCTCCTGCACACTCCCTACAGGGGATGTGCCCACAACCAAGGTACATGCCCTTGACCAGAACTGAACCCAGGACCCTTGAGTCCACAGGCCGATGCTCTATCCACGGAGCCAAACCGGTTAGGGCTCAATATTTCTTATTGGTTTTAAAATT
Source organism: Myotis yumanensis (assembly GCF_028538775.1). Classification (NCBI taxonomy): domain Eukaryota; kingdom Metazoa; phylum Chordata; class Mammalia; order Chiroptera; family Vespertilionidae; genus Myotis; species Myotis yumanensis. The sequence goes on from NW_027223766.1 coordinate 29,833,741, forward strand.
CTTTTTAACATATTCTGTTAAAATTTCTTGTCATTGTTGTTTTTAAGTAAAACCACTAGAGGTCAGAATTTCACATAAATTGTTTAAAGAAACTACCAAGGTAGGAAAAAAACACACAAAACAACCCACCAAAAATGTTTACCTACTAAGCAGAATAAAATAACAAATTGAAGGCAAAGAAATAAAAATAAAGGTAGCTTTACACAAAGAAGTTTTGATAACCGGAATAATTCTTATCTCAAAATTGTTAGCCAACAGACTTACATAGGGAGAGGAAGGAAAGATAAATAGAATTTAAGTACCTACTTACGATGTCTACACAGCTTTAAGTTTATATTAATTATCTTACATTATTTTAAAAATAGATCTATGATAAAGGTCCATTTTACAAAGAAGAAGACTGAAGCATAAATAGAAGTAATAATATCCTGAAGACCAAACAGATTGAATCTAGTCACGCTTGGGAAATAATGCAGTGAAATATGGTGTCTCTATATTGGGCAACATATTATATGAGGGGTTAACCTAACTGGTTTTGCACCTGCAATGCTAAGTAATTTTTTAGTTCCCAGGCTCTACAAATGAATGTAGGGAAAACTCCTTGTATTGTCTGTTTGAGTATAGAAGTTTCTGAGCTCACTGCTGGTAAATATGAATTACGATGACTAGCCATGGGGAAGAGTATAGAACAGCTTGATCTTAGAAATAATGTATTGAGCAGAAACAACAACCCTTTAAAATGTTTACTTGGCCATCAAACTTTGTCTTTTTGTATTCCACCCCCCCCCCCCCCTTCACTTTGTAGAGCTAAGTATACAAATCTGCCTTGTTCAGGAGTGGGGAGGGACTATCATCATGTTGATGAAAGGACCAGGTAGGGTAGATGGCAGTTTATATCTTGAGAGAAGACAATGTCTTATTTGTTATTGTGCACACAACATTTAGACGGTGCCCAGAGCAGAGGCAGGATAGTAGTGACTATGCTCATGTTGCACCATGTGCACACACAGGCAATTCACACACACACACACACACACACACACACACACACACACACACAAAGAGCTAGCTGGGCCCTGATGCCAAGAGTTTTCAATCTAATCCCCAGCTGGAAATGTAGATTTAACTTCTAGGACAAGTTCAAGTTCTTCCTTAGTTGGAAACCTTTAGCATCTCACATGATGCTTGGCACGTAGTAGGTAGTCAGTACATTCCAGAATCATGGGATGTCTTTAATAAGAAAGGAACTTAGAGTCCATTGGATGAAAAGCCCCCAGGCTCTGGGGGAATAAGAAGCAATCAAATTGGGTTCTTAACGGACTTGGTTCTGGAACACAGGGTTTGTAAAAACTCCCCAAACCTTTCTTCCCCAGGAGCACTCACTTCTTCACTCTGTCACATTTCTGGCTTGTAATCATCTCATCATTTCCACACAGGCTCAGGAAGAGTGTTACAGAGGTTTCCATTGTTTGAAATCTTAATAGAGTTTCTAATGTGAATGGAGATGTTTTCTATTAAGCAAAGAAATGAGGGTACACACTCTTATGGTAGACACCCTACTGGCATCTAACAAATATTAGTTACCCTCTGATCTCCCTCCTAAATCACATATCTATCTCTTCATCACTCATGACATTAATGTATAGTATTTAATGCATATTAAGCATATTCTTGTGCTGGAAAGAATGCTTGGCACTTAGTGTATACTCAATATATGTTCACTGAATTGGAATGAATAGAATTGTTGAACATTATATTTTGGACATTATTTTAACAACACTTTGTCCATTCTTCTTCCAGTTTGAAAACTGCAGTTTCTCTACAAGAAAAACATTTTAACAGTTCTACTACTAAGTGGATTCTCCTATTTGCAGGAACAGGGGAAGTGTTTATTTTCAGCATTCTCCATGATACCCTAGGAGTAATACAAAGTTTCCTATATTCTATGGAAAGTTCAGTAATGGTTTTAAGTAAACACTTTACTTCTCATCAAAACTTTCTTTTCTAAACATTTGCCCTCAGATTATTCATTAATTCACCCAAGAAATTATTAGGAAGCCCCAAGGTCTCATTGTTCCCCCTGCATTCATTTTGTGGTAGCAAAGGTTAAAACTTGGATTGCAATCTTATGAGGAAATTAATTCACTGATTAAGAAAAATGCACTTTAAGCAATACACATTTAAATAACTGACAAGCATAGGGCGATGCATTTCCAGGATTTTTTTTTAAAGACCCCTTTTCTACTTAAAATTTTAAGCAGCTGTAATTCTTCTGCCCTATAGCCTGGAGAAACAGCGCATGAATTACTAATGAGAGAGCACCAATTTGTACTGCAGTGACCACTTTCAGAACCAAAGGGTCAGAGCTGAAACCAGGAAAACAGCAGCACTTTTCATCAACCAGTTGCTTGAAGCACAGTTAGACCTTGGCTCCACTTGAAAAAAATCTTGCAATGTTCTATCATCCCTCAGCTGAAGGCACTTGGTCCCAAAGACTTTGCTTTCAAATAAAGAAATGTTCATTTGCATACTACCTCCAATCCTCGACAAAACTTTTCCTCTGCATTGGAACCCAGCAGCCCATTCATTTATGAAATATTCAAAAGGTTTACTATTTACTTCACTGAGCCTTTGCCTAGTGGCTTTAGCAGCACAGCATGAGAAAGGAGTTGGGCTTTAAAGGAAAGGATTCCTGAAGACTAGTATCTTGCTAGTGTGTCTTCCTCTAGAGCAACACAGAAATGCCCCCCTGCCCTGGATCAGTTCCATCACATCCCCCCCCCTCCCGGGGGGCCATTCCCTCCTAATATTCTCTTACCTAACATCAAGGGAGATTTAAAAATAATAGGTCATTGATTTTCCAAAATAGATGAAAAATGGAAGGAACTAGTGAGGGGAGAAGAGAGAGTCATTGAGAGCTAGAATGGGGCTGAGAGCTGAAGGAAGACAGCCTCCTTATTAGAGATGGAAAGTTTGCTTTTCCTGCCTTACCTTTGGGTCCTGGTGAAATGGTGTGTGTGGCGCAGACTTCAGTGGTAGGATGACTTTCCATGTCCAGACCCAGACTCGGAATGTGCAACAGAAAGAGCACGAGCAGGATGAACTTGTGCCTTCGAGGTGAGACTCCAAAGCCACCCATGGCTGTGGCTCTTCCAAAAAGGGTCGCCCAGAGGTGCCAAGTAAACAGCTTTATTTGAAGTAAAATCTTCTCTTTGGGGAAGAAAGTGAAGTCTCTGGAGCACACGTTCCAAAACGGCCTGCAAAGAGAAGACACATCCTTGGTTGTTTATCTTGTCAGTATTCCAAACGGACCCTACATTGTCCAGATTGTTTATTTTCAAGTGACAACAGTTTATTGAAAATTATCTCTGAACTAAATAATCAAGGGTGCAGGTCAGTAGAAACATTCCAAGGAACAGAGACGATAGAGACGCCTTCTGCTCAGTACATGAGCTGACAATTTAATACCTTATCTGCGGTTAAATGTTGGGGTTCCAGACAGATTGAGCCAGAGTTTTCTTGAATTACCTCCCCGTTACATAAGCAGTATGTATGGCTTTGAGTTTTTTCTAAGGAAATATTTATAAACAGCAAAACTCCCACCGTTCTTCATGACTTTATTTTCTTCTCTTGCTACAAATAATTTTCTTGGAATTTAACCCCAAAGGAAAGAATACCAGCTTTACTGCAAGCAATTTTGGCAATAAGTATCAAGAATATTAAAAATGTTTATAGCCTTTGGCCTAGTAATTGCCCTTCTGTCTTAAGAAAATATTCTGAAATTTGGACAGAGCTGTATTTGAAAAGATGTCACAAAAAGGGGAAAGGAGCATCAGTTACCGAAAAATACATAAAGGTTGGAAAATCTTAGTAAATACAAACATGAGAGAGTATGACATAACAATTTTATTAACATGATGTTTGTAACAAGTGTTTGATAAAATGGAGAAAAAGCTAATGGTATTATATTTATTAAAAAGCGTGATAGATATAGATAAGAAAGTTACAGTGATAGAGGTATCTATCTATCATCTATCATCTATCTATTCATCCACACACTTATATGTTCCATCTACCCATAACTTGTATAAATAGCTTAATAATAGTAAGATAATGAAAACCTAGAACCAGAATCGCATATAGTAGGCAGATGCCTTGCCTTCTCAATTCTTGAAGAGGCATATTAACTAGAGTTAGATCAGTGGGAGTTTGGGTCTATTTTTCAAAGTAGGACCTTACAGATCATGGGAAAGCCTAATAAAAAATTATCCTTAAGAGGGGCAATGTTCAGTCTAAGAAATATAGGTGCATTTGTTTCCTAGGGCTTCTGTGACACAGAACCACAAACTGAGTGGCTTAAACAACAAAAATTTATCATCTCACAGTTCTGGAGGCCAGAAGTCTGAGATCATCTGTTGAGTGGTGGCCCTATAAAAGATGTTTATACTGTAATCACTGGGCCCTGTGAACATGATTGTCTTTGCAATTGAAATTAAGCTAAGGATCTCAAGAAGAAATAATCCTGGATTATCTAGGTTGGCCCTAAATCTAATGACAAGTGTCCTTACAAGTGACACCCAAAGAGGAAACACAGGGACAACAGGAGAAGGCCCTGAAAGACAGATGCAGAGATTGAAGTTATGCAGCCACAAGCTAAGGGACACCTGAAGCCACCAGAAACCAGAAGAGGCAAGGATGCATCTTTCTTGAGGCTTCAGAAGGAGCTTAGTCCTGCTGACACCTTCATTTGGTACTTCTGGCCTTCATGACTGTGAGATAATAAATGTCTGTTGTTTTAAGCCATCCAATTTGTGGTAATGTGTTATGGCAGCTCTGGGAAGCTAATACACCATTCTTCTGATACTCATGCACAGTTACTGGAAGGAATGACACATCAAAAAACTTAGTGCCTGACAGAGACCGAGCAACATCTGTTCTTGTGCATTTTAATTATGATGCATCCAGCTTAGGAGATATCTGGAGGGAAATAAATATAGGATATGAAACAAGCATATCTTAAGGCAAATCTGTTTTCTACTTAAAACAGGATAGCAACAACATGACAACCTCACCTCCTGAAGGAATTTCTTGATAAATTGAAATAACTCAACTTTGGACCTGGTTTGGTCTTGGTCCATTCACGTACGTATCTTATTGGATTAAATTTCTCTCTTGTGGATTAATTTAATTAAATGCCATTTGTAAAAACTGGAAATTAGTAGAATGGCTTTTAAAATGACATGTATTTAGAAAGCAACATGATAAACACACTCATAATATTATTTTATTTTTTTGTTTTAAGTTTTATACTTATAAAAGCATATTTTAAAAATTTAAAATGTTTTTTTTTTTTAACCCTCACTGAGGATACATAGCTGTGAGAGAGAAACATCAGTTGCCTCCAGTACATGCCCCAACCAGGGATCGAACCTGTAACCTTTTGGTGCATGGGACAATGCTCCAACCAACCAAGCCACTTGGCCAGGACAACAATCAAATGGTTTTAATTGGCATATGAGCCTCTTGCTGTTCCCACCCCACTTTTGATTTTTATTCCCTCAAGAAAATTATTTCAATAATTTTAGTGCTTCCTATTTTATCTCTCTTTTAAAAAAAAATATATATATATATATTTTATTGATTTTTTACAGAGAGGAAGGGAGAGGGATAGAGAGTTAGAAACATGGATGAGAGAGAAACATCGATCAGCTCCCTCCTGCACACCCCCTACTGGGGATGTGCCCACAACCAAGGTACATGCCCTTGACCGGAATCAAACCTGGTACCCCTCAGTCCGCAGGCTGACGCTCTATCCACTGAGCCAAACCGGTTAGGGCTATTTTATCTCTTTAATATTTTTAAATAAAAAATTTTTACTGATGTTCTTGATTTTAATTTTTTTCAATTTAGATACTCACTGTCTTCTTTATATGGAAGATGGTTATTTTTTCATCCCTAGCTCTGCATCCCTCTCCTCATTCATTTTTTTCTCTTTGTAATTTAATAACATTATCATTTTAATGTAAAAGTTAATGTTTATATTATAATGATGCTATAAAAATAATTCATAGCTGAATCGCATGTGCATTATAATTACATTTTGTTTCTTGTACTAATTTCACTTTCACAAGGTTTAATAATTATATTGTTTTTATTTGCATAGTTTTCTATGTACAAATCCCACAATAACTACTTTGAGATTTTTCAGTTCTGTGGAAAAAGTAAAATGTTCAGTTGGCTTCCATTTCTTTTCTTAGAAATACTTTTCTGAAATTTTCATGCTTCTTGCTCGAGTTGGATCTGGTATTTGTCAGGCTTGTGCAAAGATATCTTAGGACTTGTCTTTATCTTTGTCTGGGGATCTGTTACAACTCCTTTTTCTGTATCCACATACTTTTTTTTCTTGGTTTCCTCCCTCATTTTGTTGTAGCATGTCCTTCAGTAATTTCCTGAAAGAGAGTGAAGCTGCAGATACATTTTTGAGGCATTGCATGTCTGAAAATCTGATCATTCTATCTCCAAATTATATAACATTTTGGCTGGATATAGAATCCCAGGTATAAAAATGTTGTTCTATTTTCTTCTGGTTTCCAGGGCTGCTGTTGAGACATTCAATGTCATTCAAATTCTCTATACTTTATACAGAATATTTCTTTCCTTGCTCTGGAAGCTTTTAGGAGCCTTTCTTTATAGCTTGTGTTCTGAAATTTTTAGTAATATGTCTTTAATATTGGCTTTTTTTTTTTTGCATTCACTGCCCTGGATTATCTGTGGTTACTTTTCTGTTGTTTCTTCTATTCTATGTCATTGTAGATTTTTAAATTTTTTATCCCATTATTTTATTTTGGTGACATTCTGGAGGGATCAGAGCATAAACAGATAGAATCAGCCTGCCATATGGATTTAGATATTTCAAAGATTACCTTTTAATATAGTTTCAAAAAACTACTGTGAGTAGGTATGTTAAGATGAAGTTCAATATGCCTATTCATTCCCCTAAATATGAGTGTTGGGGAGGGAATTCCAGGGATGGCCATGAGAAGATATCAGAACATCCTTTCTATATAACATCAATGAAACTAGACAAAATTATTAAAAATAACCATTTCCAGGATCCTGACAATTGACCAAAGCAAACAACAAGTTAGAAGTATTTATTTTTGAAAGATGCCATAGCTTTTTGGAAAAACAGTGAAAGTATGAGGTCTTTATGAATGAAGCCAACTCCATCCCTCTCTTCATCTTGATAGGTGAGAATAGCCGTATTATCAGCACAAGGATGGCCACAAAATCCAGCAGCTCTGCTGCCATGGGCTGACTCAATATGGAGTGGGGTATGAAACACACTAATAAATTAATGTAAGTGACTAGTGAGCACATAAGTAAATCTTCACATTATTGTTGACAAAGGTACCAAGTCAATTTAGTGGGGGAAATGATAGTCTTTTCAATAAATGGTGCCACTGGAAAATTGGATAGCCACATGAAAATAAATGAACAATACCTAACGCTGTATACAAAAATTAACACGAAATGGATCAAGACTTAAAAATAAAAGACAAAATTATGAAACTTATAGAAGAAAACATAAGAGAAGATCTTTGTGACCGTAGGTTACTAGTGACGGTGAATCTATGACACGCATGTCAGAGGTGACAAGCGAACTCATTTTTTTGGTTGATTTTTCTTTGTTAAATGGCATTTAAATATATAAAATAAATATCAAAAATATATATCTTTGTTTTACCATGGTTGAAAATATCAAAAAATTTCTATATGTGACACGGCACCAGAGTTAAGTTAGGGTTTTTCAAAATGATGACACGCCAAGCTCAAAAGGTTTGCCATCACTGGGTTAGGCAAATATTTCTTAGATATTATACCAAAGCCATAGTTTATAAACATTTTGATAAATCATTCTACTTCAAAATGTAAAACATTTGTGTTTCAAGACAACAATAACAACAACACACCATTTAGAAAATAAACAGACAAGTCACAGACTGGAAGAAAATATTTGCAAGTCATGTATCAATAAAGAACTTGTACCCAATTGAATAATAAGAATACAAATGACTAAATAAAATAACACGTAAGCTAAATACTTGAACAGACACATCTACAAAGACAATAAACAGCTAATATATGTATGAAAAAGTGCCCCAAATCACTACTCATTAAATTCCAGTGAGATACTACTATACACAGAAATGACTAGCCATAATAAAAAAATGTGACAGTACTAAGTGTTGACCAGAATGTGATAAAATGAAACCATCATTCATTGCTAATATGGATGCAAAATGGTACAGCCACTTTGGAAAACAGTTGGCAGTTTCTTAAAAATTTAAATATAAATTTAAAATATAACCTAGTAATTCAACTCTTAGATATTTACCCAGGAGAAATTACAACATATTTTCACACAAATGCTTGTACATAAATGTTCACAACAGTATTATTCATGATAGTAAAAAATTGGAAACAATACAAATGTCCATCAAACAGTGAATGGTTAGAGCGTCGGCCTGCGGACTGAAGGGTCCCAGGTTCAATTCCGCTCAAGGGCATGTACCTTGGTTGCGGGCATATCCCCAGTAGGGAGTGTGCAGGAGGCAGCTGATCAATGTTTCTCTCTCATTGATGTTTCTAACTCTATCCCTCTCCCTTCCTCTCTGTAAAAAATCAATAAAATATATTTAAAAAACAAACAAACAAAAAACAAACAGTGAATGGATTTTGTCCATCAAGGACTTTGTGCAGTGGAATATGATTCAATTATAAAAGAACAACTACTGATATGTGAAACATGGATGATGTCTCCTCTCCAAATTATGGTAAATTAAAGAAACCAGAAACAAATGACTATAGATTATATAATTCCTCTTAGGTGAAATTTCTAGAAAAGGCAAGACTTTAAAGACAGAAAGGAGATGAATGGTTGCCTGGGGCTGAGGGTGGAAGCAAAGATTAATTGCACATGGGCACAATGGAACTTTTGGGGGTGATAGTTGTGCTATAAAACAGGATGACATTGATGGTTGTACAACTATACACATATACTAAAAAACCCGACTCTTTACTTCTAATTGGTTAATGGTATGTAATTTATACCTCCATAAAACTGCATAAAAAACTAATATTAAAATTGCATTATAAAACTCTTAGAATATTTTAATTCTCTAGTAGGGTTTATAGGCCTGGAAATCATTAGACAAACTTGGTTTTGCCTCTACTTTGGAGAGCAATCTTTGTAGATTCAGTAAGTCATTAATCTTGAGGTTGTTTCCAGTTCAGTATGTGTTGGTTTAGTACACCTACGGAGTGTCTTGATGTGAGGTTTTTTTCAGTTAAAGCAATCAATAGAAATTGCCAGAGTAAAGAAAAGATATTAACACAGACATATAACTAAACTTTGTTGTTTCAAAATATTAAGTATAAATTAAATTACAAAATTAATTACCTTAAAGAACACATGTATCCCCAACGTTTTTTTACTTACTAAAGGATCAATACCTTCTTCTGGCCCTAATGGGGTTAGAGGCAAATTCTCGATTTTCATTATTTTTGCTCTATGATTAATTATATATGGTAATGTCTTGAATAATATTGGATGAATTCCAATGGATAATTATAAAGGCATATAATGATGAGAGTTTCAGTTTAAATTATAGGAATGTGTGATGAAAATGCATTCATTTATCTGCTAATTCAATATCTAATGGTGGTAACAACATCTCAAGGTGCAATAGTTCATTTGACGCAGTGTTTCCCTTAAGGAATTTATCATACCTTGTTGAGAAGCCAGAGAAGTTTAAAAGTGGTTGTCATTACTTTTTTTTCCATTCTGATGGGGATCAATACCAATATCCAGTTCTTACGGGGACCTAGAGGAGAGGCACCTGGCTTAAGTTTAGCAGGTCAAGAAAGATTTCTTTGAGGGGATGTTTTTAGCAGGGTTTTGGAAAACCTGTTCAAATGAGTCAAATCAAGTTGAAAAGGAATAAAAGGAATATATTTCACAAAAACAGACCAGCATATACAGTCTTGTTGACAGAAAGAATGATGTGTGTGGGAACAGAAAGTAGTCCACTGAGGCTAGAGTTTGGAATGTGATGGGGTAGACGAGGCTTAAGTTGAAGGTAAGCATCGCTCCTGAAGGGTGTTGCATGTGCTGCTCAGGAGTTGAAAAATATCCTAAGGGCAGTGGGAACCCATGAAGGATTTTAAGAAATGGGAGGTCACTATTAGACCTGAATAGGAATATGAGAGATGTGTCAGATGGAATAGAAACTCAGCAACAGTGACCTACTGACTTAATGAAATAAAAGGTGTTTTGTTTGTTTTTTGAGATAATAAGTTATCTGTAGGCAGAAAACCCTAACATAGTAGTATCACGTTACCACCAGGGACGGAGACTTCCACTTCCTGACTTCACTGTATTTTATATGTGGCTTTCCTCCTCATTGTCACAAAAGGGCTGCTACAGTTTCAAACATCACACCTACATTCTAGATGAAGGAAATGGTTGTGGATAAAGGGTTAAGAAAACAAAACAGCTAAGTTAGTCACATTTTTAAAGAACCTTCTTGGAAAACTTCTGGGGGGAAATCCACTTACATCTCACTGGCCAGGGTTATGTCTTCCAGGAACAGCAAGGGAGGCTGAGATAAAATGTTTTAATAGGTAAATCAGGGCTCTGGAGGTAAGAATATTAAGTAGGCAACCTGTAGTGCCTCACTAGCATGGCCTGAATGTTAGCAGAGGCAATCTATATATATAAAATGCTAATATGCAAATAGATCAAACGGTGGAACAACTGAACAACCGAAATCGGTCGCTATAATGTTCGCTGACCACCAGGGGGTGTATGCAGAACATGGAGGGCATCGGCAGCAGGCTGCACAGCGTGAAACATGGTGGACTTTGGTGGTGGGATGGTGGAGCAGGTGAGCGGGGGAGCCAGACCAAGGCAGGGCGTAGATCGCTGTCATCTGGGTGAGCCTCTGGTGGTTACTGAAAATTCTTTGCTCCCGCATGCCACGGTCCTGCTGGGCATTTGCACCTGCTGCTGGTACCAGCCCCGCTCGCACCCACTGCTGGCACTGGAACCGCCACTTGCACCTGCTGCTGGCGCCTGGTGCCAGCCCCAATCACTTGGCGCCATCAGCAGGTGTGAGCAGAGGCTGCCAGCCCTGATTGCCCCTGAGGGGTTCTCCACCTCCCCCTGTTCCTGAGGGGTGATTGGGGCAGCAGCCACCACTTGCACTTGCTGATGGCGTTGACCCTGCTCGCACTTGTTGCTGGTGCCAGCCCCAATCACTCCATGCTGTCAGCGGGTGCAAGCGGGGCCAGCGCCATCAGCACATGGGAGCAGCGGTGGTGGGAGCCAGGCTTCCAGCAGACAGGGGACCAAGGGTCAAGGTGGGAGGGGCCAGGCAGGGGCACGGGGGATGGGCCGAGACCCATCCGTGTGCCCAGGACAGCCTCGCGGCCCACAGTTCCTTTCAAGGTGCACAAAATCGTGCACTGGGTCTCTAGTGGGACTATAAGGAAGTAACAGTGAAGTAATAAGACTTGCTGATTGTTTGGGAATGGAGGGTGAGGGAAAAGAAGAAATTAGAGTGATTCCCAGGTTCCTTTTACTGAGCACAAGGAATGCTAATTTCAGAGAAAATATAATTAACTAAATTTTGGATGTGTTAAGCTCAACATCCTTCTGGAATATTCAAGGGGAGGTATCTGGTAGCCTAAAATAAATCTCAGCCAGAGGAACAGATTAGAAAGTCATCCACATATAGACTGTAAATAAAGCCTCTGGAAAGGATGAGGTCTTGAAAGAATAAAAAGTGATGAGAAGAGTCAAGGTATTTTTTTAAGGAAGAATCAAAAGAGTTCGGTACGTTGTCAAATCTATGCAGAGAAAGTTCACATTTTATAACTGGAAGATTCTTTGATGCTTTTGGCAGCACAAAAAAGAAATTAATACTTTATAGCACTTTTTTTTTCTTTTTGACAAGGCATTTTTATTCTTTGTAGTCAGCTCAAATACATGATCTCTTTTAAATTGCTTTATGCTCTCTAGGACAAATAGATGATTAAATTGAATATGTTTAATAGAAACTGTGTTAAACAGGAGTCGTGACTTGACATTTAAGAGGCCTGAGCTCAACTTTCAATTCCATCGCAGATGTTGCCTCTGGGAAGATTATTTGCTCTTTCTACATCTTGGCTCTCCATTTTTCAAATGAAGATTCATGCTGTGCTTGTAGAGATGGGTCTAAAAATGATTCATGGTACCTGAGATCTGGGAGACAGGCACCAGATACAGGCTGAGTTACTAAAGGACACCTCTGCCTCTCTCCTTGGTGTAGCCAGAGGTCTGGAATAAGTATTCTTGAAGGTAATTCCTACTGCTCACTCTTCTTTTACCCCTTCCTCTGAGAAGTCTGAAGCATCAGGGTTTCCACACAGACAGAAGCATATGTGGTTGACCTTTTATCCTTGTCAGATACCCAACACAGAAGAGTTAAGAGAGACTATCAGGCATTTGTATAACTGATGAAACACAGACTACCACCCCTTCCTGGGAAAATAGTTCCTGCACCATGGAGATAAATATTTACTCCAGCTCTGCTGGGAAGCATGTGCCATAATAAATGGTATGCTCCCCCCCACCCCCTTTTTTTAATGGTATGTTTATGTTTAGACTTCACATCATGAAGTTGGGTCACTTCCATCATATGTAATTCTCAAAACACAGTTTTATGAGATACTTTTGAACAGATCTAAACTTAATTATCAAATATATACCCTTTATTTTCTAAAGCTCCCCAAAAATGATTCTAAAATTTCTACGTCAGAATATGCATAGATATTGAAGTCTCTTTTACCCTTTTTTTCGAAAGATGCAAAAGCTTACAAGGACATGTTACAATGTATACAACCCTGAGAAGACAATTTTTGTTTACATAGGAGCATTCTGTTGCTGAGCCTATTTTTAGACATGTTTGTTTCAGAGGCAAGAATACATCACAGAAGATGGAATCCAAAGTTTAGGGACTCCCAAGAACAATGCGGGGGGGGGCGGGGGGGGCGGGGAGGGGTGTCGTTTCTGGATACCATGAGAATATCCGCACAGTTCATGTTTTATATCAGGGCCATACCCCCGAACGCAACGCAATTTGGATTTTGTGTTTTTCTGTCATCTCAGCTCTATGGTGTTTCTGTTAAGCGGCTCCTCATTTGCCACATGCTACCTGTACGAACATCTTAAGCACATATCTGTTAACATATAAACATCCCTACGTGACCTATTTGCAATCTGTTGATATGGGAAAATTTCCCTGATGAATAATCACATTCACAAGTTACGTCCTTGAAGTACATTATTTCCAGCCCATTGACTAAATTAAGACAGAAGGAAAGAATAGATTCCACTCCGTAAGTTCAAGTGTGTGTCAGCCATTCCATGAGGGGCCTTTATTTCATTTTTATTGCCTGCAATCCTGAGCAGTGGAGACTATCTGAACTTTACAAACAGGGAATTGGCTTTAGAGAGGTTCAGCACCTTACCTAAGGCTTCAGGGACAGGCAGTGGAGTCAGGGTTCAAACCCTGACTGTTGGCTGCAAACCCCTGCTAAGAACACTGGCATGCTGCCTCAAGCACAACTCATCATACTGCGGGTCTTAAATATGCAACTCAGAAGTCAGCCCCCTGCAGGTCCTCAGGGTTCGCTGCTTTGTGGGGGTCACAGTGCTCTTTAATACTTAAGTAAAATGGTGTTGAGCCCCCATCTTGCTAACTTCGCCAGCCTAGTGCCCTCAGTGACATGGCTGAGACTTTCGAAGGACTTTCCTTCTCAGCCTAGTGACCTCAGTGACCTGTTACAGCTGTCACTTTAAGCCTCTTGCCTCTGTCCCCTGTAGCCTGTTTCACCACATAGAGAACCTAGTCCTTTTCTTTGATTTCCAACAAATGGAAATGCCGCATGCAACATTTTTCTACTGAAATGCTGACGGTAACAGAGGGTGATTATTTCAAGAGCACATCAAACAACTGAGAACTGAGTCTTAGGCGTTCCTCTTCTTCCAAGATCTCTAGCCAATAACATACCAGGAATTTCCTCTTTGCTGCTTTCCCCTCAGGCCTTTCCTTCCCAACATTTTTCTCTCGAAGTTTACATCTGGTCTTCCCTGGTTCCAGGTGCCCTCAATCTCCCTCTTTCTTGAGCTGCCAAAGAAGCTTCAAAATAATTTTTGTTTTGTTTTCATTTTGCAGATACTTTTGCTGTGTGCTTTCTACTAAGTGTGTCCAATAAGTTCTAAAATCAAATACCTCTTCCCCCCCACCCCCCATGGCCATCAGCAATGTTTCTTTCATTAAATTTAAATGTAAATATACGTATTTTTCCATCCTCTGGAAATGGAATGGGCACAAAAACCACCACATCACCAGGTAACCTTGGAAGAGAGAATTGGCTTGCTCTGTTGTTTGTACTTTGTTCCCAGAGCTATTACATTAATCTGAGATTCTCACTGTGAGGAAATAAAGACTCGGGACTTTAACTGACGTAATAAATTTGTATAACTAATAAGTGAGTTCAGACTCTAGAAATGAAGGTCAGCAATGATAGCTGTGGTCGCTTTCAAATTAAATGAGATAATGCCTTGGGTAATGGGAGGGGTTGTCATGTTTATTTATAAACAAGCCAGTGAATCCAGGACAATCCCTCAGAGAGGCTTCCCCAGTCGTAGAGAATCCTTTCACAGCAGTGAGCAGGATGTGAACGGATTCGTCCACCTTTTAAGGGTCGAATCATGTGGTCATTTTATTTAATTTTGCATTGTCTTAAAAGGTAGCAGCTTTATTAAAGTAAAATAAACTACCAAGCCAAAAAAAATTTCCTAAGAAAAAATATCCAGACATTTAATGAGACTGTAAAAGTGTGTACATACTGTTTCTTGCAGCCTCTCTATCTAATGATTTATAAGATTCTCTTGGAAAGAAAAATCTCTTCACTGACCCACTTCTGAAGAAATCATGTCACTTTAAGGCTACCATCAGATGATTTCAATAGGAAACTATGAAAATCAACTATTCTCTAGTTACTCTGGAAATTCTTCAAAATTATAAATGATGAGAGCTTTGAAATAAAATGTTTTACTTTCAGCAATCTCATAAAAAGTAAGATAGCCAAGACTTCTGAGGTGGTGGGAAACATTCACCTTTACAAGTTCTTTACTTCTATGAACAAGATTCTCACAAAAAGCCAAGTTGGGCAGGAACTCATTACCAGGAGGCAGGTGTTTAGAAGTGGTTTCCATGGCTAGTGATGAGGATCTGAACAATGAAGACCGGCAGTCACCTTCACAGACTCAACTTCAGCCTTGAAAGTTGTACTGCCTCTCCTGGCAAAAGCTAGTTCAACTGCACCAATAGTGTATTCTCTGAAAAATGGGGGGAACTGAATTTCAGATAATTGAATTCTCAGATTATTGATGGAGATAGAGTGTGGTGCTAGAAGTATGGTTCTTTTCCAGGTGCTATCAATGCTGAGATGACTTTTTATTTCTTCTTTAGCACCAATTATACAACCTCCGCTAACTGGTTTTATTCACTGATTTTAGAGATTGAAAGGAAGGGGTTGGGAGAGGGAGAGAGAGAGAGAGAGAGAGAGAGAGAGAGAGAGAGAGAGAAACATTGAATTGTTTTTCCACTTATCTATGTATTCATTGTACTGGGGATAGAACCCACAACCTTGGCATACAGGACAACTCTCTAACCCAGGCTTAAAAGAAAATTCCTTTGATTCAACAGGAATTTATGAGTACCGACTCTGTGCCACATACTTTACTTAATATAATCACTGGAGATAATACAATGAATAAGACTTAGTCTTTGAATTCTGTATCCGAGTCTGTTTCTGTTTTGTTTATTAGCTTATTTTGTTCATTAGATACCACATGTAAATGAAATCATGTTGTCTTTTTTTTGGTTTATTTCACTTAGCATAATACTTTCCAGGTCCATCCATGCTGTTGAAAAAGATTTCCTTCTCGTTTACAGCAAGAGGTATTCCATTGTGTAAATGTACCACAGTTGTTGTTTTTTATCCACTCATCTTGAGAATCCCATTTTGTCAAGAACTACTCAATAAAAGAGGCCAAACTTTATTAATATTATTTTACTATTCTTGTGCCTTAGTAAATAAGTATCTTAAAATTAATATCTCTCTTTGATTGAGCACCCAAGGATTAGGGATTATTATATGGAATGGTGGTTCTTATCCTATAGTAGATGGGTATATACATGGAGATAGATTACATTTGTTCAAACTCTAGAATTTACCTCGAAAATTATATTTTTCTAACATTTATGACATAAATTTGTTTTCCTGATATTTCTCTTCTTTTAATAAGTGAAGGCAATTCAGATATTCCTTTTATTTGTATGATTGCTGAGAACTGTGTTTTATCCTAGTAGTTTTTAGTCTTTCTCTATTAGGCAATCATAGTCTTACAGCAAAATATAGAAAACTGGAGAGTTTTAATAAAGAAATGAACAAATACCTCTTTGGGATTTATGTTTAAAAGAGTAAATATATCCTATTTTTGCACCTTTTTCAGAAAGGAAACTCTAACATTCCAACTGATGGGGAGAGGGTTGGAAAACCTGCATGTACATATTACATATATGTTAGTTCTATAAGGAGACAACAGTGGGTCGACTACTACTAAGAGCCTGAAAATGAAAGACCAAATTGTATTTTGATCTTTAGTTTCTCTGTCTTTTCTATTTCCTGATCCCTATCATTGAATTGATGCGCTTCCTTGCTGGTGCACCAAATGAAAGAAAGACTCTCCTACCCTGATTTAGAAGGCTAATGGCTGGATTTGACAGAGCATATGTTGTAACATACTATTGGTTACTGAGTACACACAGAGGCTTGAGACAGCTGGCCATGGCCACGCTTTTGGCTTGGAGTTGTGCCCTGAACTTCCACAGTTGAAATGAGTCCATGATTTTTTGGCTGCCTGATCCACTACCCATGTGGCAAGAGAGCCAAAGTGGTAAACCAGTTTCACCAAGGCTTGGATGTACCCAAAATGTTTACCTTGTACACTGACCCATACACTTTTATTTGAAGGTGGCTGCTTCTTTGTGATAAAAATGTATTATCTCTTTTGAGATGGAATCTATTAACATCTACTGATATATACAGCATCCCCCCCAAAAAATACATTTTTTAATAGTCCAGGGTAGGCATGTTTACTTACTTAGGGGAGTTAAGTCAGCATTTAGGGGCTTCCCAAAAATGCTGTTCCTAAGAACTCATAACATTCTTGGCTGACTTCTTGACATTCAAGTTAACACCAGTCATTTCATACTAAAGCTAAGGATGAGGTAGAAAACTCTATGGTTTTTAATATGTGTTGGGGCCACTGACTAGCCCATGAAGTCTTAGGAAGATAGTCTATGGCTCAGGATTAGGCTTAAATGAAAAGAAACTTGATTCCTAAATAGGCAACATACTTGAATCCATTTTTTAATTGTTTGCTTACAAGAAATTAAAGCAAGTATCACATAAAAATCATATCATGAAAGGCTGAGATAAAAATTGTAATTATTTGAAAATCAAGGTTTTTTTTCCATATTTAAAAGAATTCTGACATCTCCAGCTTCAATTTAGAGATGGGATGTGTGGGGTCAAACGTTTCGACTTTCTATTGTTTTTTTTTAAGAGGTACCATTAAAAGGATGGGTTGACCCCCATAAAATATGGGCAAAGCAACCGTTGAAATAAGATGCAACCAATATTTATCTGGATGATAAATTCATGTCAAGAATTCCAATTTACTGTACATCTATGGACTTATGATACCCACCATTAATCACACTCGTACTGAGAGAGCCCATTATAATCTGTACACAGCCACCAATAAAGCAAGGAAAAAATAAAAAGAGGTTGCTATGTTGAAGGTTGCGGATTCTAAACCCAGATGAGTGACACATGTTGGGTAGGATAAATCCACAAATAGCCTGGGGCCAGACATCAGACATTATTTGAAATGACAAACTTCACACTAACTAAAAGAGAAAAAGAAAAAGATCATAGCTGGAGACAGACAGTGGTGCTAAAAGTTATACAACAGCATGATTCATTTCCAGAAGAAATCAATGTCAAGATGACTTTTTTCCTCCTTAGAACGAATAATGAGCCTCCTATAATTAGGTAAACTTTCTCTGTCCTATCAAAACAAACCATCAAGCCACAGCCAGGCCACTGACACATCTAGCCCTCAACCAAAGCTATAGTATTTTAATCTAAGTACAATGCAAAGATGCATGAGTCAATCTACCGTAAATTTTCAACAAATAGTATGTGTCATTGGAAATAACTTCTGCTTTTCCAAAGACTGTAGATTTATTCTGTAGGAGTTTTAGAAACAAGCAACAACAATTTTAGCTAAAGCAATTCCCTGCGTTCACTAAACCATAACTGTCTGAAACTAGTTATTTCTAGAATTACACAGAACCAAAATAGCAAACATGTAAACAGAGAGCTATGGGTTAGAATTCATCAAATGAGGGGGGAAAGGCGTTGTGAATCTTAAGATATAAAATATCACATCTGTTAACTATTTATAGATGCCCAATTTTAATGCACAATTCAAGCACTAATTAAAAAACGTTCTCCATAAATAGAAGCCAATTTGCTGTGTGTGCAGAGTGAATTATACAATCAACTTTCCCTAGCATCAGTATTCTCTTCAGACACTAGGTCAAAAAACAATTGACCTTTGGACTTCTCATTAAAATTCAGCAATCAAGGCTGGAAAAATGAAACTGGGTCTATTTATGCCATCAAATAGGATTATAGCATTTCTAATCCCACCGTTTTAGCTTTCTCTATTGTCAACAAGAGTTGCTAGGATGTGGTCTCAACCAATTGGGTGGAAAAGCAGGGTTGAACTGATTGGCCATGATGCATTTATCTATTCCAAACATACAGGCAGAGTCTTAAGTTTGCCATTGAGTTAATAAAATAAAAATGTGAGACAAGCAAGTGACATCTCTCCCAGCCAAGACAACAGGATGGAGAGATGGACTTTTTTTCCTTCTGACCTTATGTTGTTAGATTGTATTAATGCCACAGGCAAATTCCAGGAGGAGAAATTCTTTGCAGTGCCTACCTTACCTTCTGAAATTTCTGAGGAAATACTTGTATCATTGAGAACTTGGGACTAATTGGTGGGGGAAGGGGGAGGTAATACATTTTCCTGGGAAAAGATAAAATTATGGATATGTATTAACAAGTCTATAGGAATAAAAAATTGGAGCTGGAAAGAAGCAGAGATAGTCTCATTCAATCCCTTTAATTTGTAGGCGATAGAAATGATAAAACCCAGAGATAAAGAGCAACTTACCTCAGGTCACACTTTGCTAAGACAAGAATTTGAGTCTCAACTACACTTCCGGTCTTTTTTAGCCACAGTATAGCTTTACTTTTTCATGTACTTTCATTTTGTTGGTTAAAAAACCAACAAAAATAAAAACAGGACCAAAATTCTCATTGAAGACATCTTGTAAAGCCACACATACGTGCTTGAGTCTTTCTGGCAAGGGTCAGCTCAACTGTGGCCATTGCATGTGGTCTTGTTTATTTTCAAGTACATAGTATCCCCTGCTCGCCCCCTTTTTAAATCCCAAATTCTTAGGATAGTTTTTGTGTATTTCCTTAAGGGAAGCCAAGTTTTAGAATGTATCTTCAGATTCTTTGCAAATAAAATGTGGATCTTTACATTCAACATAAAACTTGTGCTTTAATGAAGGTGACCATATAAATTATCTTCCAAACCATACATTTGTGAAAGCGGATAGGGGTGCTATTGATTATTACAACAGGTGCAAACCTGGACTATTCTTGGCAACTAGGACATGTGATGTCCCTAGCTTTAATGTTTCCAGCATCCATAATAGGAAAAATTTCCCTGTACACTCAGGTATTAGTTTCTATTTTTTATTTTATTTTTTATTTTTTTAAAGGCAGCATTAGACAGTGGAAACATTAAAAGGAATAGAAAGAAAAAGATCTGATAGTCAAAGTTCTACCTCTAACTGTGGGACCTTTAGTAAATCATTGCCCTCTTTTGGACTCACTGTTTGCATCTATTAGATGAGGACTAAGTCACCATTAAGTTTCCTTCCAGCTCTAATGGTCTAGAATTCCTATTCAACATGTGTATGTTGATGTGTGCATAGACATACATATATATGTACCCACATGCATTTATAAAGAGAGGTCAATTATGAAAACATACAAAATTTCAATAAATATTAAATAAGGAAATAACCAGATTTTCAGCCTGGAATATTCCGTTGATAATGTTATCTTTGAAAAGAAAGCAAAATTGGCCTTGGTCAGTGTGACTCAGTTGGCTGGGCATTGTCCCTGCACCAAAAGGTTGCCGATTGGTTGGATTGCTGGTCAGGGCACATGCCTGGGTTTCCAGCTGGATCCCCGATAGGGAGTGTGCAGGAGGCATGCAATCAATGTTTCACTCTCACTTTTATGTTTCTCTCTCTCTTTTCCCCTCTCCCTTCCTCTCTCTCTAAAAATCAATAAACATCTTTTTCTTTTTTTTTTTTTTTTAAAAGGGTAGAATTGTTTATCTATATTGAAAGTCACACCAGAGACATAATGTTATAGCAACTTGGAAGGTAAGTTCAGTGACAGACAGGAAATGTGTGTTCTTGGCAAAACTCTACAACTTAGGATACTGGTGAGTTTTTTGTTATAACAGAGTCTTTTATGTGGCAAAGTCACATTAGACGCTGTCTGGTTGCTCTTGGTTACCAAGGCTTTTTCCTATTTGACTCACCCTCAATTTTTAGGCAAATTCTCTGGCTTCCTGCTATTGTTTCTGGGTGTCTGCAAGACCTTGCAATTTGTTATGTGTCTTCTGAAAGGAAAGACTCAGTGGTAGGAAAGTGTTACATGGTCCATGTAACTTAAAAGGTGTGAAACTATTAAAAACATAAAACTGGTTGGGTAAGAAACACAAAGAGAATTTATCATAAATTCCAGATCCTTCTCTAGGTTAATAAATCTCCCCTCTTAAATGATAAGCAATAAAGCTTATCTGCTTTCTGCAAATGTTACAGGCACAATTTGGGGCAGTTTTATCTTTTCATATTGCTTGTTTGAACTCTAACATTTCAAGAGTTCCTCAAGTCATCTTGCTGAGCCAGAGAAACAAATAGAAACATGGGTTTTTCTCTTCTGTTATGACTCTTTGGAGTGAATTTTAGGCACAAGATTGCTTCTTCATTTGATTACTGTGATGCATTCCTAGCTAAGCTGCAGTATAAGGAAGAGTTAATAAGTAGAGCTTACTGAGCTAAGAGCTTGCTAATGCACTAGCAGTTTGTACACAGATCTCAACCAATCCTCAAAATGATCCATTACATAGATGAAGGAAATGAGGTTCCAAAAGGTCAATTACTCAAAGTCTGCACAGCTAGTAAGTGGCAAAGCCCCAATTCAAACCCAAATACAGTTGACTCTTGAACAACATGAGGGTTAGGGATGCCGACACTCATGCAGTCAAAAATTTGTGTATAACTTTTGACTCCCCCAAAACTTAACTATAGATGGCCCTTTGTGTCCACAAATTCAACCAGTGATGGCTCACTATTTTCATATATTCAACCACAGTTTTTGGCAGTTGGTTGAATCTGTAGATATGAAACCAGAGGACAAGAAGCACCACTTATTGAAAAAAACCATGAGTATAGGTGGGCCGGTGCAGTTGAAACCTGCTTTGTCCAAGGGCCAACTGGATATGTGAAACCCAACATCAGTGTCCATAACAACTGTAGTGTGTTATCTCAGAGGATATTCTAGAGTACCAACTCTCTTCTTCACATTTGCACAAGACTCTGACTGGCATACCCATGTAGCATATTTGGTCCTCATAATGTTCTATGAGGGCAGCAGAAAGGGTATGTGCTAGGTTCATGTTACAGATGGCAAGTCAAGGCTCAGAGAGGGGACCCAGTGTCCCAAAGCCAGCAAGTAGTGGTGCCAGCAATTGAAACTGTGTCTTTGGGCTGCTTCCTACTGCAAATGCCTGAAGACAAGAATTATTTTTACAAGACAAACAAAAATCACGTAAAACTAGGAAGAAACAAAAATTTGAAAGCATAATTAATCAATTATAGACAAATAGGGAACAATTGCCATACTAATCACAAATGCTGGAGGTAGCATTTAACAAATTCTTCTCCCCCCTCTTGCCTATCTCACATCCCAATCCGGCCAGTTTGAATTTGTGACAACCCCAATATAATTTTTTAGTCTGGAACAATAAATTGGGTTAATATAACCCAAACCTCTACGACTCCCTCCATCTTCCAAGCACCACATTATATAGACTGGTCTGGTTTTCCTCCCAATTCAAAAATCATTTCTTATAGGTCTGTTCATAGAATGGGTGCCCACTGAAACTTTTGTAAACAAAAACAGGAGGTATTTTAGCTAAGACATGTAACAATAACATTTATTGAGTCCTTAATTTTTAATATATGCCAGGCATTCTTGTAAGTAATTTAGGCATACTAAAATAGTGAATCCTAACAGTTATCTTATTTTAACCCAATCTCATGGGTATAGAATATGAGGCATAAAGAATTCAACTAGTCTTCTCGAGTGATATTATAGTAAGAGACAAGTTGATAATCTGAACCCAGCTAGTGCAACTTAGCAAAACTAAGATTTCAAACTTATTAGGACTTAACTCTGTTAGGCAGTACTCTTAGTCTCTGATCCATTTTGTAAAAATATTAAAAATGTATTTCAACAGTGTTTTACTCCTGAATTGATGTATTGGGTGAAATATATAAAAAAGACCTTCTGGTTTTCCTATTAGAATTAAATAGTAATCAATCATTTGGGGACCAGAGCAGGGAAAAATGCTGCTGTACCAGATTGTCTACTGAGTATATGACAGCAAGAGCCAGCATTAGACAGCAGATAACAACATGGGCCTTGGAGCAGGTGAAGCTAGGCTTCAGACCCAGGTCCATCCCTGTCTGGGATCTAGTTCCCCACAGTTGACCCCTAGACAAGGATTTGTGTGTCCCTGTGGCATGGTGCCAAACTAAATGTGAAGTCTCACCCAGGTTATGTCCAGGCACACAAACTACAATCTCCTATCTTTGGGATTCATTCAGTATTATTTATTCTCTGTTTACCCTGGTTTTTGTTCTTTTGTTTTTCTGGTGGACTGTCCTTTTTATTTATTTTATTTTATTTTTATGATTTTTTAATTGCTTTTTGGAGAGAAAGGAAGGGAGAGTAGAGACAGAAACATCAATGTGAGAGCAAAACTTTGGTCAGATGCCTACTACATGCCCCCTTCTGAAAACTGAGGCTGCAAACTGCAGGTGTCCTGACCTGGAATTAACCAGCAACCTTTCAGGGCACAGGATGATGCCCAAGCAACTGAGCCACACCAGTAAGGGCAGGATGTTCTTTTCAAACCGTCTCATAGTCTCACTTGCCCTGCGATTTCCAGGTTTGAGTTTGCCAAATAGGGGATAGGCACCAGTTGAAGATCAGAAAGTGGAGAGAGAGAGAGAGAGAGAAGTCAATGTATTCCCTTCATCGTCACCCTGCAGGGCCAGAGTTTGACAGACAGAGGCCCTTCCCTGTAAAAAGGGAACATGGTAGAGATGAGGCTGTTAATGTCATCAGGGACAAAGGGATGGGCTACACCTGCCACAGACTGTGATCCCTGAGACATTAGGAACAGAATTTGGTGATATAAGTTAGTGCTGTTAGTAAGATGGTTGTTATTATGTATTTAATCATTTTTATTGTAATTTTATGTATAATAGTTACTAAGTGGTCATGTACAATTGTAAAGAACTTAAAGAAAGCTATATGATTGAAGTTCAGAGAGAGAAAGAGAGAGGGCGAGGAAGAGAGAAAGAGAGAGAAGCATTGGAGGGGCTGATGAAATAGCAGGGCCAGCCAAGGCAGGGTTTGAGAAATGAGCTCTACAATCCAAGGTGCGGGCTGGTTAGCTCATGAATAAAATATTGATGACTGATCTACAAGACAAGATTTCACAAATGAGTGAGAATGAGAGGTACACAGATGTTACATTACCATTTAGACATCAACATCCATTGATTTGAATACATTCCTAAAACAAGTTTAAATACCAGCTTGCATAGAAAAAGGAAGAGTGAATATACATAACCTCCTATGGTATTTTAATCAGTTGTCTATTTAGTTAAAAGAGTACTAAGATTGAGTTTCCACATCCCGTGAATAAGAACATTTAAAAGAAGACTGTTGATTCCCAAATACCATTTGTCTAAGTTACAAGAAGCTCCTAAATCACCCATTTAAACCTGCTGGTCTTTTCTCTAACCAGAGAACAGTTTTTGATATCCTTAAGGGGAAGGTGACAGAGGAAGCAAAGGTAATATTCTATCAAGTGTCAATGTCATGAATTTACTGTGTATGCAATCCTATTACATTCTCCCAGCGACCTCAGAGAGGTTGAATAATGCTCAAGGTTATTAAGCTAGAAATGGCAAATCTGTGATGTGAGCCCAGGTTGTTCTCATATCAAAGCCCTAGTTTATTTTATCTTACCACGTTGCTTTTTATCTCTCTGTTCAGCATCAGAAAAGAGTGAGAATCAACTTTCTTGCTGCATCTCCAAAGTTGAGGGATGTGTCAAGAAGAGCCTAGAAAACGGAAAAAGAATGTTAATATCCTAAATAAATTCAACTTCTACTTATTGAATTTGTATTATGTGTAGATTCCAAGGTAGGGTCCAAGCCTTCTGGCAGCTAGACAACCAAAGTTTATAGTTGATACAATCATTCAAAAAAAGGACAATTCAATGTGACCATTGCTTTTATGGGGTGAGTGTTAACTGGGGGTACAGAGAAAATTTCCAGGAATAATAATCTAGGTTTACATGAGCAAAAGAAAAGAAGGCTCCACCAAGGATGTTCATACAATGTATAGATGCTTCAGGTGATCAATTTAGGGTTTAGAAAAACATGGAGACTAAGGATTTATAGTACAACATGGTGACTATAGTTAATAATAGTATGTTGTATACTTAAAATTTGCCAAGAGAGTAGGATTTAAGCAATCAGGCACACACACACTCACATAAAACAACAACAAAAAACAGGTAACTATAGGAGTGATGGATGTGCTCATTAACTTGTCTGTGATAACCATATAGCCAATCATCACATTGTACAAATACATGAAATTTTATTTGTCAACTTTTTTAAGACTAAAGCTGGAGTTTTAGTGAACTTTGGAGAGAGCAGGAATGGAAACCTCCCACCACCTAGAATGCCATTTATACATCTATAATTCTTTTCAGTTAGGCTCCCTATATAGGTAAATCCTATCCCCTTGTGAATCACTAGATAGGAGAACCCACTGGAAGAGCAGAGCTAAGTATGACTTCAGCTCTAGGGCTGACCTCTCATAAAGGCATTGGAGCCGACATTTTCCAGGAGGAAATCCCTACCACCAGTGCTGAATAATTCATTAACAATGAAGAAATTGGCCCTGGCTGGCTTGGTTCAGTGAATAGAGCATCAGCCTGAGGACTGAAGGGTCCCGGGTTCGATTCCGGTTAATTGGGGTGTGTATGGGAGGCAACCAATCAATGTGTCTATCTCA
This sequence comes from Myotis yumanensis, assembly GCF_028538775.1. Classification (NCBI taxonomy): domain Eukaryota; kingdom Metazoa; phylum Chordata; class Mammalia; order Chiroptera; family Vespertilionidae; genus Myotis; species Myotis yumanensis. The sequence continues at coordinate 29,859,475 of NW_027223766.1, forward strand.
CATTGTTGTTTCTCTTTCTGTGTCTCCACATCTCCATTCCACTCTATCTAAAGATCAATGGAAAAATATCCTCGGGTGAAAATGAACAAAACAAAACAAAAAAAGAAGAAATTGTCTTAAATATTAACATAGAATGTCAAGTTCAAAAATAGGAAACATTTCTTTCTGGCATTTATTTATTCATACATTTATGAAATAATTAGTAAAGTGCTTCATCTGTGTCAGGCACTATTCTGGGTTCTGCTGAAATTATGATGAATAAGTTAGATATGGACCCTCCTCTCAGACAACTTACAAAATAGGATAATTAGATAATGAACAAGTTAATGTTTGACAAAAAAAATAGACTTTGCTCCTATATATGTGTTAAAAATTGTATATGTGTTAAAAACCAGCTTCTTATCTGGTTTTCGATGGGTCATTCTTTTCTTAAAATCAGCGATGACAGAAGTAATCCCTGCATTAAGGTGAGTTGAGTTTTTTGCCCCTTGGGAGCCACTCTTCACCCTTTTCAACCCTCCTCTTTGCCTTGGGAAGCTGACCAGAATGGACTCCATCAAAGGGCATGTGTTCTGGCTTCTGCTTGGCTAAGCCAATGGGAAGCCCAACAACATTGAACTCTTATGATACCTTGGCCCTCAGCTTAAGGCTACCACTCCTCTACATGACTCCTTCTGAGGTCCAATAGCTGCTCCCTCCTCTCTCCATTATGGCTTACGGATGGAGACAACAGCCACTGTTTACTGGCCTACGGTTATTGCATGATTCCATGGGTTTCCCCTACATCCACCTGAATCTTTATAAATAGTCCTTCTGTAAATGACTCTTTCTTCAGTTATCCTATTCTGCCTGTGTCTTTTGTTCCCTGTTGAGACCCTGGCTAAAACAACAACTTTGTTGTATCCCAAGTTTCTATCCTTCATTTATTTATTTTTCTACTAGAGGCCCGATGCACAAAATTCATGCGAGAGTAGGCCTTCCTTCCCCTGGCTGCTGGGACCAGCTTCCCTCTGGCACCCAGGACCTGGGCTTCCCTCACAGCCCCAGCTTCATCCAGAAGATCGTCCATAAGGACATCTGGTCTAATTAGCATATATGCTTTTATTATTATAGATTGGCTGATACCACATCCTCAACTAGGTGGTAGAGGAGGACACACAGATAGAGACAATTTAATACCTGCCTAAAATAAGCACTCTGAAATACTCTTAGCTGGAACTTAATATGTCTGTCAAAATTTAAAATTCACTTACCCCTTTTCTCAGAAATTCCATGCAAAGAATTTACCCTGTTCATTACAGCATTATTTGCAACAACAAAATACAGAAATAACTGGTTAGATACATTGTGGTACTTCCAAAAAACAGAATAATTTTCAGGTGTTAGAAGAATACAGTAGATCTGTATGTAATAATATCGAAAAGTCTCTAAGATATGTTAAATGAGAAATCAAAGTAATGAACAGTATGTTACAAATGTGTAACAAACAATATACACATTAGTGGGTCTATACATAAAATTTGTAGTTTTTTACTAACATTTGGGAAAAAATTTGAAAGGGGAACCTTTGGGAAGATATGCTAGGAAAGGGAGATTGGTATTTTACATTCTTTAATCTCTCTGCACCTATTTTTTTATTTCTAAAAACACGTGCTTAAATTAATTTTTAAAAAATGTAACAATAGAAATAAAGAAGCCATCTCAAAGCCCTATTTTGCTTAGCTTAACAGAGGAGTTCTGATTTCCACAGAGGAAATAAAATAACTGCCTAAAACAAATTTACAAGAAACAACATCAGTACATTAAATGTCACGTGTGAAACCTGAAATGGAAACATTTTACTCCACTTATTTCACATGAAAATCAATTGAAACTGACTTCAAAGGCTGAACCACCAGGGCCTGTTAGCATAACCTCTGCTTGTTGCCTCTCCTATTATTTTTGCAATGCAATTATAACTGGAAGTCCCCAAACCTTGTAATTGTCAACTAACTTTTGGAAAATTTAAATGGTTGACCAGGAATTTAAAGGGAAGGCCCCTCCTACCCTCTCTGAACTTTGTGGTGGTCTTTGGGTGCCAAATGACCTAGCTCAAGCAATCCTCAAAGATGAACCAAAGAAGAAAATAATTGTCTTTTCAGGAAGGGTTGCTCTGTGGACAGCAAAGATCTCTGAGAAGGAATCTGTATAATATTATTTCCTTTTCCCAGAATTTATTGGCATCCCTCCCAGTTTTCCACTGGAAATTAACATCCTCGTGTATACAGGTAGGTTTGATTAGCTGAGCTCAGCTGGGTCAGGCCAATTTTGTACATAGTATATTAATATTCTGTCCATGCTTCAGGCACTCATTAATCCATCACAGTTTCATATCTTTTCTCCCTGTTTCTGCTTTTCACAAATAATAACAGCCAGCCCTAGATAGCAGATATTCCAGTGTGTACACAAAATAATAGCTAATGCAACAAAAGCCATTCCAAGCTCAAATTGCCTTCTAGAAGAATTCATATCAAAGGCATTGTAATTTCTGATGAAACTTCCATGCATGCAAGCATACTGCATTAATTATTTTCCATTCTGTTTGCTTATTGATGCAGCATCTGTTGCTGTTGTTACTCATGTTTGCTGTAAGGAGGCTAAACATGCAAGGTGGAAGAAAATGATTTGTAGAAGTTTTTTTCCAAAGAACAGGGAACACTGTGATATTAATATTACTTCTGTCAACTCAGATTTCTAGCCTTTGCTATTTTAAACAATGTGATTAGTTCTCATCTATCAGACTTCAACCAGGCACTAGACTAAGTGGCTTATATATATTATTGTATTTAAACTTCACAACACCCTGTGAAATAAAGCTTTTGGTTTCCATTTTACAGATGAGAAATGGAGGTTCAGGAATATTATCTGGAACCACACAGCTAATAAACAACAGAGCTAGTGTTGTAGCTTCAATGTTTTTGTTTTTTAATCCTCACCTGAGGACATGCTTATTGATTTTAGAGAGAGGGGAATTGGGTGTGTGTGTGTGTGTGTGTGAGTGAGAGAGAGAGAGAGAGAGAGTGTCGAGAAACATCTTCCAATTGCTTCCCATACACACCCCAACTGGGGATTAAATCCAAAACTTTTCAATGTTTGGGACGACACTCCAACCAACTGAGCCATATTGGTCAGGGCATGACTTCAATGTTTGTGACTTTTCTTCTAAACCCCAGGGGTAGGACTAATATCACAGAGCTTTAAATGATCCAAGGGGCCATTTTAAAAATCTCCAATTAAGGAAATTACCCAAAGCCCCAACAACTTCTCTGTACCCAAATGAGCCAGCTATTGTGAAAGACCGACATTAGCAACTGCTGATAATATCACCCCTCCCTTTTCTGCCCCCTTCTGCAGCTTGAAAAGACCCTTTCTGTGGTTCTCATGGAAATCTTCATGTTCTCCAAGTCCCTGCTAAGAAGAGCTGTTATTCTACCATATTTGGGCAGTGAGGTAAAAGAAAGATGACAAAATTCAAGAGAACACTTCACAAAAAGTCCCTTTCTGAATTGTTTTAAAACAGACAGAGACCGAGAAGCCCTCTGTTTATGGGAGATTTTCCTTCTCCAGAGAAACTGTTCTCACTCCTTTTCCTAACAAAGAAAGGGCAACAATCCAAATAATTCCTTAAGCAGAGAATAAAAGCACAGCCAGGAAAGGGCCTTTAATAAGTGTGTGAATTATACCAGTGATAACATGAATTGGGCAATGGTCTCTCTTCCTTTCAGCGACATGCCTGTCCTCTTAGTATATAGTACAGATCAGTCACCATATTCCTCTTAATTCAGAGTCATTACCAGAATGAACACTCTATTATGCCCAGTCAAAAAATATAGAATGTCAATGCTTAGAGGGGCCATGGGGTCTCTAATTTCAACTTTTCCAATCTCTCCCTACACTCCCATCCCTCTATTTATATTTTTACAGCTGAAAAAGGGTGACAGGACTGTTGCCCTGCCAATAAATAGCTAAAGTGGGGCTCTAAACCAGGTTCCTGAATTCCCAATCCTCTGCTCTTTCCACAACAAAGGGAAGACTTTACTTTGAATCCTGGGCAACTTCTTAATAGTGAATGATAAAACTCTCTAAGCCTCACAGTTCCGCATCTGTAAAGTGGAAAGAATAATGGCATTTGCCTCATAGGTTTGTTGTAAGGCTTAAATGAAATGATGTCTGTGAAGAGCTTAACACAATGTTTGACACATAGTAAGTGTCAATTTAATATTGATTATCATTATTAATTCAATGCTTTACAAATCAAAGTCTTTTTTTTTATTAAATCTTTATTGTTCAGATTACATTTGTTCCTCTTTTTTTTCCCACCCCATAACTCCCCTCCTCCCAGTTCCTGCCCCACCCTCCGCCCTCACTCCCCACCCACTGTCCTCATCCATGGGTGCACGATTTTTGTCCAGTCTCTTCCCGCATCTCCCATTCCCCTTCCCCTCCCGCCCCCAAGAATAGTCAGTCCATTCCCTTTCTATGTCCCTGATTCATTATAATCACCAGTTCATTCTGTACATCAGATTATTTATTCACTTGATTCTTAGATTCACTTGTTGATAGATGCATATTTGTTGTTCATAATTTGTATCTTTACCTTTTTCTTCTTCCTCTTCTTAAAGGATACCTTTTAGCATTTCGTATAATACTGGTTTAGTGGTGATGTACTCCTTTAGCTTTTCCTTATCTGTGAAGCTCTTTATCTGACCTTCAATTCTGAATGATAGCTTTGCTGGATAGAGTAATCTTGGTTGTAGGTTCTTGGTATTCAGCACTTTGAATATTTCTTGCCATTCCCTTCTGGCCTGCAAAGTTTCTGTTGAGAAATCAGCTGACAGTCGTATGGGTATTCCCTTGTAGGTAATTGAGTCTCTTTCTCTTGCTGCTTTTAAGATTCTCTCTTTGTCTTTTGCTCTTGGCATTCTAATTATGATGTGTCTTGGTGTGGTCCTCTTTGGATTCCTTTTGTTTGGGGTTCTCTGCGATTCTTGGACCTGTAAGTCCATTTCTTTCACCAGGTGGGGGAAGTTTTCTGCCATTATTTCTTCAAATAGGTTTTCAATATCTTGCTGTCTCTCATCTTCTGGCACCCCTATAATTCTGATATTAGTGCGCTTGAAGCTGTCCCAGAGGCTCCTTACACTATCTTCATATTTTTGGATTCTTTTTTCATTTTGCTTTTCCGGTTGGGTGTTTTTTGCTTCTTCGCATTTCAAATCTTTGGCTTGATTCTTGCGCTCCTCTGGTCTGCTATTGGGTATAATATTCTTTATTTCAGTCCGTGTATGCTTAATTTCTAGTTGGTTCTTTATCATAGCATCGAGGGTCTCATTAGTTTTCGTGAGGCTCTCCTCAAGTTTATTGCAAGCCCTCAAAGTTGCATTTTTTAGCTCTATATCCTTCATTTCTGTCATGTTTTTTTGTCTCCGAATTTTTTATGCTTTCTTGGTGCACCCCCTTGTGGTCTTTGTGCGCAGTCTTGTTCTAGTTAAGCCTTGATTGTTGTAGTTAATACTAGAGGGATTTGACCACCAGGCCGACTGGCTGTGAGAATCAGCTGTGTCTGCCCAGGAAAACTTCTGTCCTCTGCGGAGGTGCTAATCTAGCCTTTGCCTGAGGCGATCCGGCAAATGGCTCTGTGCAGGGCTTGGGCGGGGCGGGATCAACAGGGCGGGCGGGGGGAGCAGTTATGGCTGCTCTAAGTCCTGTTCCCAGAGGCTCTGCTTCTCAGAACCCCGGCAACCGCTGCAAACCTCAGAGAGAAAGCTGCCCTCATGTTCCAACTGATGCTAGACAATCCCGCTCCTCCTGTTTGAGTCTGAGTCCCTAGAGACTCGTCCGGATCTGGAGCTCAGAGTCTGAGACTCCCTCCTGATTGAAAACGACAACTGCGCCCTCAGCCACCAGCCCGCTTTGCGCGCGCACCTCCGCACCTTTAAATTTTCCACACTGCGCCTCCTCTGAGCCTTGGTATGCTGTTGTCTTTCCATCTAGTTGAAGAGTCTCTCCTCAGCCAGCCTTCCTGTGGTTCTGGGTGATGTCGGTTCCGTCTTTTAGTTGTATTTTTGAAGTGGTTGTTTGCAGCAGCAGTCTCCAGTGTTTACCTATGCTGCCATCTTGGTGGTATCCCCAACAAATCAAAGTCTTATTCTCTAAGATGTGACCTATCTGGGCTTTAAAAATTACATTTACCCTCTCTGAATGAGCAATTTCTATTGCAAGTTGAATTAAGGTCGAGATAGATAATAGAAATTTATCCATAATTATTCCTCCTATTATTACCCTTCTTCTGAACTAACTTTTAACATAACCAGAAGAAAGAATTCTGGATAACCAGGATAAGTGTTTGTAGTAACACATAGGGGAATGGGAAGGCACTCTGGTAATGGTCTTGCCCTTCACTCACCTGACCATCACCTTCAGCTCCATGCCCCTTGGCAGTTATCAGCACCACTGTTCACCAACAGGTTTACTTAGGTCAGAAATATGGTGATCTTCTTTGACTTATACTTTTCTGCTTTTTCATCCAACACTTCAAGTTAATTGGTGACTTAGTCCTGTAAGTTTTATCACTGAAGTCTGTGTCTAATTCAAGCTCTCTCTCCATTTCCAACCCGGCATAAATGTGGACCCTCATTATTTATCATTTTAATTATATAAGAATCTCCTATTGCCTGCCTGTAGTCATTTTCCACACTGCAGACAGGGGGATATTTCTAAAATAAAAAATAATATTGTGTTGCTGCTTTGTCAAAAATTATTCAGGGGCCCTAACTATCCACAGAATAATGTCTAAACTCCTCAGCAAGACATACAAGACAAAAAGCCCTCTCCAGCCTGAACTCTCACCAACATGCAACTCAAATTGTATGTTCCAGACATAAACAGCAATACTTACAGTTACCCAAACATACTAAGATTTATGGCCTTTATTCTTTCTAACTAAAATGCTCTTCTCTTGACACTATTTTTATTGGATGATTAACTTCCATTTGTCCTTCAAGACTCAGCTCTGGTTCTTCCTCCCTGAGAGCACCCTATTCTCACTTCCTTTGTCTCATTATGGTGAATTTTACATATTTCTATTATTGTACTATTTTGGGAATTTTCTTAGGGGCCATGCTAATCTTCTCTGTATCATTCCAATTTTAGTATATATGCTGCCAAAGAGAGCACTTAGAATTTTTTTACTAGTTTCTTTCCTCCACGAATGGGAACTTTCTTGGCTAGAAGTCTGGTGTTTCCTTCTTATTTGGTAGCCTTATATCTAGCCTAATACCTGTCAGAGAGTATGTACTCAAAATATTTTTTTAATGAGAACCTTCCATATGCTGGTGACTAATAATCATTTGTTGTCACATGGTATTTCATTGGGTCTGCATATTTCAGAGATGAAACTTTGGAGGAAGTTCCATGTGCCCTTGGTTGTGGAGTGGCTTCTTACAACCCAAAACAGGGTGTGTACAACCACAATTCCAAGACCTCTAATCTGGTCTGGAATATGATGCAAGTGGCACCACCCTACATCTTTCCTTCCAAAGAATACACTGAACCTTTGGATATGGTTTCCATCTGGGATGATTACAGCCTAAAATGATGTGATGTTATCTCACAATTCCCATCCCTCCACCCCAGAGTTATCAATGGAATTTTGAAATCTTCATAGAAAATAGGATGAATAATTATAAATACTTTTCCACATAATAACTCAGAATTATAGGTCAGGGACAGGGTAGTAATTGCCTTTAATATGAAATGTATTTAGTCCCATATTTCATAGCTTTATGAAAATTATTGATGGATAAGACCCTATTGTCTCAAAAATTTTCATAACAACTATGTAACAGTAAGTGCTGTTTATATACCAAGTGTTATTCTAAGCTCATTACATGTATTGACTCACTTAATCCTCCCAACAACCACAGTGAGGTGACCACTATTATCACCCCTGTCTTAGTGATGGAAATTAATGCACAGAGCCAGTAAGTAATCATATGGTTAGTTAATAGAAGGATTCAAAATCCAGAACAGATCACTGCAAAGTATTGACACACTTTTATATTGTGGACTGTATTTTTTAAATTCAGAAACATTTAAGTTACCTTGAAAATATTAAATTATTAGTGATATGTTAAAAATTTGGAAATACTTATACTTCAAAATATATTTTTATTGCAGTAAAATCATTGTACCCAATACTACATATTTGCTACTCGTAAAAGTCTTGTTAAAAATGATGATCACAGTTAAGTATTTCCACAATATCCAACCATGTAGCTTTACCCTTTCATGCTTTCATAATCCATTGGCTGCACTGGTGATGAGGAGGTCGATATGTGGCTCCAAACTACCAATCATCTGAATAGGATTTGGACCCTACACAGGAAGAAGCTAAAGGATGTATTCCTACCCCATTCCTATTTCTGCAAACTATATTAGTATAGATAGCTGAGGAGGAAACTTTAAAATTTCTTTAGACATAATAATAGTAGGCTTTCTGGTCAACCTCTATTGCTAGCTATGAAGTTATATAGATTTGTTTAGAGTTTAAGGAGACATAAAGATTTTCCATTAATCAGTGAGGGCATGGAGAATGCTTAACTACAGCAGTAGAAACACAATTAGCCTTATATTCATTCTTTATCTTGGCTTCAGGTCCCTTAGGAAGAACTATTTTTCTTCTTCAATAAGATTCAAAGGTCCTTGGAACTAGGGAACATGTCCCCGATTTATTTTCTATTGCCCTGGGGACATGGTATAATCCAAAGCACTCAGGTCATATTTAGAGAGTGGGAGTTGGGTGAGATATGAACTTTGTGAGTAAAAACTTCTCCATCTAAAAGTGAGAGTGGTAGACAAGATGACTTCTAAATGTTCCTTTAAAAGTAAGTTGCTTTTCTTGTGCAATCACATAGACCTTGTTACCATTATACCTATGGTGCCTTCCCCGTATTATCATAGTACCACAATAGTCAACCTTGAAACACAAATGGTGAATGGAGACTCAGATTCAGAGTTTGAGGATCTGATTGTCCAGATTGCTGGTGGCTTCCCAGACAATCTTTCTGGCTTCAGTTTTGGCCTTTTGAATCCAAATTTTATATAGAAGTCATAGTGGTCTTTGCAAAATGGAAATCAGATTTGTTACTCCCCTGTTTAAATCCACATGATGCCCTTGTATAAAGTCTAAGTTTAATATGCATTACAAAGCTCTTCAGGAACTCTGTGCCCTGAACCCTGTGCTATTCTCTCCTCTAGTTTGAGTTCCTCCAGATTAGTTAAATGCTATCTCTGTTACATGGTACCATAGCATTCCACCCATCCCCTGTGAGAGGTCTGAGCACACTGACTATCATCACTTTCTGCCATAATAGTCATCCCCCACTACTCAAGCTGCAGGCTTCATTAGGGCAGGAACCATATTTGCCTTTGTTCATCTTTCAAGTGCTTGCACCTAGAACGGTTAACGTTTAGAAGGTGCTCAACAAATAATTGTTGAATGAATGAATGAAAAAATATCATACTATCATTAATTAGTCATTATGATTTTTACTTCTGTCAGCAAGGAAAAATAATGTTTATCTACCTGAGATGACATGACCACATGAGTTAACCTTTGAAATGGCTTTCACAGTCTCCAAAAAAAAAAAGATTATGAAGCATTTTATTTTAGAATAGAGATAATAACTCTTCAAGTGTCACACACTTGACATTTCACTTTTTCAAAAAGGCTATCCTGTGCAAATTCAATATGATATATGATATGTATCAAACCTTTCCTTAGCCATTTACCCAGCAAGTATTCATTGCCTATGCCAGACACTCTCCCAGATGTCAAGGAAACCCAGATGTCTAAGACAAGGCTCTTTCTCTTGAGGAGCTCATACCAAATGGAGGAGACAGGCAGATAAACACAATAGTACTCATATGCACTAAATACTCAGTACATGCTGTGTGCACTTTGTATACATTTTCTCAGTTAATCCTAACATGGACCTTCCAGTGTAAGCTGAAAGAAATCAAGAATGCAATTTGTCCAAGTCCACCCCACTAATAGGAGTCTCACCATATCACATTATGATATTTTATGTTAGGTGCTTTAATCCAGACAGAGACAGAAGAGACAAGATAACAGGGTGGAGAGAGAGAACATATTTTCCATGGGCAGAGAGAGAAAAAGGTCTGTGCGCATTTGTGCACTCATATATATGAGTTGGGGAAAGTTTCGTGGAAGAGAAGCTATTTTACCTGTGGAGAGAAATTAAACTCACAAAACAATTGAGCCATGCAAGAGCCTGATAAGATGAGCTAAACATTATTAGCTGTTGCTAGAGAATTTGCTAAATAGAAAAAAGTAGCAAGAGATGAACTGGTTATCTTTCTGCTACTATGTCTTATTGGCAATGAGATTTTAAGAAGGAAAATGAAGGATTTGAATCTGTATAGAAGATCATTAGCTATTTACAAAGGATTGTCTGGAGGGGAGGAAGATAGGAAGCAAAACATATGAGACAACAGTAAATAAGAATTTGAAGTAGGGAAATATTGTTAGGACTGCGGAAGAGGTCACTAATAAGAAAGATATTTTTAAAAAGCATTCATAGAATTTATGAGTTGAATGTGGGCCTAAGTCTAGGATGAGTTTAAGGTTATAGTTTGGCAATCTGTTGAATTTAGCCCTGGAATGCGGGCTTATTTCTGCTGCTGACTTGAGTGGTTATGAAGTAAAACAATAACACTATGTGCCAGATATCATTTTAAGCAATCACAACAAACACATGTGATATATACTGTCATTTTTCCTATTTTATAGCTGTGTAAAGTGAGGCACAGACCAATTAAATAATTTTTAATAGAGCTATGGCAATGAAAATTGTGCAGCTCTGCCCAGACTCCCTTTAGGGCCAGGACATATTCCACTAATGGCTGGCAGTACTGTTAACAGCCCTCGGCTCTCAGTCACATTAAGGGAAGAGAGCCACATTGCCAAAACAGCATTTGATTCCAGATCTACTGGTTGTCATGGCCATGATTTTGAACACTTTTCTATATAGCTTTGCAAAAGCAAAGACCCTAGGGCCGTGGTCCGCAAACTGTGGCTCGAGAGCCACATGCGGCTCTTTGGCCCCTTGAGTGTGGCTCTTCCTAAGCCTTAGGAGTACCCTAATTAAGTTAATAACAATGTACCTACCTATATAGTTTAAGTTTTAAAAATTTGGCTCTCAAAAGAAATTTCAGTCGTTGTACTGTTGATGTTTGGCTCTGTTGACTAATGAGTTTGCTGACCACTGCCCTAGGTCAATGCCCAGTACTGCAAAAATGATTCATACGTAGACACATCATGACTTCTACATTTTGTAATAGTTCAGGATACAGATAAGTCATTTAATAACAATATACTTGAAATGAGAAGAGAACTGAGACTATATTGAACCAGGTACCATCAAAATCAAGGGAAGAAAACATTTCAAGAAGTAGGAACTAGTCAATCACATTAAACACTGAGAGAAAATGAAAAGACCTAAGGACTGAAAAATGTCCAATGGCTTTGACCATGGGAAAGTTGGAGCAAAATAAGAGAGTTCGATTGATGTGACACAATGTATGCATCAACGATACTGCTGTGTCACAGAAAGAATGGGGATGCAAAGATGAGGAGTGCTTGTAAACTAGGATGTCAAGGTGCTTGGCTTGCAAGAGAGCCAGGATGGAGTCTTGATGTATTTTAACATCGCCTATGAGTCAAGGTTGAGCTGGGTCCATGTATTCTGCACACACACAGAGAACCTAGAGTAATATGGCTTGCAATAAATCTTAAGCAAACATCTGAGCCTCTGTAAACAGTTCTTCACCTCCCATCTTCTCCTTTCTCAAGAACTGGAGGTTCCCAAAAGTGAATTCCCAAGTCCCCCGCTGTGATGTGGTTAAGCTTCGTGCTTAGTCATTCTGTGCCTGGTGTCCGCACTGCCCATTTTTTTGGAAGCCAGAGTTCCCCCTAACGTCTTGCCCTGCCATTACGCTATGAACACCAGGAACTGTTTCAGGTAAGAAGTCTCCGACCCAAGGCCACAGGGTGGGTGGCCCAGGGGAATTAACCGCAGAAAGTGTTTCCCACGAACCCACAGAGCACAGGGCCCATGTCTGAAATGCTGGTGTTTTTCTGTGTTTGTTTCTTCTCCACAGAATACAGTACCGAGCATTATGTAATAGAGGCAACAGCGGCAAAGACTTTAAAAAATAATCTCTGTGGTAAATTTGAAAGCAAATGTGGAAGACTGGAACATTTCTGATTTTCCACTCAGTGGATTGAATTGCCAGATACTTCAGGATCACTTTCTCTCCGTTTAGCTTTGAAGAGCAAAGATCAAATGCGTGACCTCGCAGTCAATTTCAGAACTCTGGAGGAAATAGACTCTGTAGATTTCAGCTGGAGACCTTGCTCTGAGAAATGATACTATGCAGACACGTGTTACTGCGATTGTATGTGTATCTTATAAAAAGTACGATCTTTCTGTGATGATAATCCATGGAAATTCCCAGCTCACTGTAATTTCACTGGGTTGAAAGATTACATGTCTATGGTCTCATGCAGACCTCTTGTGGTTTAAAAAAGTGAGGGTGTGAGAACTCTTAATTTTGATAAATCATACATCTGCCAGTTTCTCTCTTGAATCATTGTAGTAGGTATAAGTTTTACTCCACAAAACCTGGAAGCAAGGAACTTCATATTGTTCTCTTTCAGTAAATCAGATGACCCATTCTGGGCTTCTGTTTCTGGAAAAAGTGAGAAAATATAACCAGGTGTCAATATGACACCTCCTTGGTGTTATGCAGGCATAGTAGAGGTCTCATGCCATCTAGAGCATTTAACAAGGGCCTCAGCCCACCAATCCTAAAGGCAGGTGGCTGCAGGTCATTAGAGAAGTGTGTGTGTGTGTGTGTGTGTGTGTGTGTCCATGCGTATGTGTGTGGGGGAGTGATACTACTAGTATCCAGCATCCCAAGGTGCTCCAACCAGCCATTCCCATCTGAGGTGACACACTTTTCCTGGCCCTACAAGGAATCCCACCATTAGAGAAAACTAGTAAAATGTTATCTGCCCCAATCTCTGAGAAGCTCTAAAAACAATTAAATGTTTTTTCCTAGTGTGTTCCACTTCCACCTTTCCCAACCCTTGCAACCTTTAGTCATAAAAGGTGAGACCAACTATTGCAAAGAACCTCCTGGGGATGGGTGGAAAATAACTTGTGGTACCATTTGATTTTGTCCTCTGTCAACAGCTAATACTGCTACACGCCCCCCCCCCCCCCCCCACCACCACCACCACCCAATCGGAAGAATTGGAAACACCAAGTTCAAATCACTGTCTTGGAATGAGAAACCATGAGAACAAAACAAATTTAATATCCACACTGTACTGGATAATCTTCACCTCCTAGTCTTCTTCACATTAGCATGAGACTTTCCAGAAAGCATACACATTCATGTGAGGTTTGGACATGCAGTGCCTGGCTCTGGACACAAGCAGCTGGAATAGAAGACTGTCACGCACTGTCTCAAACAAAAATCCTGCTTCTGCCTATTAAAAAGCTATTCATCTCATTTCAAATGATGGTACATAATTGCAGTTTCACAGGATGTGTTGACATCAAATACGTTGATTAAAAGCCACATACGTCATGGGATGCTGCTTTTGCTGAAAGATTTAATGATTGCCATATAAATTCTAACAGAAACAACGCCATTGTTCTATTTCATGAAATGTTAGCCACTCTTTCAACATCACTGAAATTTAAAACCAGAATATTTTCCAATTTTCATAGAAAGCACAAAGGGAGAACTAAGCTGACTAGTTAATGTGTTTAGAAACTGGAGGTTTAAAACAAGTCTTTGGGACATCTACAGCCTCAGCTTTAGTTCTGTTCATTAAATTCTATTGCCCCATTTTTCTTCCTGTGCCCCCTCCCCTCTCTTTTTCCATTTAAAAAGCATTCTACGCCAAGCTCTCTGCTTCTCTCTAAAGTTTTTTTGTGGAAATACCACTGTCAAAAATATCTGGCTAGGAATAGCATCCATTTATTCATTCTACAATGAGATACACAAATGAAACAGATTGACACAGATCCTTGCATTTTGGGAATATATATTGGGGGAAATGGATAGACGAAGGTAGGCAATAAATAATACACATAATAAATAAGTAAATGATTACACCACGGGGTGATAAGTGCTACAGAAAAAATGCAGCAGGGTAAGCAATATTAGGGAGAAGAGAGTAGGTGGGCAGCTTACAGTTTTCTATAAGGTGTTCGGGTGGGTTTTATTGAGATGGTGATATTTAGGCAAAGGCTTGAGGCAGGTGCATGTACAAACCGTGTGGGTGTCTGGGGAGGAGCTGGATTACTGAAGCTGCCCCCAGCAGAGCACATGGCCAGGGCAGAGCCCCTCAGGAGGGGATGCCTGGTAAGAGGAAGGTGAAGGCATCCAGAGTGTGAGATGGACAACTGAAGGTGGGTGATGTCAGTAAACAGAAGTGGGGTATGGGGGCCCTCCTGGACATTTTCAGGATCGTGGCCTTTACTCAGAGTGAGAAGGAAGCTATCAGAGGCTTTTTAATAGGAGAAGATAGGATTCTTTCACATTTTAAAGTGATTATTACTCTAACTGCTGAGTTGAGAATAGACTGGGGAGGCAGCCACAGTGGAGAGGATGTGTTAGGAGGGTGTAGAAGAGGAGGCGGTGGGAAGTTTTCTCTGAGCCACTTTCTAGTTAATTAATTAATAATAGTTTTTGAGAGAGAGGAGGATGGGAGAGAGAGACATCAATTTGTTGTTCCACTTATTTATGTATTCATTGGTTGATTCTTGTATGTGCCCTGACCAGGGACTGAACCTACAACCGTAGTGTATCGGGATGATCCTCTCTAACCAACAGAGCTACCTGGCCAGGGCACTTGGTCACTTTCTTGATCTATTTTGAAAGAAGAGCCAACAAGATTTCTTGTGAGATTGGATGTGGAGTATGAAAAAAATGGCTGGCCTTTCCCAATTTTCTATGCTGCCTAAATGATGAATTCTATCTTTCCCACTTTGAGCATTTCTTCTGCTTAGAATTGAAATCCTTTTTATGTAATGCTAACATTTCACCTATATTTTTGTATCTTTGCTATTTCATCCATCCCAGACTTAACAATCAAAAAAAGGTTTACAATAGGGGTGCTCCCCTCTAAAAGGGGGTGTTTATAGTCTCTTTGGTTTTCATTTGGTCTCCTTTAAAAAAACACACAACTGGCCAGTGTATAAACTGTCACAGAAATAATAGAACCCATATTTGGTTCACAATTTATGTAGCTGATTTAATTTGCTGTTGACAATTCCATCACAGTACTGACAGTTACAGCTTTTATTTTTCCTCTGAAACATCAAGATATTATATTTGGATGTTGCTGGGAGACAGGCGAGAGGAATCTTGGCATGTGAACAAGGTGATTGCCAGAGGGAGGAATACCAACCGTAATACGGTCTTGCCAATTTTTGTCCCAGAATCAGTTTTATGGGTAATGATGATATTACCTGCCAAGTGTATAGATTGCTCTCAGTTGACTGTGCTGTTTTACCTGTATAATCCTCACAGCAAATCTGTGAATGATGGTGGTTTTGGCTGCAACGTGCAGAGGAGCATATTGTCTCAAGGAGGTGGAATTGATTTCGCCAGGTCACATCACTGAAAAATGACAGAGCCAGGCACAAAACTGGGTTCACAACTGAATTCTCATCACTTCTCTACTATGGGATCTAGGCATGCTCCTCCTTGTTGCAAGCTGATAGATCTGGAAAGAGAAGGTGGACTGTAAATGAACTTTATTCATTTTTACAGTCTAACTAAGGATTAGTCTTTCCAGGAACAAAAGGTGGTGGTGTTCAACAGGTTTCTAGGATCTCAGTGACCTTGACCTGAGATGCAAACTCGGCCAGGATGAAATACTGCCTGTTTCATTTGCCTCCAGATGAAAGTCTTCACCTCTCCCAGCTCCAGCAGGAGTAATGCTTCCCAGCGCCTATGCTTTGATTATGGAGGACGTTCAGTCCCTGCCCCTAACTGCCTTAGAGTGTCCCTGTCTTCGCTGTAAATGCTGCTGTAGTTCATTCACAGCGAGTCAAGTTCTATGATGAATGAGAGCACCTGTTTATGAAGTCTGCAGTGCTACAAGACCCTTAAAGAACGGTTAAGTCCCGTTAGCATAAATCTGGAAATAATTGGATACATGTCTCCTTTACAGGCTAGAAGAATAAAAAGTCACCATCTGCCTTTTCACAAAATAATATGAATGAGATAGGGCCATGGATTTAAATTGAGGCAGCTTCTAAATTAGGAAAATAGAGAGCACAAAATTCACTCCATCCAAAGTATATTGATTTTGCAATTAATACGGAAGGTTTGCTCCTAAAAATTTTGCTTACTGGCTCAGAAATGAAGTATGCCAGTGGATCAAAATGGACATGAATTGCTATATTCCATATATCATCTACAATGTCAAAATGACTGAGAATGAGCAAGTCCTAGTTGTTTAAACACTCCTCAACTGAGGTAGCATTATTAGAGAAGATAAAAATTTCACAGCATGGAATTCTTGTGCATTTTTAATGATTCCAGCTTAAAGCAAACAGATGAAAAATCTATTTCTAGGAGAATTTAATTTAAATATAATAAAAAGAAGATTATTTTCTTAAGAAGGACTAGGTACTTTTTTTAAAAAATGAAATTTAATTAAGTACAATTTTAGCAAGTGATCGAAGATGCTCAGCTTTTGGCTTTAAGGACACTTTAGGATGCATATAAGAAAAAAAAAGGAAAGAACCTTCACCATTATTACACTGATATTTGTGTCCATGGTAACATTGGTTAACACAGAAATTATTTGCTAACTTAGCTACTTCTTGTATTTTCCTTATTGAATACATACCTTCAGGGTACTAGGTTTACCCACATATGAAACAAAATACTATTAAGCTTGACTCTCAATCACAACCTTAGAATTCAACACCTACTGTGTAGCAACTTATACCAGGTAAACTTTGTGTATTTCTTAGGTAAACAGAGTTACAAAACAAACCTGGAAACCATTTCCCTGGTTTTGGAAAAGTTAAAAACTTCTAAAATGTTTATTTGAATAGGAGATATTTTATTGATGTATTCCCACCCCCTAAAACAGTACCTGGTAAACAGCTGGGTCCTCCATAAATATTTATGGAGTGTTGGTTAAATAAATAGATGCTCTGTTTTTCTCACCAACATTTCAATTATTTCAGCAAATGTGAGCACTTACCCTATGCTAACCCATACGCTAGGTCCTAGAAAAATTAGAGTAAGGCAAGAGACCAGAGACGCAGTTCACAACGTTAAGTAGCTGGTGACCAGGTGGAACAGGATAAAAGGAGGAGACAAAGCAGAAGTCCAGGTTATACATGAGCACCCGGTGATCGAGGGAGAGAAAGCTACTGTCTGTCTGGGGAGATCAGACAGGCCTGCAGAGAGGACAGGATACTTGCGCTGAACTTTGTGAGAGACGTGCTGATGAATGAATGAAACCGCACAGAATCAATGATGAATCTCTTTACTTTTTTTCCCCCTTCACAAGGCAATTGTCATCACTCTTTAAGAAGGTAAATAACATCCTACTGACAGTGTAACGGGGCCGTTTTACTTTATTGGGTTTAAGTGAACAATATGTATCAAGTGCCAAGCAGCGTCTGTGCCCAGTGCTGGGCATTGATGAGTGTGTGAGACAGCAGGATCCCTGCCCTAGAGGATTTCCACTCTAGACTGTGTCATCGCAGCTGGAGCAGAGGACTCTTCACCCCTCTGTGGGCTGGAAAGAACTCCCCTTTCACAGGAAAAAACCCTAAAAAACCAGCAGCTGAGACCTGATGAGTGAGAGGAGAGACAAATGGAAAAATGGGGGGGGGGGGGGGGGATGGGAGGAGGGGAGGGCATTCCAGGAAGAGGGAAGATCGTGTGTGAAACCACCCACTCCCATAGGATCCAAAGACCAATTTCTTGGGAGTCCTTAAAATGAATGACTTCAAACGCGAATGGAAAACAGGGTTTCCTGTCACTCCTCCCCCCACCTTCTCCGGCCTCTTCCGTAGAGTGTGCACTGACAGGCAGCAGAGAACACGGCCTTCAGTTTTCCGGTATTCTCCTCCCACTCCCCCGAACTTGCAAGCCACAGGTTTCTTGGAACCGCGAATATTGTTTGAACTCCGGCTAAAACTGGCCATGTGTTTTGAGTCACATTATGCCAGCATATTTATACCAACTGTTTATGACACTTACAGGTGGACATTATGATTCATTACACATACAGCATACTAAACATAGCAGCCTGGAAAATCCTGAGCTCCAGAGAGCCACTGGGTATGGGTCAGTGTGCAGAAGGGGCAGATAAGAATCTTTTCTTAGAATTTTATAGCTTTTCACACAACATCCTTGTCTTGGTGAAAATGTTCCTGAGAGTATTTCATAAAATGGACATGGTAAGGCAAGGGTGAGAATGAGGAAGGAGAAAGGAGGGTCACAAAATATATACAACTATGACCAATTAGGGAAGATGTCCCTTTGCTGTGGGGTACGCACATGTGTTAAATAATCAGAAAATATTTGCTAGTGATGGGGTTAGAAAGTAAGTCATCTCTGTGTCAGGAGGAAGGATTCTATTCTAAGACCATTACTTTTTTCTCCACAGTAATGTTTTCATATGATTTGGACTTTATAGTTTGTGGTTCTTATTTCATATACAGGTAATTCCTTCATTGTTCTTGGTGGGTTTTTTTTTAAAAAAACAAAATCATATTAGGACCATTTGGTGACAATATACAAAAACCTAAAAATCAAGCTACAGGACATAGCTATCCTTTTGTTTTCAGAAACGATTCCCCTGTGCATAAATTAGGAACACTACCACCCAAGCCGAGGTCTGTTCTCTGTTTCAGCCAAATGTGCAAACTTTTCACAGTCTCATAAATATCAACAACTTTGAAAGTCGTTTCAATATGCAAGTATCTCAAAGGCAAACTGTCTGGTGCGGCCCCTTCCCCTTGAGGTAGTAGAAACATTCAGGAGTCAAGGAAAAAAGAACTCACTGCTGTATTCAATTAGTTGGGAAACCATCAAAGTAAATAAGGCAATACCTTTAAGAACACACACAGAAAGGAGGCAGTGAAGTAGAACAGATTAAAAGAAAAGGGAGAAGTCTGTTTTTGCTACCAAGTGACCCCAGGGGTGAAGAATAATTTCTTCTTCGGGACAATTGTAGTAAAGGTCTCCTAGCAAGATGGCTCAGCGGAAACGATTTCTTTTCATGTCTGTGGGGGAACTGATGAAGTTTGCAGGAAACACAGGCAGCTGAATTCAAAACCAAGTACAGTAGGTCACTTAAATGGAGCAACTTTAGAAATCTTTAGTCCCTCCTAGAATACTAATGGCTTTGAAAAGTCCCAGTGGTCATCAGGTAAGTCATTTACATCTTAGGAATAAGAGACAGTCCAGAGGAGAAGCTCATTAACCTTGTGTCAACTCAAGATGGCTTTCACAGAATTCTTTGACTTCTTAAACAGACAGCTCATCTTACAAAATTGTTTTTAATCATAAATTGTCCAATAACTATTAATTGAGTTCTAAGATGTGCCAAGGTTTGAGTCAGGCTGAAGGAATACCCAGATCTATGAGGTCTCTGACTTCAAGAGGGACAGTGAGAAAAATGTTACTAGATATTTATGTAGTTATAGACAGAAAATCAAAGCAGTATAAATATAGTGATGTTGGATCCTAAAGGAATAACTGTATCTGGAAGGAGAAATATATAAGACAGCAATTTCCTAAACTTAAATCTCAATAAGAAGTTCAGTGTATATGCTGTAGGTACTGCACATGTACCTGTGAAAGACAGGACTAAACCATCACTGCACTCATTCCCACAGAGCTGAGTTTCAGCCTCAGAACCTTCCTCAACACAGTTGATCACCACCAATAACAAAGAGCTGGTATGGAACCTACTGCTAATCTGGCTCTCTACAAACGTAAGGGGTTGTTATTAGTACAGTTTCGAGAACAATTACCCACCTCAACTGCCCATTGTTAAAGGCTATCAGTTGGACAAATTATTTAAAGGGCACAGGACAAGGAATCAGATTGTGCAAATTCATGCCCTAGTTCTGTGACTGTCACTAACCCTTTTACATCAAGATCTTCTTTCCTTTTTAGAAATGGGAAAATATCGCCTACCCAAGGAAATTCTGGAAGTGTTTATGTTAGTTGTAAAAGTCTTATATATATAAAAGTACTTTGAAAACTGAAGTGTTCAAACCAACATAAGATGTGAGTTATCATGATAATGTTCCTCATGGTACAGGGTGAGACAAAAGTAGGTCTACAGTTGTGAGTACATGAAACATAGAGTTTATTCTTGTATTATTATTTATTAATCATTGTATTATTTTCCATATGAACACCTGTAAACTTACTTTTGCCCCACTCTGTAATCTTGGTATTATGGTTTTAACTATTCCTTCCCTAGGATTCTAGGAATTCTCCCACAGCCTGAGCCCCCTTTGCCCTCACCTTGCAAAATCCAGGATAAGTACAGTATGTTAAAATGAAAATCAAAGGTAGCCTTAAAAGGGAAACGTAGTCTAAAAGGTTAAAATGTGAAAGGAAGAGGCTGGGGAGTTCCTGTGCAATAGTTTAGTGATTGGCCAGATTGTGAGGGTGTGAATCTGGCATCTGCCACTAGCTGTGTGACCTTGGTTGAGTTAATCTCGCTGGTCTCATTCACAAAAGAGGTTAATAACAGAACCTCATAATAGTTTCATATTCAAGTTGTAAGGCTCAAAGGAGATAATATGTAAAGTTTACAGAACAGTGCCCAAAACATAGCACACAATAAATCTGCGATGTGTTTTTAATAACTAGATAGGAATGTATGGGGTATCTGCGATGTGCCAGATCCTCAGCAGGGTGACACTGCTCCCCCCAACTCTCATCAGACACCAGCTTTACTGTTTGGATGAACACCCCAATATGCTGAAACTGAGGACAGTATGTGTTTCTTATCAAGAAAGCTTCCTTGCTGTGGGCAAAGATCAAGACTGTGTACAAAATCTGTGATCTTAAAGATGCCTTAAGGATAAAGTGCTGTGTAAGAAGATGTTAGCTTCCCTTCCTTGTTCCCTCTCTCCCTCCCTTCCTACAGTTTTCTTTAAGAGTTCATTATGCATTAGATGCTATGCTAGAAATCTCAGAATTTTACATTATGGGGAATCCCTCAGAAATATGGTAGCTTTGATACTGCCCAGAAATCCAGTGAGTCTTTAGAAGATGGCTTAAATCATTCTGTGAAAGTGTAAATTGATTCCTTGTAATAAAGCATGAAAGGTTAGATTCCTAAATTCTAGAGCAAGCATGTCAAACTCGTGGCTTGTGGCCCACAATGAATATTTTTATGGCCCAGCCAATATACCGGTATGTAGGAAACATTTTAATAAAAATTTTGTAACTTAATTTTTACAATATCCTGTTATACATAATTATTAATAACGAACTACAATGATTGCTAATGACTGATTATTATAATCGTATTGCATTCATTTGGGCACCATTTCTCTCCACTAATACTAGCAGCAAATATTTTAGCAGCTGATTGCCACATCATTAGTTTTGGACTGATTTGTTTGGTGTGTGCAACAGGAAATATTTCACTTTTGGAGAACAAGAAAAATAGGTTTATTTGCATTACACTTATTAATTTGTGCAGTTATTTGGTGTCTGGTAAGTTAATGTTCAAGAAAAAATATTATTTTTTATTAAAATGTTCTATTATTTTATGTTAATGATTACTAATTTATTTCAGCCCTTTGTATTCAGCATGTCTCTATGGAAATAAACCTGCATTTCTATGAAAATTGAAGCTTTTGTTTTTTGTGGCCCACATAAACTTAAACCTTATTTATTTGGCCCTTGTTAGCCTTTGAGTTTGACATGCTTGTTCTAGAGTTTCTAAAACAGTGGTCTCCAAATTTGTTTGAATAGTCACCTTTATCAGGAAAAAAATAAATAAAAGTTTGAAGGTTCATCTCCAATATAGTTACAAATTAATTCATAAATTTTATAGGACTACTGTAATAATAAATAACATTATTTATTAACAGCAGAACATATAAACAAATGAGATAAAGTAAACAGATACTCTAGTATTTCTTTTCTTTTTGTGTGCACGGATTGCCCCATGAACAAGTCTGGGGCTCTCACACCTCATGAAGAAGACATGCCTTTTATGGGATTTATATAATTTTGTTTGTTTGTTTATCTGTAGAAGAAAAATATATAACTATAAAAAGAAAAAAATGCTTCCTTTTTACAAGCCCATCATCTTGTGAAATAATTGAAACCTTCACTCCTGTCAAGGTAAATAAAACTTCCCTGGAAGTAAAACATGCAACAAGAATTCCTCAAAAGAATGCAATGCATTTTCTTGAGGGGCATTGTCTTTTCATGAAGAGTTGCTGAATCCACTCGCCAACCTCGACAGTAGAGGATAAAGATAAAGCTCAAAGCTCTGAAGCCAGCCTTCCTGGAGTCAGATTCTGACTCTACACTCCCTAGTTATATGTCTTTGGACATGTCACTCAGGCATTTTGTGCCTCAGTTTCTTCACCTGTAAAAGGTAGAATGATGGCATGCTTATATCATCAGGTGTTTGTAAAGATTAGATAACTCCCTGGCACACGCTAGTGTTCTAGGGTTAGTTTTTATTAATTTTAATAAAGACAGTATTAGAAAGCTAACCCTTCTTTGCTTCATTTATAAGTAAATTGTTAAACTGATTTACAACCATCAGGAGCCAAAACAGTCTTCTTGAAGTGAGATAATCCTTAATCCACAGATAAGCAGATCAAAGGTGATTTGCTCAGCTTCCCAAAAGAATGGAGCAGGAAATAAAAACCAGACACCCATTTTGCTTTGCTCCATGAATCTGTCACTACTATAGGCTTTATTCTAACTTCCCACAGAATCTGCCCTGGAGGGGAAAGGCTTTGCATCAGAGTATAGTATGAGGCAGTGGTCATGCTCTCCCTCACTCAACTGTGTCTGTGGAATTCTAACTAAATGAATCTCAAAGGTGAATTTTATGGATGAATGTTGGCAGGAGCATGTAGTGTATGTGTTTGTGTTGTCAATGAATTTGCAAACTGGATTTGCTAATTGAGGCCTTCTCTTTTGACTCTTGCTTAATTAAATAGATAAATATATGCATGCACAGATGGGTGGAAGGAAGGAAGGAAGGAAGGCCCTATAGTATTACATTTACTACATTACTAATTTTCATAGGAATCATGATTGAAGAATACTTTCCCAAGGTGATATGGGAACTATTACTCTAAGGAGAGGAATGGTATTCTGGAACTTTTCAGCCTTTCCAGTCATCTGAGTTCCCAAATTAGCTCTTTCCCACCCCTTTTCCACTAACTGCTTGCAATTAATTGGAATAGCAATCTTTCTGGGGCTGTTATTTCTCTTGCAACCTATCACCTATATCAGGGGTGGGCAACCTTTTTGTGAGTGCATGCCAAAACCAGCAAAATCTCTGACTCAAAATTCTTCTGCATGCCAATCCTAATTTTTTGAGAACATGTTACACCTACTTGATATCTCTTAAGGTGTACATATGTGAAGAACCTTGAAGAAATAATAAAATTCATTCGAGCGACAAAAACACAGTATATGACGATGAAAAATACATTTATTTTGTAATGTATACATGTACACTGATAGTTCGACAGAAAACTTTATGACTCCGTTTGATATTATCAGTGGGACTTTTGCTGCTGCATCACTGATGACAGAAATTTTACACCAGGTTTATATTTCGTGACCTTCAGAGATATGCATGAGCTACTACTTTCATCCGTCAGGCTACTCCTATTACGAGACTTAACAAAATTCATCACTGAGAACAAAGATTCACAAGCATATGTGGATGAAACCAAAACACTGGTAGGATCTAGGAAGGCAGGGAGAGTTAAGGCAGAGGCATAGAAATTGCTCTTCCCCTCTCTCGTCAATCCATGTCTATGGTCTTTAAGATAACTTGTTATGTAAAATTATTTATTTATCTAAGATGCACCTACACTGAAGTTATCTGAAAAATAAAAAAGTCGATATTAAGAAAAAAACTGTAAATGAAAGATTATAAGAGAGGGTTTTGCATACCAGCAAAAGTTACTGGCATGCCATGTTTGGCACGTGTGCCAGGGGTTGCCCACCCCTGACCTATATGCTATTAATCCCCACTCTATCCAGTCCAGGTCTTTCTCTTGAACTCCACACTGATATTCTTAATTCTCTTTTGAAAAAAAAAAATATATATATGTATATATATATCCAAGTTTACATCCAATTCCTTAAACTCTACACACCCAAAGTGAATTCTGTATGCCCAATGCTTCACCCACACCAGACAACTTTTTCTGAGTCTATGTTTCTAACTTGAGCCTGGCACCATTAAGTTACTCAACTGCTCACTTGGGAGTAATCCTAGATTCCTCTCTCTCTCTTACACTCTTCTTGCTCAATCCAAATCCAGCTCCTAAATAGCTTGGATTTTGACTATCATCATCTCTCACCTCTTTACTAAAAATTGTCTTTTTTAAAAATATAGTTTTATTGACTTCAGAGAGAAATAGAGGAGTGAGAGACAAAAACATCAATGATGAGAGAGAATCATTGATCAGCTGCCTCCTGCATGCTTGTCCCCTACTGGGGATCGAGCCTGAGACCCTGGTGTGTGCCCTGTCTGGAAATCAAACCTCAACCTCCTGGGTCATAGGTTGATGCTCAACCACTGAGCCATGCCTGCTGGGCTGTTTTTCTTTATATCACTAGTTCCAATACCTTTCACACTTCCTACAAACTTGTCTTTATCATTCTGACATGCATATATGAGCATATTTTTTCCATGCTCAAAATCCTTCAGTGACTTCTGCTAAATGACATGGAAATATCTTGATATCATCTTTTTCAAGCCTAATTCTGCTCAATCCTTTTCACATTATATCACAGGTCATGGTCATCTCACCATGACCAGTTCTATATAGAATCTGAATAGCTTCACTCAGATACATTCTGAAAATGCCTCACCTTGTGCTTAAGCCACATAGCTCTTCCTTCCTTGGGGAATATTTGTCATCAGAACATGGCACTCTTAGGAAGCCTCTCACCACCACTCTTGGGCAGCCCAAAAGTGTGGAATGTTCACCCACTTGGAGCCACCTTGATGTATGGGGGACATAAGCCTGGAACAGAAAGTCAGGGACATATTTTATAAACCTCTCTGTACTGCAGGTCATATGCATTTGAGCACCTGTCACCAGTCTGATGGTCAATTCATCAATTCATATTTATTTATTTCTCTCTCTCTTCTTTTTTTTAAGTCCCCTTTTCTATAACTCTTGATCCATGAGATAACTTCTCAAATAAATTACCTTTATGTAAACCTTTGACTGAGGCTTTGTTTTCAAATAAATGTGAAAGACTGTAGTTACTAGTAGTATTAGTATAAAACAAACCCCAAAGATGAGATTTTAGAGCTGGATTACTCATACATCAGAAAGGAGACGAAAAAAGGAGAAGACTGGAATTGAAGTAACATAAGTCCATGACACCAGAAAAGGTGACATAGGATTCCTGGGATCATAGTTGTTGGTTCCCCCCATCTCCCTTGATCCTACAGTTGGAATAGCTAGAATAAATGGTGGGCATCACTGCTGAACTATTTGGAGTGAACTTTTTCCCTAGGGGTCAAAAAAGTTCTTCACATTTAGATTTCCAATACATAACAATAGCTAACCACTCCTGAGTGCTTAATATGCCAGCTATTGTTTGAGACTAGAGCTTCCCCCAAAGTTGTGAATAGGTTATCGTTAGGCTGAACATATGTCCTGGTTTGCCCAATAAAATGCCAGTTTCTGCCTAATCTGCCAATCCCAGTGTTATTATTAATATACCCAATTTCACTTTTGGAAATGTCCATATCTGCATGATAAATTATACGTCCTCCTATTTATCGATGTGCTGAGATATTGATCCCCTCAAGGAGCCTGGACAGCTTGAATACTTGGAAGCCCCAAGCTAGTTTCCTCTGGCCTCATCCATTTGCTTCAGTGTGTTAGGTGAATATTACAATTGTCTGTGTGCTAAGAGAACCTGGGCAACTTGCTTGGTATCATTATCTGAATTTTAGAGATAAGGATATGGGTTAAGTGGTCCAACAAAGATCAAACAGGAAGAGA
Organism: Myotis yumanensis; assembly: GCF_028538775.1. NCBI lineage: Eukaryota > Metazoa > Chordata > Mammalia > Chiroptera > Vespertilionidae > Myotis > Myotis yumanensis. The sequence continues at coordinate 29,885,859 of NW_027223766.1, forward strand.
GAAGATAAGAATCCAGATCTCTTTCAATTACTCTGCACTGCTTTCCAAGCATCCTCCTCTAAAGAGGACATCCAGCTAATCTACCCTCTGCTCAGTGATGCCATTCACACGCACCCTGTTTATGCTGAAATAACTTTGTGACAATGACAACAGAAATTATTCATCTTTTCAGACGACCAAAAAGAGAAATCCTCCTTCTTACTTTTAAGAAACAATAATGCCATTTGGGGCCCAACAGAATATTTCAGAAGAGCCTTAAAATCAGTGAACTAGAACTTGATATAGAGTGTAATTTATTCTCCACACCATTTCCGTTTATGTGGTTCCTGACATTGAATCTTCAAGTCACATTGAAACACAGCTTTCTTATCAAGCACACTCTAAAAGTCACCTGACTTAGAAGATTTACAAAGAGTAGTTGAAAAACATAACTGGTAAAGACTTGGACTTCTCTTTATTGTAATTGATCACACAATTCTTTTAAATATTTGCCGCTACATTTTGGTCTCTAAAATTAGTTATGTTATTTAGCCAGAATATTTCTCTTTGTAAAGGGCAAATTCAATTGGAACTAAGTCAATGAAGAGAAGATTGAATCAAATGTGATTATGTAAACAACTTTCCAACCCCAACTTGTCTAAGGCAGAGGAGGGCATCAAAGCCAGGCTTAGATGACTCCAAAAGCCTGGGGTTTTCCAATGATGTTCACAGCTGTCTTCAATTATTTCCGTCACTCACCTGGATTTCCATCCTCATGAGATTCAATTTCTCAGAACTGATCCAACTTCCTTTCTTTGAATTCTCCCTCCAAATACAGTTTCTTATTGTTTCTCTTCCTAATTCCAACTGAATCTTTTCTCCAACATCATGAAAACTGTGAGTTCCTCCATACCACCCCCGCCCCGCCAACCTAATTAATCTACAGTGGGGCCTTGACTTACGAGTTTAATTCGTTCCCTGACGGAGCTCATAACTCAAATTACTCATATGTCAAATCAAAAAGTGAACGAGTGAGACACGTGATGCTGGCTGATGTTGTGGCATTCACTGTGATGTTCGCTGCGCCAACTAGCGGTGGGGTATCTGAAGCTGGCTCGTAACCCGAATTTTAGCTCGCAACTCAAAGCAAAAAATCGGCTGAGAGACGGCTCGTATCTCGAAAAACTTGTTAGTCGGGACACTCGTAAGTCAAGGCCCCACTGTATTTGACTTCACTTTCCTATAATTGCTAGATAGTATCTTTTAGCTAACTAGTTTACCAAAACTTTCCCAAAATATGTGATCTTATTTCCTAGCTAACCTGAGCAAACTCCACCCACATTTTTAAATCAGATTTCTTTGCAAAAAAATGTAATTGAGCAGATTAGAATTTATAGAGACAAAGACATTTAGTCATTGGAATAGAACAATAAAGCATTGTAAATGAAGTGCCATCATCCAGAAAATTTGGTCTACATGACCTTTATATTCTAGTCCATTAAGTGATTGGTTAAATATGTTTAACAGATAAGTCTCAGCACCCACCCATGGCTGTTCAATAATATTTGAGAACAAATATTATTTAATAACTTAATGAAAAAGTAATTTGCCCTAGCTGGTTTGGCTCAGTGGATAGAGCATCGGACTTTGGACTGAAGGGTCCCAGGTTTGATTCCAGTCAAGGGCACATGCCTTGGTTGTGGGCTCAATCCCCGGTTGGGGGTGTGCAGGAGGCAGCCAATCAATGATTCTCTCTCATCATTGATGTTTCTATCTCTCTCTCTCTCTCTCTCTCTCTCTCTCCCTTCTTCTCTGAAATCAATAAAAATATATTTAAAAAAAAAGAAAAAAAGAAAAAGCAATTTGTTTACTAACAGAATTTAACAATGTTCTCTTAATAATATGAAAGTTCTCCTTTAATAACCAAATATCTCTATGTATTTCATTAGGAAATGTTTAAATTGAGCTGCATTATTATGACATAACAATTTCAAGAAGTAGCAGGCTAATGATGTTTTCTTAATATTATTTCAAAATATTTTTCTATTAAGTTAATAAAATTTATCAAAATAAGTAACACACACTTAAAGTACTAATTTTTTATAAATATACACACTAAAAGTTATACACACGCACACTCATACAATCACATCAAATATGTAGTTGAGTACTGATATTTATAAAATGGGACTATAAAGTAACTAGACTGATTATTTCCAGGCCACCCATAAATATAATATCAATTTTATTATTTCCTGGGCCTTGGTTTGTAAGACACAGAGTAATAGAACTAAGCTCACATTTGTGAATAGAAAAAAAAAATCTATATTAAATTGATTGGCAAATTGAATATGGTTTTGTATTTTGCCTCTGCCAAAACCTGACTGATCTTTTGGTGTCAGAAACTCTAAATCATGAACTTCAAGATTACAGAGGAGTTGTAGGTTAATTCCAAGTTTCCATTTTTAAAAACTGTAAGTAGCTATCTTCACTTCTTACTTCAAATTTGTAGATGAATACATGAAACATAATGCTAAATAATAATTCTGACTTATAGCATTACTGCTTTGGCTGGTGCCCCGTGAAAGTCTCATAAAAAGCCAGGTTTAGGGCTAAATGGATTCAAAGAATCAATAAACTTTGCAAGACCTACTAATCAGGTAGCACTTGTTCAATTAACATATACTGTATTTTTATTGATTTCAAAGAGGAAGTAAGAGGGAGGGAGAGAGAGAGTAAAACATTAATGATGAGAGAGAATCATTGATCAGCTGCCTCCTGCACACCCCCTACTAGGGATCAAGCCTACAACCAGGGCATATGTCCTTGACCAGAATTGAACCCAGGACCCTTCAGTCCACAGGCTGATGCTCTATTGACTGAGCCAAACCAGCTAGGGCTAACATGTATGTTTTGAGCACCTACTTATAAGTCTAGAGTAGCTGATGTTCCCCTCCTGCTGCTGCATCACAGCATGGCACTCAGTCCACCGCTTTGAGTCACCATAGTCTCCTATTTCCATGCAACAGTTCAGCTATGGCCAGAGCTGGGCTTTCTGTTAAGGCAGGACCTAGATCATAAGAGACCCTCTCCCTCTCCCCACTGCAATCTACAAGGGCACTACTGGGATTTAGGATCCAGGGAAATTTTTATCTGCCTTGCTTCAAGACCCCATTGGCTTGATCACTAGCTAAAATACCAGCCTTTTGTTTTTATTTCCTTTACTGATCTCTCATCAGAGTTTGGACTTTCTATTTCTTCTTTCAATTTCCTACTCCTCATCTCCTTTCCAAACTTTCCACAGGGATACTAAATTTCAAATTCAGTGACTAAAATCCTCAACTTCACCACCTACCACACTTTAGACCAGGGGTGGGCAAACTTTTTGACTCGAGGGCCACAATGGGTTCTTAAACTGGACCGGAGGGCCGGAACAAAAGCATGGATGGAGTGTTTGTGTGAATAATATAAATTCAAAGTAAACATCATTACATAAAAGGGTACGGTCTTTTCTTTTTTTTAGTTTTATTCATTTCAAATGGGCCGGATCTGGCCCTCGGGCCGTAGTTTGCCCACGGCTGCTCTAGACATTCTGACTTAATACTTGGTATTCCACCCCAGAACAGCTGTACCCCTGTAGCCCTCATGGAAGCTCATGGTCGCTAGGGCTCAGAATTTTCAGGAAGAAGAGCAGGGCCATCCCCATCATCACAGTGATGTGCAGGACATGACTCCTCAATTCTTTTGTTAACATCTTGTGTCCTGTGTTAATTCACATATGTGAATTTCATGTGAACTGGTTGTGGTCTCCATCACTCCCCCTGCATTCATGATTGACTTCACCACCACCACTTCCTCCACCACATTTCAGGCACTCATCCTTAATGGATTCAATATTTTCATCTCCATCACCTTGGCTGCTGCCTCATCTCAACTACCCACTCATATGAATACCCATTCTGCCTAATAACTAGGCCATTTTGGAAATGTTCTATTATTCTGCCTCACTTATTCTTAATAGGCCCAATTGAGCTATCTCATAATCTCACCAAAATCTCCATTTTTTCCCCTATCACTTTTTTTTTTAATGTCTATCACCCTCTCCCATCATCATTGTGGCTCCTTTTCCTGCTTAGGTTCCATGTTCAGAAATGCATCATTCCCTTACAAACAGTCTTAACTCTATTTCCCTTTCTCCTCCCTCGCTCTGCCATTTTTGCCTGGTTAAACCCAACTTGCTCTATGCCTGCATCTAAGAGGCTGAATGATGCTGAAAAAAAGCACACAGATGTGCTAATGGGCCTCACTTCAAACGTAACACCACAAGTTCAAACTGGCATTCTGTAAGGCCTGATAATCCTACCACACTTCTCCAGGGATCTTATTTCCCCCACTCTGCTGTACCACCCTTTTCAGATAACCAACCTTTACTCCCCTCTCATTCTCAACTGAAAACATGGCAGGATAATCCCCCCAAAAAAGAATCAGAAAAGAACAACTCCATATCTCATTTTCAATGTTAGCATCTCCTTGCATTGTGTCTGCACACTGTTCCTTTCTCCCTGGTTTAATGGAAGGGTGCCCTGCTCTCATGTAAGGCCATCCCCTTTATTGATGCTCTGGAGACCAGCACTATTCCCTTTCTTTACTGCAACATTATTTTCTTCCTTTCTACAGAATCATTCCTGTTTGCTTATGAATATGCCTTACTACCCATCTTTTAAAAAGACCCCAGTTATCATTTCAGTTATCATCCCAACATCTGCTTTCCTTCACAATAAAACAATTTAAAGAACTCTCTGTACTCACTGCTGTTACTTCCTCACATTGCATCTTTCCTAACCTCACTGAAATTGAACAGTCATTAACTGAAATCATCTCTATCAGGCCATTGTCTTCCCAAAGTCAATAGTCAATTTTCTCCTCACTTAACTCAACAGCTCCATAGATTTCAACAAACATGACCATTTTTCTTAATTTTATTCTCTAGGATTTTGAGATCATATTTAAGTGTGGGTTTGTTTGTTTGTTTGTTTTTCCTTCTTCGGGACACTAGTCCTCAGCATTCTTTGTTACCTCCTTTCCTTTATCCAACTTCTAACTATAGGAACCTCCTATAGCTCCGTCCTCTCAGCCTTTGTCTATTTTCTTGCTGTACTCATCCCAAGGTAATTTTTTTTTTATTCCCATGGCTTCAAATGCCATCTAAATATCCATCTTCCTTATACAAAGTATTTTAACTAATCTTGATGAATAAAGAAATGAATGGCAAAGATGCAGCCATACTGATAGCCTTAAATATATACCTTGTGTATATCACACTGTGTGACCCCGGGAAAATTACTTAATGTATGTATGCCTCAATTGATAAGATTATTTAATGTTTGGAGTTCTTATGAAAATTAAATGATAATGTACCCAAAGCACTTATAGTGCCTGGTAAGTAGGAAGCCCTATATAAATGCTAACACAGCAACATATATTAGTTATACTAGGGATGAGACATTATTTGGAAAAATACAAACTGTCAAAACAAATCCAAGTTCTGAAATTTTCATCCCAAAATCACACGCACAAGATTATATAAATCACTTGACATTTCAGGAACCTCTATTCATGAGCTTTCCCACCACAGTGCTTAAATGATTAAGCCCGTCACTTGGTTAAGGTGATGGCTTCATGGCTCCACCATACATGTCCAGAAACATTCCACTGCCTCAATTTTATGTAGTAATGGAGTAGTGATTAGAAGCTTATAGTGGTCTTAGTTATTACATACATACATAGACTTTAAATCTATCTACACTAGGAATAATTGAAATATTTACTTCCTTTGGGGAATCTATATAATAAAAGCCTAGGCGACCCTTACAGCAGAAGGACCAGAATGACCGGTCGCTATGATGCGCACTGACCATGAGGGGGCAGACGCTCAACACAGGAGCTGCCTCTGGTGGTCACTGTGCTCCCACAGGAGGAGTGACGCTCAGCCAGAAGCTAAGGATCAGTGAGCCGACCGGTAAGGAGCAGCAAGCAGGTGGGTGGTAAGGAGTGAGGGGTCCCGGATTGCAAGAGGGCGCAGGCTGGGCTGAGGGACAGCCCCCACCCCCTGCATGAATTTCGTTCACTGGGCCTCTAGTATGTCATAAGTAAAAAGTACACTTAACTTATTCCTTCTAAATTTACACTGTTTTATATACAATGTCTTGTTTTATCTTTAAGTCAACCTTATGAGGTTGCAGGAAGAATATAGTTTTTATTTTATAGATGAAAATACTATGGTTAATTAACTTGTGCAAGGTCATATGACTTATCATTGATAGATTTGTACCTGGAATGCAGCTCTTGATTACTGCTCATCTACTGAATACTCCAGGACTAGTCCTTAAAGCTGCTGCTGCCTTGTAGAGCGTATGATGAACTTACTTTATTATATGAACTAGAACAGGTTATTTTTCAGTTGTTAACATCAACACCTTTGTTTTATCGCCATCTAAAAGGTTTCCTTATCACCACCTGATGGAGAAGCCACACCTACCTGTGCTTTAGTCTACTGTATATACGTTTATATGCCATGAAACATGGCCCATTAACACTTGAGAGTTTCCATAAGGTTGAAGATACCCAAACATTCACCAGTTATAAAGTGCGACCAACCAAGGAGAAAGGGCTATGGCAAGAGCACAGCCTATAAATAGATTTCTGTGCGGCAGTGAGTAGAGATCAGGATCAGAATCACTCAGAGCTGGGTCATCACCACCTTGCTATGTCATTTGAAGTGTAAATACTTTGAAACTGCTTTCTCCTTTAAAAATGAAGACACTGAGGTTTAATTCATTCACAGGGTCAATGTGAGGATTAAAGTGCCTCATCCATTGCTGGTGCTTAGTAAGTAGTATTTGTTTCCACTGCAGCCCACTCAGTAATTGCTAGTTCATTTTGGTGAAAGATGTTACCCTGTAGTAAGAGAGAACACTAATTCCAATTGGACATTTTATTACAAGTGCAGTGGAGAGTAATTAAAATCAAATATGTACTCTTATTTTGTTCTTTAATTGTTTCAGATATATTCATTTTGTTTTTATTTTAATTTATTGATGAGACTACTACAGATGTTCCTCATTTCCTCCCCCACCTATACCCCCACCCCTGCTTTATCTACCTCCACCCAGCCCCTGCCCCTCCTCCCTCTGCCCATCACCACACTGTTGTCTTTGTGCATGGGCTGTGCATATTTGTTCTTTGGCTAATCTCTACATCTTTTGTCTCCTCCATACCCCTCACCTCTGACCTCTGTCAGTCTGTTCCATGTATCCATGCCTCTGGTTCTATTTTGTTCATTAGTTTATTTTGTTCATTATGTTCCATATATAAGTAAGATTATATGGTGTTTGTATTTCTCTGTCTGGCTCATTAATTATAAATTTCAATACAGGAAAACCTATATGGAAGGCATGAGAATGTCTTGTATTCCTCAGCCCACTTAAAGCATCTTTTTAAAGGTAATTTGATTATGCTTGGTTTGAAGAAGAAACTGCCTCTTGGATAGGTATTGCTTTGATTTCTCCAAGGGGATTTTGCTGAAAAGTGAGCATAATCTCTTTTATCAAATGCAGAAACTCATTTAAAAATCTGCCTCTTTTATCCTTTCAAAAATGCCTTCTTTTACTCATCCACATAATGTTTTTTCTCCCTCAAATAGTCCCTAATTTGTTAGGAAAGGCTGAAGAAAAATGATTAGAAAATGAACTGTATTCATTTTCAGAATCTAGAAATCTGTTTAAGATTCATTTTTTATAATTACAGCTTACAGAGATAGCTTGTGAGAATAAAGGCTGAGTGTTTCCAATTCTCTTATATTTATAAAATTAGAAGAGAAAATGCCAAAATACTTAAATGAATATCCTTTTGTGAGGATTAAATTGATGAGTCAACAATTTTTATCAGCAGAAGAGAATTTTCACATTCAATTTATCAATGGACCTATTAACTTTTTACATTGTTTTAAAGTTGTAACTCTTAATTAGAAAAAGTTATCTTTTAAATTTTTTACTTCTAACTTTTATAAGTTGATTTCTAATCTTATAAGGCATCTTACATTTATAGTTTTTTTTAGTGAACAATCTAACAACAGGGTATTATCTTTATACCCACTCAGCAGATGGCTAGAAACTGAGTCACAGATGTAAGGAGTCTGTCTAGAATACACTTCAAACAAATAAAACAAATAGCTAGAATTTGAGCCTTCGTCTCTTGACCTCACATACCAAATTCTTTTCACTACCCACTTTAGACTTAAAAGACCTTGATTATTTATTGCATTGTGTGCCCACCATCCAAAGTCAAATCTTCTGTCACTATATATTTACAGATCTTGTATCATAGAAATGTACACTTGAAACCTATATGATGCTGTTAACAAATGTTAGCCCAATGAATTTAATCAAAACAATGTGTGTGGGTTTTTTTTTTGAAAGATCTTGACTAGAGTCCCACATCAGTTATTTCTGGGCTAGCAACTTTGGATAAATCAACTAACTTCTCTAAAGCTCAAGTATCTTTTCTTCAAATAGGGACAATGGCATCTAGCTTCTTCTCAAGGTTTTATAAAGAGCAAAGGATTTAAAGAATGTGAAAACACTTTGTGCTAGATTTTTGTTTTCCTGTTCTTGAAGTCAAACACTTGACACTTAAGTCATTAGATGTTGGGTGCCCAGCAATATAGAAAGAGCATGCCCAGTGGTGAGCCTTCAGTCTATAATCAAATCCATGTGTATTACTTCCTAGCTGTGCAATCTTATCCAAGTTCCTCATTTTCTGAGGCTCAATGTCCTCACCTGAAAAATTGACACATACAATAGATACTGGTCCATGATCAGTCATGGAACAGGGTATGGAATCTCAGAGGGAAGGTGGGGGAGGCTGGGTGGGTGGGAAGTAATCAACCAAGAACATTGTATGCATATACGCATGGCCCATGGCCACAGACAATGGGGCAGTGAGGGGAGGGGGGGCCTAAAGGGTTAATGGGGGTAAGGGGGAGATAAATGTAATACTTTCAACAATAAAGATTTACTAAAAAATAAAAATAAATTGACACTGGCACCAGAAAAACAACAAACAAAACAGAACAACCCACTATGGTAGTATAAATGCAGACCTTTATCAAACTTCAGACTACCTCCTGTCAATTCCCCTGCACGGGGTTAACAGCCTGCATCACCCACAGTCTCATCAGGCCCTCACACATGCAAGCACACCACACAACATTCTGTAAAAATATAAATAAATAAAAATACTGGTTCATGATCCATCCGTGATTTACTTTTTGTTGTTGTTAAAATGTCTATTACACAGATTTTAATTATATTCAGGATATTTGTTTGAAGAGACATTTAACACCTATTCAGCAAAGGCATATTTGCCTCCTTGAGTGTGTCCAAGTTTCATTTTATAACTGCAAATTCCATCTTCATGTTACAGACAGGTTGAGCAAATTAAAATAGAAATAATTCATATCCTTCTCGGTTCACAACAAAACACAAGAACATAACCTGAAATCCAAATAGATGATAGCAAGACCCCAGAGAGAAAAGATCTGCATGAAAATGAAACCTTTGCTCAGATGTAAAAGGAGGGAGAGAAACACAGAGGTTTTGCTTGCTGGGTGAAGGACTGCACCAGGTAGTAGACTTGGGCCACCTCAGGAGGTGGGAGACCTAAGAGCCACAGGAATGACTCAGGTGCTGTGAAAGGTCTCAGAGCACCTTGCTGATGTGAATTAGCTTCTTCCTTAGTCCCAGAAAAGAAAGCTACCTATGGCCAAGTTTGAGCATCAAAATATCCATTTACATTCTTTTAAAAAAAATGTATTGAGGTGACATTGGCTAATAATCTATATATAGAGAAGCCTAAGTGACCGTCAGACCATTTGACCGGTAGCTATGATGCGCACTGACCACCAGGGGGCAGGCGCTCAATGCACAGGCATGGAAACATGGAACAGACTGATGAATCTGAGGGAAGGGAGGACGGGGGAGGGCGGGAAGAGATTAACCAAAGATCTTATATGCATACTAGAGGCCCGGTGCACAAGTTCGTGCATCAGTGGGCTCCCTCAGCCTGGCCTGCAGGAATCGGGCCGAAACTGGCAGTCCCACATCCCCTGAGGGGTCCCGGATTGCGATAGGGCACAGGCCAGGCCGAGGGACCCCACTGGTGCATGAATCCCTGCACCGGGCCTATAGAATTATATAAATTTTAGGTGTACATGATTATAATCTGTTTTCTGTATACTCTATTGCATGCTTACCACCCAAAATCTACTTTCCTTCCATTGCCATACATTTGAACCCTTTACCCAATTCAGCCTCCCACCAACCCTCTTCCCCTTGATAAGCATCATTCTGTTGTCTGTATCAATGAGTTTGTTTATTTTGTTTTCTTTAGTTCATTTACTACTTTTTTGTTTAATATTTTGTTTTATATTTATATATGAGCGAAATCATAAGGTTTTGTATTATTTGATTCTCAAACATTCTGTCTTGCTAAAGCAGCACCTGATAAAATAGTAATTCTGTAAATACAGCAGCAGCCAGGATTTGTAACTTGCTATCACTCTCCCAAACACTTTGAGGGGACCTGACATTCCACCCATGAAGCCTGCTGACACTCTGGCAGAAAACAGGTCGCTTCATGAATCTGCGGCCCAGTTATTTCGGGTCAGCCACTTACCAGCAATGTGGCCTTGGGTGGGTCACTTACCCTTTATGGGCTTCAGTGGCCTTCTCTAGAAATCTCTGAGGTGGGGCTGAATATTGAATGTCTGCCAGACCCCTCCTGCCCTAATAGTCTCTGATACAACATAGGAACTGATAACAAAGACTCTCAAACTCAAACAAATGCAATGTATCCAATTCGGAATGCACTGACGTGCTGTTACTAGATTTAGCATATCTGTGGAAGAGGGGGAAAAAACACACAGTTTACTGGCAGCCTGGGTGAGTCAAAAGGCCAAGCTATTTTTGGTAAAGACCACTAAACTGGCTCAGGCATTTATATGCATTTTCTCAGCAATAGGACAAAGGCATCCTGCTCAAATTCCAGGGAAAGACCTACCTACACCTTTGTTGCAGTTCAGTAGTAAAATAAATATACTTAGCTGAATGCAGACGACATGCCAGTGAACAGTGTTTTTGTAATGTTGTTCGTTAGGCTCCTCAGTTTGCTGGTTGCTGTTTGTCAAGTGAACTAGTCATTAGGCAGGACTCACAGCTTCAGTAAAAGATAATGAAGCACTTTGGGACTCTTTTTGAAATGAATTCCTAAGTCATCACCTTGTGAAGACTTCGGTGGCCAGTGCTATGATCACCGTATATTGAGCTTGGAAGGTAACTTTGCAAACTAAAGTCAAACAGCGGTCTTTCTAGGACTCATAGATAATTAAAATAAACTAGAGGCCCGGTGCACGAATTTGTGCATAGATGGGATCCCTTGGCCTGGATGGCGATCGAGGCCTATCGGGGGGCTGGCTGGCTGGGGGAAGGGGCCACGGGAAGTTGGCTGGCTGCAGGAGGTTGGCCGTGGGAGCGCACTGACCACCAGGGGGCAGCTCCTGCGTTTAGCGTCTGCTCCCTGGTGGTTGGTGCGTGTCATAGCGACTGGTCAACCAATTGTTCTGGTCGTTTGTTCACAATGGTCATTTAGGCTTTTATATATATAGATAATAGCACTTTCCATTCATCCCCAACATGCTGTCATATCAGAACTGCTGATATTTGAGGGAGGCCAGCTCTGCGGAAGAGCTAATCCTAGGATGTAACGTACAACATGCTTACTATAGTGAACACTGCTATATGGTACTTTGAAAGCTGTTATGAGAATTGATCCTAAAAGTTCTCATCACAAGCATAAAAGCATTTTTTTAATATCTATATGAGCTGATGGATGATAAACTAAACTTATTGTGGTCATCATTCCATACGATCCTGTAAATCAAGTTATTATGCTGCACATCTTAAACTTACACAGTGCTATATGTCAGTTTTACCTCAATAAAGCAGAAATAAATTAATTACAAGGAATAATTAATTAGTTTTTTAAAAAGAGAGAGAGAGAGAGCTAATGCAACAGCTAGCATATTAATGAGGCAGCCAAAAAATTTACATTTAGAAGCAGGACATTTAAAACCAGTGCAGCGACCTGCATCTCAGCTCTACCTCCTTCACTGGCTTCGCTATCTCGGCAAGCGCCTACCTCTGGGAGGCTTAGTTCCCCAGTCCGTACAGTGGTCATAATAAAGTGACCCTAAAGACACACGAAGCACTCAGCACAGAGGCTAGCACACAGTAAGCACTCAATAAACACTGTCAATGTTATTAATCTACTGCTATAGTTGACTTTGAATTATATTTGGTATAATTGTATACTTTGTATTTTGTTTTAGGTCACTTGACAACCTTCCCCCAAAAAACACAGAAGTTCACTCACTTTTTAGCCCTTCTCTATTTTGCCACTTAAGATCCATTTTTTGCCATTTAGCATTCATTTTGCTATCCTCCAGATAAAAAGTTAACCAGATTTACCCTCAACTCCACTAAATATGAACCTCTGTAGACAGAGAGGCTGGGTCAAGCCACCTTTCAACCTGGAGGGGACTGAGAAATGAAGGCAAGGCTGAGAAAGCAGATGAAGGAAATGTAAAAGGAGCCGGCTGTTATAGGACCATGTCCACTATAGTGTCATGCTATAGAATCAGTGAGGCTCCTAATCAAGGTACCCCTAAAACCTCAATCTTGAAATGTCCAATTGTGTAAGCTAACAAATTTTCTATGTTGATTGAGCCAGCTTGAGATAGAGCTTATGCTACATGTGAAAGAACAACTCCTAACTATTAGGCACTTGTTAAAAATGCAACCCCCATGACCTACTAAATCCTTCTTCAAGAGTGGAGCTGAGGAGTTATGAAACTTGGACTGGGGCCCCAAGTGATTCTCCTTCCAAACCAGTGGGATGGACTCAATCGTGTGTCCGTGCCCCCAAATTTGTATGTTGAAGTCCTGACCCCCCGTTGAAGAACGTGACTGTATTTGGAATAGGGTTTCCAAGGAAGTGTTTAAAGTTAAATGAGGTTTAGGGTGGGACCTCCTCCAATATGACTGGTGTCCTTATGAAAAAAGGAGACTAGGACACAGACGCATACAGAGGGAAGAGTGTGTGAAGATACAGGGAGAAGGTGGCCATCTACAAACTAAAGACAGAGCCCTCAAAGGAATCAACCCTGACAACACCTGGATCTGGGACTGGAGAAAATAAATTTCTGTTGTGTAAGCCACCCAGTCTGTGGAGCTCTATGATGGAAGTCCTAGGAGACAAATGTAATCAGCTTTGAATAACATGAATTCTGGAACTCCTCATCCTACACTAACATTTGTTCTGTAACCTTCCACACAAGCAATCCTGCAGCCTCTGAATCTCTGCAAAGGGAACTCACAAAATTTCAGCATGGCTCTAGCCAGTTTGGCTCAGTGGACAGAGCATCAGCCTGTGGACCAAAGGGCATATGACTAGGTTGCAGGCTCCTCCCTGGCCTGGGCCCTCACATCGATGTTTCTCTCTGTCTTTCCCACTCTCTTCCACTCTCTCTAAAAATAAATGGTAAAAAATATCCTTGGGTGAGGATTAACAAAAAAATAAAATAGAATAAAAAATAAAACAATGTTTAGAATGTTTAAAAAAACATTTTAGCATGGTCCCTTCCAATTTGGAACTGTTCTCCCTGTGAGAAAATTTTCCTTACTTTGTACTGAAATTCATATTATCATAACAATTAAAGTTCATAATGGTAACACCAGAACCCTAACATTCTAAAGTGGTCCCAGAGCAGTCAAAGACAACATTTTACTCACCGAAAGTTTAAAGTTACATATATTATTTGCAGTATAATGTTTGATGTGACTATTCTAGCTTTTAATTAATTTCAGAAGTTGGATAATATTATCAATTATAACTAGCACTTTCACTTTACTGATCATTCTGGATCAAAGATAGTTTATCATAGTTTCTAAAAGTAGATGGAGATAAAAATACTGTGTGAAGTTTTCCTCCCCAAGAGATTTTGAACTTGTGAAGTGCTATCAACAAATGATAAAATCTCAATAGGTTGGCTTCACGGTCCTTTCTGAGGTCAGATCCTTTCGCTTGAGAAGAAACTGTTTGCATACAGATTTCTATCTGCACATCACATGCTGTCTATTCTGATAAAGTTATAGGCAACACTGCGGTCAGAAAGTGGTATTTTAACTGTTTTATTTAAAACAGTGCTACCAACTCTTTTACTAAAACAATGATCATTTTGGACAGGTACTGTCCAGTGGAATTGTTTAAACTAATTCAATTACCTGTATAATTGACCCCCAAAGCCTTTTCCTTTTAGGAAAGATATTTCTCAGTTTAAAGCAAAAACTGACAGTCAGGCTAAAGATGAAAAAAAGGTTCTTTCACTTCAACTGACTCTATTGAAATTCATATTAATCGTGACAACAGGAACAATACCAATACCTTACACCTATTGATTGCTTACTGTGATTCCAAGAAGACTTTGTGTGTTGTCTCATTTAGTACAATTATCCATTAAGATAGGCTGTATTTACTACTTGCATTTTACAGATGCAACTCAGAGTTTAATAACTCAAAATCACATACTTCAGTTGGTAGCAGAATCAAGTTTCTTACCAAGTTTCATTTGCCTTTAAAATCCTGCTCCCAACCACTGTGCATCCCTCAAGGAAAATGTATAGACAGAAGAAAGAAAAATTCATCCTCTAGGCAACATCTGGAAAACACCTGTAAAACAGTGATTTTAACACCTGCCTGTTGAGATTTTTAGAAAGATAAAATATAAATGTAATTTATCTGGGTGTCTGGCCATAGTTCCTGGCAGAATTTTCTCAAGTGCTTTATAAATGTCAATTTTCCCTCTTTAAGCAATATTTACTATGTATTTCCAGGGCACTGAACTGAGCCGCACAAGAAAACCTATTTGCTCCTGCCTTCCTGGAGTTTATATCCAAGTGTAAAGGCAAAAGTCAGTAATATGAAAAGGTTACAAAATAATCGATTTCAATGAGTGCGTAGAGCCAGGGCTTTGTCTCCAGACTCCAGGGGATTTGCATTCTGTCTCCATCATTTGTAAAATCTTGTTCTAGTGACTTTCTCTCTCAAGGTCTCAGCATCCTTATCCATAGAATGCACATCTACCTCATGGGGTTGATATGAGGATTTTAATAGATATTCTTTGTTGGTATTAATTTATACCAGGGAGGACTGTGAGAAATTTGCTTATTGTATCTCATTCAGTTCTTACCATCCTATATAATAAAAGGGTAATATGCAAATCAACTGAACGGCAGAACGACCAGACGCTATGACATGCACTGACCACCAGGGGCAGAAGCTCAATGCAGGAGCTGCCCCTGGTGGTCAATGCGCTCCCACAGGGGGAGCACCTTTCAGCCAGAAGCTGGGGTCATGGCTGGCGAGTGCAGTGGCAGTGGCAGGAGCCTCTCCCGCCACTGACGCTCCCCACACTCCCCAGGCCTAAGATGGCAGTCGGACATCCCCTGAGGGCTCCCAGACTGTGAGAGGGTGCAGGCCAGGCTGAGGGACTCCCTGAGTGCACAAATTTTGTGCACCAGGCTTCTAGAGACTTGATAAAAAGGTATTAGTTCACCATTCTCAAGTTGAAGTAACCAAGACACAGGGAGGTAGATTTTTTCTTTTAATCCTTACCTGAGGATATTTTTTTCTATTTGTTTGTTTATTTATTTATTTATTTATTTATTTATTTATTTATTTTAGAGAGAGTGGAAGGGATGAAGGGAGAGAGAGAGAGAAAGAAAGAGAAAAACATCAAAACATAAATGTGAGAGTGACACATCGATTGGTTGCCTCCTGCATGTGCCCCAACCAGAGTCAGGGATTGACCCTGTAACCAGGTATGTATCTTGACCAGGAATCAAGTCTGCCACCCTTTAGTTAGTGAAAAGGCTGACGCTCTAACCACTGAGCACATAAATGGCACATGGCCAGTTGTGGTACAGTTGACAAGCCATTCTAGGCAGTGTGGCTTCACTGCCTAGTCTCTTAACACACTACACAACACTGATTTCTAGATTATAAAAAATATATGTGAAGTTCCAGAAATGTTTTACATGCTCCAAAAAAGCATATTTATTCTATTATAGACATGCACCCCTTGACAGAGATATATTCTGGGCAACGCATCATTAGGCAATTTCATCATTGTGCAACCATCACAGAGTGCACTTACACACACCTAGATGGGATAGCCTACTACTGTAATGGCATGTGCTATGCTTTAACTAGTATATGACTGGCAGTGCAGTAGGTTTGTTTACACGCGAGCATTCCCCACAAACACGTGATTCATGTATTATGCTTTAGCATTCCAATGCCCAAAATGTCACCGGGCAATAGGAATTTTTCAGCTCCATTATAATTTTATGAAGCCTCCATTGTACTGGTGTATGTGATTCGTTGTTGGGCACATGACTGTATCAAAGTGTAAAAATAAAAACAAATTAATTAAAAATTATTTCTTAGGCTGAAGGGAGAGGATGGAAAGGTGTCCAATATGTGAAAATGATAATGGCTTTAAGTACGTTGAGCAGCTTCATGCTTTTTTCATGCCCTAAAAGAGAGAAAGCTCTAAGTCTATAAAACTGATGGCATTTTCTGCTTCTTAGTGTCATTTCAAAAAATGACTTCTGACTTGATGACTTTTCTCACTAGCTCTGGACCACTGAGCGTGCTTTTCTAACAAAGGTCCACAGAGAAATCATGCGTGGCTGATGTGACTGCCTTGAAGTTCTCAGTGGCTAATCTGCCTTGATGTGGTTCCTTTCATGTTTTCACATGGCACTTGTGGTACATGAGTGGGCATGAGGTCCTCGGGGTCATATTGCACCCATTTGTTTTCTCTTCAAAATGAAGATTGTGTTTAAATGAAAAATTGTGTTTCTGGAACAAATTATTTCCCTTTGAAGCTCTATCTCCTAACGTGACATTTGAAGGTTTTGTGGAGAGAAATAGTTTGTATTTTTACATATTCCTCCATGTTAATTTTGCCCTTTTATTTATGGCAGAGAATGAGAAATTCCAATCCATCCTCCTTTTTAAAAAAAAAAAAATATTAAGAAAAAATCTAGACAGAGAGGCTTGTAGTTTTTAAAAATAATTTTCCAAGTTATATAAGCTATACAGTGAGTCCCTATTCTTGAGTTTTACATACATATTTTGGTAATTAAATAATAGACTTACGATGTTTTAGAAGAGAAAGGAATACCTATTAGGATTGTGGGCATTTATGAGAGCCACATTTTGGCAGGCTCAATTGTCAAAAGATGTCTTAAAACAGGATACTGATCAGTGAGAGGAGGGTGCAGTACTTAAAAAAAAATAAGAGCATGACAAGTCACTGGCAGACTTGGTGTCTGGTAGGGAGCCACATTCTCATAGGTAGCATCTTCTCCCTGTGTCTTTTATAAAAAAACTAATCGCTTATAAAAGTCTCGACCATCATGACTTAATCACCTCCTAAAGGCCCATCCCTTAATACCATCACCTGCCCTGACCAGTTTGGCTCAGTGGATGGAGCATCGGCCTGCGAGCTGAAGGGTCCCAGGTTCGATTCCGGTCAAGGGCATGTACCTTGGTTGTGGGCACATCCCAGTAGGAGGTGTGCAGGAAGCAGCTGATCGATGTTTCTCTCTCATCGATGTTTCTAACTCCTATCCCTCTCTCTTCCTCTCTGTAAAAAGTCAATAAAATATATTTTAAAAAAATACCATCACCTTTGGGATTACTATGTCAACATATGAATTGAGAGGGATGTAAATATTCTACCTACAGCACATGGTCTTCATAACCATCATCAAAGACATGAAAAGGCAAGCCACAGCCTGGAGAACATATTGACTACACACACAGCTGACAAAGGATCAGCATCTAGAGTATATAGAGAACACTTACAACTTAATTATAAGTTGCAAATCCAAATTTTTTAAATAGGCAAAAGATTTAGCCAGATGCATCACTTAAAAAAAGATATTTGAATGGTTAATAGGCAATGAAAGATGCTGCTCAACATCATTACTCATCAGACAAATGCAAATTAAAACCCCCACCAAAATGAGAAATCTCTAATAACCATTAGAATAACTAAAATAAAAATACTGATAATACCAAGAATTTGAAGCTCTCGTACATTGCTGGAAATGTAAAAGCAAACAGCTGCTTTGGAAAACAGTTGAGCAGTGTCTTATAAAGTTAAACATACACTTATCATATGACCCAGCAATTGTACTTCTAGGAATTTACCTAAGAGAAATAAAAACATATCACACACAACTTCTACATGAATTTTCATGGCAGTGCTTTCCCCCCTATAATAATAATAATAATAATAATAATAATAATAATAATAAAACAACTAGAAATAACTCAAATATCCAATAGCTAGGGAGAAGATAAATACTGTGGAACATCCATACTAATGAATGCTACTCAGAAATAAACAGGAGCAAACTACTGATATGCAAAACGATGATGAATCTCAAAACTATCATGCTAAGTGAAAGAAGCTAGACATGAAAGAATGCCTATTTTATAATTTCTTACATACGAAGGTCTACATAAAGCAAATCTACTATTTATAGATGAGACAAACATCAGATAATGGTTGCCTGGGACCAGAGTGGGGAGACTGACTGAGATCAGGCACACGGAAACTTTCTTGGGTGATGTATATATTCTATATCTTGATTCTGATGATGGTGACATGAATGCAGACATTTTTCAAAACCCATTGAACTGTACACTAAAATGTGTGCATTTTATCATATGAAAATTAAATCTCAGTAGAGCTGATTTAAATAAAAACAATAGTCTGGGGAAAAATACAAATGGTTATCTTGGAAGAGATGGGGTGTTTTAAGGAAAAAAATGCTTTTACCTAATGCTTGATAGACTTCCATGTACTGCATACATATTCAACTGGTTCTGCGATGCCTTGAATGATAAATAATATTAAGAGTGATCTTGGGAGAATATAAGTAAAAATGTCCTGAAAACTGGAATTTTTTTAATATGATATTTGAAAACTTTCCAAATTTTCTGATTTGATAAAATGGGAAAGTCTTCTATAACATTTGAGAAGTTTGACACCATATTGACTTAGTACAATTAGCCTTATTACAACTCCCTTTGATAAAAATGGATGTTCTGTGATTTCTCTTGAAATACCTCAATTATGAAAACAGAAATTAAAACTACAATCAAATATTTATTACAATGGATAAAACAATGAAGTGGGTTCTATCTTTGCCTCAATGTTGTCTAGATATATGAACTTGGAATGAGTTGCCTCCATGCAACTGCATTTTGTAATTTGTAAATCAAAGGGAGGCTTATATGTCCAGGTTCCTCCAGTTCTTGAATCTCTTAATTGCCCTAACTAGAGACTGGGATTCCATGCTCGGCCCTAGAAAAATTTCTGGAACCATAAGAGGGCAGCATTCCATTTACACAATTTCCTGCCAGTGCTCAGTACACTGAAATAACAGGACTTGGAGGCTGGCATAGCATTTGCTAGTTTTAACCCCCTTAGCACTATGTTAAGAAAAGTAATTTGTCGAGTTTAAGTATGAATATATACATTTATCACAACTGGAGTCAAAGGAGAGTCATGTTACTATTTCCTTGGTTATCAGGCTTCCACTTATATTGAATAGACTATTCTTCAATCTCATCAGTGTTGTGACATATTAAAACACACTTGTCAAACCAGCTAAGTGGGGATGCTTAGGGCCAGGATGCAGATTTATAAAAAGATATTTTCCTATGGATTGTGTGTAAACTTCAGAGTACATAATTACAACTAAATGTTCAAAATCAGTTTTAATGTCCTACATCAAAGTCACATTTCAGCAACAAGAGGTGACATGGGACAATAAAAGAGTCATCCTTGGACGAGAATTTACTTGGATCTTATCTGGTGCTCAACACATTTTTAAAGAAATGGAAGGCTTAGAAACCTTAAAACTACTATTAAGGCATTTACAATTATTTAAAGAAACTGTATAATTGATGAAAGATAGATTCCTTGACAATAAGAAGACTTTCAATTATTTGAATCAGTGTTCTAATTGTTAGCCATGTTATCCGCTTTATAAGCCCATCATCTATCAAGGATAGACAACCCCGGAAGCTTGCTCAACTCAAGGTTACGATAACAAATTCATGGTTTACAGAACTAAACATTCTCTTCTCCCTCTTCTGGCCTCAACCTTGGTTCATCCTGGTCACACATCTCAATCTGGGTTTGGAATGTCCCCTATGTCTCCACTTGACATTCAGTTCATACTACTACGCAATGTTGAAGTATCTTATCACTCTCTTAGGAAATCACCTCCATCTTTCACTGTTAGAGAAAAAGAATGTTCAATCATTTGGAAAAGAAAGGTCTAAGTACTGGGAAATTGAGGAAACTTCACTAATTATTAGCTATGTCTTTGACAAGGACAATCTGTCACCTGTTGGCTTATAAGGGATGTATGAAAGAATTCACTTGACTTGCTTCAAATCACTGTGTATATTATTCATTAGAGTATATGTTGTCTTATGATAATAGAGTGAATGTGAGCAAATGAACAACACAATGATTCACATTGCTTTTCTACAAAAACAAAAAACAACAGCAAAGAAATATAAAAACATTTACACCAGAAATAGAGAAACTAGGTTGGCCAAAATTACCCATGAGATAACACAGCAGAATTTATAAGTTGAGGGGATTTAGAAATGCTATATAAGTTTGTAACTTCCTACAAGACCAGAGCAAAGTCATATCTCAAAATGAAAAAATGTCATTTGATTACAAATGCTATTTTCTAATTATACTCTGACTCCATTTTAATATTCAAAATCAGCTCTGATGTAGTGTTAGGATGTTAATAAAATGTAAATTGCTTGTATCCTGACCTTCTGTTTTATTGTTTCTCTTCAGCTTTTATTACAGAATTGTTATTGCTATGGAAATGTTAACTTCCTGTTTATAGTAATTCTGGAGCCCTGAAGGGCATGGAAGTTGGCCAGTTTAGGTTTTATTAGACAGCTACTGAGAGAAAAATGTCTTCAGTATTTGTGTGTTGTTTTGCTGCAGTTCACTAAATGAAAATTTGTCCATTAAAAGTTAACTTTGTGGTCAATGCCACAGAAATGTCTCCCTTTTCTCCCAGTAACAAACTATAAAACTTAAGCTCATTTAGGTTAATTTCAAAGCTCCATAATTGCTGCAGCTAAACAAATATGAACTTGAATATAACCATTCTCAAAATGTATGTGCCTCCCTGCACTATGGAATGATCACAATGGGTAAGACCAATGACTTTTCTAGATGAGTTTCATCATGGCTGCCACCCTCTGGAAGAAGATGATAGTGAAGAGTTTGAGGATTTGGCTTTTCAGGTTCATAAATTTGATTCTGTAAGTGTCCCTACATTTTAGCTGTAAAGCTACCTTATATACAGGAATGTCACTTTACTAATTAGTAAGGAAGATATTGAAAACAGCGAGAATGAACAAGTCTAGTGATCAGAACACACATGTCTAATAACCCTCCTTTCTGGACTTTCCTAGGAACCAGGCAATTAGAAAACTGAGTTAGTGATAGACAGCTACTTGATGAGATAGCAGTTAAGGGACTGAGTGTCCTTCAAGGAATTTCATCTTAATTAAAGGAAAATGCAGCTCTCTCTAGCGATCAGAACATAATACTTTGGTCTTTGCTTTTGGATGATTAGAGGCTAATCATTAGAAGAAATCTGAACTCTTTTTTCTCCTTCTGATGTACTTGTATTTATCCTAATTTACCCTTTATTTTACCAACTATATCATTTTATATATATTGCATGAACAAAATAAACAAAGTCCTTGCTCCATGGAACATTAATTTTAGTGGTGAAAAGCAGTCAATTAAATGTGGCATATCATACTTTAAGTAGTTAAAAAATAATATTGAGAATAAAAATAAAGAAGGGGAATAAGGCAGAGAACAATGAAGGAATTTCTGTTTGGAGATAGCATGGTCCAGAAAGGCCTCTTTCAGAACATGATGTTGAAGTAAAAGCCTGAATTAAGTGAAAGGTGGACAGGTCACAGATGTATCTGGGACAAGATGACTTCAGGCACAGTGAATTACAGTGGAAAGGCCTTGAGATGGGACAGTGTTGGGTGGGTTTGAGGAATTAGAAGAAGATACAGGGAGAGTGGTTTAAGATGTGAATGGTGCAATGCCATTGTGAAGAATCTGGAGTCTATTTGAATTAAATAGGAAAGAACTGGAAGGTTTGAAATAGAGTTATGGCATGAGCTGATTCATGCTTTAAAGTATTTCTTTGACCACCGCATGAAAAATAAACTACAGGAGGATGTAGTTGGCAACTTCTCAGATGGCATCCAATGGTCCCTGCTTTCTGATATTCATGCTTTTGGGTGTGGGCAAAATCTGTGTCTTGTTTTAACCAACAGAATATGGTAAAGGTGGTGAGATATTGCTTCAGTGATTAGGTTATACTAAACTATTACTTCCATTTGGCTAGAAGCCTCTCTTTATTGCTCTCTTGACTTGTGCATTTTGGTGAAGCAAGAAACAATGTTGGAGAAGTCCATAAGGCAAAGGAATGTGGATGAAGGTAGCCTCTGTCCAGCAACCAAAAAGGACTGAGACCTTCTGTCCAACAGCTCTTCAGGAACTGACCTTGTCTATAATCATGTAAGCATGGAAGTGAATCTTTCTCTAGTCACACCGTTAGGTGATTGCAGTCTTGTTGGATTCCCTGAAGTGAAGCAGAGGACCCAGATAAGCTGACTCACAGAACTATTGGATAATAAACATATGTTGTCTTAAGCCACATTGTGGTGATTTGTTATTAATCAATAG
Organism: Myotis yumanensis; assembly: GCF_028538775.1. Lineage (NCBI taxonomy): Eukaryota > Metazoa > Chordata > Mammalia > Chiroptera > Vespertilionidae > Myotis > Myotis yumanensis. The sequence continues at coordinate 29,908,858 of NW_027223766.1, forward strand.
GTAACTAATATAGGAAAATAGCTGGGAAAACAGAAAGCTAGAGCTGTGACCTAGGTGAGAGGCATCAGTGACCAGGAATAGGACTGCAGTAGTGACTATGCTCGGAAGTAGATGGATTCTGAAGGCAGAGCTCATAGTCTTGCTCATGTACAAAGTGTGGACTATGAGAGAAAGAAAGGAATCGAGGATAATGGCAAGCTTTTTAGCAAGAGCAACTCAAGTTGTTTACTGACCTAGGGAAGACTAGAAGAAAAGGGTTTTATGGTTTGTTTCTTGTTTTATTTTGTCTTTTGGGAAATAAAAGGTTGGAAATAAGAGTTCTATCTTGGATGTGCCAAGTTTGAGAAGACTACTAAACATTTCCAAGCAGGTATTAAGCTTAGAGTTCAGAAGGCCCAGGTTGGGTATACAAATCTGGAAATCACATGACTCATTCTCATATTCCTCTTTGGGAGGTGGTAAGAGCAGGTACCCCCAACCCGGGAGAGTAAAGAAGAACACAGAGCATGGAACGATCTCTTTACTCAACTCCTTTAGGGCCAAAGATTGCGTGAAACCAGGAGAAGTTACAGAAAAGTCCTCAAATGTCACTACTTAGTGTCTGGTTCCTTCCAATTTGTGGTTTGACTGGGTTGAAAATGAAGATAAACAAATAAATGAGTGGCAAAGTCAAAAAAGTTTGGTCTTAAACTCAGCATAATTTTTTACTAGTATACTCAAGAAAATATGGCCACCAAGGGATAAAAAGTTTTGAATCACTGACCAGATGGCACTTGATGAGGAAGGAGTAGGAGGTAGAATCATGGTATTAGAAACAAACAAATACATTCAGTTTGACCAATACTTGAGCTATTAAGGGGATGAACTTGGAGTGGGTTTAGGAAAGAGTAATGTAGGAGTTAATTCTAAGGTAATAGAGGTCAGAAGTATGGCTTCAGGTGGGAGTGTGGGATCCATGTAGCTGAAAGCTTCTGATGTAAATCTCTCTGAGAATTTTTTTATTGTAACATGTAGATGACACTCTGGTGTTTACTTACTGAATAAGGTTCCAAGAGCTTCCCTAGAGGGTTGTTACATTTCGTTGTCAGAAGTCATTAGGAGATAAGGACAAATATATATGAAATTATTTCAAAACACTAATGGAATATCTTCTCTGCTTTATGAAGCAAGATTGCGTCATCTTTAGCATGTCACTTTAAAGGAGTGCTATATGGGCTTTTCAATAACTCAAAGCATTCCAATGTTTTGGTTTACTTTCATGCAGATCCCCAAGGTACCCCACACACAAACATCCATCTTCAAGAATGTCTTACAAGCATATATTAACTCACTTAATTCTTATAATAACTCTACAAGGAAAAATATCTATTTTTAATAGTGATATTGAGGTACAAAGAGGTTAAGTAACCTAATAGTTAGCAAGTGCGACCACTGGAATTTTTAACCCAGAATATCTGACTTCATTGTTCCATTGCTCTCACTACATTATTGTCACAGGCTTAATATTTGTGTCTCCCCAAAATTAACATGTTGAAGTCTTAACCCCAATGTGATGGTATTTGGAGGTAAAGCCTTTTGAAGGTAATTAGCCTTAGATGAGGCCATGAGAGTAGAACTCCAATGATGGGGTTAGTGTCCTTATAAGAAGAGGAAGAGACACCAGAGCTTTCCCTCTCTGCCATTTGAGGACATAGCAAGAAACTGACCATCTGCAACCCAGGACATGAGACCTCACTAGAACCCAACCCTGATGACACCTTGATATTAGACTTCCAAAGGCTTATTTCAGGTCACCTGGGGACTCTGAACCACATCACCCTCACTTTAGGACCCCAAGTGGATGCAGAGGCCACAATCTGGAACACTGATGTGGCTGAACAGACAATGAATCTGTGAATCTAACACTGGCTCTTGCAGACTTCCTCCCAGAAGTGACACGTATCAGTTTTCCTTCTATTTCATTAGCCAAAGTCAGTCACTTGGCCACCACTCTTACTCCAATGAGGGTGAGAAAGTTCAATCTCACCTAGAAGGAGCAGAGAACCAGAGTATTTGTGAACATCTCTATGACTATCATCCACATATTTGTTTGCTTATACTTTATAATTCAGCTGGAACGTAGACACTATTATTGGTCCCACTTTTTACTTAAGGATCTCCAGGCGTAGGGTGGTTAACTGAGTCAATTAAGGAAATCAAATGGTGGACCCCTGATCACTTCACCAACCTGGTGAACCTTGCTATCCTCGGAGTCTGGCAAGCTCTGTAAGGGGAGACACAGTAACGTCTCAAGGATGTCTAGGGCCAGATTCCTCACGGGGTTGCACTTGAAAGCATTCAACCAAACCTCATAGACTGGCGCCGATGCAAGCAGTGCCTCTTTCTCTTTGTGGGAAGAATTTGCTATTTCTGGAACAGGATGACAGCTACTTATTTAAAGCATTATATATCTGTCATCATCCCTTCCATGGCTATTTCTAAAAGCTATCCAGAAAAGGCAATTTATTTATTTGCTTATGGTAGATAATATTCATGGAAATTATTATGAAGTCCATATTTATAACAAAACTATTCTGTGCATAACAAATTTTAGCAGCTCAGACATCAGAGGATTGCAAAAATTAGTCTGTGGCTCACATGTTTCTTTCTACGTAGACAGAGAAAAGTATTTCCTGAATGCTGAGATTAGGATGTGGACTTAGCTTGTTGGGGATGAAACATCAGTTGGTTAATGACCTGCAGACTATTTCTGTGGAATAAAATGAGCTTGCTAAAAATAAAATTGTTGGACTATAACACTGTCACAAACCTTTGAAGTGATCAGAGGACACTATCAACTTTTTAGATAATTTACTAGAGCGGGTAAAATAGCCACAGAAACCTACTCCAGCCAACTTGCATACATGAGGGAATTTATCATAAGAACCTAGTAGTTCAAAAATCAAAAGAAAGTGAACTACCAACCCTCTGGAAGAAATCAAAACAGTGCAGCTCTGGGAATCAGGTGCAGCCCCATTAGAATTCATGATCTCCAAATATCTTTCTTCTGGGCATTGGGCTGGAGTCGGGGGGTGAAGTGGAGGGGGTTCTCTCCACTCCAGATTCTATTCCCAGGATCCTGGGAGACATGTTCAGAAAGGTATAGTATGGATCATATGCTCACAGTGCCTGGCAAATGTTAGCAGCTCAATAAATTGTTGAACCAGTGAATAAATGAGTGACGAATCCCTCTGGGCCTTAACATCACTCAATTAAAAAAAAAAGAAAGAAGATAGAATTTGATGATCTCTGAGGTCTTCTTTTAGTCCCTATGCAATATTCTTTTTGTTGTTTTAGTCTGAAGACAATTTTTTGGCTCTCTGTTTTGTTTATACTTGTGAGAAAAGCAAAGGAAGTTTTTTTAAAAAAATGTTCATGTGTTCTTGTATATATAGTTAATTTTTAAAATTGACCTAATGTATGTAGTACCCTCTTCTGCTTCTGTGTTATGAGTTTCCATGTGTAATCAACTGACACTGAGTACTTTATTAGGGTCTTACTGACTTTTTTCCATCGCCTGGGGCCATCTTGCACTCCCTCCCCACCCCCTCACCCCCCCCACCCCCGTTTTTTGTTTTGTTTTGTTTTGTTTTCATTAGAACCCCACACATGCTATTTTCAGTAAACCTTCATTTCCTAGGATCTGGTCTTTTTTCCATTGAAATCAGACTTTTCCCTGATTTGCTTTTAGATTATATAAATGTTGCCAAATTAGACATGGTTTTAAAAAACCACCACTACCTCTCCTGATGTTGAATTAGTATTTTAGTTTAGCCACCTAGGAGAGAAATATCAACAGTCACTCATTCAAGTGACATACTTTAAAAATTTTTCACCCAGTCATGGCCTGGAAATAATAAACTGATTTTGCTATTCACTTGAGACCTGACATTGATTTTTCCATTTCCATGACAATGATCCTACAATCAACAAATATCAGATGAATCCCTACAATTCAAAAAGCAAAGGATTGTGCCAGGGCCTGAGCTTGAGATCCATTAATAACTCCCCACTCTTTCTTTTCCTGTTTTGAAGACAGTTGGAGGTTTACCCAGCAACCACACTGTTCACTGCTTCTCCCCTTAGCACACAGAGAATCTGTTATCCAATAAGGAGACTGTAAATGCCAAGGATATACTTTCCCAGACTCCCTTGCATTTAGACTATGGGCATGTGCCCCAACCATGGCCACTGGGACCTAAAGGGCAATCTGCTTAGACTGGAGTGAGAAAGAGAGGAAATAGGACAAAAACATGGTTGTTTTCTGTGATCAAAAGGATTTTGAGAAAAGTTGCCTTTTTTAAATACAACTGTTTAAGATACTATGCCAAGAAATTTAGCAGCTATCATGCAATTATGAAGGGAAAAATTTAAGAACAAAACCCAATATTCTCAGAAAGATCAGAATAGCATATAGATGCTTACTTTCTTAGAAATAACTTAGGTTCTCAAAGCTTCCTCTCAAATACAAAGCAACAGTGTCTAGTTGATGTGATCACTTGCCCCATCAGTTGGTGGGAGGCAGAATTCAGTGCCTTTACTAAAAGATGGGCTTTAGGGAAGACAATGATAACGGTTGAAAGTTTAAAAGCAGAGGGAAGACCTGGCTGGAGTTGCTCAGTTGGTTAGGTGTCATCCCATGCACCGAATGGTTGCCTGTTCAATTTCAGGTCAGGGTACATGCCCAGGTGGTGGCCTCCATCCCCGGTAGGGGGCATGCAAAAGGTAGCCAGTCTATGTTTTGTTCTCACATCTATGTTTCTGTCTCTTCCTCTCCTTATCTCTCCCTCTAAAAATCAATTTAAAATCTTTTTTTTAAATGGAATTCTATGTTGCATATATTGAAGCATATATTAATGCACCAGACTCCTCCTCAAAATCATAAACACCTTAAATGGACATATGGTGTGTGTTTTTTCTTTCTTACCTCTTAATTCCTCCAGTGCAATGCAGAAAGTTTAGCAGCTTAGCACATAGTAGTTCCTCAATAATTGTTTGTTAAAAAGGGCTGATAGTTATAGGATTTAAAAGTTAAAGCTCACTAAGTCCTTAGAGATTCTCTAATATAAGATTCTAATTTTACAGGCAAAGCTGATGAGGACCAAAGAGTTTATAAAACTTTTTAAATCATAAAATAGGGGCAAAACTAAAACTACGATCCAGGCCTACTGTCTCCTAATCCAGTGTTCTTTCTATTCTACAGAAGAAGGAACACATTAGTAATCTAGGTGGACAAAAAGGATATCTGAAAAAATATAACCAAAAATGCAAGCAGATACAATAAGTGCCATGCATTGTTGCAAGATGGGAGAAATGTTTTGGTCTAGGATGGTCAAGATTGACTGGTATATGTGCCAGGTAATAAATACAATAGTTTGGATTCTTGCATTCATTGCCATCATTGTTCTGATATCAGATTGGAGAGGCCCTCTCTGACTTTCCAGTCTAAATTTGGAAACCACCTCATTTATTCTCTCCACAGCACCTTCAATATTTTCACTTCTCCCAACTTCCCCATGTGACTTTGCACATTTATTTATGTGCTTATTTGTCTGTTTATTTAATTTGCACCTTCTCCAGGTAGGCAAAGACTATGTGTATTATATTCCTCACTCCCACAAATACTGACACATAGTAGGCAATCTACATCCAGTCAGTCATTAACTTATTCAATGACATACCAAGTGGTGGGGCTATAAAGATGAAAAAGGCAAACAAAAGCTGTATTTTCCTAGAGAGCTTATAGTCTACTGAGGGAAAAAAGAAAATAGGCAATATAAGCAAAATACTGTATTTTTAAAGAACTTCAGATGTCATCAATTTAAAGATGCACTATTATTATGTAATCTTATATTAATTATATTATATATCTTAGAATTGATATAGTATATTGTACATTAGATAATGACAAATGTTATAGTAAAAACAAAGGTATACAAGATGTATTAAGAGAGATTTCTTTGAATTAATGAATGAATTAGATTTTAACTAGGCATGGAGAGATGAGGAATATCAGAGACATGGGTAGTTATAAATAATTGGTCTATTAATCAAGAACCAACCTTGTATTCACATAGTATTTAATAACTTTAGTGGCAGGTATATCCAAAACCCAGACTCATAATCATTTTTTGTGTGGACTCAAGCAATTTTTGAGTCTCAAATTCCTAATTTGGAAAATGGGTATTATGAAATATGATATTAGAAATAATATATGTAGAAAATCCTTGAACTTAATGGATTCAACAAATGGTAACTTTTGTTACCCTTATTATTTTACTCAGTAATTCCTGAATTAAATTCTAGTTGATTTCCTGTTTGTTTATTTGTTTGCTTGTTTGTTTGAACTGTTGGACCATCACCTTGACTTGCCAGTTCTGTGCTTTTCCCCACTCTATGAACTCTGTGCTTGTCATTTGCACCTTTAGTTTCAGTGTGTCACTTTTCTCTCTCCTCTGCTACACTGAAAATTCCTTGAGCATGACTTCATCACATCCATAATATGCATAGTACAGTGCTTGACACCTAGAAGGTTCTGATAATATTTGTTGACTGAATGTAAGAACAAATGTACTGAATAAAGGGCCTCCTAGGTAAAGAGAAAGTTTTCATTAAAGTCCTGGTGAGGAATGCTGTAGGCATCCATCCATTCACTCAACAACACTTCTTTTGAGCGCTAATTGGCACTAGTTTCAAGAGAAGACTACTGCTCCTTGGAATACACAGGAATGGCTCATGGAATTCATAGGTCAGTACTCATCTTGGGCTCTCCCAGTCAAACTAGTTAATCTTTTACCACAGCAGTTACTGCTTTAAGTTTCATTTGGATGTATTGCCCCAGAAGTCCCTTCCCATGGTAAGCTGTTCAACTTTATAAAGCTCTAAAGAGAAGGCAAATGCTTCTCAACATTTTCATATGGGTGCCGGAATTTACATCCATCACTGCCCTGTGGGAGCGTTGGCTTGTAGAAAATACAAAACAACAGGGGGATGATTGGTTTCCCTGCCTCATTTAGACAAGTATGCCATGGAGAGTATAAGCTCAGCTGTAGCCCCACTAGCTCACATGCCAACCTGTAAAGTCATTTCTTTGAAAATGACATAGCTCTTTTTATTTTTTGAGAACTGAGTAGAGCATTAAAAAATGTGCAAAGCCAAGCTCCTCATTAAAATCTTGAAGTCTCTCTAGGCAAAAATAACCTTCTTCTGGCTTCACAAGTTAAAGAGTCCACTTGAAAGAAATCATTTTAGCTGCCTAAGATGGTCTTGAGTCCAGCCCCCATTCTCCTCCCTCCCCCACAATGGGCACCAAAGCTAACAATACTTTGACGCAGATGGGTAGCCAGCCAGAAAAGATAGAGCTCTAGTGTCAGATCCTCCCTGCGAGTGTGGCCTGGGAATGGAGGGAGTGGAAGATGGGAGGAGAGGAAGGCAGGCCAAAAAAATCAACAAACTGCAACCTGTTTCATAGCCAAGCCACTCAGCCATGGCAGAGTCCCTTGATGCTGTTGACTGGTTTCTGCACCATGAAGAGGGGGCTGGCCCCTGTATTGGCTGAATCACTTGTAGTCTTCCATCTTGGCACCCACCCAGAGTCCTCAAATAATCAGGCCAGGAAAAATTCTAATAACAGTAGAAAGAACCCTTTAGTCTATAGAAGCTTACTGTCAAATGCTAGATAATGGCTTGGATTGAGGTAAGCAGAAACAGCTAGCAAAATATGATGAACTATGGAAGTTTTGAAAGAATCTAAAGTTCATGCTGTTGTTTAATTTTGAGTCCATCTCTTGTTAACGGTGCCACCTTAGACTGGTCACTGGTCCTCTCTGAATGCTAGTTTTGTCTTAATAGAAATATCAATAATACTTTAACCTATCTATCTGTTACTTATTGGGGAGATCAAATGATTAAATAATCAAATGATACTTGTAGATTTCAAAGCACTGTACAGATGTTGGATTTTGTCTTAGGGCTTAAATTGTAAAATAATATGTATTTCAGATATGTATTAAAGGTATCATGACAATATAGATATACTTTATGAATGAGACATTATTCTTACTTAAGCTTTGGATACAACATGGAAGAAAAGCAGGTTCTGTTTCCCAACAGTTAGCTTTGCACAGTAGTTCACAGGGGATCCATCTTGCCCCATCCCCTTCCTTACAATCCTTCTATGGGTGTCAACAGGACAATCTCTTGATCTTCTGCTTTAATTGCAATGTGTATGACATGGCTAGGCATATATGAGGCAAAAATGAGGCAAATAATGGCTTCTCTCTGTATCACACTCTCTTTCTCTAAGGACAAAATAAAGTATGAAAAAGTACTTAACAAGAACAAAGTGGTTTACCCATGGTGCCTTAAGCATAGTTCTGATCAATTCAAAAACCTTTTAAGCTCCACTGTCCATTAAACAACAGTAGCACCTGGCATTTAAAATCATCCACACCTTTCCTTCAGCTCCTTCCTTTTCTGCAGCTTTAGCACCAATGACAATATCCTCTCTCAGCGGTTCTGCTCACCTTCCTTCTGTTGGGACCATGCATCCTACAGCACCCATGCTTCCCCCACCACCATCACCAACACACACCCCACACCACAGTCCTCTGGGCCTTCAATAGCCTTGATTTTCCTGCCAGGAATCCATTTCCTTCTCATATCTGCCTCTCAAAGGCCTGCCAAGTTTTCAAAGAACCTGCCTTTCAGGAGCCTTTCCAGATGCTATCCCTCACGAACACCATTTCAAATGTATCCTTCTGACCCCATAAACACCTGAAGACTTCACATCATACTTGCATCATTATGCCTCTGATCTCCTGCACCACTTGTTTTGTAACTTTTTGTGTAATGGTATAGGCCACGCTCTGATTAAGAAATCGGATGATAACCTCTCAGAAGGCAAGGAAGACAAACACATGGACATCCACCTTCGGTAGGATTCTGAGTCAGGATATACAGACATTGGGGAAAAATCCGGACAAGTGAGTGAGAAGTAGAAGCTGACATCAAGAGCAGATGAGCTGCTAGAATCCTCTCACTACTAGTAAAGCCCCACCTCCATGCATGCGCATGACCAAAGGGAGCAGGTTTATGGCAGGAAATCCCTGAGTGCAGGCAGAAGTCAGCAACAAGGACTGGCTCAAACCAGACCAATCCAAGGTGGAGGGAAAAATGACCAGAGAACAATCCCAAACAAAGTTCATTATACCATCATTACAGTGAAAACTGACACCACAAATAGAAGGGGAAATGAAGGGATCTAATGGACCATGTTAGGAACAAAACCCTTCCCAACCAGAAGGTGGAGTCAGAATTTGGTGCCACAAAGCTTAAAAACAACCCACCCTTGAAAACACGTAAAATCCCAAGAACTGACTGACCACACACTCAGCTCACTTGTGAGTTCACCTGCCTCCACTCAGATGCCTCCTTTTGTTCCTTTCACAGCAGGCAGTGGCTGCACCCATATCCTGGCCTCTTTTTCTCTGCCTGAATAACACTTGCTCTCCTTCTTGCTCTACTCTTGAATTCTTTCCTGCAGGAATCAAGAGCCTGCAGGTCCCAGACCTTGCAGGGCAGGACCAGCCCCAGGCTCAGAACTGGCTCAGTGACATTTCCACAGTGCTTAGCACAGGGCTGAGGACACTGCAGGCACTCCTGACACTGAGGTTCCAGCTGATGTGACTGCCATGGTTGCAAGGAGATTTTCTGCTCTGAGTATCTGGTTTATACTTTTAAATAGGCGGTTACTGTAGCATGAACATTCTTTGAAACTATAAAATTTCTCCATTCAGTGGCCTAGACAGCCGTGTCCACACGGCACAGGGTACAATCATTCTAAAGGAACGCATCAGTGAATTTGATTGCAGATAGGTACTGATGTTTGTGGAGAGTGTTGCTCTAAGTGCCTGGCATATATTTTCCCATTTAATACTGGGAACCATCTAAGAAGTGAATAATATTAGAAGGAGAAACTGAGACACGGAGAAATGACAGGACACAGAGCAAGGCGGCAAGGATTCAAACGTAAGCCCTCCTGCCTCAGAGCCAGAGCAAAACCGGGCTCTATTGTCTTGACTCAAATGACTTGACCACATTTGCTACTGAATGGCCAGATCTTCATCCTGTGTTACCTAAGCCTTATCTTTAAAAAGAAAAGGCCCCAGGAAAAACCCCCTTCCACACTTCCTACTGTGCCTGCCTGTGGGACTTCTGCTTTTGTGTTCCTTTCATCTCCTCCACATCAGAGCTTCCTTCCAATGTAAATTGTGGTAAGTACCAGGTTGTTCAGAGCCCAAGGAGCCACTGAATCAGCCACTGTTTGTTGCTCCCTCTAACAAATATCTCTTTGAGACTCCAGAATGACTCAATCACACATCCCACACCTGCCCGGCACAATCAGCTGCCCGGAGATCTGAGCTGTTGTGAGAATACACAGTCTCAAAGGGCGAGGCCATTTATAGACGTGGTGAGTATAATGGTACACTAGTGAGGAGAAAACAATCCCCATTTATATAACACTGAAAATTCAGGATCGGTATCCTGGATCAGAAGCCAGGAAATATAAATATTGAAATATGGCAAATGATGATACACCAATATTATTATTAACCGAGGTACAAACATCTCTTTAAAACAGAGCAGCAAAAAGTTTCATCATATTTCAAGTCAATGTCTCTTCTGGAGTCATAGGTCATGAACCTTCTGAAGTAGAACGCAAAATTTATGTGTGCCTATGTACACTTTTCTGGGCAGAAGACCTGCCGCTTTCATGAACTTGAAAGCCCCAGCCATGAGTCTTTCTCATGCCAGGAAAGTGATCCTGCTAGACACTGACTGGAGTTAGACCACTAAATCATCATTTCTCGGTCTAGCCTTTGGTCTCACTGTGCAAAGCCCTTCCAACTGGTCTGGGTTAGAAGTGCAAGTGTGCTTTGCCTCTATGGGAACTCTTCCCAGCAGAAACAATGCATCTTTTGAGAGAAGAAATCATAGCACAGACAATGTCCTTCCTACCAGGACCCAAAATGTGACCTTGACTATTCTCAAGTTCCATTGCTCTCACCAGTCCAATGCTCAGTGACTGCATGTGGCGCCCACAGAAATATGAACCTTCAAAGGCCATTACATGTACCCAAGGGGGAACTGTAGTGACAGAACTTGGGCTGCTTTGCACACTGTTTATATTCCTCCAGAGCCAAACCCCATCCTTTCTCTCATCCTTTCTCTGAAGTCTAGGCTTTTCCCCTGCACAGAGCTCCTTTTCTCTATTCACTTCCTGGCTCTGGACTCCTGTCATTATGTCTATAATTTATTTTAATATTTTAGCAAACACATTAGTCAGGTTAATTTATACTCTACAGGTAGAGAGTTGCTATAGCCAGGATTCCCCTCTTCCCAGAAGGAGAATTAGCATTTCATCCTAAGGTCCATATTCTAGGGATCCAACCCTGCTCATCTCCCAACAACACTAGAGATTTTGTTACTTAGCATAATTATGGTAAAATGAGCTCTCATTGGTGAAATGTGTGTATTTAAGGTATGAGATTGGCCAAAGCATACATTCTCAATAGGAGTGATAAGTCCTGCAAGTGGGCAGAATTTGTTTTGGGAGTGGTAGGGTGAAAAAGAGTCTGAGCTTTTGTAAGGGTTTCTACATACTCCTCCAAAACAAAACCCTACCTGAAAAAATCTTACACTCAATATTTAATTTCTCACCTTAAGTTAAATTAACTTAAAATTTTCTCCTGTGAGGGCAATACGGAAAAAAAAGTGGAGAACTATTGGGCTAAAGTATTTTAACATCCTCTACACCCTCATCAGAATACAGAATGTAGCCAATTCTTTGCCTTTTATTTTTAGGATTGGTGAGTATGATGTTAGCTGTGGCTTGTCATATATGGCCTTTCTGTACCTGATTTATTATGATATTATGATGTTGAATTTTTGTCAAATGCTTTTTCTGCATCTACTGAAATGATCACGTATTTTTAATCCTTTATTCCGTTAATGTGGTGTATTGCATTTATAGATTTATGGATGTTGAATCACCTTTGCATTCCAGGGAAAAATCCCACTTGATCATGATATATGTTCCTTTTAATGTGTTTTGCTAGCATTTGGTTGAGGATTTTTGCATCTGTGTTCATCAAGCATATTGGTCTGTAATTTTCTTATAAGTATCCCTGTCTGGATTCAACATTGGGGTAATGCTGGCCTTGTAAAATTAATTTTGGAGTATTCCTTTCAATTTTTTAAAAATATATATTTTATTGATTTTTTACAGAGAGGAAGGGAGAGAGATAGAGAGCCAGAAACATCGATGAGAGAGAGACATCGATCAGCTGCCTCCTGCACATCTACTGGGGATGTGCCCGCAACCCAGGTACATACATGCCCTTGACCGGAATCGAACCTGGGAACCTTCAGTCCGCAGGCTGACGCTCTATCCACTGAGCCAAACCGGTTTTGGCATCCTTTCAATTTTTTTGGAAGCTTTTTAGATGTATTGGTATAAAGAAATTCTTCTTTAAGTGTTTGGTAGAATTCTTCTATGATGCTATCTTGTCCTGGGCTTTTATTTGTTGAAAGATTTTTTATTACTATTTCAAACTCCTTACTAGTAGTTGGTCTGCTCAAAGTTTCTTTTTCTTCCTGATTCAGTCTTTGTATGCTTCTAAGAATTTTCTCCTTTCTTCTATGTTGTCCAGTTTGTTGGCATATAGTTTGTAGCAGTGTCTATGACCCTTTGTATTTCTGTGCTATCAGTTGTTATGCTCAGATTTTCTTTCCTGGTTTTGTTAATGGTGTCCCTTCAGTTGAAGATTAAATAACTTCACTCCACTCTTTAACTTAATATTAACTTGGAAAAAAAAACTCTCTTAAGGTCAGCCTATTGTTTCAGAAAGCAATTCTCTCTCATGAAAACTATCTCATCAAAACCTTTGTTTCTAAGGGTTTGTTTTAATTAAAGGAGGGAGTTTCCCAGATAGGAACACCTAATTGGTTATTAAGAGAATAGTTCTAAGGGTTCTTAGCTATCATATTTTCATTAGCCAGGTGCAGACAAATTGCATGGGGGTTGGGAGAGGAGGAAAATCTTTGAATTGACACTAGAGATGAACACATTACCTGAAGGATTTTTGAAGAGGAAATCTGAGTGGGCAGGTAGTACTCTCTAACACTCTTCCCACATAAACTTCAGAAGCCTCCAGGTGAGTGGCTGTTTGGGATTGCATCCCTTTTTAATTAAGGAACAAATTTCTTGGAACTGAGTAGACATTATGGGTATCTGAGTTTCAGGAAACCCCAGATGAAGAAACTAGGGTGATCGGCAGACAAGGTCAAAGTGTTCATAGGCAAGGAATGATGTCTCTTACTCTGGCTGCAGAGAACAACAGAAACTCTATAATGGTCTGTGAGATTTTTGTTCCTTTTCCCCAAAATTCCTACCCAGAGGTATCATGAATTTGGCTCAGTCCTTGACACAAATTTCAGAGAAAACTGTGATGTGTGTAGCATGTGCAGAAAGGCTTGACCTGTGTTTTCCTCTGCTCAAGTGGGCAGGGTATACTATGCTATGTAATGCAGGGGTCCTCAAACTACGGCCCGCGGGCCACATGCAAATACAAATATTGTATTTGCTCCCGTTTTGTTTTTTTACTTCAAAATAAGACATGTGCAGTGTGCATAGGAATTTGTTCATAGTTTTTTTTTTAAACTATAGTTCGGCCCTCCAACGGTCTGAGGGACAGTGAACTGGCCCCCTGTTTAAAAAGTTTGAGGACCCCTGATGTAATGTTATAGAACTCTTCCATTAAAAGACTTCATCAAAGAATGATGAATATTTCCTCCCTGCTTGTAGCTTGCCAACCTCCTACAGCCAGAGAAGCCAGAATCTGTAGATGGGTGATGCGTTTTAGAAAGTTATGTAGCACAAATCACAACTGCTTGAACTATGGAGGCTATTTTGTCAAATTGAGGATTTCAGAAAAGGAGAAAAAAAAGGAAATTTGAGGGAAAGAAAAAGAGTGACATTACAGTTATATATGCATAACATTTACTGAGCATTATGTAGCAAATATTCAAAAGCCTTCATTTCCTTAAAAATTAAGCATGAGATTATGAGCCTGAAAGAGGAGAGTAGAACTATATTACTATAGACTCTATTGTGTCCTGTCCTCCCAATGCATATGCTAAAATCCTAACTCCTAATGTGACTGTGTCTGGAGATAAGGCTGTTAGGAGGTAATTAAGGTTTAATGAGGTCATAGGATGGAGTTCTAATTTGACAGGATTGGGTTGACTTAGAAGAAGAAGAGATAGAAATTCTACACGGTGAGATGTGTCCACCCACAAGCCAGAAAGAGAGGACTCGCCAGGAGCTGGCACCCTGACCTCAGACTTGCAGCCTCTAAAGCTGTGAGAAAAGAACTGTCTGCTGTTTAAGCCATCCAGTCAATGGCATTTTGATGTGGCAGCTCAGCTGACTGAGGCATCTTCCCACCCTCCACTTCTCTTGGGCTGACAGCAGTTGCTAAGTCCTGAATTGCTAAGAGGCTCTCTTTATAGACCTCAATTTGAAAAACCAGACTTCCCACTTAAAAATGCAGTGCTTCTTCCAATGCCACGTGATATGGGTGACAGGACATAAGGCACTATCCCTCCAAAAGCAGTCAAATCAATATTAAGGATATTAATAAGGTATTTGGGAGATGATTTGACAAAAACTATCAAAATGCAAATTACATGTACTTTTGTCCCAGTGCCATTTCAAAAATGTATCCTAAAAGAGTCCACTTACAGAAGTGTGCAAAAATGTATGCATAAGGCTGCTCTTGCCATATTATTTGTAACAGAAAAAAATACTGTAAGCAGTTAAATTATCCATCGGTAGAGTACTAGAATAATTATGGCACATTCAGACACTAGAATATTGTGCTACAGTGAAAAAGCATGAGACATGTCTATATATGTGTGGTTTGTTTGCCCCTATAAAACCATCCTTTGTATCGTAGGAGAGCCCATGAATGCATGCCCATGCCGCATTACCAGGTTCCCATGTCTGCTGGCTCCTGTCTGTGTTTGGCCACTGGAAAGCTCTGGCAGGAGATTTGAGGGGCAATGTTTTTAATAGCAACTCTTTTCAGAGCTCAGATCCCACTGGACAAAGCCACTGTGGTTCCAGCTTCCTCCAGGTGAGCCAGGCCCCTAACTCATTCCTTTGCCCCTCCAGGTTAGTGGAGGTAATAGCTTTATGCTGTTACTTATCTCTTGGTTGCCTCCCCATCCTCTGTTTGATTTCTCAGGAATTCTATAACCTGGGTAACCAATTCCAGGTGTTAAGTTCTCTCTTTTGAAGATCTCAGACACAAGTATGCTGCTTTTTGCATGTAATAACAGGATATCTGTGCATAAGCATCTGTGTGTTTATGACATAAAAGATCAGACAAGAACCATTAGCAGTAGTGGCTTTTGTAGAGGGGCAGTGGAGGTCTGATATGAAATGGACATGGACCCTCCACAGTATATATGTAAATATTATTTTATTTTTTTTAACTATATGCAGGCATTAATTTTTTTTTTTAAATAAACCTAGTTAAGCTAATAAAAAAATTTTCAATTTATGTTGTGATACTTAGTTTCAGAAGGCTTTCTCTCAAATGTCTATGTTTGAACCTATGATTTTTAGCTGTTGGCAGGGTGGAGGTTAGAGAATTTCTACCCCACAAAAGCTAAAGTAAGCATATCACTCTCCAGTGCTTCCTATACTATCTTCTCACCACTAGTTAGCACACTCATTGTACAGAGGTCTGGTTTAAAATCACACTGGGTCAGGTACTCTTAGTGCAATCTAGTTCTTTCCAAGTAGCCCACAGTCCTGTTTATAATTACAAATTTGTGTGATTGTTTGCTTAATGCCAGTTGCCAATGAAAGGTTTATTTTAGTGGGTGGGTGACCATGCTTGAGCCACACAACCATTGTGTGGACATCCGGGGCTAGCACCAACTGACCCCCTGGTCTGACACTTGCAACAGATCCTTAAGCAGGTGGTGACTTATTCAACCAGAAAGTGCTTCAGCTATGCAACCTTGCCCTTCTGTACATTATTTCTTTTAAAGCACATACACAACGATTTCTGTACATAGCCTATCACACCTTAAAAGTCAAATAGTTCTTTTCTAGAATATTAATACAGTTAAAATTGTGTTTGTTCGTGAAGAAACTGACAAACATTAATCTAATAAATGAAAATCAATAGGCTAGTTGCATATTTCCCCTCTTTTCCTTCTGTGCTTTCTCCTATGAAATCAGAAAATGCTTCTTTTTAACAGCAGTGTAATAACAAGGAATATGCTCTTGTTCTTCAAGTTAATAACCTTTCACACTCATAACCTCAGGATTTATATTTCCAATTTTTCAGGTGAGGGAGCTTATGTGTCAGATGTTCTAGATACCTGATCAGCCGCTTCAGAGCCCACACCTTGCCCCCACATGACCTACTAGTAAATTAATTCCTGCCCTGAGTTCCCATTATGATGATGGTTACAAATGCCCTTCTGTGTCAGGTGTGTTGCTGCTATAGAGATCAGGTGCTTTCTTGTGGGAGTTCCCAATTGTCAGGCATCTTTCAGCCTTAGGAGTGACTGGCATGGAGGCAAGTTCAACCAGACATATGGGTGGTGAACATTAGTTTGGGGAGAGGCCTGACTCAGAAGAATTCGGGGAAGAGAAGATAGGGATTATCTGATGAGGTGTCATCTGGAAAGTCAGCATCACTCAGAGATCATGCGCAGAAACATAGAGTTAAAAGGATGAGACACTCTGTTTAATATCACTGATGGCCTCTGCCAGTGAGGGATCTGTCACAGAGAGATGAACGCCGTCTGCCAAGTTAGTGATCATACAACCCCCCTCACTCCCTGTGGATTCAGTCTGGAGTCTCTGGTCCATTCCCATTCAAGCTTAAGATGAACTCTAGCTTCAGAGTGTTCAGGGGCTGTAGCCCACAGTAGTGGGTCACATGGGAGGACCCAGGGGGAATGGCCAGATTGCTCCAGGAACTGAAATGACCGATAACTCATAGTGTCTGTCTGTTTCCTGTCAGTGGGTGATTAATAAACTGTCTACAGTCAGGCCCTGAAATACAGAGTCAATACACAGTCTATTTTGTGACTCTAGATAAATAGTGTCCCAACTTTTCTCAAGATAACAGCTAATTACCCGTACACACACACACACACACACACACACACACACACAGACACACACATACACCAACCACCATTATTAATATTAGCATTTATCAAGTAGCTACAGAGAGCCAGAAGGCTGAGCTAAGAGCTTCATTCCTGCCCTGAGGAGCTGAGAATCTAGACTTCACCTTGTGCTCATATAAATGTCCTGAAAATAAGAAAAATAATAGCTAATAGTTAATGAGCACTCACTATGTGGTAGACATATTTTAAGTCCTTTATGTATTTTATCTAGTTTAATCCTCATAATAATCCTTATAGTCCTCTGAGGTAGGTATAATTTTTATCTTTGTTATACACATAAAGAAACTAAACATAAAGGCAAATGGGTTAGATAAAACTTGCCTGAGGTCATAGAGCTAGAAGTAGTGGATCTAGGATTCAAATCTATGTGGCTGGCTCCACGATCAGTTTCTTAGGTACTCCCCTGGACCAGTGGTGTTCAACCTTTTCTATCTCATGGCACACATAAACTAATTACTAAAATTCTGCAGCACACCAAAAAATATATTTTTTGTCGAGCTGACAGAAACACTAGGTATAATTTTGATTCATTCACACCAGTTGGCTATTGTTGTGTTGGCTGTTGTCATGTTTTCATTTGACAATCTAAGGGGAAAGAGGTCAGTGCCCCTGACTAAATAATCAGGTGTTGCATGTTTTAAAAATTCTTGTGGCACACAGGCTGAAAATAGCTGCCCTAGACAATCATAGATATAATTTAGTAAATATGTCCTATAGGCCAGTCACTGTGCTACGTTACCATACATGCATTAGTTTACTTAATGCTCATAATTAATGATTAACTTTCTTTATAAATGCTTTCATTTGTTCCCTCCCACATTTGTATAATGTTAGTATTATTTTTATCTAATGGATGAGGAAACTGAGGTTTAGAGACACATGAAACTTTTCTGGGGGTTACTATTGCAAGATTCAATCCTTCATCAGTTTTCTCCAAGTTTGACTCCTATGTAATGGCATTATGTTATAGATAATAAGGCGGCCACATGCTAAACTTGACATGCTCGGGAGGCCTGCATGGTGGGCCTTAAAAATTCAGAGACTGAAAGTAACCACACAAGATGGCCTGAGCATAAAACTTCTTAACCAAAAGCGGGTCCCAGGGGTAGTTCTAGTCCTGTAGCTTCCTTGACAAAGGTCAATCTTTACTTAAGTGAGCCTGTCTATTGTCTTTGGCATCTTAGATAACATACCTTTGAAATGCCAAAATAAACTGACTTTCCAGACCCCTCAGAGCACAACCATCAGAGCAGTAAACTACAGAAGTTCTTATTGTTACTTTGTCCCCTGTTTACCATCTCTATGTGCTGTAAATGTTTACTATCTTGTATCCACCAAATGTAAAAGAAGTATGTGTCTCTGCTTTACTTTTCACCCAACCCTAGATATTTCCCTGCTTCTCTTTCTCTCGCCCGCTTAACCTACCTTCCATGGATTTCATGTGACCTCCCTACATCTCCTCCTTTGATTCTAATGTATAAAATAAGCTGCAATACTGCCATTCTCTGGAGCACTTTTTTCCAAACCATTGAGACTTTGCTCTCTAGCCATTGTGGTCAGTTTGGCTCAAATAAACTCATAAAAATTCTCTACATGTTTGAATGTTTCTTACAATGACAATATTATAGTTCAAGAAAAAATGCCTTCAAATGACAGCCTAGACAAACATTATCCTAATAAAAACAATAATACTGCCATTTACATAATGGTTCACTACTTATATTTGAAGTTACTCAAGTCTCACTTTAAGTCTAAGTGTTAGTAGGACAGGTTGTAGATGTCAAAACTGAAGTTCAAAAGTTGACGGACAAGTCTGGAGTCTTACAACTCTGTCCTCATTTATTTATTGACCTTCATTTACTCACTAGTTCACGTAAAAAGCAAGCAAACAAACAAAACCCCACAAAACACGCACCTGGCCCCAGTGTCAACCTATGAACCAGGAGGTCCCGGGTTCGATTCCCAGTCAGGGCACATATCTGGGTTGCGGGCTTGATCCCCAGTGTGGGATGTACAGGAGGCAGCTGATCAATGATTCTCTATCATGGTTGATGTCTCTATCTCTCTCTCCCCTCTCCCTTCCTCTCTGTAATCAATAAAAATATATATATTAAAAAAAAGCAACACAGCAGGCTGTTATATTCTGACATTGGAGAGATAAAGATGAATAAGACCTTCTGTCTTTCTAAAATCCACAATCATAGCAGAAGGCTGACATTCTTTTCCTCTAAATATTTTCTTATTGGTCTAGGGACCCACTTTGAAATCCTAGTGGCACCATGCCCATTTGAAGGGGCAGAAGCTCTGATCCCCTTTGGCCATAACTGCCCCTTGATTTCCTGATTTCCTCACCTTTTATCCTTGAACTTGGTGATGAGCAGAACTTGCCCTTTAGGACCAAAAGTTAGAGAAGTTCCTTGCAACTGGTCTATGCAACCTGGGGGATTAATGATTAAAACTCCCCATGTTCTGAGACAATGTGGTGCATAAATGAGAGGTCTTGTCATTGGATCTCTTAGAAACTGCAGAAGAAAGGGTTAGGATGAGAGCGATAAAGTGTCTGGGATGAACCTAGGTTGTGCCCAAATCTTGGCTGAATGGGACTGTCAGGGTGGAGGAGCCCTAGCGGCTCCCCAGCGTGCGCCCAGCCTTCCCACCTCCGGACTAGGCTGCCAGGAGGCCGCCCGCTGGCGGGAAGGGGCCTGGAAACCTCAGAGCGCAGCAGAGACAGAGGAGCCTTGTTCCAAAGTCCGAGGGCTTTTTCCCCCCTCTCAGGGGTCAGACATCCCCCAGGACTCCACACTGCCCTGTCTCTCCCGCGGATTCTCAGTCCCGGTTCTGAAAGCGTTAATCCCGGAGCTGCTGGTACCACACTCTATCCCCCACCCCTCCCGGCCTCCCCCGCTCCCGCTCCCGCTCCCGCCCTAGGTTCCTAAAAAAGGTGTAGAGTTTTGCCCAGATAGGGTATGAATGATCAAAGCCAAGCCGATACTTCCTGCTGCAACACTATATATATCGTGATGACTGCACGGGCTGCGGAGACGCACCGAAGCGCTTGCCCCGCTGCTGCCACCCAGCGCCTGAGGTTTCCCCGGGACCACAATGAACAAGTTGCTGTGCTGTGCGCTCATGGTAAGTCCCTGGCCCAGGGGAAGCGGGCGCCAGACCCTGGCAGCTGGGGTGGCTGCCCCGTCTCCTGACTTCTGTACTCCCCGCGGATGGAGGGATGGAGGGATGGATGGGGTGGAAGCTCAACTCCATCCCTCTCCCCGGAGAGACTGGGGGTCAGTTTGGAACAGGAGACCTCTTTAAAGCTAACCATGCTTCCAGGGCGTCCCCTTACACTGGAAAGTTCCTGCTGGGTTATGGAGAAGGGAGAGGAGCTCTAGACCTTTCGTGTTTGAATGACTTTTACCCATTTTAATTACTGTCTGGATCTCAAAAAATTAACGCCCTCATGTAGTTCATACCATCTTTGCTTATAACTTGGCCATTCTTATTATTACCAATAAAGTAGTCCCTTAGAGTAAGTTGGGAGGATATGTCAGTCTATTGAAAACTATTATAATTAGAATAAACTTTGGATACAGTTATATGACAGATAGAACATTAGGCTCATTCTCCACTTAAGCAAATGTTATGGCAAATTTCGAATAACTGGCATAAAAGAAAAGTTCACACACACACATACACACTTTGTAACTGTGCAATTTAACATTTTAATATAATTTTATTATTGGAAATGGCTTATTCCAGTCCTCAATTCCAATATAATGGGGGAAATATTGGTGGGCTAATGTTAATTATGTTCTAAGTATATTTAAATAATTGAAATTGAGCACTACATAGGGCTAAAAGTTAATTTTAACATACTATTTGGAGAAAAATGGAATCTCTGTGACTTGATTTAGCTCCTTTAAAAAAAAAAAGATATTTGACCAATTAGGTTAATAAGATTTGAAGACTGTTCTATGACCAGTGACTCATTTCCTTTATGTCACTAAAGTGAGAAACAGATTAAGATATGAATCAGACATTCACAATAGGTTAGGAAAACCTATATTTAAGCTACATAGTGTTTTTTAATCTGTTGGCATGAATGCTTGCATTTCAACATCCAACCCACAGTGAATGGAACCCTAAGATGTTTTCCAATTAGTTTCTGAGATACACAAATATAAATAAACAAATAAATAAATAAGTAAATAAATAGCAAAGTCACTAAAGAAAAAGTAGGTTGGTCAGCAGTCCACATAAAGGTTTGCTAATTTTACCTACTGCCATATATTTATATCCACCAATATGGATACTATGGGGGAACTTTTTAAAAGTAAACCTTTATTAAAATACAGCACACAGGCAGAATTATACAAGTCATACATAATGCCTAATGAAGTTTCTCACAGTGAACACTTGTGAGTTAGCACCCGGATCAGGCAGCACTATGTTACCAGCACCCCAGAAGTTCCTGGGCTTGCTCCCCATCACTATTATGTCCAGGGAATGAGTCATCCATATTCTGACTTCTAACACTGCAGATGAGTTTTGCTTGTGTTTGAACTTTACATAAATGGACCATATGCACTTTTTTTATGTCTGGCTACTTTCACTTAAAGTTTTATTTGTGAGACCATCTCTATTGTAGGATTACAGTAGTTTGTCCATTTTTATTGCTGTATAGTATTCCATTGTATGGGCACACCACAATTGATTTTCTCATTCTACTTTTTGGCTACTAGTATAAGTAATCCTGCTATTAATATGAGCACACTTTCATTTTTCCTAGCATTTAATATCCTGTTAAAGATTTAATCACTGACATACATATTGTCAATTACTTAAATTTCAGAATATCCACTAAATTATATCCATTTTAATTATTGTCTTTACCTCAAATAATTAACACCTGCATGCATATATTTATATATAGGGTGTCCCCAAAAATGTATACATGCTTAACAGCAGATAGCCCAATTAATGTTTCTTTCTTTTCAGATTTAACCCATTGGAATTAATAATTATTCAAAGTGTGTATACATTTTTGGGGACATCCCATACATACCTAATAATGTGTTCATAAATAATATGTAGATAAATGTTTTTATATGTGGTCTGTATAGGAAGATAAACATATATGTAGATAATACTAATTATAGATGGTATAGCATTATCAAAAGAGAAAACTTTGTGTCTTGAACATAATAAATACCTTAAATAAAAGAAAAGTCTTCCCTTTCCCTTTCTGTAGATTTTGAGATTGACTTTATTTTATAAATGATTGGAAATGGATAGTTGGTACTTACATATAAAGAGCCCAGTTACCCTTTTGCAAATACTGAGGTGCAGTTCTAGGATCTGGAAGCATTACAGATATTTCATACTTTGTACCAGACATGCCACTGGTCACTAGGGACAGGGGTAAAACAAGATGGGCACCCTTTCTGTGCCCATACACCTCTCAGCCTAATGGAGAAGCAGATATTGGACAAGTAACAAATGGGTAAGTGGTGGGTGACTTGGGAATAGAAAAGATCCTGTCCGCCAGGACTTATAAGGGGAGTTGCAATGTGGTGGTTATCAGGTGGACCCAAATGAAATACCAGTACCACCACTTGATAAATTACAGTAGGCAAGTCACATCTCTTTTGAGTTTTAGTTTTCACTTCTGGAAAATAGAGATGATGATAATGCATGTATGCTACAGTACCACATAAAGTTGTGGCTTTATACTGATACTAGCTTCTAGCATTCAGTAAATTGTGTATATGAAGTGTTGATGATGCTCTAAGGGCCACTAAGCATTACCTTGAAGGAGGAGTAGAATGTTTCATTGTTGGAGATAAACTCAAGGTGTCCTAAAACCTAAGAAGTAGGAGAAATGAAATTCTGTGGCCAAGGAGAGTTCTAGACTCTTTTATGAGAGCTGAGGGTATGCTGGTAGGCGGCAGTGAGGGGATGTGATCACTGAGGTTACTGCCATGGTTCTGGGCTTTCTGGAACGTGCACTAATGGAAGTCCGCAGAGAACCTCTCTGCAAGGTGAGGCAGTCACATCACCAAGTCATTTCTTTCATGGTTGCCCCGGGACCACTGGGAATCCCGACCTCAGCCTAGATTTTTAACTGGTGCCTGAAACTTTCCATCATAAGTGCCAGAATCATCCATTGGCCTTCTCAGTGCCAAGCTCTGAATTAATGTTATGATAATAGGACTTGGGGGAGGCAGGAGAAGGGGAAGGGGATAGTAGATGCCTTTTCTCAGAACAACTGCCTGATCTTTGATCCTCCTTTAGTATAGTACTCTTTCAGATTTTTGGTTTTTTTGTGGTTGTTTACTTTGGTTTCCTCCCCCCGCCCACACACACCCCTCTTGAGTGTGTGCATGTTTCTCTAGCCTATTTATTTGTTTATTTATTTATTTTAAGAGAATGGTCCCTGTGAAGTTTCTAGGAGAATCTGACATATACTCAGTTCAAAACATCCCTGATCCCTGTCCCTAGCAAATTTCCTGGCCTCTGTCGCCTAGCAACCTTCAGTACAGTTCCTAACTTCAATGTGGTCTTCAATTTTATTTCTTAGGCTTAAACCACAGTTGTCAAATTCCACGGGTTTGGAAGAAGGCATTCTGTGCCAGATGTTTTATCCACTGTGGTCTAGAAGGGGAGCTATGGCAGTGTCTATCAAGGGAACACTAAACACACATTCAAATATTCTTACTCCCCTAGTCCCTGACTTGCCTCCTGGGTTTTCCTTTAAGCAACCCTCAGCCCCCTGCCTGCGAGTTCCCTTTTCTGAAAGCTTTCTGTGAAAAGCATTATTCCCATTAGCATCTCATTAACCAACAGCATTTCTTTTAGCTTGAGTTTCTCCTTTGTAGCAAAAAAAAAAAAAAAAAAAAAAAAAAAAAAGGACTGGGAAGTAGATTGAAACAAAAAAAGGCTTATTTATGTTTGTATTATTCGAGGCCTTGACTAAGGGTGCTTGGCTTGGCTGTCCCTTATGTTATTACTATACAGCAGAGATGCCAAGTTTATCAGTGAATTTGTATATTTTACCTTGGAGGACAGTATTTCTCAATCATATTACACTTCTTCCAAGGACTTTTAAAGTAAATCCTTTGTAACAACTTCCTTGCCCTCCTGAAATGAAATTTAGAGTGCACATATTTTACCTATATACATAATTTTTGAACCTCACTACACCAGCATAACTATACTATAAAGGAGAAATAAAAGGACAGTAATTTATAAAATAAGCTTCACTAGAAGACATGATGAAATAGTGATCTGTTGGCAGCTTTATGTACAATTGTCATGAACAGACCATTAGGAACAAAGACTGCAGCACGTGTCTCACTGGGGCTCAAAGCCATGATCAGCGTTGGCTTTGCTGCTATGATTTTCTGAGATGATGAATAAATCTTGCTAAAGTTTTAAACAAAACTAAAGTAGCTTCTATCAAATTTTATCTTGTTGAATTTTGAGAAAATTCAGTATTTATAGAAAGCATGCAAAAACCAGTTTGTGTCTATATAAAATGGAATTGGAATCTAAGCTCAGTCAATGAGAAACAGGTTTGTAAATAGGACAATTGAAAGTATGTGGGACATGGGCTCATTTTTAATTTTTTTTTAGAGAAATAGGAAGTGGGGGAGATAGATAGATAGATAGATAGATAGATAGGTAGATAGATAGATAGATAGACATCAATTTGTTATTCCTTTTATTTCCACTTATCTATGCATTCGTTGGTTGATTCTTGTATGTGCTCTGACTGGATCAAACCTGTAACCTTAGCGTATGGGGATGATGCTCTATGGGGGTGACACGGGCTTAGTCTTGATTATTCAGGACACCTAGCAAAACACAGCCCTCTTAACAACAGAATCCCCCACAAATTTGCAGAACTTTCAGGGGATAGTTCCATTCCTATAGCAAACCAAGTATGAGCTCTTTGCAAATACTGATTTCCATCTTCTTCATTTTATATCACACCCTTCCACCCCAGGTCTTCACAGTACCTGACACTAAATGTTTGCTGAGTCAAAGGAGCTATGGCGAGATTTGTTAGTGTGTTGTATAACCTACCAGCAGTTTCCATGGATGTTCCCACACAATTTAGTTTACTGCCCAAGACTTAACATTCTAATGTTGGCTTTGATATTTTTCAAGATATAAATATAACACCTTACCCATCTGACTGATATTTAAATATTTTCTGTACATTTTTACTATGAAGGTCTTGAAGGCCCACTCTTAAGTGAGAAAAAAAATAATAACTAGATTCATACATTGACCCTCGGAGGTGCTGCCTAAGCTCAGTCAAACCTGTGTTCTGATTGTCACATCTGGTTGATTCAGGCATGGATGCTCATTTTTGATTTTGATATATCTTATGTGTTTGTAAAATGTGCCAATGGAGATATCAAGTAGGCATTTAGATTAAAAAAAAAATTTTGGATCTTGGTAGAATCCAAGCTGGAGATAAAAATTCTAGGTTATCAACATAGAGTAGGTTTTGAAACCCATGGGGGAAGGATGATTAATTATACATGACAAGAGAGGAGCGAAGGAAGCTGGTCCAGAACACATTTCTGATACCGATAGTCTGGTAAACAAAATGCAAATATGAACAATAATAGCAGCCATGTTTGGAAAAGAAAACAAAAATCAAAATAAAACAGCAACCCACAATAGCAGGAACCAGTGGATCGGAAATCCTAGCAACATCTGTAAACTATCTGTGCAAGAAGAAAGAGTGAGGTATGGCCAACTTGAAATAGATACAAGGACAGTATTTTTATGCGACATGTAATTAGTTTTTGGAACTCACTACCACAGAATATTTTGGGGTAACTAGCATAGAATGTCTAAAAAAAGAATTCTTTTAGACAGTTGTAAGGGATAAGAATAGGGTTACAACACATTAGGTAAGAAGTTGTGTGGTACCCGGCTCCCTCTCGCATTTACCTGGCCTCTCTAAATTAATGTTCCGAAGGCCAGAACAGTCTACAGACACACTAAAATGGTTTTCGCCAACGACAAGGTGACATAACTTCCCAGGTGTCGGGTAGATTTTTTTTCACCCCAATTTCACAGAAGCAACTGAGTCAGCCTGACCATAAATGGGTAGAAGATGCAGAAGGAAATGCAATGTCATTCCTGAAGCTCTTCTAAAAAAAGTAATGTGCTCCTAATGGGCTTGATTTATTACCTCTTATTGTGAGTTAAATAAAAATTCTATCTCCAAAATTATAGTTTTAATACTGTGAAAACGTTGTTTAATTTCCTGGAAGCATCTTCTATAAAAATAAGAAAGAATAGCCTTAGGATTTTCACTTCAATTTAGTCTGTACCTTGGAAGCACTTTCTGTAAGTGCCTCTTAAATAATCAACTCTAAAATAGAAAAATAGGTGTCAAGATGAATTTAGATTTAAAGTAAGACAGTAATTCATCTAAGCTTTGTGACTGCCTTTAGTAAATTCAATTTTCTTTTCTGGTCTTTGATCCAAAAACCTCAATTCTCTTGCCACACAGTAATGTTATTTTGTTTCAGAAAACTATTTCTTTTATTCTTAGAAAAATATAGATATCAGGGCCCTATTCCTTAGAAAGTTCCCCCTACCATTAATTGCCACTACCACCACCAAAACAAAAAGTAATTTAGGAATTCATCTGTGGGACATGCTGACAATAAGACCTCTGCAGCAGCAGACAAGAGGCAAGGGATCTCATTTCTCAGTTTTGCTTTAGACTCTAAGGTCTAGTTGGTGACTCCACTTATTTGCGTCTTATTACTCATCTCTAAAATAGGGGTGTTGGACCAGGTGTATGTGGAAGGCTTTTTCAGTTTTCAGCTCTGTCACTGAAAAAAGGAATTTAAAAAAGATTGATTATACTGTGTATTATTTACTATTCCAATACAAATAAGTAGTTGTATTTAAATACTTTATTATTTAATATTAAAGTTTTAAAATATATTTTTAAATCAAATATACTTATTCCTAAAGGAATGTCTTGTTTTGTTTTGTTTTAATCTATTTTGTTGCAATTGTCAAAGTTTCTTCTGCTCAGCTGGTTTCATGTATAAGAAATTCTGTTTAAGTCAATGAGATCACAAGAGGAAGCAGCTTTCAAAATGCCACTTACTTTTAAGTAGCAGTACTTGTTTTAGGATCAGAGGTTATTCTTTGAAACTAAGAACTATTTTCCCACCCTGAAACAAGTCCTTGTTGTCTTTAGCTAGTATGCATGGAGTCATTAATGTGCCTATGTCCTATATTCCATTTAGTTAGAAGCCAGGTCCAATACATTCCCTCAGGACTTAATGCAGAGGTATAATTATGGTCTCCTTATTCTCACTGAGCAGAATTTTCTTTGAATTTATATTCACAAGGGAGTACCTGACAATTGCATACCTCTCTTTAGAATAAATGTCAATCCTTCAGGCAGAATAAGCATGATAATGAGTAGGTTGGCATGGCCATTAACTACTACAACAAATACTCCACCTGGATGATAGACAGAACCCTCTGCTCCCACACTCCTGTCTCTTATTTTAATGCCTGGTGAAAAGAAAAAAAATCAACTAGATTGTTTTAAAATAAAGGTCAACTAAAGAGTATGAATGATGTTTATTGAGTGATGATGTAGTTGTTAATGCTGTTTGTAAATTGTTCTCATTTCTCCTCCCTTCCAGAAACTTGCTAGGATTGCACCTCCTGGCTTCCTTCTGGTGGGGAAGGCGGATGGTGTGGTGTGAATAGTTCTAGCCAATAAGTCACTTTTGAGTTATAGCGCTTAATGGCCAATATGTGACCCCCAACATTTTTTTTCTCTTTCCCTCCTCCACAACAAGCCAGCCATGTTCCAGATATTAGTTGCTGTCTCATCCTAAGTCCTGGACAGAGGACAATGCTAACAGCTTTCAGTGGACCCATCAGGGATGTAGCATGAGTGAGAGATAAATCTTTGTTATTTTTAGGCCACTGAGATTTTGAAGTTGTTAGCGCAGCATAAAACTCAGGCAGTCTTGACCTATACAGTGGCCAAACCACAATCATATCTCTGATCATTGAGGGACAGTAACTGCAAAGAGCACTTCAAAATCACAAGTGACTCAAATCTATGGCTTTAGATGATCAATTTAAACTCCTTTTCCTTCAAAGGTATTGTTAGCAGGAGTCATGTGCAAGAACCTCTTCTGATGCTAAAAATTCAAAATTTAGGGAACTGAGATTACTTAAAAGTTTAGCTGGCCTTTAAAACGAGAAGGTAAACAGATACTTAACAGGAGACTCTAAACCAAACACACTTTTCTGGGAGAGTAAATAGACAGGGATCATGCTTTTTCTTTTCATTGTTTCCAACTGACCCTTCCTTTACAGAGAGGTACATTAATCTCTGTCTTTCATCAGGACAACTTCTACCCACATACACAGAGCCAAAAGGAGGAAACCGTAAAACAAAGAGACACCATTCTAAGAATATATGAAAGTCACACACAATGATTCACATAACTTTCACAAAAATCCTATCATGCAGAGATTAGTATCTGTTTTATGAACGAGAAAACTGAGTAGTTTTCCCTAAGATTGGTTAGCTAGCTAAGTTTTTTTCTGCCCTACAAGAGCTTAGATCTAGTTACTGAGTCCAGTGAAAAATACCCATAAATCAGAACTGAGTCTCTGTGGGTGCTTTCAATCCAGAATTCTCTCTGCTAGGGTTAAGAACACCTCCGGATGGGACCCCAGAGGGCCAGATCCCCGGACCGAACAATGCCAATGTATTTTCATTCATTTTCTCTCCGTCAGCTCCAGGGGTCACCATGGTTTTTGATTGTTTTGAAATTAAATGCCTGGGCCTCTTTATTGGACTTAGTTCTAAGCCCAGATTCCTTAGGGAACAGAGCCAGAGGCAAACGCTTATGTGTTAGTACCTCCTTAGAAAGTGCAATCCTAGGGAATCAAGAGTGAGCCAAAGAAGTGTAAGGCAGAAAAGAAAGCAGATTCGAGGGGGTGCCTGACTGAGAAGCTGCTGCTATGTGTGAAGTGTAGCTAATTGCTCAGTCTCACAGGACCATCTTCCAGAGAGGCTGTGTGAGAAGAATTTATTATTTACCAGGATAGATAGATAGATGATAGATAGATAGATGATAGATAGATAGATAGATAGATAGATAGATAGATAGATAGAAGGAATCAACAAAAGAATGCCCAGCCTATAGAAAAGTTTGATAAGAATTTATTTGGGCAAAATTTTGAGGACAAGCCCAGAAACACAGTCTCAATGAATTGAGAAAATGCTCAGAAGAATGGCAGTTTTGTAGTCCCTTTTATGCATTTAGAATCATAAGGAAAACCTAAAGAAGGTACATGAAATTCACTAGTGGTAGATTAAGAAGGTGAGAGAAAGCAAAACAAGGGAAATCTCTAGATTGATCAAAAGCAAAAGAAGAAGCACACACTTCTTTTACATTGGGGGGGTACAAGATAGTTAATAACACAGCATGATGACGAGACAATACGAGGGGAACAAGATAAGGGGTTCTGTGGTGTCGTGCCCTGGGGCCTACAGTTGTGCCTTAGAGGAGTCTAGAAAAGAAAATTACTCTGACATTTCAAAGGTATGTTATCCTAGGTGGGTAAGAACAATGGAAAGGGCTCATTGAAGGTAAACTGACCTTTGCTAAGGGAGCTATAAGCCTGATACGTGACTACTGCCATGGCCTGCCCAGGTAGGGATTTATGATTAGACCATCCTGTGTGCTTACTTTTGCTCAGTAAGCTTGTCAGGCCTGCCATGTGCCCTCTGAGCTTGTCAGATTTTATTCCACAGCTCCATTTTTTCATTCACGATAGATCAATAGATAGATAGAAGAGAGATCTTACTGAATTCTACATTGTAGTTGATCATTTATATGCCTATCTCCTTTATAAGAATGTAAGTCCCCAGGGGGGTGAGTCAGTTATTAAAGGCTTAGAGTAGAATTGAATCTCAGCTGGAATGTGTACTAGCCCTCTGGCCTTTGCCAAGTCACTTACCTTCTCTGAAAATCAGTTTCTTCATCTATAAAATGGGCTAATCCTATCTCCCCAAAGATGTCTGGAGGGGGCCCTAGCTGGGTAGTTCAGCTGGTTAGAGAATCATCCCTCAGTTGGTTGCAGATTTGATCTCCGCTCAGGACACATACAGGAAACAACCAATGAATGCAGAAATAACTTGAACAACAAATATCTCTCTGTCTGTCTCTCTCTCTATCTCTCCCCCCTCCCCCCCTTTCACTCCCTTCCTCTCTCTCTCTAAAAAAGAAAAGAAAAGATGGTTGGAGGGGATGGATAATAAAAGGGCTTATAATAATATAATAATATTATAATATACTGGTTATATTATACTGTATAATCTATATATATAAAAGGCTAATATGCAAAGTGTCCCCACGGGAGTTCAACTGGGAGACCAGGAGTTCTATCACTCGCTATGACATGCACAGATCACCAGGAGGCAGCATGGAATAAAGGAAGGCCCCGGCCAGCAGCCAGCAGCTGGGGAAGGAAGGCCCTGGCCAGCAGCTGGCAGGCCCTGATCGTCAGCCAGGCCTAGGGACCCTACCTGTGCATGAATTTTGTGCACTGGGCCTCTAGTAATATTATAATATACTGGCTATTATTATTTACTACACACAGGGCTTCTAGTATGGTGTTTCACTGTTAAAGGCACAGAGTAAATATCTACATGCTTAAATCAGATGCTGTTCTATTTCATTTCTGCTTCCAGTTTCTATTCCATTTCACAATCTTTTCTAATTTTGACCAGCTGTCCTTGACCATATATTGATTGAGCTTTAATCTAGGTCATCAGCAACCAAAAGAGATTCATAAGATGTTGTGAGCCAGGTACTATCTTCAAAGGAAAACACTGTAGAAATAAAATGGAATTTAAAAATTGATGTTAAAAACTATCCGCATAATAAATGCATTGCCAATTCTGAGCCTCAAATATCAGGGACTATTGATGGAAAACTGTTGTGATTCCACCCTGTGCTTATCAAGTAGGCCTGAATGGATATAAATATAAGAAGAATTGCAACCAACCTTGCTACTGAGTTGAAGTTTTTAGAATTGATGTTATATCTCAAATCTGGTGATTAACAGAAGCCCAAAAGAAGAAATGTTAAGATCTGGGAGCCAAAGTATGTGAGATTTCTACAAACATCTGTTGGGAAGTTTTAAGTGTTTACCTGTATTACATGTTCTTTTTTTCAGAGCTTTTCCCCCTTTATTTATTAATCTGTCAAATGTTAATTGTCTGTAACACTCCTGAAGCACCAAAAGCATCATAAGCAAATCTGCCCTGACAATTCTGGTTGATGCCAAAAATAAACAAGCTACTGCTAATTAATGTAAAAGCCTTCAAACAACTAAAGGAAAAGTCTGAAGGGAACCCCCCCCCCCCCAAAAAAAAATCACATTTTAAACTTAAGTTTTACTTGGAGACAGTTCTTCAGCCCCAAGGAAAGCAAAATAGTGTAGAATTTGGCCCAGTGATTCATCTAATAAATCATAATTGCTTATGTTTTCTTTCCCCTGTTTGCCTAGCGAAAGCTATTGGGAGCAAATCAGTTTTGTGTAGATGAACAGATTTAATTCATCTGCTCTTACTTCCTACCTACAGGCATAATCCTCAGCCAAGCAACTGGCTGTTGTGGAAAGTATTAAGCAGTGGTAAACCCTCAGGTCGGGAACTGGCAGGAGCAGATAAACCTCTCAAATGAACAACCTGCTTTTTTCACACATTCTCCTGTGGAATGGAAGCTAAATACAAATGGAACAGTTTGTGCAATCCTTTAGACTGATTGTCATCACTATGGTTTTACAGATGAGAAAATTGCAGTTTTTGTGTTTGTCCTTGCTCACATATCCTTTAATGTGGATATTTATCTGTATCTATATAATCATCAATGATCCTAATTACACATAGTAGATACTCATTCACTCTATCTGTTGAACTGAATGAAATCACATCAGCTATCATGAATACTTGCTATGTGTAAGACACTGTGCTAAGCACTTAAGGTGTATGAGGCTCTCTGAGGAAACCCATGGAACTGCCTTGAAACATGTGACCTACACCAAGAAACTGATACCAGGTGGGAAAACACTGAAGCTGATATTAAAAACACATCAGAGATGCTTTTCCTAGAGACAGTTAAGGACAGGGCAGAAAATCAACTTAAGCCACATTTTAGGCGTGTTACTTCTTACTGGACAAAAAACTTGAAAATACTTCCAGAAATGTGTCTGATTCAAAATGTCTCCCATTTTTCACATCCTGTGCAATTGGCATGTATAACAGTGCCTCATACTTTTCTGGGGCCTTATTCTTTTTCAAGTTTACTGTGTCCCTTTACTCATCTAAAATATAACAGTTGTACAAGGAGAGGTAAACTAAGGATTATCCTCATTTTAGAGGTAAGATAGTGGCCCAGGGTCTAACTGGGTTTGGAATCCTGGGGTACATAGTCTAGATGCAGGTTCCAAACTGAAAGTGTTTTGTCGATTCACATTGATCTAATTATGCCATGTCATGCACTTTTTAGATTATTCATTATCCCTTTAGCATTTTTGAAACTCTCTGTGATATCCCTACTTTTTTTTTTTAAACACTCTCTCTTTTTTATCCCATCTTGCAAATATTTATGAATCCCAAGGGTTAACATTTTTGTCCTTTTTGCTTGTATACAATATCCTTAGGTAAAGCCATCTGATCTCTTTGCCTCTAGACTCATTTACATGATTATAACCCCAAAATATCTGATCTTAGCTGCATTTATGTCCTGAATTCCCAGTACATATGTCCATTTGAGTCTCATAGATGGAAGATGTTCCAAACTAAATCCACTGTCGTTCTCCATAACCGTCTCCTCCTTCTTCTGTCACTAATTAATGGCAATACCACATACCTAATGGTTAGAATTCGTGGGCATGTTCTTATTGCTCATTCTAGTCCCTCTTCCCCATGTAGCCAGCCAACAGATCATATCTATCATTCCTTTCCTCCATTACTAGTGTTTCACATCAGCCCCTCCTCATTTCTAACCTGTTTCTCTGTTGAATCTTTCTTGATTCTCTTTCTCTTTCCTTCTGCAACCAATTGTTTTTGCAGTGATTTATGAGTATTTAACATCAGGTTGGGCTTTTAGATGAATGTTCCTATGAAACAGGAACATTAACTTATTCAACTCCATTGCTTAGCAGTATTTCTAAAGCATAGTAATTGTTGCAGTAAGTGCTGAATAAATGAGTTATTTAAGGAATGGAGGAAAATACAAAGGAGCCACTACACTCTAAGTCTGTAGGAAATCAAACAAACTAACCTCCATAGGAAAAATGGCTCTTTCTGTGTGTGTGTTTTTAGGCAGCCAATGCATATTTATCAAATGAATGAAGAGTGAAAGAATGAATGAGTGAATGAATAAACTCCTATAGATGTAGCCCAAAGGTACTCACAACAACATTGCTTTATCTCATAAACTTATTAAAAATGTTCCATTCTATTCTGCAGGAGGCTCTGATATAAAATATTGGGGGGGGAAAGTTGTTTTTCTTTAAATAAGCTTTATAGTTCATACTGCAAGAGCTTTTTAGGAAACTCACCATAATATATATCCTGAATGTTTCTTTCTTTCTTTTTTTTTTTTGGCCAAGATGAACTATAAAATGGCATGGTTTCCCAACTGACCAGAAGTTTACCTAACTCTGGATAGTCCTCAAATAGTTTTCTGCGGCAAAGATCATGACGAGGGATCACAAAAGGAACTCCCAAACCAAGTAGTTATTTCAAGCTTTGCGTGGGCTCTCTTAATGAATTTTCCATAAATGGAAACCCACTGGGTCACTCACGGTTCTACATACCAGAGGGCAAGCCCAGTAGTATGGGGTTGGCTGCATTGCATAATAAAAAAATAAACTTGCTGGAGGAAGTGTATTCTCCTCTTGTGTTTTATGAAGAAGCGTGCACCAGTAGAATGCTATAGTCAAGTTACTTATCATCTGAGAAATGGCCTTCTCAGTAGCTTTGGACAAAAGCTAGTCTTAGCATAAAGAAAGAAAAGTCAAGGGCTTTAGGAAGGCTTTGTTTGATCTTCTAACTTTCATGATCTCCTAACTCTATGCTCTTGAGTTTACATTAAAAATTAGCACCTTAGGGCTACCTTTGGACTGCATGAAGGTTATAGCCTAGGTGAGGGCATTTGGTAAATGTTAAAGAATTTGGCCAAAAAATAGTATTCTGTTCCACACGCTCTGGGTTTGAATTCTGCCTCTGCTAGTTGTTATTACACACCTATGCACATGTCCTGGCTTTTGCAGATGCTCCTCAGTGGTTATGCAATTTACACAGAAAAAAATTTTTGAACTCAGTACTATCAGCTGGCAGAGGGGATAAAGGCAATGTTAAGACAGCCTATCTTCCTAGGCGGGCATCTTTTTCATTGCATTTCCAGGAAATGCAAAATAAAGTAAGAGGGAGGACTGATGAAGCATTCTATTAATCTTCCCTGTCCTCTGTACAGTAACTGGTTCCAGAAATTTTATGTGGGAATTGGGGCTAACCAGAGACTGAGACCTAAACATCCAATTCTGGCCACACAGAGTTCTGTCTTTTTACCAAAGTGGAAATTTTTCAAATGAAACACAGAGGCCCCATGCAACTTACTGAAAACAAGTCTGTAGTCCCTCCAGACTTTCCTATTTTTTAAAGTATATAGGATAATTCTATCCAGTAGCCTTAGAGAAACTGCCTTCAATAATACAATTGCTCTCTAATTCTTAAGTCAACCTTATTTATCTTTTTCTCTGTGGATTCCTTTCACCTCAACTTCTCTGTATTTTGAAGAAATGGTAACTAATTTCCAAAGCATGGTTTCAGGAAACCAATAGTGCCATGTCCAATTGCCTAGAAAAATACAAATCGAGTCAGCATTCTTGGTCTGATCTTATATTTGCATGGCTTCTTCCAGTGAGGAACACAGGCACCACCTGTGGGGTTTTCCCATCCCATCCTCATCACTTCTTGGTGAGGGAGGAGAGTAGGCACTGAATAAGTGGGCATAGCTGATCCACTGTGCTAAAATGGGAAAGGGGGAATGATGGCAAGCTGGGCTGGGGGTCTTAGGACTGCTAGCCCTACCAGAAGGGGGCTCACTCAGCAGTAGCATGCAAGACAAGTGTTCTGAAAGAAGCAGATCCTTCAGAAGTGAACAGCAAGAGAACAAAGCATTTCTCATTGCTTGCCGTGTCTTTGCAAGTTGCACCAGGAAAATTCTATTTCCTAACATTGAGTATTTTAGAAATATTTGAGTCCAATCTACACAAAGGGCCTTGAAAGAAGACATAGCCATATGTTATAGAACATATTCAAATGATCAAGAAGCAACGAAGTCATTTCATCTTGCTTTGTTTCTTTTAAACACTGATCATTATTTGTAACTATTTATTTCTCCTCTGCTTTCTGCCTCTTCGCTAGACTGTGAGCTCCTGAAGGCACAGACCATCTTAGTTTTGTGCATCACCATATGCTCTGTTCCTTCCTTCTACAGTGCCTGGTATTCTGTGGGTACTCAGTTAATGCGTGTTGAATGAATATATTCCATTTATTTCTGAAAGATTAGGAGCAAACCAGTACTTTCACACCATTCTGGTTCATTTCTTCTAATGTCCACCCACTCCAAATGAGCCAAGAAAAATAAAAGAAACTCTTATCCTTTGCAGCAACATAGATGTTCCTGAAGAGCATTATGCTAAGCAAAATAAGCCCTTTAGAGAAAGACAAATACCATCTGATCTCACTAATGTCACTAATATGTGGACTGTAATGAACAAAATAAGATTATGAACAAAATAGAACTGGAAGCATGGATACATGGAATAGGCTGGCAGGTGCCAGAGAAGAGGCGGGGCGGGGGAGGGGAAGGAGGAGAGGTGACTGGGTAGAGAGGTGAAGGGATTAGCTAAAGAACATATGTGCATACCCCATGGACTTGGACAATTGGTGCTGAAGGCCAAGGGAGGGGGAGCCGAGGCCAAGGGATGGGGAGCCGGGGCTGGTAGAGGTAGACAAAGTGGGGTGGGGTTGGGGACATCTAGTACAATAGTGTCAATGTTAAAAATTTTTAAATTTAAAATAAAGAGAGAAAGGAAGGAAGGAAGGAAGGAAGGACAGAAGGAAGGGAGGAAGGAAGGGAAAATTTAAGAACATTTTCCTCAGTAAACCTCAGGTTATGAGGTGTCATCCCCATTTTGCACTGTACTCTATGTTTTGTTGGTTAGGAGTCCTTAACATCATAGCACTCCGAAAATTTCTCTTGGATAAAACGTGAATGGCCCTAAGTGAGATACTTTGTTCTCTTCTTCTAGTTTATCAGCTGATATCAGGTCCAGTCAGCCCGGATGCTTGTTGTGTTGCAATAAGAAGTGAATGAAATTACTCAGATTAAAATGCCCAAATGCTTATAAAAAAAGAGGCCATTCTTTACCTTTGTCACTCTAATTCCACAGCGAGTGCTGTTTCCTTAGCTTGGCATGCTTTTCCTGGGTCAAGGGGTTTCTGTGACATTTCCTGAGTTCTGCAAAGAAGAGTTTGGAAAAATTTACTGTGTTTGGCCTGCCACCTCCCAAAAGCATGAAAATAGTCAGTGTTGATCCCTTTCCCAAAATCAAATAATAAAAAGCAAACAAACCATCCCCTACATACAAAGAACACTGTTCCTTCTGAGCTACGTCAATGCTCCCTACAAGACCCTGTGTGTCTAAAATACAAGATGGACTGCTTAGTTGGAGCTGCCCTCCCAAGCTTGAAAAATCGTCTTTTTTTTCTTTTTCTGCACAGAATTCTTCTTGCCATATGTATGGATACTTATGAAACCCTACCTACTCTCTGAAGTTTTTCTCAGAAGAGAGGTAGTCATTTAGTTTTCTAGACACAATTGACCTGTGAGAGTCAAGACTGGGCCATTGATGTTCTGGAGGAAATATCAGTTTTAAAATTCTAGGACTCTTTCCAGTGGATTGCAAGCTCTATGGGGTCAGGGACCATGCCTCACTCACCAGCATCTCCCTGGTACATTCCTGGTAGGCATTCAATGCATACCTGTGGAATGAATGAATGAATGAATGAATGATCAGGATGACTGTTGATATCATGATACAAACTTTGTACTTCTCACCTCTTTACTTACTATATGTTTGGAATCATTAAGTCTTAGAAGAGGTATGGTATGCTCTTCTGAGAACCACTAGTTCATCCAACTCAATCATCTAGAGAAAATCATGAAGACCAGGGAGATACAGTGTCTTTGAGGCCACGAGGGTTATTTAGTGATACAGCCAGTTGTAATAATTTCTATTCTGATAAGCTTTCTACTCCGGTGGTCTATGAGCTGAATTTACTTAATATTGATGTGCTGCCATCCCCATCTTGGTCTTTGAGATTAAGCGAATAGAGGCAAGAATTGCGGCCTCTGAACTTACCTTGTTGTGCCGCTCAGCAGGTAGGAAGTTCATAAAGGACTCTTTGATTCTTGCGATGCCTTTGCACAAAGGAACCACCCTATTTCCATGCTGACATTGCCACTATTTCCTTTCTTCTAGTTCCTGGACATCTCCATTAAATGGACCACTCAAGAAATATTTCCCCCAAAGTACCTTCATTATGACCCAGACACCTCTCGCCAGCTGATGTGTGACAAATGTCCCCCCGGCACCTACTTAAAACAGCACTGTACAGCACGGCGGAAGACCGTGTGTGCCCCTTGTCCTGACAACTACTACACAAACACCTGGCACACCAGTGACGAGTGTCTGTACTGCAACACAGTGTGCAAAGAGCTGCAGTATGTCAAGCAGGAGTGCAACCACACCCACAACCGCGTGTGCGAATGCGAGGAAGGGCGCTACCTCGAGCTGGAGTTCTGCTTGAAGCACAGGAGCTGCCCCCCTGGCTTCGGAGTTCTGCAAGCTGGTATGCATCAGCTTTCCAACACGCTGCCAAAGTGATTAGGATTGTACAAAGTCAAGTAGTAGGGGAAGTTTAAGGGAACACTTTTGTCTGATGATATTAAGGATAGCAAATTGCAAAGGTAATGGAACCTGCTAGATATGTACTATGTGTCTGGATTGCTGCCAAACGACCATTTCTCAGAGGAATACCCTGCTGCTCCAGGGCGATTTAGTGACAAATCTCAAATGCAGCAAATTGCTCTCTAATGAGATGCATGATGGATTGCTTTTTTTAAAGGGACACACTCTGAGTTGCACTGTTTATAGCTGATAGATACCTCTCTGTTTCACTTCAGCATGGACAGCTTCAAACTGCGGTGCTTTTTGACAAACATCAGAAATCTTAATTGATACCAAGAGAATAATTATGCTGATATTGATGAGGCTCTGCAGTGCTAACAATGAGCAGTTATAATTAATTATGCAAAAAATGAGAATGGCTAAGGGAAATGAATTTCATTATAAAAAATGAAGCTAGTTCTTCCTTTGGCATGGGAGTTGAGTGTCTGGGAGGATAAAGACTGCAGCAGTATCTCACCGATGAGCTTATTCTTTATCTTAGACAAAACAGATTGTCAAGCCAAGAGTAAGTACTTGTCTACAAACAAAATACTTTCTCTTTGCATTTTGAACAGCATAGGTTAAGGCCAGTGTGCATTGACTTTTTTAAAGCTGCAACCCACATTTTTTTTCCTACCACATTCATGAAGCTTCAGTGTAGTCTCATAGCTTGAGAAAATGAGGAGTAATTCACTTAATTTCTGGAGGAAATTAAGTACAAATTTCTGTAGTAATCAGTACAAATTCTGATTACTCAGTTAGAAGTCATATTTCTCAGCCTCTGCACCACTTATATTGAGGGCTGGATAATTCTTTCTGTATGTAGTTGTCCTGTGTATTTTAGAGTGTTTAGCAGCATCCCTGGTCTCTAGTCACTAGATGCCCCCCCCACCCCCCCACCCCTCGGTGGTGACAATCAAAAGAAGTCTCCAGACATTACCAATTGTCTCCTGATGGCAGAATTGCCCCTGGTTGACAACCACTGGTTTAGAGGAGCTAATTATTTGGAACTATTTTAACCTTCAAAAGTTGTGATATACAGAGTTTAAATTATTAGATGACAAGTACAAAGCAAGCATATTCAAATATTTAAATCTATTGTTTCCTAAGTTGTGAATCTTGTAAAATTAATCACAGAAGGTGCAAACTGCATGATGGCTCCTTAAAGTACCTCTAGTATGAGTATTTAAGGGAGAAATTAGTAACACTTCCTAGTTTTTATTGGATGATACTTTGGGACTCAAAAGCTAAGCCAAGTTGCAGAAGAGAAAAGCCAATACAACAAAAACAAATCCATTTAATTCAATTCAGTACATTGAATATGTAGAAAAATTAATGAAGGGACTAGGCAGCTTGGAAATTAGAAAGATTTGATAAAATAATGGAAATAGCAAGGATTTTTCTCACATAAGCATGGAAATCTGTTTGTAGAATGAAGTAAGCTAGTACCACAGTGGGCTTATTTACCTCTCACTCCCCGTTCCTCAGGGACAATAAGAGTTTCCAGCCCAAAGAGAAGGAAGGTTTATGCAATGTTATTCTAAGAAATATTTATCAACCCTTCCTTTCTGTCGTTGTTTTGAAGTTAGATTGACTCTGAATTTTATTTACTTCATTCTATCTGTTAGTCTTATAATTCCTATGTCAGCACCTGGGGCCAGCATGGTGAAATTCTCAACAGTAGAACAAAACTCCTCTCATCATTATGACATGTGGCATTGGCCTGGCAGATTGTACTTTGTATGTTTCCACTGGTATTAATAAGGCCAACTTTTTTACTTAGATGGATAAATCTTTCTTTGTAAAAAGTTCTACCAATTATAAAAGAGGGAAGTCCTATTAAGCAAGGTCATTATGTAAAGCCTCCAAAGACACTGAGAAGCTTTACTTCTGTCATGCTTGGATTTCTTTTGTTAAAGAACTTTAAAGGCTAAGCTACCTGAGAGAATGGCTTGTACCGATGACTTTCTCACTGAGATGCATGCAAAGACCCAACCCATCAATGTGTATGTGAAGAATGACAAGTTTTTCTTTGTGCAGTTGGCTCTCCAGAACACTTGGCAGTTGGCAAAGGGAGACTGGGATCCAGGTGTCCAGGTCCACTTATTTCCAGAATATTAGCAACGAAAGAACACCATGGACTTCCTGCCCAAACACCTTCACTTAGGATATTGTAGAATTGGGTGTGGAGTTGCATGCCATTTAAAAAGAGCAGTACAGTAAGAAAGTGCTTTTAAAAAAAAATAGCCCTCTTTGTAAGTTGGTTCCTAAGATGTTGTCACTGCAACACTGGGGGTGGCATTAAATATGTGAAGGTTTTCTGCCCGTGGTTTCCCACCTCTTCTTTTTTTTCTGCCAGCCCTTCATCATTTTTATTGGCCAATGCATCATTAGTCCCTTTGGAAGAATCAAGAGATAAAATGAGAACCAAACCACTTTGCTCTTTCCCCCCACCTCTAGATTTGATATGAAGTGGGAGGTTCACATTTTTAATAACCGAAGTTTATTAACTTCCCACAGCTTCATTTGTCCTGTTCACATTTGTTACCTCGCATAAGGCAGAATTGGCCTGTAAAAGCCACATTAGAACACTGAAGTCTAAATCTGTTCAACTAGCTTACACTAGATGGAGGTATTTTCATATGCAAATGCACTGTAATGTATGATTTATCCATGAATGATAGAGCCAAGGGTTTGAAGGTATTTAGTTTTAATAGCATCGTTAGTTGTTGACTGATTCAAGTTTGCTTACCCGTGATTTCTCCAAATTTGTCAAGTATTTTTCCACCATGAAATAAGATGCCCTTGCAGTCACCCTTCCCTGAAATTGTAACAACCAGACTCTTAAAACTCAACAGTTTAAGCAAACGGTATATCATCTTCCATTTACTGTGTAGCTTAACTGCAGACTTACGCTTTTGAGTCAGTGGCCAACTTTATGGCCACCTTCAAGAGTTTATTATAATGCTGTAAATTTTTATCTCTCAGGGTTAGCATACTTATGAGTTGCTTCACAATTATGATTCAGGAAAGAAAGAACTTCGATAGCTACCGATTAGAATTTAACGACGTAGCAGTCAATGGGTACTGATATTGGAGAATGATATCACAGCAGTTACACAAGGGCTATCTCGATGCTTTTCCAGGATAATTGTATGAAGAATATGTAGGCAATGAGACCTAATGCCATTGTAGCTCACTCAGGACTAAGGAACACCCTCCCTTCTCCCCTTTCCTTTCACATTTTGGAAATGTTTTGTAAGTAACAGAAAACAAGCTTGTGTTTGTATTACTGGGAGGGGAGACCGCCTAAGGGGCTAACTGTAGTTTTGTTCTGTCTGTGTAATGAAGTGAAAAATGAGAATGCCTGAAGTTTGGTACAGCATTAATAGTAAAAACTTAGCAACATAGCAGTTAAAACTAAGTGAAAGTCTTTCTAAAACTTTGTTAAGAGGGTATCTGCTGTGAAAGTATTTGAGAAGAAGGTGCTAAATGTTTCGGTATTTCCTGTAGGAACCCCAGAGCGAAATACGGTTTGCAAAAGATGTCCAGATGGGTTCTTCTCCAATGAGACGTCCTCTAAAGCACCCTGTAGAAAACACACCAACTGCAGTGCATTCGGTCTCCTTCTGACTCAGAAAGGAAATGCAACGCATGACAATATATGTTCCGGAAACAGTGACTCGACGCACAGATGTGGAATAGGTAATTATCGATCAGAACATCAGCCTTCATGCCACCTCTGAGTTGAATACAAGACCCTCTGGCCACCTTGTTAGTCAAACTCATATTTTCCCTTTCTTGAGTTTTGATCAGCTCTTCTATTCCAAGACTATTCTCTGTCCATATGGCTAAAGCCACAACTCAAAGTCCTTCAAAAAGTCCTCATCTCTCATAGATCATGCTCTAAACCCTTGATTTTTTCCTTTTCTACTTTACTCAAATCTTACCCATGGAGAAAGGGTGGTATAAAGATTATGTCTGAGGTCCAATGAGCAGAGTCCAAATTGCAGCATTTTTTTGCTATCCATTTTTATCACTTTTAAAAATACCTGTATTATTAGCCAAAGTGTAAACTGGCAACTAAGAAGCACAATGACATAACTGATTACACATTAGAAATGTAAAAACTGGCTTTGTTACCTATGCCATAGGTCCTATGGTAATACTGTGTCTATCACATGGGCGTTCCAGGTTCCTCTTGTCCTGAACTTTTTATTCAGGATGGGTCACTAGCTCTGAGCTCAAGTTATCTGAATGCATCCCATGTCAGTGATGTCACTAATCAGAATGGTGTCCTCTCCCCGTCACTCCTACCACTAGACTAATCTCACACCTTCTACAGAGGACTCATTACACCAAAGATAATCTGCTTTTAGCATTTAGCTAAACAGTGTCATGAACCAGCTTGACTTTCCCCAAGCATCTATTTGTATGACACAGAAGCGTATCAAGCATAGAAATGTGGATTGGGAGATTTAAGATTCCAACCCAGTCCCAACATATTTTCACTGTAATCAAAATCTTAGACAAGTCATTTAGCTGCTCTGCTTTCTTATCTAAAAATGGAATAAAGGAAGGGATAGTAAAAGGAGTGACTTCTAACTTTATCATTCTCTTTAATACATTTAAATTTTTATTTTTGTCATTCATTGAGTACTTACCATCTGCCAGATTCTTTGCTATATGGGCTTTAATCTTTACAAAAACATGGTTAAGGTTACTCAAGTTCAATATAGGACATGAATGGCAGAGCCAGGATTCAAACCCAGGCCTGATGCATCCAAAGATAAACTCTTAACCCCTGGGATATACTGACCCTACCCAGGCATTCAGGCCATTGTACCTCTTTTTTAAATGACGTTTTGTTTTGTGTGTGTGTGTGAGACTTTTTCTTATGTAATACGTGCTTATATGTTTACATATATTCTTATTCTCAAAGGTAAACTAT
Organism: Myotis yumanensis; assembly: GCF_028538775.1. Classification (NCBI taxonomy): domain Eukaryota; kingdom Metazoa; phylum Chordata; class Mammalia; order Chiroptera; family Vespertilionidae; genus Myotis; species Myotis yumanensis. The sequence continues at coordinate 29,952,245 of NW_027223766.1, forward strand.
GTGTTTGTGTATGTACAGAAAATAATACACTATTCCAGATTATTTTCAAGCCCCTTTCAAAGCAATGCTTGTATTTGTTTTGGCCCTTATCTCAAAGTATTCTGTGGGCTCTAGGAACATCTTTAACAGAATGTTAATATTTACATTAAATCATTCAATTTTTTCTGTAATTTGTTTATAGCAATATTAAGTTCTTATTAAACATTTATTAAACTTTCTCCCCCAAAACACTCTAAAAGAACATTAGAAAGGACATAAGCCCAGTTGTATTGGCAGTCTACCACTTAGACCAGCCAACAGAAGGTTGATTTGATTCAAAATTTTTGTTTTAGCATAATATATTTTTTTAAAAACTCAATTGTGTTTGTTTTAAAATTTTGGATTTTGTCCAGTAGACTTCCAGGAATCCAATTGTTGAGTAAATCTTGGTTTTCCCACCTTCCTTTAGATGTTACCCTGTGTGAGGAGGCATTCTTCAGGTTTGCTGTCCCTACCAAGTTCACCCCTAACTGGCTCAGTGTCCTGGTGGACAATTTGCCTGGCACCAAAGTAAATGCAGAGAGTGTGGAGAGGATAAAGAGACGACACAGCTCACAAGAACAGACCTTCCAGCTGCTGAAGTTATGGAAACATCAAAACAAAGACCAGGATATGGTCAAGAAGATCATCCAAGGTATGATAGCCCGAAATAAACAAGTCGATCCGAAATCAAAGATACCCTTTAATCATAGGGCTAGTTGTGTGGCTGATGTTTTCTTTTTGTAATTATTGTTGAATTGAAGGGGTTTTACGATGATGTAGATGCTGTTTCTAGAGCAGTCACGCAGGGTTTTATTCTCAATCCCCCCACCGGTCCCTCTCGTTCTTTATCGAGTGTATAAAGAAGCCACAATGCATTGCAAGTGCAGGGCTAGACCTCAGGAAATCTGCCTTTACATCCCTCAGCAGTTTTATTAGCATCCTCTCTGACCTTCCTAGAAGTTCTTTAACCATTTTGAATCTTACCTTGCATTTCTACGTAGAAGCTCTGTTGTATTTATTTGGTAATTCTCTCTAGAGAGCCTCCCAGTGCCTTACAGCTAGCCTCTCATTAATCCTCACAACATAGCCTATTTTAAAATTACCATTTTAATAGCATATGTTGTAAGGATTAATGAGATAAGATCTGTAAAGTATTTGACTTTCTTGGAGAAAAAGGCTAGTTAAAACCATGTTATAGAGTTTTCGAAAGAATCTCCTTTGGAAAGTGAGTGTCTGTGTGTGCATGTGTGTGTGCCTGTGTGCATGTGTGTGTATGCATGTGTGTGTGTGTTGATGATGATGATGATGAGATAATCCAATAGTAAAAGTAAATTTCATACAGTGTGGACCGTAAGCTTTAGGTTAACGGAAAGAGTTCCGAATTCAATTAGCAAAGAGAAGACATGTCAGAAGAAAATACGGGAGATTTTTCACAAGTCAGACAATGTCAATGAGAAATTCATTCGCCTCTTCACTATAGTAAAATGACCGAGGAGTCCTGGCCCTACCCTAAAAGCCTCAAACATTTGAAACTGAGGCAACAGATGTTAGGAGACCAACATTTTTGACAGCTGAATGTTCCACTGGTGCAAAGAGTAAACTTTTCTTCTGTTCTCAGCAGACAAAATGTATTCTTTGAACTTATAATTAGCCCTGAAGCCAAAAGAAAGGGAAGTGGAGAATCACAGACTGTTAGCATCGGAAAGGACCGAATCCCTATTTTATAAACGAGGACATTTCAGCCCAGAAAGATGAACTGACTTGCCTTAGGGCTCAGATACTAAATGACTCATGTCATTAACAGAAACATTAGTTACTCCCTCTTATGTTTATGTCCTAGCTCGTTATGGAAATATTCTCTAGGCTGTGTGTACCACCACGTTCCTTGGCCTCATATTACTCTGTTTTTAAATTTTCTTCTCTGTGGTGGTGACCCTCTCATGCTATTTATTAAAGACCATTTGAAGCAACTAACTCTTTTAAAACAGCACATATGTCAGATATCAACAAATGAAAGTTTATATTGCAAAATAACTAATTTGAATACTTTCTGTTTCTCTGAAATGTTATGGTTTTAATACCTCAAACTTTTTTTAAACTGAGAATGATGTGCCTGTACTTTTCTACCAATGATTTTCAACAGTAGAGCTTCTCACAAGGCTTTGTTGGCTGCCTAGATTATATAGTACATTCTCTTACAATAACACAAAAATATTCATCTCAGCTCTCAGAAATAACTAGCACCACTAACTCCACTCCACCCAAAAACATAAAGGAAAAGGTTATCGTTAAAGTGATAGCATGTGGAGAACTCTTGCCTTTGCCTCAGCGTAGTTTGGCGGCACTAGAAGAATATACATGGTGTGACTGTCTCTGCTTTTGTTCTGTGTAGATATCGACCTGTGTGAAAACAGCGTGCAGCGGCACCTCGGGCACACGAACCTCACCTCCGAGCAGCTCCGCAGCCTGATGGAAAGATTGCCCGGGAAGAAAGTCACAACAGAAGACATCGAGAAAACGACGAAGGCCTGCACATCCTCAGGTGAGCAGATCCTGAAGCTGCTCAGCCTGTGGAGGGTCAAGAACGGCGACCAGGACACTCTGAAGGGCCTCATGCACGCACTGAAGCACTTGAAAACATACCACTTCCCCAAAACGGTCTCCCACAGTCTGAAAAAGACCATCAGGTTCCTTCACAGCTTCACCATGTACAGACTGTATCAGAAGCTATTTCTAGAAATGATAGGGAACCAGGTCCAGTCAGTGAAAATAAGCTGCTTATAACAGGAAATGGTCATGGGGCTGTTTCCTCCCCGTGGACCAGATCCGGTGGATGAGTAAACTGTTTCTCAGGTTTCTCAGGCACTTGAGGGGTTGCAGTGATTTCTTTCTCATCACTGAGGACTAGATTTGGGCCCAGGGCAAACACAAAAGACTTTGGTATGAAGAAAGAATGAACTTCTCCCCAAAAATTCAATAAACCCCAAATAGTTTATCCAACTGACAGATCTGGTCCAGTACCTACTGACTATGTTTTCCTTAATTACTGCTTAAAGTAATTCAACTGGAAATAAGAAACTAGACTTCATTGTGCCTTACTAAGTATGGGAATGTCTAACTTAAATAGCTTTGAGATTTCAGCTGTCTAGAGGCTTTTATCAGAAAGCCAATTTTTTTTCTGTAAAAGTACTAATATATCTAACACTATTACAGTATTTGCTATTTATATTCATTCAGATATAAGGTTTGTACATATTATTGTCCTAAAGGGAAACAGTGTGGACTTAATTTTAGAAAGAAAAAATTATATATTCTGTTTATTATGACAAATGAAAGAGATAAAATATATTTTTTAATGGAAAGTTTGTAGCATTTCCTAATAGGTACAGCCATCCTTCCTGTGTGGTGTGTTTTTGTAATATAATTTTACCTATATAAGCTATGATATCATTTTATAGAAAATGCATTATTTAGGTGATTGTTTAATGTTTTTTTTGTTTAATGTTTTAATGTAAATTATCTGAATATTAGATGCGCTGAGAAATTGAATGTACCTTATTTAAAAGATTTTATGTTTTAGTGTATAAACATCATTAAAGTTTTCAAATTATTTTTCATTGCTTTTCCTCTTGTTTTTATTTGAATGGGATATTAATACGTCTGAGTTTTTATAATTTTCTCTGTTCTTATATCACCAGGACCATCTGGGAACTGTTAAAAATGCAGATTTCTGGGCCAATTTATTGGCAAATTTTGGGGAGAAGGGCAGAAACCTGCATGTGTAACAAATTCCCAAAACATTTCTTCTTACATTAAAACTGGAGAACTTTCATGGAAGTATAGATCAGAGTGTGGAATTTCAGAGAGAAGATGGGGGAGGATAGGTGGGTGGGAGGTAATCAACCAAAGACCTTGAATGCATATATGCATAGCCCATGGACACAGACAATAGGATACTGAAGGCCTGGGGCAGGGCAGGGGCGGGCAGGAGGGAGTCAATGGGGGGGAAAAGGGCATATGTAATACTTTCAATAATAATTATTTTAAAAAATAAAGTGAGTCTCTTATAGACAAAAAAACAACAACAAAAAAACAAAAAACCTGGAGAACTTCTGAAGTCAAGCTTAGCATACAGATGGCGCAAACCACTTATAACTGCTGACACTAGCATTGAGAGGCCAACTATATGTAATTTTGGTTGCAAGTTATAAAACCTGACATTATCTAGTTTAAGAAAAAATTAATTGTAAGGGTTGTGTATTGGGTAGAATGGTGTCCCTTCCCAAGTCGGTTCACCTCATAATCCCCAGAACCTGTAAATGTTATCTTATTTAGAAAAGGGATCTTTGTAGATGTGATTAAATTACGTATTTTGAGATGATGATATCCTGGATTTTAGATGGGCCCTAAATCCAATGACAAGTATCTTTACAAGAGACACACAGAGGGGACAGGCAGAAGAGAAGATGATGTAAAGACAGAGGCAGAGATGGGAGTGATGTAGCCATGAGACAAGGGAGCTAGGGGAGGTGAGAAAAAGGGCCTCCCCTGGAACTTCCTAGGGAGTAGTCTTGCTGACATCTTGGTTTTGGACTTCCGGCCTCCAGTACTAGTAGAGAATTAATTTCTGTTGTGGTAAGCCACCCAGTTTGTGGTAATTTGCTACAACAGCCACTGGAAACTAATACAGGTTGTGTCCAAGCCTCACAAATGGCAGAATTAAGATAATTCTGGCACCACTGTGGACTGAAGTTCCTACACTATTTTCTGATCTTTCATTTCTGTATCTTTTAGTTCAAAATTCCAAATTCCCAGGAGAAAAATCCTGGTTTTCCTACATTGGCATAAAGACATGGCCAGTGATGTCTTTATCAGTTGCAGGTCCCAAGAATGGGATAATTGTGAACAGGATCTGCTGTCTCCCATCCTTTCCCAGTCTGTATTCTTTTCTCTCCTTTACCATGAGAATTTAATGTGGCCAGATCAGCCCTGCCTTTGAAAAATCAGATCAGTTATGGCTCTTTGACAAAGAGCAGATCCAGGTAGATACTACACAAATCCATAAATCTAGGGAAATAAAAAGCACGGGGGGAAGTCAAGAACTCAAACCTGGAGAATCTGAGTCCCAACCTTGCAATACTTGAAGTGGAAAAAAATTGTGGAGAATACATGTTGCAGGTATTAGCAGGACAGGCATAAACTAATAGCCTGCACTTTCCCTTCAGAAGCATCTATTTCCCCACCAAAATTCCTATCTATATATATAAAAGGCTAATATGCAAAGTGTCCCCTCAGGAGTTTGACCAGGAGACTGGGAGTTCGATCACTCACTATGATGTGTGCTGACCAGCAGGGGGTGGTGTGGAACCTGGTGGGTGGCCAGGCCTAGGGACCCTACCCTTGCACGAATTTTGTGCACCAGGCCTCTAGTTTATGGATAATGAAGTGGCCTACACACATCAGTTAAGTTTGAGAAAAGTTTAAAAGTTAATGATATCAAGTATAAATCTTGCAACTGCTAATTTGTTTGGCTTCCCTGGCTATTCCTTTGGATTAGGTCTACTTCAAGCTTCTCTTCCAAGCGAGATATATTATGTAAGTTCATGTCAATTTTTCTCTTTTTAAACTTTTAATTTTGAAGTGATTTTAGAATCATTGAAAAAACAGTATAAAGTCCCCATAGTGAGCTATTTTATAAAATATGCCCCAATCAGTTTGTCTGATGTTTCTCATGAATAGACTGATGTTATGGGGAAGAATATTACATAGGTGATAGCCCTTCTTACATCAGATGTCTGAGTTAATTTTTATATAAAACGTGAGATATGTACTGAAATCCCTTTTTAAAAAATATATGGTCATCCAGTTGTTCCAATATGATTTGTTGAAAAGACTAGGATTTTTCCATTTAATAGCCTTTGAATCTTTATCAAAAATCAGTTGATTATATTCGTGTGGGTATATTTCAGGACTCTATTCTGTTCCACTTAGTTACAAATTTGTCCTTTTACCTATACCACATTGTCTTAATTACTGCCATTTATAGTAAATCTTAATATTATTTCTGATCATTACTCTGTCACTTGGAAGCATGTTTCTTTTTCCTGCTTTTTGTATACTTCCTAGTATTTGGTTAAAAGGAAACATTGTGTAAACCAGTAGAAACTAAGGTATACAGTTTTTACACCTGGATATGGGCATGCCTTACCTTCTGCTAGAATTGTAATGGAAGGCTTTGCATTAATTCAGTTAGGATTGAATTGGCTGTTGTTTTGTTGTTTTTGCTATAGTTATACTCAGATCTCATAGGTTTAAAATTTTTATAGCTTGTTTCTAGGGTGGTGGATGTGTATTAGATCAATGCTTGTTTGATTCTGAGTTTTAGGTCTTCCCCTTGAGCTGTGCCCCCAAGAGGTTCTCATTGCACGTTCCTGTTCTTCTCCCATTTCCCATCTTACAGTGTTTTGCTGTTAGTTGCCATTTGAAGCTTCTTAGCTTCATGGTGGGGGAAGGAGGTGTAGTCTCTGTTCTGATTAAGGCTCTTCGGCATGCCTGTGTCCCTGAAGTGTGTGGCTCCTTCAGTTCTCCTGCCCTTTCCCCGATATAGTTGTGGATCCAGCACTTAATCCTGTCCCTTGTCAAAAGAATGGACGTTCCCCACTCTTGTTCCCTTTCCCTGGCTGCAGTGAGTGTTCATCATTACCTTAAAAACAGCACTTTTACAACCCCCTCCCAGATGAATGCTTTTGTTCTTCTGGGTCAAGTGTTTTGAATTTGAATTTAGTTTTTGTGTTTGTTTTCTGTCATAATTTTTGAGAATATCACTAATTCTAGTTCCCCACATCCTCCAATTCCATACATTCTTCCCAGGAAGAAGCCAGAACTCAGTCAACTGTGTTGCTTAAAGACTTGATGTGAAAGATTCCATGGGAGTTAAAACTATCCTCATGAGTGCAGACCTACTGTCTCCTCTTGTCCATCCAGAAACGTTGTAGAGTATTTCTGATGAGCTAGTATAATGGACTAAAACATTCAGACCAAGAAATCATTTTGAAATCCTTATTCTAGAGCAGTCATGAAAAATATTCTATGAAGTCTTTATTTATATAACCATGCTTTTCTATTCTACCTATTCCATCAAGCGTCTTATTCAATAGACCATCTTCAGTATTTTATTTACATGTTGAAAATCTAATTTGTTAGTTCAGTGAAAAAATACTTTTGAGTGCCCAGATCACTCAATTCAAAGCACTTTATATCCAGTTCTAAGCAAGAGATATAGTGGCAAACCATTACTACTCTCAGGAGCATAATCTTAGGTTATTTCCATGTGCTATTTGTGAAACCATCCCTGTCCAACACATTGGTGTTTATGTTAAGGTATAAAGCTGAGTGTGAGAGAAAGGGGGAGTTCTAAGAACAGAGAATTCTGCATTCTCTTACCAATGCAGATGTTGATAACCCTGGAAGCAGCTCCTTTCTAAACACTTAGCACCTTTGGAAATGTTCCCTAAACTGATGCTCAAACTCAATGTGAAGGATAAACTTTTACTACTCTCTTTCCTTGACTGAAGTTTACAACAGTGGCTATAATTAGTGTAGTTATGATTGCTGATATTGCGTACAACTACAATTCTTTGCCTTTCTTGCTAATACTTTCAAAATTCTTCACTCCTCAATTCTAGAAAACTAGAAAACAGGGATTTAACAGTCATAATAGCCTGCAACAATAATCTCCATAACTGAGTTTAAATACATCTGTTTTGAAATTGGTTATAATCTAATTGGGGAGACATGATTCACACATGAAAGAGTAATTGCTAATACCATATGGTATAGTATATACTTAGTGCCAATTGAATTGTATAAACATGGCACAGTCATCAAATATCATATCTGAAGCCTCAGGCAAGCCAAGAAGCAGTAAGTTTAGCTGGGTCTTGTAGACACATCTAGCCAGAAAGAAATAGGCAGGATATTTTATACATAAAGAATTGCATTGGAAAAGCCAGAGAGGCTAAAATGTACATTACTTGTTAAGAAAACATTGTATAGACTCATGCAGCTTACTAGTATATAAAAATTCAAAGAGTAATATAAAATAAGCTCACAGAAACTTATTATGAACACACTGTGGGTTGCAATAGAAAGACTAATTGCTTTGTCTACCCAGAACTCTTCGTTTTAGTCTGATAAGCAGCTTCTTCTTTTAGGGAACTGCCCTCTCCCACCACACCCCATTGCCTCTCTCCTCGCTGCAATCCTTCACCATCGCTACCCCAAGTGATTCAACAAGACACCTTTCTTAGGATCTGTGCACTGGAATTACTTAGAATTGTTTTCCTGTCCAATGAAAAGCTATGAAAGTGTAAAGCTAAAGCTGCCAGAGGCCACAGAGAAAGGGAGCTAGCAGAGCAAACTAGGAGGAAGAGAGAGGCAAGGAGTCCTGCTGATATTCAAGCCTCTGGTTCCAGCCACATCTTTTCTTCCTGTTTTGTTTTGGGAACCACTGACTTCCCTTTCTCATCCAAGCCAGTTTCTGTCATTCCACAACAAGAGTCCTGACTAATACGTGGAGTAAACAAGAGGTCCATGAATACCAGACAGAGATGTTTGGATTTGAGGAGGTCACTGTGATGACTGTGAGGTCCTTACCACCTGAGACTCTTTAATTTTCTATTTACCTATAAACACAATAGCAGCCATTGAGGTTTTAAGAAATTGATGTTTGCAAAGCAACATTTCAAGAAGATTATTCTGGCAGGAGAGTAGAGAATGAATTGGAGGCTGGAGACAATGGATCCAGAAGAGCTGACTATTAAAACGGGTCAGCCATGAGGTAAACAGATCCCTCAGACTGGAGGTGGAAGCCCAGAGGGGAAAGGAACAGTCACATTAAATAACCATTAATCTTTCTAGAAGAGTCACCAGAGGAGGAGGAGGACGATCTCTGGGTATTCGGTTATGACTAATGGATCAGGACTCTTGTCTTTTTCCAAGTATTTACTACAACACAAATCTTTCATTTCCTTGGGTTTTCATGAGTCTTTTCCCAGGGAAATCTACCTCATCTTTAGAGACACAAAAGCTTAAGTCATATTTCCACAAATATTCTTCTAACTAAAACAAAGACGTCTTCCAAACTGACATTTCTATAGCAATTTTGGTTTTTCATGACTCACTGACTTCAGACAAGCGGAGGTAACCTGGGAAGATCATGCATTAAAGCTGTGTCATTCTTGTGGACTTGTAGGTCTCTGAGAGACAACATGAGGTCATCTGTTCATCCCTCCTGCCTTGGCCCAGCCATTCCTAAATCACTGGGAGTGATGAGCTTGGATTTAAGCATTTAAAAATAGTTTTACGGCTTTAGTGATTCCTTACCACATACACAGCCATTGGAACCCAATTGCAGGTCTTAATAGCTCTCCCTTTGAAATTGAGACCAGGCAGAATGGTTTCTTTAATAGAAACTCCTACTTGCAATTTTAGAGCCAGTGGGCCTTTATAAGTTGTTCTAACTATTTCTTATAAGCATGACTTGGAATGTTTATTCAAAATGCATATTCCTGAACCCTCTTAATATGCTTTTGATATCATGGATCAGGGTGCTAGAGTTCTTATTGGGCAATTTTGGGAAATATTGTATCTAATCCTTGAGGACCCAAATGAGGCCGGGAGAGATTAAATTTCACAGCTGGTAGAAGAACTCAGAGCTCCTCAGTCTTACTAAGACTCTTGTGTAACTTCGTGATTCTCTTGATGAAGACAGGGAACAACTAGCTTTCTCCTCTTTGGGTGATTTAATCACAATGTGCTCGTATCTATCATTGCAATTATCACCTGACTGTTTATGTGTCTCCCTTGATGCTAATACTCATGGTAATAATAGCAACAGCAATAAGAATAATCAATATCATTTATTGTATGTTTTCCTGTTAGCCCCAGATTCTAGATCCATTTGAGTTCTTAGAAAACCATGTTCCATAAAGCTAAAGCTAGGAAGTTACTAATTGATCCTCAGATTTGTCACTGTTTATACATTGACCCTGGGTACTCAGAGTAAATGCCGTTTATTGAGAACTTGCTAGACACACAGCCCTACTTAGGGCATTTTAAACATCATGTCATTGAATCCCCCAAACCCAAGTAACTGACTCTCCCTGATCAACTTATTGTCTCATGACCATTTACTAAATCTTAACAGCCATAGCAGCTGACTTCCCCTGACATCCCCCATTCTTTTGTGGGGGTCTCTTATCAACTACTGCTTGAAATGGGTGCCATTTTTGCCTGAGATAGTCCCATATATCCCAAGTTATTCATCCTACAATGATCTGTCCTGTTTACACATTTGGATTTAACCTTGAGCTGCCAAACATCACTCCTGAAGTAGGATAACAGCAAGAGTCAAGAGAGAAAAAGTCACAATTCTGAAAAACAGAAATGCACCAGCGGAAGCCAAGAGTCATGGTTTTGTATGGAAAACTGCATCTGCTTTCTGTTGGGTTTGGATCAGATGTTTCCCTCCAGCCAGGAGACTGTGCCACTCTCAAGGATCTGCTTTTACCCTTCCATTAAACACCAGTGGCAAGGAGCGCATCCAGGATAAGCCTGCTAAGAGGAGGTGGCAAAAGAAACAAGCTCTGCCAAAGCCTCCAGAATAAATTTCTGTTTAAACCCAAACTATGAGGTTGAGAGTGGGTATAAGAAAAAAAATTAAAACCAGCAGGCTCACACTTGGGTATAACTGGCACCATATATTTTTCCCTCATTACTTAAAACTGGTTTTGTTGACTATGCCACATTTAAAAAATAGCATAATAAAGTTTCTAGAAAAAAATAAAATTTGATGGACTCTGGGAATAAAAAGAAAATAAGAGCAGTTTCCACCTAGAAGTAAGTAGCTGCTTTCTCAGAAGCAGGCCCACATGGGTCAATAAACCTTCGTTAAAGGCTCTGGAGTAAGACCCACCTGGTTTTCAATCCTGTTTCTTCTCCTAAATAGTGTGAGTGCTTTGGGGCTCAGCCTGCCTGACTGCATAATCAAAAGAACAAAACCTCAGAAGCCTCTTTGGGTACTCCATGTTTCTAGCACAGAACTTGGCATAGTAAACGGTGGGTTTTTTTTTTCACACTGTTCCTTCACAAGAGAGAAATTCACACAAGGGCTGTTCTCTGCCATTTGTGTGGTTGGTTTGCGGAAAATGACAAAGGGGCATCCCTCCAGAAACTGTGCTGGTTAATGGGTTCAGAGCAGTGACCACTTCAGCACAAAACGGAAGAGAGGCGAGTCTGGATGAGGCAATGAAAGAAACAAGGAGGTATCCACAGACCTGGCTTCCCGTCAGGGCCCCAGACTTGCTGGGACTCCCTGGAAAAGTCACTGAAGCTTACTGTGTGCCTGTGACAATGGTGCTGAGTGGAGTCTGGACACAGGGCTTGGAAGGTTTGTGACCAATGGGGCTCCAAGCAGTTGCAGGCAAGGTGCTTGCATAGTGAAGATCCTGAAGGTTCAATTACACTCAGACCCTCTGTAAGACAAAACTCTCTACTGTTTGAGAGGCTGAGTCAGCATATCTCCCCAAAGTCAGAGAGTTTGTGGAGTCTTCAGTGAAGCCACATCAATCCTGCTGACTTCCTTTTGATGAATCAGAATAAAAGAAAATCTGTCTCAGAAAGAACCATTCCAACTGGACTTAATCTTAAAGGACAGCAGAAAATAAAATTCATTGAGCATCTGTCATGTGCCAGGATCTTACCTTCGTAATGTTCATTCTCTTAACAGCTTTATGAATTGGGCCTTAATTTTCCCATTTTAAATATAAAGGGCTATGGACAAAAGAGAACAGGTTACATACCCATGATTTCCTAGCAAGTAACAGAGACAGAATCTGAGCCCCATTTTGTCTTTAAAACCCCTAATATTTCATTCAATCACAGTGGCCTGAAGACACTGGGGAGGCCAGCGGATGATCAATTAAGAATCAAGAATTGGGCATTTTAAAGTTGTATGTCAGATTCTCTGCATTTTCTTTTCACCCCTGTGTTGAGGGGAAACTCACAAAGTTCTGAGTCTTGCCCACAGATATTTATGTCATATTAGTGTGCACCTATTGTGTTCACCAGTGGGTGAACAGAAATTCAGTTCTCATACTCACTAGCCAGAATTAGCACAGACCTCATAAGGGAAGAAGAAAGTCCTCCCTCCACAAGACTGCCCTCTTCAGAGGCCAGCTGTCAACCATAAGTTTTAGGGGTCCCCAGGCCACCGATACTCTGATAGATGGGCTATAATAAAAGGCGTTCTCACAACATCCTCAGGTTTGATAATTTGCTAGAATGCTTCTTAGAACTCAGGAAAGTGCTATACTTATTTACTGCTTATTATAAAGGATACTTCTAGGGGCAAGGTCTGGGAGGGTCCTGGGAGCTTCCATGCCCTTTCCATGTGGAATCAGATGCATCACCCTCCCAGCATATCAATAATGTGTTTACCAACCAGGAAGCTCCACTGTTCAGAATTTTTATTGGGGTTTCATTACATGAGCTTGACTGATTGAACTCAAATTCCAGTCCTCTTCCACGCCCGAGAAGTTAAGATTAGCTCAAACTCCCAATACTTCAGTCAACATGTTGGTCTTTCTCATGACCAACCCCCCAGGCTAAAATTATCTAGAGGGCTACCATAAGTCATTTCATTAGGGATAGTTCAAGGATTTAGAGTGGAAAAAAGACCAATCAAGTTCTTTATTATAGACCACTACTCTATCCATCCCGCTCCCTCAATTTTTTCCCCTTTGTTAGCATTCTCAATTCAGTTGGGGACATCTCCGACCCCCTTTTAAGCCTGCCACACCTGAAAACCTGGAGTTGTCTTTGACTCTGTGTTTCCTTCTCAAGTAGGATGGTCTCCCCTGGGTTGATTTTCTTTTTTTTTTTTTTTTAATATATTTTATTGATTTTTTACAGAGAGGAAGGGAGAGAGATAGAGAGTTAGAAACATCGATGAGAGAGAAACATCGATCAGCTGCCTCCTGCACACTCCCCACTGGGGATGTGCCCACAACCCAGGTACATGCCCTTGACCGGAATCAAACCTGGGACCTTTCAGTCCACAGGCCGACGCTCTATCCACTGAGCCAAACCGGTTTCGGCTGGGTTGATTTTCTTCACCAGGTTTCCTGGATTCATCCTCTCCTCTTCACCTCCACTACCACCACTGACACTGCCCTTTAGAATCCAAGCCCTCAGGAGCCTAAGTTGTTGGTCCAACTCCTTGACTGATCTGCCTGCTCCCAGCTTCATTTACTTCAATCCTTCTTGCATGCAACTATTAGATCAATCTTCTTTAAACAGCCAAGTAATTAGCAGTAATTTGTTCCTCTAAGCAGCATGTATGAAAATCCTTTTTCATTCTACCATGAGATCCCCTGAGACATCCTTGTCTTTTGTTTAAGGAAGAATAGAAAAAATCACCAGAGCTCCAAATGGACTTGAGGAAAAGCACCCAGGATGGTAACTGGAATGAGCATTGAATCAAGAGTTCAGAAGCCTCAAGGTTGAATCCTGGCTCAACTTCAAGCTGCGGATGCCTACACGGTAGAGGCATTGCATAGGGCAGAGATGTAAGGTACTCAGTACATAGATTATTATAAACAGAAAATCTAACCTGCAGTTTAAATGGGTATTTTTCACTTTTATTGCACATTTCTCCAAATCCTTCCTTTTTAAGGCACTATGTTAACCTTCTATTGCTGCTGAAACAAACCAGCATGAACAGTGATTTAAACAATACACATTTATTTCTGATAGTTCTGGAGGACAGAAGTCCAAAATGAGTCTCACTGGGCTAAACTCAAGGTGTTGGCAAGAGCTGTGTTCATTGCCCTGACTGGTTTGGCTCAGTGGATAGAGTCTCCGCCTGAGGACTGAAGGGTCCCAGGTTTGATTCCGGTCAAGGGCATGTACCTGGGTTGCGGGCACATCCCCAGTGGGGAGTGTGCAGGAGGCAGCTGATCGATGTTTCTCTCATCGATGTTTCTAACTCTCTATCCCTCTCCCTTCCTCTCTGTAAAAAAATCAATAAAATATATTTTTTAAAAAAGAGCTGTGTTCATTCAAGATGCTCTGGGATAGATCTTGTTTCCTGCCTTTTCCAGCTTCTAGAGGCCACCTACAGTCCTTAAGTGCATTCTCCATTTTCAACGACAGTGGGTCACATGCTTTTCAGGCTGCCATCTTTCTGTTTCTCCTTCTTCAGCCTCCTTCTTCCACCATTAAGGACCCATGTGACTTCACTGGGTCCACCTGGATAATCCAAGCTAATTCCCATTTTAATATCAGTTGACTAACAACCTTAATTCCATCTGAACACGTATTTCCTCTTTGTTATATAAAGCAACATATTCTGAGGTCCCAGAAAATAGGATGTGAACATCTTTAGTGGGGGGAGGGCAATATTCTATCTCATGCCAAGTTCAGGTAACATATTACCAATAAAGCGTTCCCTGATAATTCTCACTTGTAGCATCTGCTTTGCTTTAATCCAGTAATTTTCCATCTTGTCTGTACACTGGATTCACCTATGGCACTTTGAAAAATACTAATGTCTGGGTCCTGTTCTTGAGAGATATGGATTAAATTGGTCTAAGGTGATATCTGAGCAGAGAACTTTTTACAAAGCTCTCTCAGTGATTCCAGTATGCAGCCAAGGTTGAGAGCCAATGCTCCAGGAAGTTTTTGTATATTCGTCTTATCTATTATTGTAGATGATCATATGATGATCAAAAGGAAGACTGTAATCCAGCTGCCTGGATTCAAATCTCTTGGCTCCACCTCTAACTAGTGGTCAGATCTTGAGCTATTTAAGCAATCACTTGATGCCTCTATGTCTTCATTTGTAAACTGGGAATAATAATGCCTCATAGAGTTATTATTGAGAAGACTAAATGATGCGATGTATGTCAAAGTGTTGAGTGTAGCTCATGACTCAGAGTATGCTTCCAAACAATACTAGCACTAATAGTGTTTCATTGTCATTCACCTTGTCTTTGAAGCTCACCTAGAAGCTTTACCTGGGCATTACCAACCCTTCTTTCTGTGGTTCTCAAAAATACTTGCTATTTAATTGGTAGAACACAAGCAAGCATGGCCAAACCACGTGATTTGCAGCTCTTTGAGCCATAACTCTTTTTTTTCATTTTATTTTTAGAAGAGTTTGGTCATATCTTTGCTTCCCAAGTATTTTCAACCAGTGTAAGTTAGATGAACATTCAAATCATTTTGAAAACATTTTTAAATTACCAGGCCCAGAAAAAAAGAAAGGAAAAAAAAGAAATAACAATAAAATTACCAGGTCTAGGGCCTACCCCCCAGAGATAGTAATTCAATGGGGGCCCAGGCATCAGTTTCCTTTAGCTCTCCAGGTAATTACAATACACAGCAAGGAATGAGAATCTGTGACCTAGACCACATGTCTATGACTCTTGCATTCTGAGTACGTCTAATGAGGCTAATGACTTATGTGGGAATTCCATGGTGGATCTACTAATTTAAAAAGAATATAGTAAAGGAAAAAGAAGGGAAAAACCAGAAACAGAATCTGACCAGAGAGGTGGAGACTCTGCTTTTCCCAGAGTATCTGCTCAAAATACATTTAAGCAAACCTGAATTCAGAGCAGTGCAGATTTGTTCTCTGGCTACTCAGGTAAGTAGTACTGGAAGAGGTATAAAAAAGACTAAGCTTAAAGTTTGGGGCTATTCCTTAAGTGACTCGGAGAGGAAATTCCTTGCTCACCCTGGGTAGTGCACAGGTTATTATGGGAACTGCAAGGAACATGAGTCAGAGGAGACAATTACTCAAGAAAGTTGCCCAATCTCCTGACATCCGGTGGCAGAAAGAGGCTCCAGGTCACCTCAAGGTGACTCCCAGGCATCAAACCCCAGCCAGGCAACAGCATTAGGCAGGTGGCCATAGCACAAAGAACATTCTCGTATGTTGCAGAAAGGTCTACAGCAAAAATTGTCATACATTGAATTTACATATCTTGTTTAATTTATAAAATCCTTTCCTATTCATGGCCTTCTCTGACTTTTCTTTTCCAGCAAAAAAGAAACAAAACCTTTGTAGGGTACATAGGTCCAATATTATCCACATTCTTGGGATGACGTGTCAAGTCATAGGCAGTGAGTGACTGAGTGATAGAGAAAAAGGCTTCTGCTCTTACCCATTTTCTGGACCATTCCTTCCTTAACAAAAGTAGAATCAATCATAGACTAGATGATTACAAAATAAATTAAAAGTATTTAAAAAGAACAAATTCTTAAGGTGATGAAACTCGGTATCCATAAGGTACCAGTAAGGCTCCTTCTAAAAATCTCCTAGGAAAGGTGAGCGTAGGGAAGTATCTTTGAATCATAGCAAGTTCCACCAGGAAACAGAAACTTAATATAAGCAGTAATATTTATAAGAAAAGGGAAAACAATATATATGTCTATATGTATAAACATACCACTGTGCATATACTACTTCTGAAATAAAAATGAAATCTCACTTGCCAAAAGTTATTGTGATAAAAGTCACTTTTTAAATACTAACTACTGATTATTAAATATCTGAGTTGAAGAACAATGTCAGATTCTTGACATGCATTAAAAATCTAATCCTAACAGCTGCCCTAGAACATAGGTAATATTACGAGGTAATTGTCGGCCATGTACAAGGAGACCAGGCCCGCCAGCCAGTGCCCCACAGCTGGTGAGGGCAGAGCCATGATTCAGACCCAGGACTCTGACTCCGAGCTCATGCTTTTTCCGCTGCCCTATGCCATCTCCTCAAAGCCCATAATTAAGCACAATAATATACTCTTCACAAATGAAAAGATCTCAGGCACAAAAGTGACGAGACGACTTTTGGCTGATGGCTTCCAAATATGCGACGGATCCTTTTTCTGGAAACCGCATTTGGCATAAGGGGCCTAAAGTCCAGACAGTTTCGATGACGGAACTCAAGGTCTCCGTGGACGTTGGCCTTAGGACGGAAATAGCTCTGAGGCCTCCCGTCCTGGCGTCTCCCCGCCACCCCCCTCAGCGGAGCTCAGACTGCCCGCAGGACTTGCAAGTGGGTGAGGTGACAACGCTTGTGGGGTTTGAAACAAGGTACATTGTGATCTCTGTCTCCATCCCAGTAACTATTTCCGCTGCTCTCATTCTCTCTGGTGCTTATTCTCGGCTCTGTAAAACTTCACGCTTGTTTGTTTTACTTTCAGCTTTAAAAAGGACTCTTAGCAGCTGTTCCAGACTTTTATGAAATTATCCATCGCCACTTAGAGCGAGGGCTGCTGAAAGGGATGGCTCTGTGAGGTGGTGCTTGAGACCAGATTTTAAGTGGAATCTGGCGTTTTTGTTTTTTACTCCCATTCCCATCCACCTGATTTTAATCAAAGAGCCTCTTCCTTTCATCTAAAAGTCAGTCAACAGTGTGCCCAGCGTTCTCATTATACCCAATGGCTTTACCTGAGTCCTAGTCATTCTGCAGCTGTGGTTTCTCTGTGTGTGGCCATCTCCCCTCCGTCTTCCTTGGCTTTATGTCTCTTGTCTTCCTTGAGATCTCATCCTCTTGCTACCAAGGTTTAGTTTCTATCAAAAGGATGCAATGTAGCCTGGCAGGTGTCGCTCAGTGGTTGAGTGTTGACCCATGAGCCAGGAGGTCCTGGTTTGATTCCCAGTGAGGGCATATGCCTGGGTTGGGGGCTCGGTCCCAGTAGGGGGTGTACAAGAGGCAGCCAATCGATGATGTTCCTCTCTCATTGATGTTTCTATCTTTCTATTCCTCTCCCTTCTTCTCTATCTAAAAATCAATTTAAAAACATTTTTTAAAAAAAGGATGCAATATAAAGTAGTGAAAGGGAGTATTGGAATTAAAATCCAAAGAGCTCAGTCTGAGTTTACTTCCCCCTTCTCTCACTCAGGCAACTATGGACTGGCCACCTAGCTGCCAGAACCTCCTTTTGTCATGTATAAAGTGGAGATCCCATAATAATTGTCCTACTTGTCTCATAGATTTATAGGAATGATCATAAAAAAAGAAAAAGAAAAATGAAAAGGAACCCGGAAAGATGCAAGGTAAATATTAGTTTATTCACTGGCCACTCCTGTGATAGAGACCTTGCTGTTATGGAGCTCCCTTTCAAAGGGGGGGACACAGAACTGGAAGCCGATCATTACGGGTTGCAACTTTTTGGGGCCGTGTGCAGAGTGCCATGGGCGTCTGGAGGAGGAGCCTGGCCAATGCGTGCTGATATGGGGTGCAAGCCAGGCCAGAACCCACAGAGGAAGTAAGATTGGAGCAGGACCATGAAGGTCGAATGGGCCTTTCTGATAAAATAAAGGAGGAAAGGGCATTTCAGGAGGAAAGATCAGCACATATAAAGAGCCTCTTAGGCTAGTAAAACATATTTTCCCAAAATTTTTGTGTGTATTTCTTTTGGGGGAGGGGGGAGCAATGGCTTTAAAAAGAAAGTGAAGGATATATTAGAAAGATTATTTTAGGCCATGGGGCAAGGAGAACAAGAGAACAATGAATTGTTGTTGTTGTTATTATTATTATTATTGTGGGTTATCACTCATGTGAGCCTGAGTAGAGAACTGAGTCAAGAGTTTAGTTATCCTCTTCACAAAGGAAAGAGAGTGAATCCTGGAACAAGATTGGGAAGGGGATGGAGATATGGGCCTCCATTCCAAGGTTAGGTGATGCCCTGAGTAGGATAAAAACTCTTTGAAGGGAGTGCAGATTCCTACTGTCAATAACCCTAAGAGGGAGTTGGTGCTGGAAAAGGAAATGGACCCCAGGATGACAAGCTGATCTCTGAGCCTGGACTCAAAGGAGTCCAGATAAGTTCAAGGGCATTTTTTTTTTTTTTTTGTCGTGTGGGAAAATGTCTTCTGACATGAAAGGCAGTCCTATAGGCATGCAAGAAGGTCCCTGAAAGGAACCCCAGAAACACCCTCGGGCCTATTACTTCTGAGAGTCTCCATATTAAATAGCAGCTTTTATTCCTTTCTTTATCCCAGAGCCATTGGCGTGTCATGGAAACCTCATTAACTAACTGGTCGCAGATGTGCTGCAGAGAAATAAAAAGGAAGCTTGCTCGGGCTAGGGCCATGGCAATAAAGAGAACAGCAGTGAGGATGGATAATACTTATCGAGCTTTTTCTTATGCCGGTAATGAAGTGCTAGGAGCGTAAGTGGATTATCTTATTTTCTCAACAATTTTGAGAATATAGAATCTGGTTACCCTCATTTTACAGGTAAGGAATCTGAGGTTTCGAGCACTTAAATAGCTTGCCAGTTCACACAGCTGATAGGTAGCACTCTGTCTCCATAGAAAATTCTCTTAGCTGCTACCCTGAACTACCTCCCAGCATATGCTCATAAGGGGGCACACCCATGCATGGAGTGGACGCCAAGGAGACAGGCAGTGTCCTGGGGAGCTGTCTGAGATGGAGAAGCCATTGTGGGTCTATGACTGAATGATGGGAGAAATGCAAGCAAAAACCCATGTGAACATTGCGGGTGATGGGAGATGTGGCCTGGGACTGCTCTCAGAGCCACCAGAGAAGGCAGGGACCCTGAAAATGAAGACCAGTCTCCTGCTCGTAGTAATGAGTGGTATCAAGCCAACAGACCATCGCCTAACCCAGCAATTTTTAACCTTTTTCATCTCATGGAAACCTTATTAACTAATTATTAAAATTCTGTAGCACACCAAAAAAATGTATTTTTTGCCTATCTGACAAAAAAAAGTATAATTTTGACTCATTCACACTGGATGGCTATTGTTGTGTTGGCCATCTGATGAACAAAATAGATCCAGAGACATAGAAACATGGAACAGACTGATGAATCCAGAGGAAAAGAGGGGGTAGGAAGGGGGGGAGGGAGAGATTAACCAGGGAACTTACATGCATATATGCATAGGCCACGAATACAGACAATAGTGTCGTGAAGACTTTGGACGGGTGGGGTTGGGGAGGAGGGGGGTCAATGGGAAAAAACAACAACAGCAAAAACAAAGGGGACATCTGTAATACTTTCATCAAGAAAGATAAATGTTTTTAAAATCCACATTTAAAAGATTGAGGATCCCTGCCACTCTAAATGGGCAGGTCTCTCTCAGCAGCACCAGCATCTGGAAGCTTGTTAGAAAGGCAGAATCTCAGGCCCCACCCAAGAACTAATGAATCAGAATCTCCATTTAACAAGATCTTCAGGTGATCTGTGTGTGTGTGAAAATGAAGAAGCACAGCTTGAGAGTGTCTGAGGTCTCTAAATATCAGGCATCACATAGGATCCAGTGGCCACATTACAACATTAACTCAAGCATGAGTTTGTGGCTCTTGGTTAATTAATGAATCCATTAAGTACTGACCTCTCAACAGGTGTCCTTTACTCTGCTAAGTGCTATTGGTGATTTTTTTTTTAAAAAGTCAAGATATGATCCCTGTTGAGAGCATGCTTACAATTCTGTTGGAGAAACAAAATATACATATGCTCAGAGTGACCTTTCAGAAAAGTAAGTCGGACCCCATCACTGCCCTGCATAAAATGACCACACCCCCCAATGCCAGCCAGATGAAGTCTAGACTCCAGCAGGGAATACGAAGCCTTTGCACAGTTTGGTGCACGCCTTCCTTCCTCCCAGTCTTAGCCATAGCCACCCTCTCTCCCACAATGCTTTGCTCCAGCCATACTGAATTTGAAGGTCCTCAAATGTGCAGAGCTTGCTGTCTGTCATCTCCATGCTTTGCCCTTGCAGAATGACTCTGCCCCTTCCTGCCCTTCTCCCTGTTTAGGATAACTCCATTTAATTCTTTTGCCTTCCCTCAGCAGCATCTTTCTCTGCGATCTTTTCTTTGGCTTCAAGTTTGAGAGAGGTGTTACTCTTCTAGTGTATTTCCATTGCAAATTCTGTTTATGACTGTCCCCTAGGGACAAGACACCCAGCAAATGTCCGTTTGAAAAAAATAAAAATGGTACACGAAACAGCTATAAATCAGTGATACAATCAATGAGCATCACCATCTCCATCTCAGACATACCTACGAGCCCTGTCCCAGGGTACAAATGCCCTAATCCTTCCTGCTCAGGCTTCTCTCACAGACTATCTGCCCTGCTCGCTAATCCCTGTGCCTTTTGGAGGCTCAATCCCATGCTTAGGATGTCCTTCCTTATCCCCTTCACTTGGGAGAGTCTTTACATCTCATCTCAAATGCAACATCCTCTAAAAAGCTTCTGTCCCTTCCCAAGAGTGAGTTGGAACTTTCCCATCACTGTGTTCCAACATCACTTTGTATCAGTCTCTATCAAATATCTTATCTGGGGGTTGTGACTCTTTGCTTGCCTGTCTCTCCCACCTGACTGTGTTTCTAGAACAGAGACTTGTCTTCTAAGGCAGGAATTAGACTGATTGTGTTTTATTCATGTCTCCATTCTCAGTGATCTTCAAATGCCTGGCACAAAATAGACCAGCGCCTCCCAACCTCTGCCAATTAATCATTAGAACCAACCGTATGTCACTTAAGAATCCATATGCCTATGCTTCATCCCACATCATCCTGCTTCCCTGCGTCTAGGATAGAGGCCAGGCATTTGTAGCTTGTGAATGCTCCCCAGATCATTCTGATGGCCAACCAGGACTTAGAAACACTGTGGCAGGCCCTTAGCAAAGTGTTTGTGAAGGAATTATCTTTTCTCTATACCTGGGCATGACCCATTGCTTTTGGAGACAAATCTGAGGTACCTCCTTGATATATTGTGCTTCATTGGGTTGCCTAGGTTCTTTCTGGCTGGACACACCTATACCTCTCCATCTCCTGGCATCACTGCAATGTTAGGAGCAGTCTATACACTTTGGGATCAATTGTGTGTGGCCATTTCCGTATGTAATAGCATGTAATAGGAGGCAGAGAAGAACAAGATGGATGTGTAATTCGGGTAGAATAATAGCAGAAACCTTTCAGGCAGACCTAGTCTTCCCTCTCCCAATATTCCCAAAATATCATGCCCATACCTCTACAACTTTATCACTTAACTTTTCTGGGGTGAGCATATCTGTGCTCCAGCTAGACTGTGCCCTGGCTAGACCCTTGAAGGCAGTCTGCTATAGCCTTAAATCCTATCTTAGTGTCAGCCACATAGTAAGTGCTTAATAAATGTCTGACTGACTCCATTCAGACTGTCTGAGTGAATAAATGAGTGAATGAGAGGATTGAGATAGATGGAAAAGAGGAAGAAAGATCTTCCTACAGAGGAGGCGATTAGGAATCAAGGTGTTCACAGGTCTAGAGAAGAGAATGAGCTTGGTACATGCACAAGATAAGAAAAAATAATTTGTGATGATACCTGCTCCATTTGGAAGAAAGTTGGAAGCCTTTGGGGTCTGTTCTCATTGGATTTCTAACAATGGGACCCTGTGCTGTGTAGGAGGAAGCTCTCCTGGGAATCAAGGTAGAGTGATTCCTAACTCTGCCATACATTTGCTATGTTACTATCAATAAGGGGAAGAAAGAAAATGACAAGGAATATTTACTTAGTATCTACTTTGTGCATGTTGCCTTGCATATGCTATCTCCCTGAATCACAGAAATAGCTTCTTGTGCTATTCCTGCCACTCTTCCAGTGATGGAAATTAAAGAAAGAGAGTTTAAATGACTCCTACCATTTGTACTTTTCCCTGCATGCGTTGCTGCTTCCATTCACCTAAACGAAGTGGGCCTTGGTTTCTGTACTTTAAAATGAATAGATTGTGTCAGATTCTGTTATAACCTTTTTAGTTCGATGTGCTTATCTTTGTAGGGGAGTTTCTTAACCTGAAGGCAAGTTCCTTTGAACTTTATTAGTACAGTACTATGCACTGTTCAAAAATTGCTTACTGAATATAAGAATTGAGTTTAATCACCTGGGAAGCTCTGGGAAATAAAGACAATATAATATTTTGCTTTAGTTAAAAACATTTGCTCACAGTTCCTGAACAAACCATGCATATTCCTGTTTCAAAAGTGAAGAACACTTACCAAAATCCTACTCTGTGTTCAAAGGCCAGCTCAAACCTCCTCCTCCATGCAGGCCTCTCTGGCTACCAATGAACTAGTTCATGTGGTAAGAAGAATGGGTTTATTCCAGTTGATTTAGAGGGAAGAGTAAAATGAATGACGAGAGGCAACTTCATTGCCCACTATATTTTCTCATTGGTATTTAAACAAAGAACAGTCCAGAAATGCTTTCTCCTAGAGCAGCCGTGGGCAAACTACGGCCTGCGAGCCAGATTCGGCCCGTTTGAAATGAATAAAACTATATAAAAAAAAAAGACTGTACCCTTTTATGTAATGATGTTTACTTTAAATTTATATTAGTTCACACAAACACTCCATCCATGCTTTTGTTCCAGCCCTCCGGTCCAGTTTAAGAACCCATTGTGGCCCTCGAGTCAAAAAGTTTGCCCACCCCTGCCCTAGAGTCTCTGAGATTCAAAGGACCCCATTATTGCCTTAGGAATAAAAGGAACTAATTTACTTCACCTCAAGTTTTTACAGTTTTTCACTGACTTCCTAATCAGCCTCTGCTCTGCTGTCACATACCATTAAGTCGGCATGCACCCAGCCCCTCACATGGAGACGTCCCTCTGCCTGGGACAGGAGTGGAAGATTACTGAAGAGGACTGACATTCATCCCATCCTCGCCTGAGGAAACTCTGAAAAGGGCCAGGCCACTAGCCGGGCAAGCAGAGCCACCTGCCTTATGTCAACACTTCCTTCTTTTTAATGCATCTTTGTTCATCTTAGCAAAATAAGATGGAATTAGCACCATGTGGCCAAAGCCACAAAATTAACGTGCTTACTCCCATGTATAAACACATATTATGATCTCTGACCTTCAACAATAGCTGACTAAGGAATACGTTAATACATTCCGGGTCACTATGCTATATGAATTGCAGTGAACTACTGCTCCTGGGAATTCTAAAATCGGAGAACAATTTTTTTTTGTCCTTTGAAGTTTATCGCTTGCTATTTGCTCACTTTTGCATCCCTGGCATCTGGCGCAGTAGCAGAATGAGTCATTCAGCAAATATTTGTTGACTGAATCCAATAATCAATGGATTCAGTTCTTTTTTTCTTTCTTTCCTAATGTGACTCTGAAAATGTGTCATAAATATAACAAACACATTAGCACTGAAAAATCTGAGTCAGAAAATGGAAGAAACCCATGTCCTCTGTGCTCTGTTAATGTGTCTGTAGCTCCACTTGTAATTCACTTGTTTTTACATGCCTTTCTCCTCCACTGCCCCTGTGTTTTCTAAAGGAGGTGACTGTCTTACTCATCTTTGTATCATCAACATTTATTATTGTGCCCAGCACATAATAAATTTAGATGGTTATTAAATGAGCAAATATATTTCTGAAATGATCACTGTGCCTACATTGACTTCCTGCTTCCTCCTCATCCCTATCTTGGTTCACTTTTGAGTTTTTAGCCACTTCTCTGTTGTATTTAGATAGGCAGCTTGTGGAAAACTAAAAGTAGATTTTTCTTACCAAAAGTAGAGACTCCTGGTATAAATAATATTTTTAAAATGCTTTGTAAATTGCAAATTTGTAATGCTTGAAGAATCTTCACAGGTCTTTCCAATGTAAGTAATATATTGAGAATCCTGCCTAGCAATAATATGAAATTATATATCTTTTTAAATAAAGAATGTATATAATGTATTAAAAATGAGAACAGAAAAAAATACAGATACAACCATTATACAGGAGAAATTAAAACACAAGGGTGGGGTGACTGGGTAAAGAAGGTGAAGGGGTTAGCTAAAGAACATATATGCATACCCTGTGGACACAGACAATCGTTCGGTGAAGGACAGACGAAGGGGAGGTGGGGGTGGGTGGATGTGGGCAAAGAGCGGGGAAAAGGGGGGCAACCTGCATTTATGTCAACATTAAAAATGTTTAATAAAAAACACAAGAAATCAGCATATAGAAAACTTTTCACACGTGTTGGTAGAGACTGAGAGTCTAAGCTCTCATGCTCTGTGCATAGGAGTGCAGACCGGTGACATAACTCTGAAGAGCCATTTGGAATTACTGGCTGTAGGTGCATATATCGTGGAACCAAATACCACATCTACTTAGTCCATCTACAAGTACACTTGCATGAGTATATTCACTGTTGCCCTTTTTGTAAGAACAAAAGATTGTAAACAATATTCTTTCCAAGTCTCCACTGAAATTGTTCTCTTCCTTTATTGCCTTGGGCTTTTCAAGGTGGCTTCTGAATTTCTGGGACTGCTGCAGATCTCTATGTTCTATTGTTGTCATTACTTTTTATTCAGGTTGTCATGCCTCCTCATGTGCCTGTTGTTGTTTTGGTTGTTCTGGTAGTTGGGACTTTGTAAAATTGTTTCTAAAAATAATGTGAAGTCAAGTGTGGTTATCTTTTCCAGAGATTTATCTTTGCTTCCACCAAGAGCTGTTAGCAATCTATCATCATCTCATTGCAAATCCAGGGATTAAGAGAATGTGACCAGTCCCTTTTGAAGGCTTACACCTGGGATTCATTTTTACTCCTAGGGTTCAACTCTTTGGAGTTGAGGGGGTCATTAAGGCTTCCCTTCTTTGAAGGGATCTCAACTCCTCTTAGCTCCATGAGGCTGTCACAAATTCCTTCTCAACATTCTCATTTCCCAGGTAAAAAGCAGCCTCAAATGAGTGGCTGAGAGTCCTGGGTTTCAAATCCCCTCAGCTCCTGACCAAGTAATTCCTCTCTCTCTTTGTAGTCTACTATTTTCAAGCAGGCATTAAAAAAATTTATTTAGTTTTTCTGGTTGTCCTAGTTGGAATTTGGTTCATTTAATCTTGCCTGTAAGACCATGAAAAAACTCTGAAAAACCCTACATGTCCACCAATCAATAAATCATGGTACATTTATATGATAGAACATTATTCAGCCATTCAGAAGAATGAATATATATGTGTGTGTGTGTGTGTGTGTGTGTGTGTGTGTGTGTTTTAATTGCTTTCAGAGTGAGGAAGGGAGAGAGAGAAAGAGAGAGAGGGAGAGAGAGAGAGATATCAATGAGAGAGAAACATAGATTGGCTGCCTCTTGTTCGCCTCCTACTGTGGGTTGAGCCCAAAACCTGGGCATGTGCCCTGACTGGGAATCAAACCAGTGACCTCTTGGTGTATGGGACAAGGCTTAATCAACTAAGCCATGGGTGAGAAGATATTATTTAAGTGCTGATGTAGAACAACCCTTAAGACATATTGTTTTCTGAAAAAGCAAGATACAGAACAGTGGACATACTATCGCTTAAGCATAAAGTATCTCCAGAAGAATTCAAAATAATTTAATACTTTGATTGTTTGGGGTGTGGGTAAATGTATAGCCAAGGCATACAATTGAGAAGAAAATTCTTTGCTGTTAATCATATTGTATATTTGAATTTTGAAACAAGTAGTGTATTACCTGTTCAATATAAAAGCAAATAAACAATAAATTATTTTAAAAAATGGGTAAAGCTATGTGCATGGACATGTTCATCACTACAGTACTTATAATAGTATACAAACAATAGCCACCTACATGCTCAATCTTTATGCAAAAGGTTAAGTCAGGTGGAAACAGCATATTTTGTGATGATTAAAAATAAACATGGATTCACCATTTCCCTATTGATGTACAATGAATTACCACAAACTCAGCAGTTTAAAACATAATTTATTTCCTCATAATTCTGTAGATCAGTAGCCTCACATGTTATAGTTGGGTTCTCTGCTCAAGCTCTCACTAGGCTCAAACAAAATTGTCCACTTCAGTGAAAAATGTATGTTATTAAAGGAAAAAAATAACAATAACCCTTAAACATATGCAAAGATATTTAGTCTTACTAGAAGGAGATATTACACCAAGGCACCCTTTTTATCTGTCAGACAAAAAAGTTTTTAAAATTGGGTAATGTGCTGGATTGTCAAAGGGGTATAGAGACAGTCTCTTTCCTACATTACTCAAACTCACACTAAAATGCTGCATACAGCAGTGTATATAAACTAGGATAACAGCCAAGTAAAACATGTTTATGTGAGAGAGATTAGAAGGGAAGAAATAAAAATGCTAATAGTCACATAAAAGAATTTTTAATTTTTCCTTATTTATGAGATTTTAAGAAAGGTTACTAGTTTCTTATATCATTAAAATTATATTTTTAATAATTTTTTTTAGAGAGAGAGAGGAAGAGAGAGGGGGAGAGAGAGAGAGAAACACCCTGACCAGGAATCAAACTGGCAACCTTTTGGTGCATGGGATGATGCCCAACCAACTGAACCACACCAATCTAGGCTGAAATTCTATTTGGAGAGGAAGAACAGTCACTTTTTCTATCTCTTTTCTTTTACTATAGCACAAAAAAATGGGTAGATTTATTACAGTGCCCAAATCATTGTTATTGGCTGGTATTGCTGATATTAGGACAAAGGTCCCCCCTCCCTGGTCCTTTATGTTCTATGCTGTCCAGTCTCTTGGAAAGTCCAGGCATATGAGAGCATGACATGTAAAACGTGTTATCTACTGAGTGCCCATTACTTGCTAGGTACATTTAATGTGTAGTTAATCCTCACAACTGCTGTATTGGATAAGTATTGTTTCATAGTCTCACTGGGATTTTAATCCCAGCTCTTCTTGGATTAAATTGAGACTTGGCAAGGATTCCGCAACTCCTTGCTAAGTTTCCTGTCTTGCAAAAATGGATTAAGAGTCATACCTAAGACCTAATGGCAGATACCACTGATATCCTGCCTATATCCCTTCAACACTTAACCACATCCTTGCATGTGCAGCCCAAAACCCAACTGCCAGCACCTTCGACTTACTGCCTGAGGTTTTCCTCTGACCAGGAAACCCCTTCTGTTCCTATGTGGGGAAGGCTAGAAGTTCTGGAGGAATTTATGCCCCGGACCTCCCTCCATCAGCCCTCAATCAATGAACAGCTGTGGAATGCATGGTTAATCATTGAGCTACTTCATCCGCTGGGCAAAATAATTGAGATGTGTGTTCTTTACAGGCCCCCATTGTCCCCAACAGAGTAAGTTCCATTTACCCCCCCGGAGTGGTTCCTTTGACAATATACACTCTTTTAATAAGAACATTTAATATTAAATCTACAATTTTAACACATTTTTCAATGTATAATACAGCCTTGTGAACTGTAGGCACAATGTTGTACAACAGATCTCTAGAACTTACTCATCTTGTATAATTGAAACTTTAAACCCATTGAACATCTCCCTGTTTTCCCCTCCCCTCAACCCTGGCAACCACTATTCTATTCTTTGCTTTTATGACCTTGGCTATTTTGATACCTCATATAAGTGTAATCATACAATATTGATAGTCTTATTTTCCTTAGCATAAAGTCCTCTAGGTTCATCTATGTTGTCACGTGTTGCAGAATTTTCTTCTTTTATAAGGCTTCATAGTATTTTATTTTATGAATATACTACATATTTTTTATTCATTCATCTGATAATGGACATTTAGGTTGTTTTCACATATTGACAACTGTGACTAGTGCTGCAATGAACAAGGGACTGCAAATATCTCTTCAAGATCTTGATTTCAATTCTTTTGAATAAATAACCAGAATTCAAATTGTTGTATCATATTGTAGTTCTATGTTTAACTTTTTGAGGAACAACCATACTGTTTTCCATGGTGACTGTACCAATTTACTTTCCCATCAACAGTGTGTTAGGGTTCCCTTTTCTCCACATTCTCACCAACACTTGCTATCTCTTGTCTTCTTGATAAAAGACATTATAAGAGGTGTGAGGTGATATCTTACTATGCCATGGAAATTTTTTTTTAAAGTTTTGTTGTTGAACTGATGATGTATTTGTAAGGAGATGGAGAGTTCTGGGTTTTCTATTCTTTCATCTTACTAATGTCACTCTGATAATATACTTTAATGTTTTTTTCTTTGAATCATTGTCTCAGAGATTCTGGGAACACAAATTAAGATTTATTGTGATGATTTAAGTTGATAAGTATAAGGCACTCAATACAGCATAGACCGCAACAGAGGTTAGCCATTTTTACTCTTAATACTTTCATTCCTTTCTGATTCTTTGATGTACTCTTGGAATCTTAACAGGAGGTTTCCCTCACAAAATTAGCTTTCACTTAAGCAAATATATTCCAAGAATGTAAGATGGATCTAAACTTTATGGGCAACAGTAAAGAGACAAGAAGGACATCAAAGTTATCCATGACTAGTTGAATTGCATAACTGCATAAAATTGGGAGATTCTATTCAATGTTGCTGGACCAATCGGAATGATGGATGTTGACATATTTAGTTCAACATATTTGCACTGAACATACTCTTTTGCATATAGTAGAGGCTTAATACCTATTTGAAAAAAAATCAAATAGAATTAGATTTAAATGTGTAGATTGCAAATATCCTTGCTGGAATTGTTCCTATCTTAACTTTTACCAAGAGCCTTCTACCTCTGCTTACAAATGTAATAAAAAAGAATTTGTTCCTTAGAGTAGAAATAAAATTGACTATAAAAAATCACAGTCCATGCTATTATTATTCACTCCTGACAGAATTGCGCTTTTATAAACTGCAAAGGGCTGCCTTCTCTCTAATTCAAGGGGATGTTTCGGCCCACCAAATGGAAAATAAAACCATATTCAACAGCAGCCAAGGAGCTAAGAAGCTGGTATAAAACTGTGCCTCCCTCATTACTTGCAATGCATGGTTGAGGTCATTCTAAGTAATGCCTGGAAATCTTCTACTAAAACAATCACAAGGTGGGTTGGGAATTTATGCCTTTTGACCAGGTCCACAGCCCACATCTGCCACAGTGAATTTTAATAGAATATTATTCTAGAGAGGAGTTCCTTTGCTAGTATTAAGTCAGACAAAAAGCAATTTCACACTGCATTATTCATCATTCCAGCATAAATAAAAGTAGGCTTAGTATAGGAAACTACTTTTCAGCAAGAAGAGGGCTTCTAAATAACCAGACTATCAACTCCATGGTTTGGGCCCAATATTACAAAATATAGGTGACAAATGAATAAAAATTTTACTTCTAAATTACTTTTTCCATAGACCAAATAAGGCAATTTTTTTCTTTGTGCCATTTATGGTTTCAAAGCATTATTTTTATTTTTGTAAGATTTGGGTAATATTAATCAAGTCATTTAGGTTATACATACAGATCATTTCACTTAAAACTTTAGTCCCATTATACAGTACATGTCTTTGTGATCTACCTCTGGCTTTGTCTTTAATTTCTACTCTATATCTCCATGAAAAGTGGAGAGCTATAATTGACTCTGAGTCAATAATGTAATGATTCAAATATGTAGGATATTTTTCTTCTTAGAATTTATTAGAGAAATGCTTTTGTCGATTAAAATAGGAAGATATACATACACACACACACACACACACACACACATACATACATATATACATATTGATTTCAGAGAGGAAGGGAGAGAGAGATAGAAACATCAGTGATGAGAGGGAATCATTGATCAGCAGCCTCCTGCTCGCTCCCTACTGGGGATTGAGCCCACAACCTGGGTATGTGCCTTGACCAGAATCGAACCATGACCTCCTGGTTCATAGGTCAATGCTCAAATACTGAGCCATGCAGGCCGGGCAAGCCATTTATGTTTTTAAGAATGTATGAGGAAAGGCAGGGAAATTTGACATTTATTGAGCATCTCTTATAAGCCAACCATTTTTTGACATATATTCGCTCACTGAATGATCAATTCTACAAGTAACTATTGTTGTTTCCAATGTGATAAACGAGAAAAAGAAACTGAGAAGCCATGGAAGGGAAGTTAAACTAAACATTTGTTGAGCAAGTTAATGAATACTAATGTGAGATGTACTTAATATTTATAAATTCATTTAAAATTTACATATCCATCTCCATGTTACAGTTAAAGAAACTTAGGCTCAGAGATGTTAAATAATTTGCATAATATCATACACCTCATAAGCAGTTAAGTTGAATTAGAACCCAAGTGTATTTGATTCCTTGTATTTTTCCAAATTATGCCGTAGCACTTTAGCATGAAATCCTTAAAGTATGACCTCTACCAGAGGCACTGAAGAATTTAGATGGCTTCCTGCCAACTTAAGAGGAAAGGGTTGCCATGTATAAAACTGCTGTGTTCCTCAGCAGGAAAAGACATCTGGGAATATTTTCAGAATTAAATATAACCATATTTAAATAAACAATATGAATAAGAGTAAATATTAGAGCCATTTTCCTTGGCTCAACTATATGTTCCAATACAGGCCTAGTCACCAAATCTACTCTGTTATAATTTCTTTCTTCCTTCCTTTCTTTTCTACTAAATTGTTGAACATTTATTAATTCATTACAATTTCTTTTTAATTCATCTATCTTCTTTTCTAGATTTGGAGATCCTTGATATCAGGCACCTTGATATAGTCTAGACACCTAATACCTGGCACTTAACAGGTGCTCAATATAAATTGCAAGGATGAGTGACTGAATGAATTAATGTGTGAATGAATGAAAAAGCACGAAACAACAGGGTGCCATTCCAGACTCATTACTTAGTTCTAGCAAACCTCAGAATGCTCTGGAATATGGATTCACAAGGAAGGCGATGTGATGCACCCAGGCGTCCTTGAATTACAGATGTAGCTTGGTTGGTACTTAGCTAGGATCTGGGTTAGTGACTATTACTCACCTCTCCCTCTTCATTACTCAAGATGCTCAGATCTTGATCTCCAATAGCTTAAAGACAAAGGTCCCGCTGACTCTGTGATCCTCCATCACATACTTTTACCCACTCCTCCTTCATTCCTCTGTCCCAAAAACATTTTATTTTGATATCGACAAGTATTAAATGTAGGCTTTCCTTCTACTCACTAGAATGCCTACAGACAATATGCAGTGGCCAAGAGCACAGGTTTCAGGTCAGACAAGTAGATTAAAACCAGACTACCATTTATTTATTAGCATGTGACCTTCAAAAAGCGACTTAATATGCCTAAGTCTCAGTTTCTTATGCATAAATGGGGATAAAAGAAGTACCTACCTCAGAGAATTATTGTGGAAATTTTGGTAGTGAGCATGGCTCCTGACATGTTGTTGTTGTTGTTATTATTATTATTATTGAGAGTGAAAAATATATTTTTATTTGCTCAGTTTATAGCTACTTATGATTTAAAAGCAAGTGAAAATAGAAATTCCCTTTGTCCTTCTAAGAAAGTATTCATTAAATAGTCTGGTTGCAAGGACAGGATGGTTTGGTCCAGATTGGCAATAAGGATGAGGTGATTTGGATGTGGATATGGGTCATATGACCTTCTCAATGGGTTGGGATGAGTGAGGGACTTAGGAGGGGAGTGCTCTCTTACCCAAACCACATGGACAGAGAAAGAGACATGCGCTCAAGGAAAATCAGGGTGCTACTACCAGACAGGCTTTAAAAGCTGCTGTTTTTCCCTAAGCAACTAAACCAACCAGGGAAAACCAACCAGGATGGCATTACTAACAAAGAAGAATGAAAGCATTTCCAAATGCCTGCTTCCTCCTCTTCAAAACCAAAATCTGGAGCTACCAAAGAGAAACAGGCCAATTCAAGGCCTATTCCATTCCGATTGAATGTAATTGGAATTGTCCTAGAGGCCAGAAAGCTGGGTCTAAGCACTGCCAGTGAAATGGACATCAGCAGACAGCCAACTCGGCCCACCAGGGTTTCCTTCAATCGCTCATGTGGCTAGCAGAGAATTTCCTTGTAAGGAGTCTTCTTTAGCCTCTCTCATCAACCACCCACATGCCTACTTTAAACTTTCCACTTTGCCTACAGAGACACGGCCTTATGAGACATAACTCGGAAGCTTCTACTGTTCACTTACCCCGAGGGAAGAATGTGAATAAAAGGCAGAAGTTATGTAAATAAAAGGATCAATTTCCCCATGCCTGCCTGTCCTAGTTATATTTCCCTTGTCTCAGGGAAGAATAACAACATTCAGAGAGACATCAATTGCCAATAATTCCAGATATAGCTTTGTTCCAGAAGCCTTTGTAAAAATAAAAGTCCCATTGATGGCAAGTTCCAGATATTACTCAAATCAGACATTTTGTTCTAGAGCAGCGGTTCTCAACCTGTGGGTCGCGACCCCTTTGGGGGTCGAATGACTCTTTCACAGGGGTCGCCTAAGACCATCGGAAAACACATATATAATTACATATTGTTTTTGTGATTAATCACTATGCTTTAATTATGTTCAATTTGTAACAATGAAATTGGGGGTCACCACAACATGAGGAACTGTATTAAAGGGTCGAGGCATTAGGAAGGTTGAGAACCACTGTTCTAGAGTCATATACTCATTAGCGTGTGTGTGTGTGTGTGTGTGTGTGTGTGTGTGAGTGTTTAAGTATTTGTGTTTTCCTTATTCTCTCCCCTCACATTTTTCTTCATAAGAAATTTCCTTCTCTATGGTCATCTACCACTCAAGCCATCAATCATGGAAGAATGAAATAATACTGAGATAACATAATTCTGTTTCTTAAGAAGAATGTCAGAGGTAAAAGCCCATTTTTAAATGTTCACATGAGAAGAAAAATAAATAAATGAAGAAGGTAGATAATTATGGAGGTCACAAAATTTTTCTTTTCTATTCTTTTGTTTTGAAATGAGACATGTATTTTCAGGTTACAAATTAGAAGAAAATACTGGGAAGACCATTAAAAAAAGAATATGAAATATGAAAATCTCAAGTAATAAATAATGAACACAATTAAATAAGTGCTCTTCCAGTTTCTCAACCTGTAAGCCAAGCACTAAATTCCAGGATTTAAATAAAGGGGGAAACCACAGAAACTGATACCAAGCTACACATACAAAGAAATCTCACATAATTCTACTGTGTTCTTAAAACATGAATATTTGAGTGGGCAGTGCATCAGATAAGCAGAGTGAAGCATAACTTTTATTTATTATCACGAGAACTAAAACTCTGGAGGAGTGCATGACAAGAAATGAAAACCTGGAAGCAATTATTGATGTTCCCAGGTCTGGGTTAGGCCCGTTCCCCCTGGAGGTTCGACAAGCCTATAGCAACATTGCTTCGAAGACGTGTCAAGTCAAACAATGTATGATTAAATGAAAATATCACTGGATATGGTAGACTACCTTTGGAAAAAATGTTTTATGAAAACACACCTCAATCATTTAACTTGACAAGCCAAGTCTATTATTAAACAAAAATGTATTTACATCTTTCAACACATCTTGACTCATACTGGTTGCATTAAACCCATGTTGATAGCTTCCAAAAGAGAATGCTGTCTCCATGTGCTTACTATCATGAAAAGGCTTTTACTGTTGGATTGGGAGTGGCCTGCTTCCTTAAAAATCCCATCTATTTTCTTTCTTAAAGATTCACTTAAAATTATAAGTGAATTTAGCCAAGCACTAAATTCCAGGATTTAAATAAAGGGGGAAACTTGTGAGGATGAGAGGGAAGCAGGTTATATATATTATATAATATATATAATATTATATAGTTTATATAACATATACTATATGCTACATAATTATATATTCAAATATAATATATTAATATCTATATAAATGCTTAACTATACCATCATGGGATAGAATGGCAACAGTGTTGAAAAAGAGTTCCCACTGAGATTTAATTGAGGATCATGGATTAGACATTGCACTTTTAAAAATATATATTTTTATTGATTTCAGAGAGGAAGGGAGAGGAAGAGAGAAAAACAAACATCAACGATGAGAGAGAATCATTGATCAGCTGCCTCCTGCACGCCCCCCTACAGGGGATTGAGCCTGCAATCCAGGCATGTGCCCTGACCAGGAATTGAACTATGATCTCCTGGTTCATAGGTTGAATCTCAACCACTGAGCCACGCCGTGCACTTTTAATAATTCCCCATTCACCAGTATCACATTCACAAAGCCTATTTCTTGTAAATGTACCTTGGTCATCACCTTCTCCGAAGAGACTATACTCTTTACCATCAGAAAGATAAAGCTATTTCAGAAAATACCTCCTGCATTTTGTGCAATGAGATAAAGTATCAATTAACATATAATTGGGTAATCTCTCTCTTGAGCTTGCCACCTTGTACCAACTCTTGTGCTTATATTTGGCACACAATGTTGCTGTTTATCTAATGTCAGACTACACAGCGAGATTCTGAATCATGGTGGAACTGTCTTGACCTGACCACTTTTATTTAGCTGTGTACCTATCTCCCAGTTGCTGTGTCTTAGCTACTAATGGCCCATAGTTGTCTTTTTTCAGAGAAATGTCGTTGGCCAATAGGAGTCCAGAAATGCCTAGGAGGAGAGCCCACATCCAATGCCTAGATGATTCAAGGGCACACAGTCCCAGCCTCTTGACTCAAGGTGAGACAAAATGTGGTATTTTTCATACTCCAGAGCTCCCCTGGAGATCAGCCTAAGGCTGGACTTAGCTGAACCCACATCTTTGTTTCTTTGTTTAGCTTCTTCCCCTCCTCTAACCTGCTTCCCTCTCATCCTTACAAGTTTCTCCCTGAAAGCATGCCACCAGTAAATTGCTTGCACAAGAATCCCCAACTCAGGCTCACGTTTAAGAAATCTGATGTAAGACATAGCACTGAGTGTACTGATTTCTGTAACAAAATTGTCTTTTTCTCCTATTCAACTCTGAGAGTCCCAAGAACAGAATGATTTATTTCTATTCATATCTTCATATCTAGTACCTAAATCAGTGCTTGACAGATAGTAAACACTAAAACATTTTGTAAATTTGAATTAATATGCAAGTATATTTATCTCATTCTTTATTCTCATCTTGTACTGAATAGATAAATCCTAGTGCAAAAGAGGATTATCATTTAATACCAACCTTTCTCTAAGACCAAATTAATATGAATTGTGGGTAGAAGTTGTAAACTCTGGAGTAAGAGGGAATGGAAAAGCCCTTCTTCCCAAATCAAGCCCTACAACAATGCAGGTAATTAAACAGTGGTACCTTATCAATGGAATAGATTCATTGGCAGTAGCTAATGGCCACATATCTAAACCAAATTTTCCTTTTTTTTTTCTTCCTTTGTCAGCTTCTTCGGGGAATATTTTCCATTCCTCACTTTTACCTTTCTCCCATTTTAAATCAGCATTAGGTTGATAAACATCAAGTCAACTTCAGAAAATAAAGACGGGGCATTTTCTTAGTAGTAGCATAGTATATCACCAGAGATTAAAACAAATGTGGGGCTCTGGTCTCTACTGTATCCTGGCAAATGATCCTATTTTTCTTCACTAAGGAAGATAGATCAGATTTTAACCAAATGAATTAACCGATTCATCTAGAAGGAGAAGAACTCCTACATTAATCAAAAGCATGTGAATATATCTAAATTAATCTGAAGGGCACAAGTTT
Organism: Myotis yumanensis; assembly: GCF_028538775.1. Classification (NCBI taxonomy): domain Eukaryota; kingdom Metazoa; phylum Chordata; class Mammalia; order Chiroptera; family Vespertilionidae; genus Myotis; species Myotis yumanensis. The sequence goes on from NW_027223766.1 coordinate 29,988,797, forward strand.
CTTGATCAGTATTTCTTTTCTAGTCTATGTCTTACTAACAAAGCAGCAGGATTTCTATGGGTCAAAAATGGTATGATACTCTCAATATTCTAATTCCTGTTACTAATTGATCATCTCAAAATTTGGCCAAGAAAGCATAAAAATAATTGACACTTCATGAATACATTTTGTTTGGAAGTAGAGATAGCCTTCTGATGAGAAAGGGTTATTAAGTTTCTATTACTCAAATTTGTGTCAAATAGGCAACATCTACCACTCAACACACAAACAAAAAAATTACTCAAATACTGTCTCAAAGGGGGCTGACTGTTTGGGAACATTTGTATTTGATCAGCTCCTCTGGGAACCTGCAGCCGTCCACTCTATCTCAATTAGAGTTCTGACCCAAACAAATGAGACAAAGGGTGGTGGTGGTGAGAAGGGGACAAAATTCTAAAGAAAACTGGCTTTTAATATTAATCAGTTGCCATTTAACCCAAGTAAAAGGACATGTTGGGTATGTTATCTCATCTACTCTAGCTAATCCTGACAAGGTGATGTTTTTATCTTCATTTTACAAATGATAAAACTTGATTTTATAGATATCAAATAGCTTTTGTAAAAATCACATAGCTACTAAGTAGTAGAGCTGGAATTTGAACCAAGGATTCTTTGAATCCATCCTCTTTCAACCTTAGCGCTCTACCAGGTTAGTTAGTATTTACTAAGGGTCTGGTTTTTTTTTGCTGAACTCCTAAATTTTGGCATTTCTGTGACTCAGGAACACAAAGAAAATTTTTTTGCGGACCCTCCCTCACTCTATGGCACCAGTATTTACACTACCACTCTTTGGCTATATAACCTCTAACTAAAGACTAATAAAAGTTTTGTTGTAAGAAGCAATTCTGTACCCTGAATAAGAGTGGGTACATCTTCTTGAAGGCTATCAAAATGAGTTAGTCAAATGCAGTGGACTACCTGAGGGTAGCTAGTATGCTAGAAAATGAAGCCATTCTTGAATTAAGCAAAATACTGGTGCTCTCAACATTGCAGACAAATATCCATAACAGACTTAGACATATTTATAAGTCCCTGGCCTACAAGTAATTTTGGAGATGTTCCAAAATTATTGCCTGGTCTACTGAACCAGGAAGAAAGGGAGTGAGACTGGGTTCTACTCAAGAGGGCGGCAAAGAGAAATTTAGGCTGTGTTCTTTGTTTTTTGTTTTTGTGAAGTGGTAGACAACATTATCCACTAAGAGTAAAAGATGAGAGACAGAGATAGGGAGACTTGAAGAGAGTTGAGAAGGTAAAATAGGCCTGTATCCACTATCTTGGGGAACAGGAGAAAGGACTAAAAGGTGACAAGGTTACTATAACGCAAGCTCTATAAAATTAAGAAATTTTTTCTCCCTTGTATTTCCTTAGTGTTTGCACCTAGTAGGTGCTCAATAAATATTTGTGGAATAAAGAACCTCAGGAGAAAGTCTTGTATTCATTTTACAAATGGCAATATCTAGAGTGTAATTTGGAAGATAAATTCTGTTAACAACAGTTCAATAAAATTGCAAACATTTCATACATTATCTATTGTTTGTGTTTAATGCTACTCAAAAAGTCTTTGTGTAGGCAAGACTGATCAAAATGTCTCTTAAGGGTGAATCAGAGGTATAAAGTGTAGCCTGAAGATGACCAGTACCTGTCCGTTCACTTCCCGGGCTTTTCCTTGATGGTGGTGAAGTGTTTGTGAGTGTTGTGAGATGACTGCCTATACAGGATTCAGAGGTCTTTGGGGAGCACTACTGACCACAGATGCTTTCTTACCTCTTGCCTCTACAAATACTGGCCTGACCCTTACTTCCCATCGCCAAGAGCCAGAATTTCCCAGATGCTGCACCTGACCTGTTCCCTAGACCCTTGTTCCAGAGCGTCTCGGTGCTCCTGTGTCTTTTCTCCTCCTTCTAAAGGAGTTTCTGCCAACAATGGCCCACCAGAGGACTGGTCCATCCTTCTGACAACAGGTGCCCATCAGTTTTGGCACACTGCTTTCTGAGAGGTTGTTCTTAAGGTCTGTAGGATGATACAGTACACATTCGGCCTAGAGATGTTGCACTGTGATGATTTTAAGGCTGGAGGACTGCCTTCTGCTTGGTCCCCCATCTCATTAACTTTTCATAACCTCTGCTTCCTTAATGCCAAGTTCCTGTCTGTTCAGCTCCTGCTTCTATCATATGGAAGTAGGAAGAAGGGGGAATACCCGTATGGCATATTAGTCAAATTTAAATGTTCAAACTGTATTTGCAAACCTAACAAAGCACTTTATAATCTCCATCTGAAAGCCAAGTTTAAAGAAAAGACTTATTAAATCTGTATAAAGTATACAAATGAGTAAATTATTGCTAATGACACGACTTTCCATATTTCTCTTCAAAGCTGAACCAGAACAAATTACTTTCATTTTAAGAAATAAATTCATTTTTCCAATACCCAGGATATCTCACTAATCCATTTCAGGTTTTCAGTATAATGCAGATCTATCTACATTCGTAAAACAAAAGACTTGGTTGCAAGAGAAATGAGGGAGAAAAAAGGAAAAGATACATTTCCAAATAACATGGAAAAACCATTAAACCAGAATTCATTTTAAACAAGTTTCTGCTAGACAGTGTGGGCTGAATGTGATTACTAGTTCTGGGAACCCATTACGAAACAAATAAAAGTTAAACATTGCACTAGAAAATTGATACAGCGAGTTGAATTCATGTATCTACTGAATAGCAAATAGAGTTCAATTTTGGCAAGGAGTGTTAAGGATATCTGGGGAGAGGATTTTATACCAAGGATGTAGCTTAGAACAAGTTAGGTTAAGAAAAGTATATGGTACAGAGATGGAACTTTACACCACCATTTAGAATGTGATGGATTTATATTATGTCGATTTAGCTCAACTGGAACAAAATTTCTTTCCCTACATAGTTCCTGGCTAGCATAAAGTATCGGCCACATTCTTTTTGCATTTTTAGAATGTCAGAGCAGGCAGTAAGGCTCTTTGCAGCTTGCACACATTGTTGCTTGTTGCTGGCTCACACCATTGGGGTGGCATCCCCATGCCCTATGGTTCCTACAGCTCCTGCAGATCCTCATTCGGCTTCTCTGACTCCTGTGCTAGATGCAGAGTTAGCTTCATGATGAAGGGCCCTAGCTTCACCTGCAGGGCATCCCATCATTGGCACTGCAGGTATACAGGCAGGGAGAGGCTGTCACGGTTTTTAGCCCATCCCCATGGGCTCCATCAGTTTCGCGGGTGCCCATTTGTGCTCGCTACCTGTATTTCACACCCATCCTCCTTCTCAACTGCCTGCCCTGTGGATTTTTGACTCCACCATCAGACTCAGAAAGCAAACACCTCACATAATGGTTTAACCATGTCCCACAACTGTGTAAGGCCGAGCCACCATAATAAATCCCTTATTTAGATACTAGTGGCCTGGTGCATGGATTCGTGCACATTGAAAGGAAGTTAATTAGAAGAAATATTTTAATATTGCTATTCGCCCTTTCTCTATAATAAAAGTGTCAACCAAATTCATGATCAACAATGACAGGTCAAAACACACATGTGCAATTGGTGCCAGCAAGAGCTTTATATGTATTGTGCATGTGCAAGTCAACATTTACTTTTAAATTGCTAGTGCGCGTCATATGTACCAGCTGGTAGGTTGGTGGGATGGATGTCGGTCGGTCACTTAGTCTTTTACATATATAGATTAATGTATATTTCAGAGAAGTTGAGTCTCTCTGATCAAACTCTGAGAGAAACACAAGGTAATGTCACTAGAATAGGAAAAAACTGGAAAGATAATTGGATAAGTCATCTTTCATTATTTGGAAGAAAGACAATGCCTTTGACTAAGCTACAAAGTTCTCTGTGACGCTCCACAAAGATTAAATCTGTTCCACTTAAGATCTCCAGGTATGGATGAGGATAAGACAATTTGCTAGCAAACTATTTTCTTTAGTTTAGTATGCTCATATAACTTTATCCATGCTATTGAATTTATTTGTCACACACTTTTAAATCATATTCAATAGCTTAAAATTATGTATGTATTTATGTATATCTACTAGAGGCCCGGGGCACGAAATTTGTGCATGGAGGGTGATTTCCCTCAGCCCAGCCTGCACCCTCTCCAATCTGGGACCCCTCAAGGGATGTCTGACTGCCCATTTAGGCCCGATCCAACTGGGCCTAAACGGGCAGTCAGACATCCCTCTCAAAATCTGGGACTGCTGGCTCCCAAACGCTCACCTGCCTGCCTGCCTGATTACCCCTAACCGCTTCTGCCTGTCAGCCTGATCACCCCCTAACCACTCCCCTGCCAGCCTGATTGATGCCTAACTGCTCCCCTGCTGGCCCGATTGTCCCTAACTGCTCTCCCCTGCAAGCCTGGTCACACCCAACTGCCCTCCCCTGTAGGCCTGGTCACCCCAAACTGCCCTCCCCTGCCAGCCTGATTGCCCCTAACTGCTCTCCCCTATAGGGCTGGTCCCCCCCCAACTGCTCTCCCCTGATGGCCTGGTCGCCCCTAATGGCCCTCCCCTGCAGGCCTGGTTCCCCCCAACTGCCCTCCCCTGCAGGCCTGGTTGCCCCTAACTGCCCTCCCCTGCAGGCCTGATTGCCCCCAACTGCCCTCCTTTTCAAGCCTGGTCCCTCCCAACTGCCCTCCTCTGCTGGCCTGATTGCTCACAACTGTCCTCCCCTGCTGGCCATCTTATGGCGGCCATCTAGTGTCCACATGGGGGCAGCCATCTTGTGTGTTGTAGTGATGGTCAATTTGCATACCACCTCTTTATTAGATAGGATGGTTAATATTTCAAAAATATTTAATGTTTAACATTATCTAGGTGATATTGCCATTCTTAGTAGCTGATGCTCAATATTTAAGATTTTGCTTTGTATGACACTTTTTTTTCTTTTAAAAATTGTTTTCATTGATTTCAAAGAGAAAGGGAGAGGGAGAGAGAGAGAGAGAGAGAAACATCAATGATGAGAGAGAATCACTGATAGGTTGCCTCCTGCCCACCTCCTACTGGGGATGAGCCCGGGTTGCAGAATGTGTCCTTGACTGGAACTGAACCTGGGACCCTTCAGTCCACAGGCTGAGGCTCTATCCACTAAGCCAAACTGGCCAGGGCTGTAGAACACTTTTGATGTGTATTTTTATGTGTAACCTGATTTTCCCCTCAAAACAATTCCAGGAGGTCTGAAAAGAACCAATAAGTAGTTGGGGTTTGGCATGTAAAAGAGACATACATTTCTGAACCCATGCTATCACATTTGCACTTTATAATTTCAATTAATTCTCACAATCCCTTTATGATTAGTGTTACTATTGCTATTTGGGGAAACTGAGGCTCGGAGAATTAAAGTGTCTTATTCAGCAACTCTCACCTAACAAATGGCTATAACCCAAGTTCTGTATAACTTCAAAGGCTGGCTTCTTTCTATTATCTGGTGCCTGTTTATTTAAGTGAAGGGAAGCTTGCACTTCTTAAATTTGGCTTATCAGGCTCAGAGATTTCTGTATTTACATCCTTCTAACCTATGCCTTTGTTGTTATTTAATTCCAGAGGTTTAAATAAGTTTAACTCTGCTTTTGCATCTGATAATAATCTTCTTTCTAGTTCAAAGGAAGTTGTGGAGGCCCATACTCAAGAGCTTAGCAGAAGTAATTGCTGGAATAGGGTATGCTATACCTTCTCTTCTGTTTTTTGGAGACCACATCTTATTTCATTGTATCTCAAACTTTCACCCAATGCCTCAGATTTATTCATTGTAAACATGTCTTGTCATTCATTCAATAAGCATTGAGGGCCTAACAAGAGCCAGAAACAACATTAAGGTTAGAGTTAATAAATAATAAAGAGAATCTATCAAAATGAGTTGATATTTCTAGTGAAAGAGACAACCATGTGAAATAAAATTTCAGTGCAGTACAATAGTAATTTGAGAATGTACATTAATAGTAGGGATCAAATCAACTGGAAGAATGAGTAAGGTAGGTATCATAAAAGAAGTGCTGCTTGAGTTAAGACTGAAGAACAATAATTGTTTAAGCTAAAAGTCTTATAGTCAGAGATAACAGCATATGCAAAAATAACATGCGTAGAGTTACTCTTTGGGAATTATAATAGCTTGGTGTATTGGAATATAGAGAGTGAGCAATGGGGCAGATGGGGGAGACATAATTTAGTTCAAGAAAGACTTTCAGGGTCATGCTAAGGAATTAGGACAATGGAAGTCATTAAAATGTTTAAACTGGAAAAGGATATGATTACATTTGCACATCTAACACCTGTGTGTGAAGAATGACATGGAAGGAGAGTCAAGACTGACTCTGGGCAGGAATGGGGTGGAAGGGGTAAGTGGGGGAAACTAAGGGAACATCTGTAATACTTTCAACAATAAAGATAAAAAATGTTAAATGATGCACAATATTACAAAAACAACAACACAACAACAACCCTGGAGTGGCTTCTGTCTGCTAGTACTGGGATCCTGAGAGACCCCAAGGACCCTAAACTCCCTTCCTGCTCCTCCCCTTCCTGGAAATCAGGGCTCTTCTTTGCCTTCCATCTATTGTACCCTACATCAAAAGGATATTTAGCTCTACTGTCTCTATTTTATATGCTCTGCCATGTCTTAGGGTCACAACCTGCTTTCCCACCCCAGTCCCAAAATGCCACAGTTGCTACTGGTTGTGACTTTGTTACTGCCTGTGCTATTCTTGTAGATCTTTTTTTTGTTTCTAAATACCCACCATTCTCCATGCATCCAAGTCATGTCACCTAGGCCTAGGCTGACATTTTCTTTCACTGACTTTGGATTGTTAGTGACCAGTTCTATCAGTTAATATTAACCCTGGCTGCTAATTTCATGTATATATGTGTGTGTGTGTGTGTGTGTGTGTGTGTGTGTGTATATATATATATATATATATATATATATACTAGTTAACTTCCATTCTGAACACAGCGCTCATCTTGTAATTTTGATATTTGGATACTGGACAGGGCAATAAGAATAATAAAGAAATCATACCAAATTAAAGTTATATTTAATTCACCATATATCCACTGTTTTTGATTCTTTAAAATTTAAACTTTTTTTGCTAACTACTACCTGTGATTCTAAGTTATCCATTAAAAGTGAGTAAAGCCATAATATCAATAACAACCATAATACCTTTAGAACCAAAAAGTGTTGAGGTGCATTATTATGCACTAAGAAAAGTAAGAAGAGGCAACCAGAACCATCTGACAAGAATTCAGCATCTGACAGCTGGACAGCAACAACAACAAAACAATGAAAACATTTTTACCTTTTGATAATAAAAGTTTAGTGATAGAAAACGAGTACAGTATATTTAATCCATCTGAAAGATATTACATTTTTAATATGTTGAAATGAATAAAAAGAGAAAAATACAAAAGCAAAAATCAAACACTAGACCACAAAACTTCCAAGTATCATCTGATCACCAAGGGAGGAAGTATGTTATTTTATTTTTAAAAATCCCCAACGTATAATACCTAGAATTTTCATTTCAGCAATTGTCCCTTCAATATTGAGACCCTTTGTCTGATCCAGAGGGGTAATGACAGGTAGAATTTTACCTGAAATCCCCTCAAGTTCCCAGTTCTCCTCTCCTGGTCACTTCCTCCTCAAAATTCTTCCTGGTACTAATCTCAAGCACTTTGTTATCATCTCAGTATAAGTTTGAGTAAAAGGAGCCATTTCCCAATGGTTGTAAAAATCAATGGCACATGAAGAGAAGTTATACTTTATACAGTAGCAGAGGCACAGAATTTTAGGGACATTTAAGATTGATTTCCTATCTTTTAAAACAGGTGAAAATCAGAGAAGTTAAATTGTATTAATTAGTATCAAAAGTGAGTTGAGGTTGATGGCAGCATTAAACTTACACAATTTTTGAGAGCCATCTTTAAAAACACACACACAGCCCTAACCGGTTTGGCTCAGTGGATAGAGCGTTGGCCTGCGGACTCAGGGTCCCAGGTTCGATTCCAGTCAAGGGCATGTACCTTGGTTGTGGGCACATTCCCAGTGGGGAGTGCGCAGGAGGCAGCTGATCGATGTTTCTCTCTCATTGATGTTTCTAACTCTCTATCCCTCTCCCTTCCTCTCTGTAAAAAAAAAATCAATAAAATATATTAAAACACACACACACACAAAATTACAAATACAAAATTATACACCAGACTTTGGGAGTGGCTCATGAAAGTGAGGGGTTAATATTCTAACAAGAACTGAATGAGATAAAACCCAACTTGATAAAGCAAAAGTCAAGGAAGGGTTAAACCACACAGTCCCTTGAAGTGTAGGGAAACAGAGGGGTATCAGAACCAAGTGGAACCAGAGAGAGGAACCTCACCGGAATTCTCTGTGCCTTGTTTCTCACTGCACATTGGCTTTATTTCTCTTGTGTTGTAGGCCAGCATTCCTCAGAGGTGGGAAAACATGGCCTCTATCAGTGCATAAGGTATACATCACAGGATGTCCACCACTGCAGAGATGGTATCTCTGGGCCAAGCCAAATCCCAGGGAAGGACCTTAATTGGCCCAGTTAGGTTAGCTGTTGTCACAGTAGAGTCTTATAAAAAACAAGGAGGCAATCATTGGCCAGCACAGAAAAGGATCTGCACCAAGAAGAATCTGGAAATACAAGACAACCACTACATAAATGATTCGCTCAATGTTGAGCAACTAATAAGTGGTAGACTCAGAATCATGAATTCAAGGTGCATTTTCAGTACACTGTTGTTTTTTTCTCTAATAGTTACAGCAAACACTAAAAAAAATTAACTTTCTCATTCAGCATTTCTGTTTTCTTGTCATAGAAAATTAACAGAATACTAAAAGAAAAAGAAGGCCGAACACAAAGTAATCTTAGTGTGGTTTTTTTTTTTTCATTCAAAAGCCACTTAAAGTTCTTCTCAATGCTCATTATACTCAACAATCCTCTTTAGAGATTTATTAATAGAAAATATAGGATATTTGAGTTAAGCATGTATTTGATATGAACTCACACTAGAAACTGCCCTTTTTATTGCTGTTCCGATTTGATTTGTTTTCCTTATTTTGTCTTTATGATAGATATAGAATGCACTAAAAAGCACTGGTTGTCAGATAAATGAAAGATTATTGTACAGTGCTTTGATATGTAAATAGCATCACTACAAGCTATCACTTATTAAAGCCACACATTTAGAACAAACAGTATATTGCTAAACATTTCAGACCAAAAAGTTCCTGTGTAAGTAAGTTGCTATTGATTTGCATTTCCTAGTTAAGTAATTCTCTATTGATTTATATTTCTTTGCCCTAAACAAATTGCTTGAATCATTGGAAAACATAATATGAAAGGAATTGAAAATGGAGAATTTTGACAAAAAATATTATAATAGAAAGAAAACCTTAAGTCTTTCTTTTTCTCCCTCAACTCAGCTTTAGCAAGTTTTAATTTTGTTTTAATTTTTAAATTCAACAACTCCCATTGTTCTGGATGAGTTCTAGGAATTCCTCCCCACTTGGCTATGTGACATAGGTTGGAGGCACTGCTGGAAAGGATTTACACGGTGACTAAACAATAACACTTTGCTTGGGAGGAGAAAAGATTGAGCTTTGCAAACAATTCATGGATTTCAGTTTTCAGCTCTCTCCTACCAGTGAGACTTTGGGTTAGGCTCATGGTGGCCTATTAGTGCATGACCAAGGCTGCATTTGATTCTCTATGCTCTGCTGGGCAAGAGCAGAAAACGTCCCAATTCAGAAGTGAACTCTGGGAATACGAAAGTAGGAAACTAAAATGAAGGGTAGCAGACAGCTCATGAAGGCATCTGAATTATTTTCTAAATGAGTAAAAGAGCAAAATCTTGTAATACTCATATTTCACTTCACAGAAATCAAATCTGGCCAAGCAGGCTCATGGCATGGAGTTCCTTGAACAGAAGCACAAGACAGGACACATGATGAGAATAGATGTCAATGTAATTTCTTAGAAGATGACTTACAGTAGAGAAACAGTAAACAGGGTTTCCAAAGAAACACCATGAGGGCCCAGAGCTCTGTGAACCATTCAAAAACCACAGCTGAGCTCACACCAGCTTGGAAAACTGGTATTGGCACCAAGATGGAGAGCCAATTTGAAATCAAAGTGGTAAACCTGCAAAGTTTGCCAGAACCTTTAACCTAAAGAGGCCCACACAAAAGACATCATAAAAAAATGCCAAAGGTTAAAGACAAAGAGAGAATATTAAAAGCAGTAAGAGAAAAGCAGTTAGTTACCTACAAGGGAGCTCCCATAAGACTATCAGCTGATTTCTCAACAGAAACTTTGCAGGCTGGAAGAGATTGGCAAGAAATGTTCACAGTGATGAAAAGCAAGGACGTACAATCAAGATCACTCTACCCAGCAAAGCTATCATTTAGGACCAAAGGATATATAAAGAGCTTCCCAGACAAAAAGATGCTAAAGGAGTTCATCACCACTAACTTGGTATTATATGAAATGTAAAGGGTCTTCTTTAAGAAGAATAAGAAAAGAAAAAATAAAAGACAAAAATATGAACAATAAAATATAAACAATAAAAATATAAACAATACATATCTATCCACAATTGAATCTAAAATATGCACTCAAAATAAACAAACAAGCAGAACAGAAACAGACTCATAGATAACAGAAAACATTTTGATAGTTGCCAGATGGGAGGGGCTTGGGGAGTTAGGTGAAAAAAGTGATGGGATTAAGAAGTACAAATTGTTAGTTACAGAATAGTCACAGGGATGTAAAGTACAGCCTAGGGAATATAGTGAGGAATATTGTAATAACTATGTATAGTGTCAGATGGGTTTGAGATTTATTGGGATGATCCCTTAGTAACTTATATCATGTCTAATCACTGGGGTGTATACCTGAAACTATTATAATATTGCATGTCAACTGTAATTGAAAAATAAAAAATTATTTTAAAATGTAATTATAGCCACTGATCAAAGGACAGCTTTAACATATAAGGAATTTGATAAGACTCCTGATCTTATTTGAATGTTTTACATCCTACCTACCTGCACAATAGCATTACCTTCAGGATGCTCTCTTTTAATGAAAAGTTATTTTTTCTTCTCATAATTGGGAGAGTATGCTATATGTCATTTGCATATCTGTATCTTTTTTCTTCTTGAATTGCTCAATTTTCTTTATTGATATTGTACTAAGGGATCATAATTTAAAATAATATATCAGGTATGCTAGGGTGACAAAAAAACTCCATTTTCCCCTCTAGATTTACTTTCCACCCTTTGGAGCCTTAACCTGTGCCCAGGAAGCATGACTTCCACCAACTATACCACCTGGGATCCCTTGCCCTCTGGCTTCCAGTTGGATTTGGCCAAGAGAAGAGAAAAGTTGGGGTACTATTATCCTTACTCTTTTCCAACTGGGCTGCAGTCTAGCAGGGGCTGTGTTCCTCTGGAAAGGACATATTAGAGGGACCCTGTCATGTGACAACAGCTCTCTTCACATTCCAATGGTAGCCTCCTCCCCTTGCTCATGTTGGCCTCATGGTGGGGACAGCTTCCTGTCATTCCTAGTCTCAGAGGGATTTGCAAATTTATTTTGGACCCCTTAACCCTGTCATACTTTGGTATAAAACCTCCTTATTATATTTTCTTAAATTATTCTTACATGTACAACATCTCCTTTCCTTCTAGAACTTTGATTAATGAAGTTGGCAGAGAAACGCCATTTACTGTAACACCAAATCTGAAGAACCACAAATCTATTACAAGCAAAGTCAATGCAAAATGCAGTGACAACAATCCCACAAAGAGTATATTTACAGAAAGCAATATGGTGTATTGAGTGTACCAGTACTTGGCTTTTCATACCAGGATTCAAATTCTCATTCTGCCTCTTCCTAGATCCATGAACTTGAGCATATCTTGTAGCTTCTCAAAAACTGTTTCTTCCTTAATAAGATGAAGATAATAATATCTCATAAAATGTTGCTTGGTTAAACCAAAATGGTTTAGTTTGAGCTCATTGCATGCCAACAGCAATAAAACTTATGGCCTGATAGCTATAATTGTAATAGTGGCATTAAAATGATCTTTCCAGCCCTAGATAGTTTGGCTCAATAGATAGAGCATCAGCCTGTGGACAGAAGGGTCCTGGGTTTGATTCTGGTCAAGGGCATGAACCTTGGTTGCAGGATCCTCCCCAGCCCAGGCCCTAGTCAGGGCACCTGCATGAGGCAACCAATCGATGTGTTTCTCTCATACCAATGTTTCTCTCTGTCTTTCCTTCTCTCTTCCACTCTCTCTAAGAAATCAATGGAAGAATATCCTCGGATGAGGATTGAAAAAAAATAATGGGGATGAAATCTTAGCTGAGGGGAATAATCTAAACATTTTACAGATGGCTTTTTTCTAGTGACCGATGCTAAGGAACATTAGTAGTGCTACTTTACTCAGTTTACAAATGGCCACAGCATTATTATCATTATCAAAGAATAATAAGTAATATCCTGAATTGTTTTCTCATTTTTTTCATTTAGTCTCAGGTCAGAGGAGGTTCCAGTCTTTAAATATCTCCTTTCCCCATGGAGGTAAAAATGATGAAGATGGTGATGATGATGATGATAACTCTTATAGAAATTAACTATGTGCCACCACTATTGTAAGCATTTTACATGTATTAAATATTTCAATTTTCATCACAATCATATAATGCTGTATATTATTATTTTCTCATTTTATAGATAGAACAACAGAGGCAAAGATTAAATAACTTGCTCATGGTCACATCTAGTAACATCAAACCCTGAACTCCAGACTCCAAGTCCATGTGATAAACAGCCAGCTCTACTGCCTCTCCCTATCATTTTTGCCCCATTTTTTGATGCCATGGATATCTGGGTTCCATCTTTATAAAAGCAAACATTTTATTTAAAATCATAAGACCACTGAAACATTTTTTTCAAGCAAGCACCTTAGAGAGCAAATATCAGTAGGCCAGTTTAATTTATTATTGAATTTCCTATCCAGCAGAGTTAAAACATTTTTATGTTTACTTTTGTGAAATTATATTCAGCAGGATCATTTTTCTGTAAACTGTACACTGAACAAACATCTGATTTATTGGTCAGTCATTTTGTCTATATCAAATGTGACTGATTGTAGCGTCTACCCTTCGGACTACTCTTTTATGGTTATTATAATAGAGCTTCAACAGACCCACATCTAATTTACATAAATTTAATCAGCTTGGCCAAAAATTAAAATAAATCTAAAAGTTTCAGTGATTTTCCAAATCCACCCCCAAGGGATTTCCAAACACTGAAATATTTTATGCATGGTGAGAATAGAATCTGGTACTGATTTCTCCATAAAGAAATTAAGGAATTAATTGAGGGAGAAAAATGGTGTTGATGAGAAACAGGTTATTAACATAATCCCAAAATATCTCTCTACAAATTATAATTGACTATACAGTGGACAAACCAAATAATACTTTAACCAAGTGATAGAAATGAACACCATGAATCAAGGGGCAGGCAGATATGATTTGCCTACAGGTATGACAGCCTAAGAAGCATATAAAATCACTTATTTAGCATTTATGCCAAAAATACATAATCAAAATCATATTATGAGGGAGGACTAGGTAAACTAAAGAGAAGATATTCTGCAAAATAACTGGTCTGTAATCTTCAAAAATATCAAGGTCAGGAAAGACAAACAGCTAAGAAGCCATCCCAAATTAAATAAGACTGAAGAAACAAGATAACTAAGTGCAATACCTATGTGATCCTGAACTAGACCCTGCACTGGAAGAAAAGTTGCTGTGAATATTATTGGGATAATTGATGAAACTAGGAATGGACTACAAATTATATTAAATTAGTGTAGCAATACTAAATGTCCTGAATTTGACAACTAGACTGTGGTTATGTAAGAAAATACCCCTGTTCTTGGGAAACACATACTGAAGTATTAGGTGACAAAAGTTAAGATGTATGCAATCTATTCTCAAATGGTTCAGTAAAACACTGTGTGTGTATGTGTATATGTATGTGTATGTGTGTGTGTGTGTGTGTGTGTGTGTGTGTGTGTGTGTCTGTCCCTGTATGTACAGTGAAAAAACAAAAAGCAAATGTGGAAAAATATTTCAAATCAGTGAATCTGTGTAAAGGGTATACACTTATTCTTTGTGGTTTAAGGAAACTTATCTTCAAATTGGAAATTACTTCAAAATAAATTTTTCTTTTAAAATATTACTTGAAGTTCTTAGAGAAACACTGATGATCAAAACTGAAAAAAAATTATTAAAATCTGATGCAGAAAATAATAATGCCAGAGCTGGCAATTTGGAATTTTCACAAAATTATGAACGTGTTGCAAAATACTGGAATTACTTACTTGCTCAGTATTGGTCCTTCTGTGGAACTGCATATTGCATGTTATCGTTATACATACATATTACTGTACAGCACTATCTTCCAGAATCTTTGTCCTCTATATTTATGGGTAATTTAGGGATTTTCCAGGGTAATTTCTACTACACATGATTTTCAACTTATTTTAGAACTTAAAACCAGTTTTTAAAATGCTACTTCTGTGTATTTCTAGAAAGTCCAGTTTTTCTAGGTCAGTTTTTGCAGATCTACATTTTTTTAAGGATGCAGCTTAAAGTCTGTGTTGATTTTTACTTCTGGTCAGTGTGCTGGATAGTCTCCTTATACTCGCCAGATTTGTGTTTCACCTTTTGCTACCCTACTCTGAAACTAGGGCTGTATCCACAATTCCCATCCCCTCCATTTCCCAGTTGGATGTGATCACAGGAAGACACCAGCAGGAGACCAGAGGCTGAGAGCTGGGTGACATTGGGTGTTTATTCCTGGGCCTACCCAGACCTGAACAATAAAGGCTGCATTCCTCTACTATAGAGCCCTCAGCTCCTGTTGGGTGGCCATTGCCTATACTGAAAGCATTTGTACCAGCTTCTTGTAGGAGCTCTGTCAAATGCTGGCTGGTGAAAATATTACCAAGATAATCTGTTGATAAAGCAAACTGAGTTGTCACTCATCGAGATAAGACAGATCCCCACCTTCACAGATTCTTAGCAAGGACTTGCAGGAGAATAGAGAGTAAAGTCAGGTCACATGTGAGGTTTTGAAGGTCTGGTTTAAGGTGCATTTTTCAACATGAGGGCTTGGTTAGGATTAGGCAAAGCTCATAATGTCACAGTTTAGGATTGGTGGATATAGCAAGATGAGGCCTTTCCAGGTGAGTTAAAGAATAAATAATTGCTTCATAAGTGTGGCTGAGCTATCTGTTATCCTGAGAAAGGGACATTCATTCAAGTGAGGATAAGCTAAGTGGTATGGTATTGAGATGAATGATCTTTCAGGAAGTTCCTAAAACAAGCAATAAGGTTATTTGAAATTTCATCTCCCTGGGCCTGCATTGCCTGAAATAGCAAAGTCATGTTAAGGTAGAATGTAAGCTATGTGGGTGTAGATGCTTTTCTTCTCAGCTCCCATCCTTTCTTGGGATGGCAATGGTCCCACTGTTACAAGCCACGGGGTGCTTCATCCTCCTGTGGTGGGCTTCCTTCCCTGCCTACCCCTTTGTTGGTAAGCTATTAAACTTTTTCAATTACCCCATTAGGACATGCCATCTGTTTCTTACTGGGACCCTCACTGATAAAGCTAATTATGTGTTGGATAAATGTTTGTTCATTTGTATATACTTATTATGTACTCAACAATGCCCACAGCATTGCTGCGTTGCCCACTATTATTCAATGGGATTGCTAGTCCAAGTCAATATCCTCATGTAAGGTTTGTTCACTGAGGGGCAGCCAAATGCAGACCATGGAATAAAAGTCTGTGCTGTGGGCCTGGATCTATTTGACCCCAACTTCAGAAGTAGTCTCTTTGATCTTTTGCACTCACAGGAGCTACTGGGAATGTAGGACCTGTGGGCTACAGCTCTGCCCTCTGGCCTGGTTCTGAAACTGCACTTCTTTCTGCTTCTCTCTGGGTCTCCATCTCCATCATGATAATCTACTTAGTGACTCCAAGTTGGCATTCCCTGCTTCCAAGAACAGGAGACTTGACTGTAAATCCTAGCCAAGTGCAAAGGTGGCTGGCAAACAGCTGACTGACTTGCCCATTGCTGCTGGCCTGTGAGTGGTGCTAGACACTACCACTCCTTGAATCTCTCTCTCCTCCAGCCACCTCCTGGGGTGGTTGGCTGTGTGTGTGTGTGTGTGTGTGTGTGTGTGTATAAACACATGTCTAAGCATATTTCCTGACTATGTGGAAGCTCCGAGTCTTTCTCCTTCCTACCAAGAATACCGTTGGTTCGTCTCCAAGTCACGGCACCAAAAAAAAAAAAAAAAATACCATCACCTTTAACATATATACCCCACAAACATCTGCAAGCGCTGTAGTGAATTATTTAGTATGGTTTAGTATGGCTATTTGTTCTGTGTTATACCTGCTTGGAATGAAACGAAGGAAAGGACATAAGACAGACACAGAGGAGAACAATTATAGACAAATCACACCAGGCTTCATTCATCATTCTTTGCTTTCAGGTCAGAAACTATTTCCATTTAGTTATAATATGCACATGGTATTTATTTCAAGGAGATACACAAACTCATATAATACATATCCCAATACTTGCAGAGATAAAAGTGAACTCTACACAAAAACCCGTGTCATGTGCAATTACACTGGCACGTTGAGAGAGAGAGAGAGAGAGAGAGAGAGAGAGAGAGAGAGTTTTCCTAAAGAACACGTTATGAATACCCAACATATCAGTAGGAAGTATGAGATCTCCCTTTGGAGGTCATATTGGACTCTACCCGGAGAGCAGAGTCACTGAAAAACTGGAGTCATTTCAGGGACTCCCCGGGCTTCTCATGTAACACATTACAAGGGGACAGCCTTCCTGCCGAGAATACTTTTAATTTTTATTGCATAAATTATGTAGTATACAATTTAATACAGTGATTAAATGCTTTGCTTTTCAACTCAGACAAACCTGGGTTTGAATTCCAAATCCTAATTTCACCAGCTCTGTGGGATTTTGCAAATTAATTTATTTCATTAAACCATGGTCACCTCAACTAAAAATGGGGAAACAGCACACATTCATAAGGTTATTGTAAGAATTAAATGAAATAATGTGTGAAAAACACAAAGCATGATTCTAGAACACAGCAAGCACTTAGCACAACTGGCTCATTCAAAGTAAATGTTTTAATATTGAATTGGTACTGGGGAATGGCCAGTGTTCACATATCTTCATTCAGAGAAAACCCAATAAATAACACTTGCTAACTTCTTCCTGCTAATATCCAAGAGCCCATTAGGGATTTTCATGTGGAAGCTACATCAGCACAGCATAGTTGCTGTATCTAAAGTCAAGTTTAACATCTTCCACCTAAAAACAGTTCTTTCTCCTGATTTACCAACTGTTGTTAAACTGGAAAGATTCCCTTGCTCTCAAAGATAGGCAGAGTCATGAATTTGAATTGATTCAATTAAAGACTAAGGAAATTGGAAAACAGAACTACTGAACAGGCCATTGTTCTTCTCCAGATATATATGTAAAGTCTGATCTTTGCTATTAGTATATGTAATGACTGTAATTTATAAAATCTGAAGAAAAACATCAATAAGAAGTTTTTCAAAAGGTCAATCCAAATTAGAGCAAAAGTTCATCAATATTTAAATTCAGCCCTGGCAGGTTTGACTCAGTGGATAAAGTGTCAGCCTGCAGACTGAAGGGTCCAGGGCACATGCCTGGGCTGTGGGCTCAATCCCCAGTAGGGGGTGTGCAGGAGGCAGCCAATCAATGATTCCCATCATTGATGTGTCCATCTCTCCCTCTCCCTTCCTCTCTGAAATCAATAAAAATATATTTAAAGGACTTATGTGGAACACTAGTCTGATGATTTTAGGGTTGATTCTGATGAGCTATAAGCAAAAAAAGAAATTTTTTTGAAACATCAATAAATTCAAAGCCCTTAGTAAATTTCTTACGGTTCTCTCAGAATTATAAAAACAACCAAAACTCTTTATATTTGCATAGTACTTTAAAGTTTACCAAGATCTTTCACATATAACTCTTCAAGGATAGGAGAGTAGGGTTATTATTCTTGCTTTACAGATAATAATGCAGAAACAATACTTTAGGTTGGACCATCCGCAAAGCCAATGGCACTGATAAGGTACAGAAATCTACATGAAGTGAGGAGCCAGTCATGCCGCATTCTGAAGGAAGAGCTTTCCAGGGAAAGGTGGCAGCAAGTGCAAAAGCCCTGAGGTAGGAACATGCTTGCTGTGGTGAGGAAATGGCAAGGTGGACATGGGCTAGCACAGAGGTGGGCAGGAGTCCCTTAATGCAGGCACTTGTAGGAAACAATAACAGCTTTTGAATCATTCTCTGGACCTTTCCAAAGTGCTCTCAACTAGAAAGTGGCAGGCCTGGGGCATAACTTTGAGTCTTCCAGTTCAGTACTGGAGATGGTGACACATAGAAAGGGCTACTTTGCTAAGCAGATAAGATCGTGGCCTGGAAGGCATCTTCACATACTACCACAAAGTCCCCCTCTACAAAGCAGCATCCAGCATTCTGCCTGGTTCTAGCTCTCCTTTGTACTCAGCCCACATTCTCAGGCATCCCTTCTCCCTCTCCTTTTGCTCACAACCAGCTTGTGAGAACACAAGGGACAAAAGAGTGGTCCTCAAAGGGATGATCCTTTCCGCATTTTCTGCTTTAGTTACTGGTCCAAATTTAGTTCTAATCCGAACTCGGCCACACCCAAGCTGTGCCATAAGACAAGTCATTCAAACTTCTTTGTTTCTCTCTCTCTCTGCAAAATAAAGGTACTGATGCTATTGATATTTTAAACGTTGCTATATCTCAGAATAATGAGGTAATAACTGCATAGCTGCATAACTATAAAACTGTTTTGGTCTCTTTTCCAGGAAGATTGTATATCAGTAAGTATTCATTAAGCAACTCTATATTCCAAGCCTGTGCTTGAAGTAAAATCCCCAAACCATGACCACAGAGAACTCAAAATTCTCTTCAGGAAAATAATGTGTCTCCATAAGCAACTAGAGTTTAAGGTTCTTAAAATTAAGAGAGAGGCCCTGGTGATTTAGCCGGGTCCCTTATGCCTGCACCCTAATGGGACCTTAGAAATCAGCTGACATCTGACTGGGCTTCAGGCTTCTCTGAATTAATAGGAAGCATTGGTCCTCATTTCCCCCTTCAATGTATATAAACTCTTTGTTAAAAGAAAAAATATATCAGGTTTTACAAACAGAATTAGGACGTCAAGGTCAGTTAGTCTCTTCAAGGAGGTCAGGAACCTAATGCACTTATGTTCTGCTCAACAGGGCAGACAAGTGGCAGTTTCTAAAGATTTCTGAGAAGAACTCAGTACCCATCCCCACCCTAACCTTTCCGACTGGTCTAAATAAAGTGCTTGCAATTTTTTTTTATTTTGGGGGTCACTCCCTTGGAATAAATATATTTATTGAAAGTCCTTGTTAGAATACAAGCAAGTTAGTGAGAAAAAGTAACCCATTAACTGATTAGCATAGATTAATGTATCATTTTCATCCCAAGGAAAAGAGCCTTAGGAGACTACAAATATGAAAGGTTTTGGAATAATGGGTAATATTTGCAAAAACTAGAACAAAGGAACCCAGAATCAGAGACCTAAGACTTTCATGGGTCTAAATAAAAATACATATTTACTGGGTGGAATGGTCAGAAGAGAACAGAGAATGTGAAGAGAAGGTAAGAGCACATAAGACCAACTCAGGGCCTTGGCCAGGTAGCTCAGTTAGAGCATCGTCCTGATATGCCAGTGTTGTAGGTTCGATCACCTGTCAGGGCAGATACAAGAATCAACCAATGAATGCATAAATAAGTGGAACAACAAATCGATGTTGCTCTCTCTCTCTTCGTCTCTCTCTCTCTCTCTCAAATCAATTAAAAAGAGACAAACTCAGAAAACTTTCCAATTTTGTGTAGGGCTGCTCTTGTGTTTTAGAATGAGACTGAACAACAGAAGCGACCTTGGAAACGCCCTCTTCAATTCCTTCACTTTATGTGTAGAGAAAACATTGTCTGGGACTTATAAGTGGCTTGCTCTCATCCACTCAGAGAGTAAGTGATAGAATAAAGATTAGCAATCTAGACTTCTGACTCCACCTGCTTTGCTAAATTAAAAAAAAAAAAATTGGCAGTTCTTAAGATTAGGATCTTCAGTTAGTAGGGTTTTTCCAGATCCTATTTTCAAAGCTTTTCAGTCTTTGAATTAAAGGTTCTTTTCTTTTGTCTCTTCTGAATGTTTATTCAAGAAAAGGCTATTACACAGGGCTCAAATTGGGATTAGCATCCGCAGAAATGAAAAGCCCTGAAAGAGTGCATCTCAAGATTCAGAAGCAGAAAAGTCCTCCTGGATCAGAGGGCGCAGCAATACACAGACACATTTCCTCTTTTCTTCCCACACTCTCATCTTAAAAATAATACCAGACAGTACCAGACATCAAAGTCAGCCGCTGAGACAGGAGGAAGTGACTGTTTAAACAGGGAGGGATTCAGCAAGGTAAGTCCCTAA
Source organism: Myotis yumanensis (assembly GCF_028538775.1). Classification (NCBI taxonomy): domain Eukaryota; kingdom Metazoa; phylum Chordata; class Mammalia; order Chiroptera; family Vespertilionidae; genus Myotis; species Myotis yumanensis. The sequence continues at coordinate 30,009,520 of NW_027223766.1, forward strand.
CAAGCTCTGCTGATAAATGGGACAAAGTCATCATCGAATTTATCCAAGTCTCCAGAAACAGATGGATCTAGCCCACAAACATCATGGAATGTTTTCTGGGTAATGTTGGTGATCAATTTGGTTTTGTAAAAGAATTATGCTTGATACAAACAGCTAAAAAAATGTCCCAGGTTTTTTGTTTGTTTGTTTTTAACCTTAAGGGAACACATCATGGTAAATTAAAAAATAAGACTAGTGTTGAATCTCATAGAACTGTTTTGTCATTGTTTTTTTAAGTGTTTTTTATTTATTTATTTTTTATTGATTCTAGAAAGAGAGGAAGGGAGAAGGATAAAGAGAGAGAAACATTGATGAGAAAGGAAAATCACTGATCAGCTGCCTCCTACATGTCCCCTACTGAGGATCAAGCCTGCAAGCTGGACATGAGCCCTAACCGGGAATCGAACCAGGGACCTCTTGGTTCATGGGTCAATGCTCAACCACTGAGCCATACTGGCAGGGCATTGTTTTGTTTTGTTTTTGTAGTCTTGGTTCCAGGATAAAAAAAATATATCAAAAAAAGAAGTATGAAAGAGGAAAATCCAAATATTTGTTATTTTGCATATTTATCCAGAATGTGTATCTTTCAGAGATAATATAGTGCCTTGATTAAGGGCAGTGTTGAAAAGCTAAGATGACCTGGAGTCATAACACAAACCTGCTTTTTGCTGGCTACGTGACCGTGGGCAAGCGATTAACCTTGCTTCTCTTAAAATAGTAATGATAAAAACCAGTTTATCGGATTGTCATGAGAATTAAAATTGGAAAAAAATCACATGTAAGGTATCTAGCATAATACGTAGCACACAGTAAACACTGGACAAAAATTTAATTTTGTTAACCTGATAGACAAAATAGCATTGTTTCACTTTGTATTTTTTTTGTTACTGAGTTTAACATGTTTTTGTGTGCTTAGTGACTGTTTGCAGGGCTTTTGTAAATTGCCTATTCAAATCTTTTACCCCTTTGAGAGTAAGCACTCTCTTTCTGGTGCCCTCACAGGAAAATCAGTTATCTACGTATATGAAGTAACTTATGAAATATTTGTCTATATACCCTAGCCCTCTAAATATCTTCTCAGTCATTTAAAATTGGGATTATTTGCATTTTAAAGATTTCTTGGTCCTTGAAAATACCACTGAGAGGAACAACATCTGGGATTTTAAGATATGAAAACTGGGAGGCATTCAATTTAAGGGTGATGAAAGTGATGAGATAAAAATGTTAAATCCTTATGTGGAAACAGATGTCATAAGCAAAGTCAAAGATAAATAGCAAACTAGAAGGACATGTTTACAATGTAATGGTTAATAGCCCTACTTTTATTCACAGCTCCTATTAATTCATAAGAAAAATACAAATGTCAATGAAGAAAAGGTCAAAAGACTTGAAAAGGCAACTTACAAAAGCCCTACAAATAGTTACTAAGCACATGAAAACATGTTTAACACAGTAATAAAATAAATACAAAGCAAAACAATATTATTTTGCCTATCAGGTTGGCAGCGCTAAGGATGTCCGATTGACCGCTTAGGCCCGCTCCCCAGAAGGCTCCCGGACTACAGACTGTGAGAGGGTGCAGGCCAGGCTGGGGGACTCACCCCCCCACACACACTGCCAAGTGCGCGAATCTCATGCACCAGCCTCTAGTAGATTGATAATATTCAAAAAGGCAAACTTAAAAGACAAAGAAAAGGCAATATTTTTGAAGAAAAATATGGTAATATTTACAAAAAAACTAGATGCTTATACCCTTTGACCTACAAGTACAACCACAGAATGAATTGTAGACATAATCAATAATAAATATAAAAGCATATTTGCTGCAATACTATTTAAAACAATAAAATCATTGAAAACAACTTAAATATCAATGTGTCTTAGGATGCTTTCAGCTGCAAGTAATAAAAACATTTCAAAGTAGCTAAAACATAAGAAAGTTTTATTATCTCATGTGGCAAATATTTGATGGGGAAAAAGTCTCTACTGTTGGCTAATGTATTAGCTCAATGATGTCATAAAGAACAATAGTTACAATGGTCTTTTTCCTCAGCTTGGCATGTAAACTTTGTTCACACAATAACTCCACTCACCAACATATGGTACCACAAACCCAGACTTTTAACAATGCTGAGCAGAAGATGAACAGCCACCATTTTTTTTTTTAACCTAAGGAATTATTTTTCCAAGCAACCTTCTGCTAGACTTCCTCTCATTACCCTTTGCCACAATCATATCACACATCCATTCCTAAGCAAATGCCGAGAGAGGGGAATGGGATTCCCTTTCTTTGTTTAAGGAAGAACATGGCTTCCTGACAGTAAGTAGGTTACCCAAACTATATCGGGATCTCAAAGAAATAAGAAGAAGCCATAGCATGGAAATAGTCTATATTTTGATTTAAAAATTGGATAGTTACCTCTGTTAAATAAGATTGAGAGGTAAACTAATCAGAATAGGAGAGGTGATGCTATAATAACAAATAGGCCTTAAATCTCAGGAGCTTAATGGGATAACAATATAGATTTTCATTCACTCAGCTCAGTTCGGTGCAAGCTGCTTGGCTCTTCTGGGCAGCTCACCTTCCAAGCAGTGACATAAGGACCCAGGTTTCTCCTTACTTGTGGTTCTACTTAATCTCAAATACGTCTGTCACCCCGAAGTAATTGCAGAAGGGAAAGAGCATGATGACTGCACAGGATTTTCTAGGCAGCTTCGGAAGTGGGTTATATTACTTCTGCTAACACCCTATTGCCCAGAACACACTTACACAGTCCTGCCCTAACTGCAAGAGAGGCTGGGAATGTAATTTGTGTGCCCAGAAAATGAAAACAAAATCCCAGTTTGGTTATAAATAACTTTGTCTCCATTAAAGGAGATTTTTAAAACATAGTTTTTATTTTTTACTTCACATGTTTGTCCAATTTTTTTTTTTTGCAAACAACTCATAAATTAAATTAAAAGTTATGCATGTAAAGAAGAGAACAACAATCCTGGGGCATGCTTTTACCTGGTTCTGATCACTTTAACCCCATTTTTCTTGTATGAAAATCTTATCTCTTCTTTTTTTTACATCATGGGGACTTTGATATAGAAGAATATTATAGTGAAGAGTCTGTAGGCTATGAATTCACCTCAGAGCATCTTAAACATCAACATTTCAGTATTTGTGGAGACAAAGAATTTAGGACATTCTGATCAGAAGTCTTAGGAACACATAAGTCTTAGTAAATCGGCTTTACTACTTGTTTTTGTTAGTTGTTGTTGTTGTTTTTTGGCTGTTTGTATTTTTGTTTACATTTTTATTATGGTAAAATATCACTGTGACCATTTTAAAGTGTACAACTCAGTGACATTAAGAACATTGACAATGTGTGTAGTCATCACTATGATCCAGTTACAGAATTTTTCATCACCCCAAATGGAAACCCCATACTCATTAAGCAATCATTCCCATTTCCCTCTTCCCTCAGCCGTTCACAACCACTAATCTGTTTTCTGTCTCTATGGATTTGCTTTTTCTGGATATTTTAAATATATGCAATCACATCATATGTGGCCTTTGGTGTCTGGCTTCTTAGATGATTTAACATAGTCAGTTATGTGATCATGTGCTAGTTTATCTGAAGCCAGCCCTGTTTGGAAAGTGGACTTATTTCATTGTGTGGCCCTTTTAAACCATTTATTTTTCTCTGCACAAAGAAAAATAAGCCCCAGAATAGTTGGAAGAAGTACACATATAAATAAGAAATTGTAGTAGCATATGGTAAACACAGTGACAGATATCTGTATGGAGTGTTTGAGAGGATCATAACTATTCCAAACCGAGCAGGCTGAGTGGGGTTCGATAGAGGTGATACCAGGTTATAACATTAAGAAATGTTTCCTGGCTGGGTAGTTTAGTTGGTCAGAGGGTCATCCTAATATGCCAAGGTTGTGGGTTTGATCCCCAGTCAAGGCACATACAAGAATGAACGAATGAATGCATAAATAAGTGGAACAACAAATCAGTGTTTCCCTTCTCTCTCTCTAAAAAAAATCAATAAAAACATCTTTTAAAAATGTTAACAAAGCAAAGTGGTCTGGGGAAGAAAAAGGAAGGCTTTGTGAGAAAGAGAAAATATATTGAAAAGGATACCTTGAGAGGCTTAAGCAATCAGCAGCTCAATAATCTCCTAAATGAATTATAACTCAGAGGCAAGGCCCCAGGACATGCGGGATTAGAAGGAAGGATGGTGACATTGGAAGAACGGGTCATGGCAAACCTCAATTGCATCCCCACAAATGTTGGGGCCAATATTTCACTCACATGAGCTCTCATCTTTCTCAAAATCTTCATCACAATTAATTCACATACATTTTAATGCTTGAGAGCATATTGCCTTGTGATCTTCTTCATGTGTGTTATGCACCTTTGAGTCTGTTCCAACTCCTGGTGACCCTGTGAATGAGGGATGTCCACCATGTCCTGTCCTCCATAGTCCTGGTCAGCTCCTTGGGACTCATACAATATGGCTTTGCCTATGGAGTCACTCCAGCACCTATTTCGTCTTCCTCTTTTCCTGCTGTCTTCTGTTTTTCTCAGCATTTTTGTCTTTTCCAAAGAACCCTGCCTTCTCATGATGTGCCTAAAGTAGAACAGCTTCAGTTTCATCATGTTTGCCTCCAGCGATGTTTCAGGGCTCATTTGCTCAGGGCCCCACTTGTCCAACTTTTTAAAAAATATATTTTATTGATTTTTTACAGAGAGGAAGGGAGAGGGATAGAGAGTTAGAAACATCGATGAGAGAGAAACATCGATCAGCTGCCTCCTGCACACTCCCTACTGGGGATGTGCCCGCAACCAAAGTACATGCCCTTGACCAGAATCGAACCTAGGACCCTTGAGTCTGCAGGCCGACGCTCTATCCACTGAGCAAAACCATTTAGGGCCCCCCTTGTCCATCTTTATTCACACTTCATTTCTGGTTGTCACTAGACAATATTATTTCCTCCAAGGCAGAGATACATACGAGACATGCAGTGGATCATAAAGGAGTGCCACTGTCACTTACAGGCATGTAGAAATGAGTCCATCAGAAAGATGGCGAGTTAGAAGTATTTTATTTTACTTTTTAAAATAAATAAATAATACGGTATGCCCTGCCCCGTCTAGGATGGCGATTAGTAACTAAACTAAACAATTGTGACCAATACTTTCTTAGGTTTTTATGTGGTTTCTTGCCTGTGCGGGACATCCTTTTCCTTTGGTAATTTCAATCTGCTTACACTTCCATCAGATCCCATAGCTTTTCTTGTTCTGTCCATCAAGGCTTTTCCCATCCTCAAGCCAAAGTATGCAGACTTGAGCCCAGTTGGCTCTGCCACCCAGAGCCCAGAACTTCCTGGCAACTGAAGGACAGCATCTTCTCAGGGCCACCTTTGGAGCTCAGCAACATTAGAGTCACCTTAGGATTCAAGCTTTGGGGAAAGTGAGTGTAAGTAGCTAACGTGGGATCACATGCAACCCCCCTTGACTGCTCAGATCCTCGTTTACCCCAGGGCTACGGCGAACATCCAAGGATGCATTCATTGCTGGAGAAATGCTCCCATTGAGCCTCTATCTGCTGTATCTGCACCACCAATCCTTGGAAAAGTTAAAAATCACCTCCATCTCAACCTCTCTTCATGACCCTAAGCCCAAACCAGGAATTTCTTTCTCTCTGGCCAAACTCAAATCTCTTGGTTATATATTAAAAAAAAGGAAAAGTCACTGGTGTGTGCACACTTTATATTGGAGTCATTTTCACGGTTGTACACATGAGAATCCTGGAAGATTCATCTTTTAAGACGAACTAACGATCATCCCCAGTGCACATGGTAACCAACTTCTTTAAATATTGTTGTTTTTAAAATAAATGAAATAAAGGCAGAGAGACATAGACTTCCTTCTGAGCAAGAAAAAAATGCGGAGGCACCAAATTCTTGGAGAAGTAGAAAAACATGCAGGAAGGAATGTGGAATCTTACCACATATAATAGATTCAGGTAGCTCCAGGATAATATTTTCTTTTAAAAATATTCATTACACTTGTCTGGAGACCAGAAAAACCATTGTTTTTTGGCCAAACAAAGCAGGGAAAGAATTCTGGATTGTATGTCAACTCATTTCCCTATGCACATAGTGCTGGATAACCAAAATAAATATTTAAAAATACCCATCGTGCTTTTGGCACACAGAAAAGATAAGATCATGTGTAAGGGACACTGCTTCTTCCTATAATGCAAATGGGGGGAATATGTAAAATTAGACAATTGGATTCTATATCATTTTTTAAAACTTTTTTAAAGATATATTTTTATTGATTTCAGAGAGGAAGGGAGAGGGAGAGAGAAGAGATGGAAACATCAACGATGAGAGAGAATCATTGATTGGCTACACCCTGCACACCCCCTACTGGGACCAAGCCTGCAACCCAGGCATGTGCCCTGACCGGAAATCTAACCGTGACCTCCTAGTTCATAGGTTGAAGTTCATGCTGAGCCATGTTAGCTGGGATATATTTTTATTATTATTATTTTTAGGTGGAGGAGGGGTGAGGTTTTGTAGCCGTGATATTCACATTACTTATAACTACTACCAACACAAAGTGCCATATGGTGGGTAGGACAACAAGCTTTGAAGTTGGGCAAATCTAGACTTGAGTCTGGAGTCTGCTACTTATTTTCTCACTTGACTTCAGACAAGTTTCTTAATGTTTCTGAGATTCATTTTCCTATTTGTAAAATGGGGACAATAATAGTATCAGTTATATAATATATGGATTTGTTGTTATATTTAGTTACTGTTTGATAAAAATTGGTGCCCCATAGCGTGTTTGTGAGGATTAAATGAGATACATATATTTTTATCATTATATATTTACCATTATATATATATTTATTGTTCAAATAGATGAACAATAAATGTGTGTTATTATAATTTGTCTTGGTGCCATTGGTCGGGCTGAAAATCTAAATTGCCTTTCTTAAGTTATTTTTATTGTCTTTCTTAAGTTACTTTTCTTGCTATGAACAGGAAGAGTATCTTCTTATCTTCTCTTGTCCCTTCACTATTATCACTACTATGGCTCTCCAATACTTTGCAATAAAATATGGACTAATCTAGTGTCAAAAATTCAGAAATAGCCTAAGCCTCAATTCTCCAAACATCCTTCTGACAACCACTCTAAGACACAGAGCAATAAAGAATGAAGGGCAGGAAAGAGAGTAGCCATGGATAAACTTCAAAAAGAAACACTTTGTTCAATATAAAAAAAGAATTCTCAAACAACCAGAGCTGTCAAAATATGGAATAAGCAGCCAAAAATTGATAGAATCTTATGGTTAAAGGGGACTCCAGGGGTGTTTATTTTCCTCTTGAGTTTGAATTATTTCTATACCATCATTGAAGGAACACTCTAGTTCTATCTTCAGTACCTATGAGAAATTATTAAGCACAGAAACTCACTCTCCTAGGATGACATCCCATTTTGAGAAAGATGTTCAGAAGTTCAAAAAAATTTTTTGGACAAATATTAAATATTTTAAATTTAAGATTAAATATTTTTTTTAATTTGTGGGCCACACAGAGTATCCATTTCTCCTCCTCCTCCTCCTCTTCTTTCTCCTCCTCTGGTTTCTTCACTCACAATCTGTTATGGATTGAATGTTTGTGTCTGCCCAAAATTCATATGTTAAAATCCTAACCTCTGATGCAATGGTATTTGGAGATATGACCTTTGAGAAGTAATTTGGTCATGAGGGTGAAGTCCTCCTGAATGTCATTAGTGACCTTATAAGAAGAGACACAAGAAAGCTTGTATCTTCTGTCTCATATCCATGTAAGGAAACAAGGATAAGATGGCCATCTACAAACCAGGAATCAGGCCCTCACCAGACACAAGGTCTGCAGAACCTTAATCTTGGACTTCCTGGATTCCATAACTGTGACCAAAAAATATTTATTGTTTAAGCCATCCAGTCTATGGTATTTAGTTATAATAGCCAAACTGATTAAGATACAGCCCATACAAAAACAGCCCATGGGCGAAATCCCACCTGCCATAGTTTGCCAACTCCTTCTCTAAATTGAAATGACTCTTCCCAGGGTTAAGCAAAGCCTACCCTCATCACAATATTTCCATCCCTTAGCCCTACTTAAATACAAGTAAATGTAATCCTATGTAATAAGAAGCTAATATGCAAATTGTCCCTATGGGCGGGAGTTTGACTGACCAGGAGTTCGATGTGCACTGACCACCAGGGGGTGGTGTGGAAGATGGCAGGTGTCGGTGATGCGGCGCTCGCAGCAGGCGGCAGTGGAGGAGCTGCGGGCCCTGATGGGCCTCAACAAGAGTGGGACCGCAGTGGGATGGTGGAGCAGGTGAGTGGGCGGTGACAGCCCAAGGCAGGTGCAAAGGGAGGCCCTGACCAGCAGCCAGCAGCCAGCAGCCACTAGGGCCCCTACCAGTGCCTGAATTTTGTGCACTGGGCCTCTAGTAAAATATATCTTTGAACTTCTACTTGGGTTATCATTCTATCAACTCTATGGGGTCTATACTATGATTATCCAGTGTATAGACAGGGAAATGAAAACCTAAAGGTATTAATTTGCTTTAAGTTTCCTAGGTAATTAGAGGGAAAATCCAAGATACAAAGAAGGTCTTTCTACTTTGAGGTTCTACATCTGCCTCCAGGAATACACAAAGGCATCAGAGTCCTCTTCTTGGCAGTTATTGAAACACCTATGGAAACTCACAAAATATTATCTTCTTCATGTTAAACATCAACTGATCCCTATTGCTCAAATAACATGGTTTTAACTCACTGTAGTAGTAATTCTCCTTTAAGTAAGGTCTTTAAAAAGTTTTCTACCCGTCTCTTAATAGTGAAAGCCAACATTAATCTTTTGCTTTCTTACTTAACAATACAATTTTGCTCCATACCTAGTATATAGGATATAGATTTATGAATACGTATTTCTGGGTACAGGATTATAATAATTTTTCAACCCTGCCTTCCTTTTTCATATGCAAGGCTCATATATTCAAAAATTTGTTTTGTTCTGTCTTAATTGTTACGAGTTTTGCCTGTATAAATTTTTCTCCTCTAAATTAATGTAAATTCTTTTAGAAGTGCAGTGGGACAAGCAAAACCACCCTTTAATTACCAAAGATTGCTCAAAATTGGATAATAGATCCTTAAATTGCCACCATTTTTAAACAGAAAATATTTGGAGAAAGCCATGCCAAAGCATGGTAGGCCACCTCTGAGATGACCCTCCATAATCCCTAACTCTTGACATAGTGGTCATTCATGGCCTTGAATAATCCTCTCCCCTTGAGTGTGGGCTGGGCATTATAATTGCTTCTAACAAATAGAATACAGAAAAAGTGATGGGATGTCACTTCCAAGATTGTTTATGAAAGATTCTGACTTTCATCTTGCTGGATCTCTCTGTGCCTCTCCCTATTTCTGCATCTCAATAACTCTCTCTCTTTCTCAAAGTCCTACATTATTTTTTCACTTGCTTGCCACCTGTCCTGATGTGAGCTTCCCTCTGGAGAGACCCACACGGTGAGGAACTGAGGCCGCCCTCCAGCCAAAAACCATCAAGGAATTGAGGGCCCTCACACCAACAGCCTGCAGGGAATGGAGTCCTGCCAACAGCCATGTGAGTGAGCTTGGAAACTGACCCTCTTCCAGTCAGGCCTGGACATGACTTTAGCCCCTGACACTATGATTAGCCTGTGAGAAACCCTGAGCTGAAGTCTAAGTTGTATCCAGGTTTCTGACCCCCAGGAACTATGAGATAATAATGATTACTGATTTAAGCTGCTATGTTTCAGTCATTTGTTAGATAGACATAGACAACCATACAGTAAGTACTTGGTCTTACCAAAGAGTAATGAGACTGCTTAGTGGGTAAGGGGTTTCCTTTTTGAATGATGAAAATGTTTTGGAACTAGATAGTGGTAATGGCTACACAACACTGCGAATGTACTGCATATCACTGAACTGTAAACTTCAAAATGGTTAACTTTATGTTAATTTTACCTCAATAATTTCTTTTAAAGAAAGCACAAAAAGCTAGGAGAAAAATAGGAAGATAAAAGGAAAAATAAAGTTTATATAAGAACATCCACAAGAAAATCAATGCATCCCAATGAATAAAAGCTATGATCAAAATTTGGTATAATTTACTTAACATGATGAATCCATCATCTCACAAACATGAGACAAATACGGACAACAGGGCTCAGTTAAGAAAGGGCAAGATAACAAAAGGAGCTAACATTTACAAAGTGGCACTCAGCAGCAAATGTTAAAAATGTTTTTTCTGGCCCTAGCCTGTTTGGTGTGGTGGACAGAGTGTTGGCCTGCAGACTGAAGGGTCCAGGGTTTGATTCCAATCAAAGGCTTGAGGCAACCAATCAATGTGTCTCTCTCACATCGATGTTCTCTCTCTGTCTCTCCTCCTCCCTTCCACTCTCTCAAAAAGTCAATGGAGGAATGTCCTCGGGTGAGGATTAACAAAATAAAATTTAAAATGACATTAAAAAAATGTTTTCCTATGGGACAAGAAAATGAGATGAGGTGTATTAAGGAGCTGCTTTTTAAAAATAAATACTTCTGTAGCGATTTAGCCCTTTAAATTATGTAAATGGGTAACTTGATTTAAAAGTAAACTTTGAAAAGCTGAAAAAAGGTAATGAAAATATTTTTAATTTTATAACCCCAGCCAATTTTTTGTGCACCTAAGTGTAGAACTCAGCATAGCTACTTCTGAATTGGTTTTCTTCTATGGTACCCAAAGCCAGCAATGTACAGTCTGTATTTAAAAATCCAATTGACAAACTGAATGTAGAATCTTACCATAATGAGGTAAGATGTTACATCATTGGTGGGCAGGGATAATTTTTAAAATTATTTTGCAATTAGGAAAAATATTTCCTCGTCATAGTATGCATTTAAACTGTATTGTCAGGGGTGTAATGTTTGCTTCTGGAAAAGGCATATGCATCTTGTACTTGGAATATCCAAGCCAGGCCTCATCTTGCCATTTCTCATGTTGCTTTTCTAAATTGGTGGTTTTTAACACTGTTGTAAAATCACCTGGGAGCTTAAAAAAAATCATGGTCGGACTCTCAGGAATTCTTATTTGGCTGAGCTAGAATTTTGACCTGGGCATTGGATAGAAATAGGCCATTGTTTCTAAACACAACAGGGAAATAGAACCAAACAAAATCTGCATTCCAGATTGGAAGATATTAGAATTTGGGAAATATATCACTTAGGATTACATTGTTTCAACATTTCCTGGAAATGTGGGTGGGATTGATGGAAAACATGAGCACCAAAGTCTATGAATAATAGGGGATGTATAGGATGAATTCTCAAATTGTGTAGTTGGATAAAAGGGGCACAGAGCCAAGAATAGGATAACAAGGCAGTCTGGTGTGTCCTAGTGGGGATTTGACAGTGAAAGAGATAATTTATGGTGTTTTCTTCTTAGATTATCCACACTCTACATTGATATAATATTTAGTCTTTAACAAGTCCTATTAATGGCTCCACATAACATCTCTCATAATAGCCCTTAGTGACTAATTCAGAAGTGTTCATCTCTCCTTAAAAGTCAAACCACAAGCAAACGGGCTATTATGGGTTGAATTATGTCCCCCAAATTTTATATGTTAAAGCTGTAACACCCAATATCTCTCAATTTGGAGGTAGCTTTTTTTCCCTAATAGAACTAAACAAGTAAAAGTGAGCTCATTAATGTGGGCTCTCCAATATGCCTGGCATCCTTACAAAAAGGGGAAACTTGGACAGAGCAACAAGCATAGAGGGAAGACAAGGACAATGGGAAAAGACAAAGAACAGGGCCATGTACAGGCCATGAAGAGAGGCCTGGAAGAGATCCTTCCCTCGCAGCCCTCAGAGGAACCAAGCCTGCCAATACCTGGATTTTGGACTTCTGGCCTCCAGAACTTTGAAACAATAAATTTTTGTTGTTTAAGCTGCCCAGTTGTGGTACTGAGTTCTATCAGCCCTAGGAAACTAATACAGGGGATATTGGCCTTTTCCTTTAAGTTAGAGAGATTTATTCAGAACAATAATTCCTGGTTTTTGGGGGGAGGAGATATCAGATTACCCCTAGAATGAACCAAATGACTTATTCCAATGTAACCAAGAAAAGTCTCCCCCCTCCAAAAAAATTTCAATTTTTAATATCAAAATATGGTATAATGGGAAATATATATTTTGTCTTTGTCCCCAGTTTCTGGCACAGAGCTCTTAAAACCCATGAAATTTCCTGAGCAAGATAAGTGTCTTTGGATATTCATAACAAGCCTCTCTCAACCATACCTGAGTTATGATCAAAAGGGAACTCTTCAGTGACCCTAGAAACCTTCAAGATGGGGGCTGACTTCTAAAAGACCAAGGATGATTAGAAGGTTGGTCCCAATCCCATCATCTCTGGGGAGTGAAAAGGGGCTGGAGATTGAGCTCAATCACCAATGGCCAGTGATTTGATCAACCAAACCTACCCAATGAAACCTCTGTATAAACTCTTCAACAGTGGGATTCAGAGAGCATCATACCATGCTCTGTATATCTCTTCCTGAGTTCTATCCTTTATCATATACGGATAATAATATAACAAGTGCTTCCCTAGCCGGTTATCTCAGTGTTTAGAGCGTCAGCCTGCTGACTAAAGAGTCCCAGGTTCGATTTCAGCCAAGGGCACATGCCCAGTTTGTGGGCTAGATCCCCCATCCCCAGTAGGGGGTGTGCAGGAGGTAGCCAATCAATGATTCTCTCTCATCATTGATGTTTCTATCTCTCTCCCTTCCTCTGTGAAATCAATTAAAAATATATTTAAAAGAAAAAAAACAATAAAGTGCTTCCCAGCATTCTGTGAGTCCTAGGAAAGTGTTAAATCTGAAGTTGTGGAAACCCCCGAACCTGTAGCCAAGTCAGATATTAGTACAAGTAACCTAGTATCCAATACTTGCAACTAGCACTAGAAGAGGGAAGTCTTTGGAAATGAGCCCTTATGTTTGTGAAGTCTAATGTTAACTCCAGGTAGTTAGTGTCAGAATAGAATTTAATTGTTGGACACCCAGTTGGTGTTTGTAGAGTAAGAGAACTACAGTTACTAACATCCATATCCTGCAAGGCACATATGATCATACTGTCACTCATTCATTCACTTACCCTTTAAGGGGCACCTACCACATAGGAGGCTCTTGTTGCTGCTACTGTAACTCAATGAGATGGCAAGGAAGGGACACATGCTCCCCAGGAAACCCTATCACACATTCCCTAAGAGTCACTCTGAGCTTGTGCGCCATCTTCAGCCTCCAGCTTCCTCCTTGAAACCCAGCTCTCCCTAGCAGCCTCTGCCTGGGCAGCAGCTGGGTGCAGACAGGAAGAGTGGGAGAACGTGGGGGAGGTCAGGAAGGAAACCAACCTTGGCTCAACCTCCCACCATCTCTTCCTTTCTTCTCCCTCCTACTCCCGTTCTTCAAGGGCTTTTTTTCTCCCTTTGGACAAGAAATAAAGGTAGGACGAAGTGCAAATTGCTAGTTGGAGGCCACCGCAGTTTTTAAGTCACCCACATTTCTCACTCCCAAGCCAACTAGGTTTCCCCAAGTCAATTTCCTCTCGTCTCTTCCATATACTTATCCTACACGAAAACCTCACCCCCAATCCACATGCACCCCCAAAGCACAAATGTAAGCCCTCTGCCTTCCCTGCCTCTCAGTCTTCTGCTCTTTGACCTGCTGGGTTGGTGAATCTGAGAGTTGCTTTGCCAGTTTTCTCCTGACTTTCCACTAAAGGTTGGTGCATGTGGAGAACTGTGCAGGCTGGGCCTAGGTCTTGGGCAGGTATGGACTCAAATTCCCCTGTGCTCCTTATTACCTATGGGTCCTTATATAGGTGACTTTAAAGCCTATGAACTATGTTCTGTCTTGTAAAATGGAGATTTTAATCCAACAACCTGATAGGTAGGCAGATTTATTTTGATTGTCAGCTAGGTTAGAGCTGTCATTTAATGTAATTATATAAAGCCATTAAGATCATATCACTTTTAGAGTAACCTTAGAGCCTAAACTATACCAAAAAAATTTAACTGGGCTATTTTTACCCTGACAATAAATCAGTGTATTATGGTTTGGAAACTAAATATTAAACTTGAATGGAGTAAACTCTACAGTCAAGAAGGAATATTCAGAATTCTAAGTTCATCTCTCCTCACCTTTAGAGTTCATATGGCTATGTTAGAGCAGAGTGGTTACATGCCAAGATACCCGCAGAGAGATTTCCTTTGTTCCTCCTTAGGATGTTTCATTTGTAAACTTTAATGTGCAAAGTATTTTATAGGTTTGTATGCTGGAAATCAAGTGTTATGTACTTCATGATATAAGGAATTTTTAATTCTAACTATACCCAATTTTTACCTTATGCAATGATTTAGAATTTCTTTTTTTCCATAAATATATATCTAATATTTAACATAGAACAGAAAACTGATTTATAAATATATATATATATCCTTTCAGTTTTGGTGTTTTTCAAATATCCAGATTAAGATATTCTTTTTGCTTGTTTGTGTTTTGTTGTTATTGTTGTTAATCCTCACCCAAGGATATTTCCCGTTGATTTTTTTTTTAGAGAGAGTGTGGAAGAGAGCGGGAGAGACAGAGAGACAGAAACATCAATGGAGAGAGACACATTGATTGGTTGCCTCCTGCACATACCCCAACCAGGGCCAGGAATCGAGTTTGCAACTGACCTGCAACTGAGGTACATGTCCTTGACCAGAATCGAACCTGGGACCTTTTAGTCCTCAGGCCAACACTCTATCCACTAAGCCAAACTGGCCAGTGCCAGAGTAATATATTCTTATAATATGTAAAAACAACACAATAAAAGAACAGAGAATGAAATTCACTGGATGTTACCACTCAACAATATCCCTACACATACACTCACACACACTCACACTCACTCAGAGAGTAACCAGTTTGGGGTATATACTTTCAAATCATTATGTCATCTAATTTTTACATTCATATAATCATATTCACAGGAGGTTTTTTTATTTATCTTTATTGTTGAAAGTATTAAAGATGTCCCCTTCGTTTGTTTGTGTTTTTCTCCCCAATGATCCCTCTAATAAATCTAATTTAATCTGTTTCTAAAAACACATGTATTCACATACATTAAAATTTTTATACATACAGGTTTATATCTAAAATTCTGGAAATTTTTTGTTCAGCTTTTATTTTTCTCTTGTTTATTTTTTTTTAATTTCCCTACACCTCCCTTCTGCTTTTAAGTCTTCAGATTTATTATATTAATTGTAAGTTTAAGAATTTTACCATATGATTTCTTGTTTCTGAAAGTTTTCTATTTACACCCTTTGTTCGAGTTATGTTTTTGCGTCAGTTTTAACCCTATATATTCTTTCTATTCTATAGAGTTTAAACTGTTTCCTGCATTTTTGTTGCAGATTATTTTACAAATCTATCATCTATTCATTGATTTGGTATCTTTTGCCATATTTACTTATATTGATGTAGCCAGAAAATTTGGGGGCCTCCTGTCAGATCACCTGAGGAAATTTACTAGTTCCTTGGTCTCTCCAAGCTTTCTAGTGGAGTGGACTCAGTTTCTCTTCAGATGGTCATATATGACAGACCAATGATGACCTATCTCAGGATCTGGCCCTAGTTCAAATATTCACCCCAGTGCTCATCTGTACTGGTCCTGGACGCTCATCGTGTCCAAAGCACGGTAAGTCCTGCAAGAGCCCTCATCGTTCACATCCTCCAGGCTCTGGATGCCTTCTTGTCCAAACAGCCATTTGGCTCATGAGGAGAAAGGACTGAAGTGGAATTTGGGAATGGCAGGGAACCAGGATGTTTTTGCCAGCAGGTTTTCATAACTCCTTCCTGTCTTTAGAATTTATTTCTAACTAAAATGTGATGTTAATTTGTGTCTAATACATGGTTTAGTCAACATCCCAACCCCCAAGCATTCTCTTATTTGCATGCAAATAGAGCATTTTTGAATGTTGTCTGTAATTAGGATATTTCTGATATAACCCATATTGTAAGAACAGATGATAGCTGTTGCTGCTGTATGAGAATATCAATTTTTAAAAAATCTCACTTTTCCTGGCTTCAGTTTTATATCAAATGGAAACTAAAACAAAACAAAACAGTAAGGCAGATGAAGACACAGTAGCACTTTAATTACAAATTTAAGGACAAGGCTTAAGCATGGTGGTAGCCAGTTTCTAAAAAAGACACCCTCCACCACAACCTTTGCATCACCTTCTGGTATTAACATCCTTGTGTGGTCAACCCTCCCCTGTTAAATCTTGGCTGGCCCGTGACTCACTTTTAGCCAACAGAATACATCAGAAGTGATGGGGTTAGAGATTAAGTCAAAAGAAGACTTGCAGCTTCCACTTTGGTCTCTTAAAATGCCCACTGTGGGAAAGCCAACTACCATGTTAGAAATCCAACTACTGATATCACCACAATGTGAAAAAGTCCAAGATAACCTTGCAGAGTGGCCATGTGGACAGGTAGAAATATCCAGCTAGCCCTAGTTGGTTCAGCCACCGCAGCCCAGGGAAAGTTATGTCAGCAAAAAGCTTGGTCATTCTGACCTTGGTAGATATGATTGGAGAAAAACGGAGGAACTCAACAAATGGTTAGAATTAAGGACCAAGATATGTGGCTCCAGTCAAGCCAACTGAGCCAAATCTAGCTAGTTGAATCAACCTAACCAAGGGCTCTAGTCATTGTAGAAGAGAGGATACAGGTCCTCTTCGCTGTGTCCTGCCCAAATTTCTGACCCACAAAATTATCAACTTAATAAAATCATTGTCATTTCAAAAATCACTAAGTTTTGAGACAGTTTGTCACACAGCACTGGATAATCAAAGCCCCTCCAAGCAGGGTGCCCCAATATAATGAAGGACACACTGGGCCAGACTGCCCTCCATGACAATGGGGAAAGGAATAGGCCAAGGTACTTTTACCCAGTTCCCCTCCCAATCTCACACATCAAATAGCTCACCACACTTTTTGGGGAGAAGTAAAAGGAATGAGGAAACCTAAGACACCAGGAAATTTTAGCAGAACATTCCTTCTCATGGGAAGGAATAGGTGGAATGGGTAGAGAAGACATATTCCCCCATCAAGGGTCCCTGATGCCACAAAGGAAAAGGATTCTGGCCCAGTAAGATGTAGCTAGCCAATTAAGAGGAGTTAGGAAGTGTTAGGAGAAGTGGTGGTTTGAATAATGTGCCTGCCACAAGTCCTACTTGGATATATGCACTTCAAGAAAACAAGCTCATTGGAAGCTGAAAAAGCTGTCTGTAGAATTTGGAAATTATATTAGTTTTCTAAGGCTGCTGTAACAAAATACCACAGACTGGATAGCTTAAAAAGCAGAAATTGATTTTCTCAAAATCCTGGAGGGTGGAGGTCTAAGATGAAGGTGTTGGCAGGTTTCCTTTCTCTGGAGGCCTCTCTCCTTGGCTTCCTGTGGCATTGTCCTCACATGGCCTTTTCTCTGTGCAATGCTCCTGTCTCTTCATACATCCTCATCACCTCTTCTTATAAGGGTACCAGTCAGGTGAGACTAGGGCCCACCATAACAGCCTCATTTTAACCTAAATGACCTCTGTAAAGACCCTATAGCAGTGATGGCGAACCTTTTGAGCTCGGCATGTCAGCATTTTGAAAAACCCTAACTTAACTCTGGTGCTGTGTCACATATAGAAATTTTTTGATATTTGCAACCATAGTAAAACAAAGATTTATATTTTTGATATTTATTTTATATATTTAAATGCCATTTAACAAAGAAAAACCAACCAAAAAAATGAGTTCGCGTGTCACCTCTGACACGCGTGTCATAGGTTCGCCATCACTGCCCTATAGGCAAATCTGGACAAAAATATGGGGTTTTTTTTAGCATCAGGATCTTGTTTGTCCATCTTGAATTTTATTTCTCATGCAAATTGATTGCTTTGTGCCTTATTCTTTAATCTTGATTTCACTATGACATGACCCTGGATAGCAAAGAAGTGGGGGGCCTCCACTTACTTTCAATCATCAGAGTATTCTTTACCGAAAGAACTGACAAACATGAAATGCCAAATTGTATCACAAACCATCAGCTCAGCTCAGGGACCATTTCAGCTGTATCACCATATGGTAAGATACAGGTGAAGGGATTTATTCACCAACCCTACCATCTTTACCCAATGTACAGGGCCTCTCACCATTATGGGGGCCACTGGGTATCATGAAGCTTCGGGGCTATGCCCCATTCCTTTTTCTACTCCCCCTAATCTCCAAGATGATGGTATTAGGATGTGGGGTCTGTGAGAGATGAATAGGTCATGATGGTGTAGCCCTCATTAATGGGATTAGTTCCTTTATAAAAGAGACTCCACAGAGAGCTCCCTCACCCCTTGCCAAGTGAGGTTATCAAAAAAAGATGGCTGCCTAGGAAGCAGGTCCTCAGTAGACATCAAATCTTCCAGTGCCTTGATCTTGGACTTCCCAGAATTATGAAAAATACATTTCTGTTTTGTATAAGCTACCTAGTCTATGGTATTTCTATTATAGCCACACAAGTTGACTACCAGATTTTTAAGGTTTTTAGTAGAGTTTATATTTTAGAGCACTTTTAGTTTTAGAGCAGAAAGTACCCACTTCCAATACATTGTGTATTTTTAGCTGTCTTTTCTCTCTTATCTTTAAAAATAATATTTCCATCAGCCCAAAATGATCATTTGAAAAGTTGGTATTCATTCTAGGCTGGGAACCTGTGGGATTCTAGTAGGTACAAGTGATGTTATTGGAGAAGGGGGCACAAGTTAGTATTTGGGTTCAAATGTGGCCTCACATTGGACTCCCCGAGCCCTGATACCTGGGCCCCAATGTTGGGGATTAATCGGTCTGTAAGGCAAAATCAAAAGTTACTCAGATGATTCCAAGTGTGTCAAAATTTAGGATCAAGGAGACAACCACATTCAGCCAACATAGGGAAGATCAGGCACAGTTAAAGGTGCTTCCTTCATCCAGCCTGGAGCTGTCCCTCAGCTGAGAGCCCACTGCGTTTGGTATGTATAAAATACAAGTTGAAGTACCTGCAACTCCCCACCCTTGGGGCTGTGGACATTAGATCAAGTCCTCCCTGGTTCCCTGGCCTCAGTCATCACACACTAACAGTAAGCCAACCTTACTTTCAATCCTCAGAGCTAATTTCTTCAAATAGAGCTTTGATTTTTCCATTTCATTCTGAAAACTTTCTACCTGACTGAAGGAATGGCTTAGGTTTTAGCGATTCTTCCTGGAGCCTTGCAATTGTGAATAAACTAGTTATTGCCTGAATCTGACTGACATCTGCCTCTTTACAGTTTCTAGTTATAAATGGAAGAAGCGATTGAAGAAATGTAAAGGGGATAGTCCATATGACCTCTAAATCTCCATTTATGTCTAAAATCCTCTGGATTTCTGAAGCCTTTTATCAGTAACCCCCTAAGGCTTCATATAAAATGGATTCTTGCTTTAGTGTTCTGATAACTTTTGTATCTTTTTTTAATCTCTCCTTTTTCTACCAGCTTTGGCTATGCCATTTAGCTGTTGGCAATATAGGACTCATGATCTGAGCCCCAACATTTCTGGCTTTTTCTGAAATTGCCTGGAAAAAAAGTGGTAAAATGATAATTAAGTGGGATATGGGCAGGACTTTCTCCTTGCTTGTCAGCAATAATAATTCACTCCCACAGTAGAGTCTTTCAGGAAGGGCGTGTAAAATGATGGGTTTTGGTCTTGCCATTGTGCAAGCCTACCCCAGATATGTGCAGATGGAAGTTCAGATGTGCTGTTTTTGAAACCCTCCAAGTCAGGGACTGGCACTGAGGAAGAAGGCCAAGATCAGAAGTGTCCTTCCCAACAGATTACTGACCCTTTAAGGACTCGGCACAGAGCCATCTCTGCAGCATCTGCAGGCACCTCCATCCAGATCACTGCATATAAGAAAGGCCCAGGTCTTCAACGCAAAATCCAGATATTTTCCGGTTCTGGAGAAGCTAGCACTGGGTATCCCTGGGCTTTTCAACTCCCCAAACCAGCCTCTCTCTTCTCTCCTTCAATGAGTGTTCACATCCTTACAAAAGAATGCAAGACTGGGAAGGAAGACTTAATTGCTTCTGAAGGCCTGGAAAGTATTTCTTGGCTTGAGACCAAAGCTGCAAAAGAACTTCTGAGGCAAGGAAGCCTAGCCCCTGTTTGATTCGGAAAATCTGTCAGCATACCTAGGCTAGGGAAAGGAAAAAGTGCCTCTCATTCACTTAAGGAGAACAAATAATATAACACATCAAAACCCATCTCAGAATGAACACTAACCGCTTCCTCATGTCACAGCCTGTCTTGTCCAATCCAACCTAAGCAGCCCATCCAGAGCAGTTACCTTGTGTACTCCTAGTTTGAAAATTCAATCAATTACTTTGGCATTGTCTAGTCACATGTATCTGAGTCTTCATTTTCCTCATTGGGATATTAAGCCCCTTACAGGCCAGGAGCAGAGTGTTTGCTCCATTCTTGCTTATGCATAAGGTGACAACAATGACGATTTCCCCTTATACCAGGCACCGTGAAATAAGGACCAAGCCTTTGTACCATTACCAGAGCTAGTTTTATTTCTCTTTGGCTTATTATATCATACAAACATAGAAAATACCCTCCAACCATCCACTTCTCACCTGTTCTTCCTCTTTGCCAAAACAAGGGATGGAATTTTTTTTTTCCCCTGATGAATACTCTTTTGGGCTTGAATTTAATTTGATTTAAGAAAAAAGGATATCTCTCACATCCAAATTTTACAATGAATTCAGACCTGTAAAAACACATGGACATCAATGCCTTTTTCTCATAGGCATTTGATGACCCGCAAATGTTACATATCAACACTTATTTGTAAATTTGATAAGCCAAACTCCCTCTCCTTAGACAGAAATTCTCTCTATTTTTCTACCTTATAAATAGTGTCAAATATATATGCTGTGAAGTGGAAGATTATGAAACTTCCTGTCTTTGTTCAAATATTGTATTGTGAGTAAAGTTATGGTTTTAACTGATGCTTATCTAATAAAGTTCTGTCCCAACCACTGCTTTAAGATTTAGGACCCCTGTGATTCCAGAAAGCACCTAACACAATAGAACAATTGTTGCACTAATGAAACTATTGTGTGTGTGTGCGCGCGCGCACACACACACACACGCACGCACACACAAAACCCTGAAAGCTAGCATTTGGATCTTAAAGCTAATTCTAAAAGGAAATTCACATAGCATGATGAAGATTTGACTCATATCTTCAATTACTCCCCAGTCACTTACTTAAATGTTCTGCATGAAATAACATGGTATTGCTTCACTTTTATAAAATTTAGTGTTTAGATGTTACATTGCACCTGTCACTGATTAGATATTTTAAAATTAGGGTAGTAGTCAAGTCCTAATGTACAGAGATGAAGCTATTTCTTTAAGTGAAATAATTTGTTTCCTAGTCCACTCCACTTCACTGCACCCGCTCATGTACAGCCCATATTACTGCAACTGCATCTACGTGGCATTTAGCAAACCCAGTGCTGAGTTATCAGAAAACCCGATGATTCATCAGTCAGTTTAGAGAAGCTACAACACTTTAAGTCTGTTCACAGAGCCATTTTTCATCCCCTCCCCTTGTTTGGCTGGAGCAAGAAGGGATAGAAAAAGCAACTTAGGTGAATGTCACAAAAGTACTGATACTGCCCAGCTGGTGTGGCTCAGTGGTTGAGCATCGACCTATGAATCAAGAGGTTGTAGTTCGATTCCCAGTCAGGGCACATGCCCAGGTTGCGGGCTTGATCCCCAGTAATGGACATCCAGGAGGAAGCCGTTCAATGATTCTCATTAATTGATGTTTCTATCTCTGTCTCCCCCTTACTTACGCTCTGAAATTAATTATCTATCTATCTATCTATCTATCTATATATGTATATATATATATATATATATATATATATATATATATATATATATATTTGAAGAGTACTGATAATAATGATTTCTGTTTTCTTTGGTTGTCATGTAGACTGACCCCTTCTCCAATAGAGTAGAGGGTCATTCGACTTGATACCTCAGTACCAATTCTGTTCTTTGGTCATACTCCATAATCAATCCAGCTATCCATTGTAGCTCCCTCATCTGGATTTTGTCCATGGCATGTGCAGGCCACAGGTACCAAGGACAGACTCTGCCTGGAGACCACATGCCACTCTCCTGTCACTCACCCCCATCACAACCATGAGGACTGCAGCTCAGCTGACTAGCGGAGAAAGCATAACCTTCTATTCCTCAAACCCCCTTCTTGGAAAGATCAGTCAAGAAAATGCTGCAAAATCTTTTTAATCTCCACTGGGGTGGGGCAAAAAAAAAAATAGAAAAAATGGAAAGAGAAATCTCTTTGCCTCGTCACTGTAAACTTTATCTTTTATGCCAGTCTAATGTCACATTAGGAGTGATATCCTTTCGGCTTTATATATTTAGGGCATGGCATTTTTGTTCTTGACAGTGAACATCCACCAAAGCAATGCTCACCTTTGGAAAAATGTTTAACAGATAAGATGGGGAAAGCCTTAGCCGGTCATACAAGTAAGGCATAGGGATGTTTTCAGCTAATACTTCAGATGTCATCAGCCTCCTCATTAACAATCACCTAATGTTTTCCTGTGTTGACTTTATTTGCATACTATAATACTTTCAGATTTATGATACCTGTGGGAGACAGTGAGCTATGCCATAAAATCAGAGCTTAGGAGTCAGGCAGATCACGTTGTCTTTAACTAGCTCTATAAATACAGGGTGTCCCCAAAATGTATACACACTTTGAATGATTATAAAGTTAGTGTTTATTAACATGTAGTGTTAGTGTTCATTTTCAAAATGTAAAAGAATCTACAGAAATGAATAACTTTTTGCGAATGTCTATTTTCAAACTGATGACTGTTCTGGTCCAGGCACTGCTGATAGGCAAAGCAATGGAATTGCAAATATCAAGAATAATTTTGTTCAGTATTTGTGCGCCCTCAATTTCAACTCTTACTGGTTTTGTACTGTAAACTTTATTTTTTATATATCCTCATAAAAAACATATAGTGCACTTTAGGATAAATTTTCTTTGTTCAAAGCTTAGTCTGGCTTCACCCATTATTTCAAATCAGTTAAACCTGAAAAGGAGAGAAAATTAAGTGAGTTCCCAGCTATTAAAATGTGCATACATTTTTGGGGGACACTCTTTATAAGCAATTTAGTCTGTCTCACAAATGGTTTGTTCATTGTTACACTGGATAATAATTAAACTAATCTCTTGAGGTTATAAAACTTTGGTGAAGTTATCTTAAGTGCTAAGCATGTAGGCACTTGACAGTAGTTTTTATTTTAAGCATTAATTAGAAATATTAAATTAGCCAAAAATCTTAATATTCAATTCAATTGGCTATTCTAAAACTTCTGCTCTAAATTGTCAGTTCTAATATACAGTATAAATTGATTCAGCACTAAACTGTCATTGACCAGGTGTTGGCAAAGCTGTTCAGAAACTGTCAGTCTCATATGCATAGCTCATTGAAAGGCAATTTGCCAGGAGAAAATAAAATCCTTAAATTATGTGCACTTTAACCTAACAGTTACATATCTAAAAATTTATTCCAGGAAAATAATTAGATCAGTGTGCAAAGATGTATGTATAAATACTTTTATCATAGCACTTATACAGCTTTTAGGATAAATAATTGTATATTTATACAAGCTATGTATATTTATAGAGGATATGTATAGAAGGATGATGTAGTTATATTTGTGACTTAAAAAGATATTCACCACACAGTCTGGGTCTGTATATGCACACACAGAAACACATGCTACATGCATATGTACACACATACACACAAACACATGTCACATGTGTGATTCCATTTTACATAAATGTTTAAAACCATGGAAGCAAGGAAAACTATACGATCATCAGTGGTAAACACTGTAAGGTAGGACTATGGATGACTTACAGTTTTCTGTAGCATTGAAATTTGTGTTTGAGCATGTACCTTGTTTTGAGTTTCCTAGAAGCAGGGATTCTTGTGTAAATGCTTTATTGAAGGAGAGCTCATGAAAAAATATGGAAGAAGGAATCAAGGTATAAAAATTCCAGCTTCAGCTTCATCCAACAGAGAGCTTTGGAGCATGAATAGCAATACAGAATAAGACCCATCTCCATGTCAGGGACCAGCCCCTTGTACACCAGAGAGTCAGCCCTTGGTTGCAAGCCACTCAGAGGAGTGGATGTCGCCTCCTGGGCAAGGTGGCTCCTATAGGTTGAGGACATTTCACTGGTGAGAGGAGCAGCTGTGAGCTATGAGTAACCAACACTTACGGGAGCTGGGGGGCATCAGAGTGGAATGCCAACAACATTCTCTGTAATCTATACTTTGCACTGCTCAGAACCTTTTGCTTTCTCAATCTAAGTTTACTCCATCCAGGCACAGCTTCTCCAGAACTCTTATTGGTCACAAGAGTATGTCAGTTGGAACTACTAGTACCTGCCCCTCTGTTGCTATAGATTCCAAGACCATAACTGATACTCATCATCTCCCTCATCTGTCATCGGTATTAGACTTTCCTCTTCCCCGGAGACTTCTGGCAGCAGGTGACGTGCCTGGTGGTCTGACCTATTCCCAAAGAGCCCATCCACTGCTTGGAATGTCCTTATTAGGACAAAGCTATTCCCCTTCCTCACAGTTAAAACTATTGATGCCTCCTTGGGTAACCTGAGTGCCAAACGTATTCCTCCCTGCCCTGCACTATGGAGCAGCAGCCCCGCCTCCCCCAAATGATCAGGGTTAATGGCTTGGCTTTTATGGTGGCTCCTTCTTTGACTACTGGCCCGTTGGCATATAAATCCTAAAGTGACCAGTGGCAGCCACAGCTTTGTGCTTAGCGGGGCTCTTGCTGGCTCCTGGTGGAAGTGTCTGCTCTCTGAGGCCCACAGTGCCCAGAGTTGCTAAGGACTGAGGCTCAGACTGTTCTAGTGGGACACTGTAAGGATAATAAATGAGATTATCCCTGGTTCTACCCTATACTACTGCTCCCATGTTTAATACCTACCAGAACCTCATTCTATCCATCGTTTTAAGGTATATACCAGAAAGATGGTGTTGTTGCAAATTAATCTGGGTAATATTTTCATCATAAATTCTTTTTTGTTTGCTAGCCCTCACCAATTTAGGGATTCTAAGGCTAATCCTAAATTATCTCACTTTATATGGATTTCTTTTTATCCCCTCCATCTATTGATACCTCCTCTTTATATCCCTTCTCTAGCCGGCCTTTTATTCAAGAATCATTTTAATGTTCATTTGTGCCTTTTTCCCTACACGGTGAGCACCCAGGTGACAGTCACCCTTCTCAGTTCCTAGAACAGTACTGTGCACAGAGTCACTTCTCAATAGATAGTTGTAATAAAATAAACCATCTCAGATCTTGACTTTAAAGAGCTGATACATGTTTTTATTTATTTTATAGTCATCCCTTTCACCTTGCCACAATGACAAACTACCTCTTCCAAATTCAATACTCACTTTTTTCCTAAACTCATAATTCCCTGTAAATGTTGGTATAAAACCACATATAGGGTAGAAATACTATTCAAGACATTGGGTACCTTGCTTACCTGCTATAACATAAGCCAGCCCAAAACTTTCAATCTGGTATTTTCTGTCTAGTATTATTTCCTTGAAGAGAATTACACAGTTTATACTTTCTCTGAACACTGGTACAAACTGTCCAGCACTATGTAGAGTTTGTATTATGGAAATATTTTATCCCATCTGTCTGAAATTATATATTGCTAACATGAGAGTCTATAAATCATAGATGATCTGAAAGAGGCATTCTAATGCTTAATGTATGTCTTAGTATATTCTAAGTCTGAGCAGTACAGTCACAGAAACTGTTTTTGCCATTAACCTTAGCAGTCAATGACCTCATCTCTGAAGGTTCCCAAAGCATTTATCATTATATTTCACCACTTCCCAACCTCCTTGCCTCCGAATATGTCGTACGTTGTCATATTTTGTTTTCAGGCCCTCTAAGACTGCAGAGTATACAGTTCTCTATAAAAGTACTCAGTATATCATTAATCTGAATGTCTCGATATTTGTCATAAGGGACAAAATTGTTTTATTTTCCATTTCAGCCTGTTAATCTTACCTAGAAGCCTTTGTAACAATCCACACCATTTATCTCCCATCTCAACCTATAAAGGGATCTGTGTTGTTGTTAGAAATTTTACATTTTGTAGCCCTTACTCATAAATCATCTACTTAGGCACATAGTTATTTAATTTTCCTCTTCAGGTTACTCTCTCTAGGCAGTGTGAATAAGATTATTATGTTATGTATTTTCAGGTACTCTCTGCCTCATTCTACTGATGAAGTATCTGAGGCTCAGTTTAAATAGGAACTGACTCAAGATAATATAGTTAACAAGTGTGAAGATGAATTCAAACCCAGATCTTTCTGTCCCCAAAGCCATGCTCTTTTCACTCTGCCACAAAGTTTCCCAGGTAACATTTGCCTTCTTTCTGTGAACAGGTGTGTGCACCCAGAAATTCCTGAAGGGCTCACCATATTGGTAGCAATTTCAGGCATACATTCATTTGGCTTGACATATCTTCCAATGAGCAGGTCCATCACTACCCATTAATCAAGTCAAGTAGGCATAATGTTCAACCAGCTATGCAGAATGTGAGTCCTAGAAGGACTCTGAAATATAACTTAAGAAGACAAGTATTCCTAAGAACCAGTGCCAATCACTACTATTCATGATGATGTATTGTGATCACTAGCTGAAGCCGGACTTGCTTTACTATATCCAGTAACATAAATGAGACATCAGTTCCTGCTCAACTCTGAGTAAGGTCACTCATCTCTCCTTGGACTTAATAAATGCAGTGAATCTTACCTCTATAAATTATTTCTTTCTATGGGGTATCAGGGATGAGAGTAGCTTTCTGTGCTCAAAGAGGAATACCTTCTAAAAATCTCCATCTTTATCCCAAGGTTCTAATTCATAAATGGGTTTTAGGAGGTCCATGTTTATACATTTTTATACATGTATGCATTTTTCTTATAATTTATATATGCTTTCTTCAAATCCTCAAAAGTAACTGTGGTTCCTGACTTAGATATCCTAACCTTCAGCGCTTGCTCCATAATTTCTGCTCCTACTCAACTAACCTGAATTACAGTACAAAGGATTTGACTTTGTAATTCTAGGTATGTGAGGACAGGAAGCAACCTTGGAGCTATAACTCTCCATTACTACATGTCCAGATATTTGGGAGATCCCCTGGTCTTCACCAAGAAATTGCCTTTGAGTACAGGAAAGAATTGGTATATTAATAATTGATGTTATAAATCAAATGCCACAAAGTAAATGTGACTTCCTTCAGCTTGTTTTTGGAATCTCTGTGTGAATGCAGTAAAAATAGGAAATGTAAAGCTTCCTGTATCCAGTGGCACCATTCCCTGTGACAGCTCTTTCCCCAAGGAATAGTCATTTTCTATCCTTAAATTATTAAGTATCTTAAAATTTAAAGAAGCCTTAAAAATCCAACTTCCTACCCAGAGCAGGAATTTGATCTTACAATATCTCTTGCTGAGAGAAAGTCATCCTACCTACATTGGGGCCCTATCAATAAGGAGGTCTTGATTTAGTTTGTAAGGCAGTCTCATTGTTTTAGAAAGAGTCTTAGGTATGCAGACCTTCACTCTTTTGAGGTAAAATCTGAACCCACTTAACACTAATTCAGTTGATTATTTAATCAAATATTTATTGAGCACCTACTTTGTGACTGGTACTATGTCTGACTCAGGAAATACAAGGCAATTGTGAGAGACACTCTCCCTAAGCTACTGGAGGTTATACATCTAGCTACTGATTTTTCTGGAAGTGAGCCAGACTGAGTCAATATCCTCTCTCACAGGACAGTCTCAACATTTGAGGTTATGATCAGGTTTCCTCAAGTTGTGTCTATTTCTGGGCTCTATGGCTTCATTGGAAGTGTTTTACAGACCCCTTCATTATCCCAGTCAGCCTCTTCTATGTGGGATTCTGTTTCTCAATGGCCATCTGAATAAAGTGTTGCCCAGAATGAAACATAAAACTGAAGTCTGAAACATAGATTGATTTATGGAGCAGAGCTTCAATTGAAACTTCAAAAACTTTCTCCAGATGATACTGATGTTCAATTAATTTCTGATCAGTGACAAGAACAGTGAGATCCATGACAAATGCCAATGTGTCTGTCCAAATACTCAACCAGTCAAAGCACAGCCCACATTCTCTCCCATAGACACTACTGTTTTACATGATGGTGATGAACCATCACTACTGAGCTCTTACGCCTGCTTCTGAGCCAAGCAGCCCAGCTAGATGCAGGCTTCCATCTCAGCTCCAGACTCATAACCACACCCTCTGCCTAGTCCCACTGTTGTCAGTCACTCCACATATTGATACTGAGAATACTCCCCAATAAACTTCCTGAACAAAACATGTCAGAGTTTATTTCCTGGGAAATCTAGCCTAAGACAGGGGCCCACACAGGTTCAGGTTTAAGTAAGTTCAATCCAACAAACTTCTAGAGCTAAAATGGCTCTTCAGAGTAGTCCCATGCTCCTACAAGTAGGCCAGGCTTATATTCCCCACTTTGCCCAATCCTGGCATGGCAGCTCTATTTAACTGTTAACAGATCATGGATTGCTCATAGACCATGGGTTCCCTATCTTATATTTAGTTCTCAATAGGTTCATGACTGGTGTTTGAATTATTCACCCCTATTTACATTCAGCAATTCTCCCCAACATGATCTGATCATCTCTGAATATTTCTAGGCATATCAAAAAATTTCTATCTAACAACACAAAAGTCCCAACCACCAAGGGGATTGAGTATCTAAGCCCTATGAGTGATGATCCAGAGCATCTACTCCAGTTCCTGAGTGACTATGCAGAGCAGAGACCCATCTACTTACACAGGACATGTGCATAAATGAAAATAAACCACGTGTGTGTGTGTGTTCAACACAGAGAGTTCATGGTTAATTTCATGGCCTAGACACTACCCTGCCTAATAAACCTATTGAACAACTTTGCTGGAGATGAACACATGAAAAGGAATGTGAAGCACATTATATGACAGGGGCCTTCTCCACCTTTTTCAGTGTATGCACTTCTCTATTCCCTGTATGATGACAGAGTTCTAAGAACTGATTCCATGTACAGTGTTCTCTTCCCATTGCTTCCTGACTCACAAAGTGTGTTCCCTAGACCACCATCAGCAGCATTATCTGGAAACCCTTCAGAAGTACAAATTCTCAGGCCAATCCCAGACCAATTAAATTAGGAATCTCTGGGCAAAGGGCCCAGCAATGTGTGTTTTAAAATCCCTGCCAGGTAATTCTGATTCACGGTAAATTTGAGAAGCACACTGCTCTAACTCATTTTCTTAATTGCTTAGACAATGTTCCTGTCATCCAAGCCAAAGCTGCGGAATCATTTCATTATCTTTCTTGCTTCTGGTTGCCCCATATTACGCTTTATATTCCTCTATTCTACCCATTTTCATATTATAGTTTACAATTCCTAGAAATGTGTCTTTGTTCGATTATGCTCCCCTCTAGGGCAGGTGTTAACTAATTGTTATTTGTGCATACCCAATGCCTTACATTGGTTCTGACACATAATGAATACTAAACAAACTCTTTTCATTAATAAATATGCAGCACATGTTATTTTCAATAAATATTTATATCTAGGCATATTAAAAATTTGTCTATCTAACAGCAAAAGACAGACAACCATGAAAATAAATGCAATTCAGAGATGCAGATGCTATGACAAAATATTATTAGGAATGATTTCTTTGTGTCCAGCACTCTCCTCAGTGGTGCGCATGTGTCAATTCACTCAATCCTCACAGTAATCCCATGAGGTACAAGTCTAAGAAAGGAACACTTTATTAAGGGAAAATATCTCTTTTGTGTAGTATTATTTTTAATGAGATCTTTGGTTGACAAGGCAAGACCATAGCCCAGTCTGGGATAAGGAAGATAAAACAAAGGTAACTAAAGTGAAAGATAATGTAAAAGACTAGCCTCCTTGGAGATTGATGTTTTGATGACTGTTTTGTTTTTTTAATCTTCCATGCATAAACTGGGAAGATAGAATAAACTGATATATGGTAAATGTTTTAAAAAATCAATAAACTCTTTGCCCAAAGAGTAACTCTCTAAGCGTGGAACTTTAGACACTGGGAACAGGAAGGGAGATATTGGGGTAAGACAATCAACCTGCTTTACCTTTAAGGTTATCTTCCTGTCCTTTCTCAAAAATACGGAAAACTTTTTTCCCCATGTGGTACTTCAATTAACTTTTGTTTTATAACCTGAAAGTGTTGTTGAAAAGTAGTGGATTTTAATACTGTTAAAACACAGAAGAATTCTCTGGATTCCCTATTTTGAACTTATTTCTCAATAGGTTCATGACTGGTGTTTGAATTATTCACCCCTATTTACATTCAGCAATTCTCCCCAATGTGATCTGACCATCTCTGAAAGGCTATATTATCAAGCGAGGAAAAAATCCATAATATTGAGCATCTGAAATGATTTTGTAATTAGCATGACAAGATTTTCTATAATGTCCCATTACTTATAACTATGAAAAAAACTGGAAATAAATTGAGCTCCAAGTGTTAAATAGATCCTTTTTCAGCATGTGTGAGAGAGACTATGCACTATCCATATGTTACATATATCAGAATGCCTATTGATATCAGATATGTGAAGCTAGGTACCTTTGAATTACAGAAATCCTAGGAATACAAAACAAGCAGTGTGGTAGATTGTATGGGTTGTAGTGATGGCCCCGTTCTTCACCTCTCCCTCTATCCATACCCTTAGTTATGTGATTCTGTAGTTTGCTCCATGTAACAAAGTAGAGTAAATTTCCTTGCCCTCTGACTTTATGTTTGGCTAAGAGGCTTGTTTTTGGTCAATGGAGCAAAGCAATGGTGACAGTAGTCTTCAGCTCTGAGACTAGGCAGCAAGAGAGAGACCTTGTCTGGTTCAGTTTGCTCTCTCGACCTCCGCCATCTCTGAAAGAAGAGCATGCCCAGACCACAGGTACCAGGAAGAGGATGGGAGACCCAAGGACCAGAGCCACCGCAAGTAGCTGCCTAACCAAGCTTCTTCTAAGTGAGCAAGCACCCACCTCCACATGGTGTGAGAAGTAAATGCTCATGGCTGAACGCCAGGGGTGTTTGATGCTAGTATGCAGCACTACCATGACCACCACTGATTGACACAGGTGTCTATGGGTTTTTGTTCCAAGATAACTTCAAATGCAAACCTGAAAGTTAGCAAATAACGATAACTGAGTTTCACCTTGAAATGTGCCCAAAATAGGAAAACTAGAAAAAAGGAAACCAGAAACAAAGACTAAGAAATATAAATGACTCCATGAATTGGTTTTCATTTCAAAGAGAAGGGAGAAGAATCCGGTTCTCTCAGTGCAACTCAGGGGCTCCGGCTTGACACTTTTAATTAAAAAGACATTAAAAAATTAACACAGAACGCTTCCCACGTTGCTCCAGGGCATCTCATGAAAGATTGCCACTTCGCCACCAGAATGCATAATGTCTACTAGTACGTCCAGGCCCATCTGCGTCCTTCCGTGGGAGAGAGTGTGTGTCGGCGCCTCCAGCGAGCAACTGTCCTGTGGAGGCTTAATTTCCTCAGCACTGATAACGTAAAAGCGATCTGGCAGAATAAATGAGCGGGTGATTTCAAAACACACATTTTTGATCTTCTGCCATATTCCTGACAGAAATCATAACAGTCAAAATATTTTTCACTACCAAGAAAGGAAAGAGGCCTATTTGAAAAGGCACAATCCTGTTTTTTTCTGAGATGCTGGGGAAAATAACTTCTTGGGCAGTGCTACTAAAGCACTAATCTACATACAAATCACCAAGATATCATGTTAAACATACAGCTGTCCCCCCTTCTTTGTTGGGGGGGTGTTTCCATACCCCCAGTGGACACCTGAAAACATAGATAGTACAGAACCCTCTATATACTGGTTTCTTTTCTATAAATATATATCTATGGTAAAGTTTAGTTTATAAATTAGGCACAATAAGAGATTCACAACAATACCTAATGATAATATAGAACAATTATAACAATATACTGTAATAAAAGTTATGTGAATGTGGTATTAATAAGTAAAATATGGGTTATTTGAATGCAAGCCCTGTGATACCAGGACAATCCATCTGATAACTGGGATGGCTACTCAGGGACTGATGGGTAAGTAATGTTTACATCACGGATATGCTGGACCAAGGGATGATTCCATCCTGGGCGGGATGGGGCAGGAGAGCTGCAGAGTTTATCATGCTACTCAGAAGAATGCACAATTTAAAACTTATGAATTGTTTATTCCGGAAATTTCCATTTTATATTTTCGGACTGCAGTTGACCACAGGTAACTGAAATGGTGGAAAGCGAAACCTCAGATAAAAGACTACAGCAGATTCTGATGCAGTGGGGAAGGAAGGAGTTCAAAGACTGTGAATTTCCTGTGTGTGTCTGGTGCTGCTGGTCCAGATATCTCTAGAGGGTTATTCTTTATATACAAGGAATCACTATGAAATGAAGTTATCCTAAACTTTAGAAATGATTTTAAGTAGTAGGAGAGAGTATAGAGTAGTAGAAGAAAGAGTTCAGAGTCAACATAACTGGTTAAGTAGGGGACTCAAATTACGCCTATTCATCAATGTGTTGTATATTTTTAGGCACATATCATTCAGCCTCCATTTTTTGGCAATAAAATGGCAATAACAATCGTGGAAAATGATTTAATTTACAGAAAATCTTGCTAAATGGTTGTCAGTCAATAATGTGAGTTCCCATTTTTAATATAGTAAAATTTCAAATAACCATAATATCACTTTTCCTAATTAACTGTCTGCCATCATATGTTTGGAAAGGAGTTTATTCTTATTCTGTTTCATGTTTGTCTGTTTGTTTATTTTGTGACAAAATGCTTTAATCATAAAGAAACATGGAGATAAGACTTTCTGAGATGTCTGAGATGTTTAAATGTTATCCATTTGATAAAATATTTTTTTGATGGCACATTCTTTGCTAAAAACTGTGATAAGGGCTTTGAAGTATACCAAAGACAAGATTTCACACCCTGAAGGAAGCTAAATTCTAGAAAGGATAAGATTGGACTATGTTTGAATGGTGTTGTCCTCCTCTCTAATTTGTTTAAGACTCCCCAGTATTCTGAGACCGAATATATTTTATTAGTATTGTCCCTGCGTTTTTAAGAGGTATAAGGTTTTGTAGGATCAATTATTTCCCCATAGAAAGACATTACCAAAGCTGCCTTGATCAGCTACTCTGTTGTATAGAAAAGGTGAAGTAATCTTCATGCCTTTCAAACTGGATTCTTCCATATCTAAGCAGTCCTAAATGTAAGTCACTGGTCAAATATCTTTTTAAACCAATAGGACAAAATAAAGGCAAATTTTATCACTAAACAATTCTTAGTGTATATTTCTTAATGGAAAAATGTTGAACTAATGGATTCTTGGAAGTAACTTCTTAGTTCTTGAACCTTGGGCAGATCATGTAACATCAGTAACCCTCACAGCCCTCATCTGTACAGTAAAATTAAGAATATCTACTTTATATAATTTAGGAGGAACATAATAATTGTTCAATAAATGATGGCAGTTACTTGTTATTCCTTGATCACTTTTTCTTACCCTTTTCATTTAAGGTAGCAGGTTACTTGAGGCAACAAAAGTTAGAAAAATTGGTTCAGACAGTTTTACTTTGCTGTCTCCCATGTAAAACACAAAGATGAATGTGGGGCTTTACTGACCTGGAACTTTTTATTAAATTCAATCATTACTCTTTTGCTTGTCAGCACACTCTCCTTGTGGACCCCCTACTTCCTCACAGAGATCTTATATCCCAGCTAAGCTATATATCCACTTTGCTGTTACAAAGAATCTTTGCCCCCAGAATTGGAAAGCCCCTCACCTACATTCTGTCCCCACCCCTAACCTGTGCCAGCAGCTGCCAGAACTGGTGAGGTGCCCAAGAGGAACTTAACTAATAACAAAGCCTGAAGCTATGAAAAACTCACGCGTTGGAAGGCTTCTCAGGAAATGAATTGCAGAGATGTGAAACCTAGGCTCAGGGGTGGGATATTATTTTCAGCTATGAATGCCAATCTTGGGCTTCTCTAAGTTAGCAGCGTTTGTAATTCAATTATGAACACTCATATTATATATCTACAGACTTGTAACTGGATTAAACCAAAGGATAGCCAACCCATGCATCACCTTCTAATATTGGTATGAAAAGGTTAAAGAGAATGTGGGAATTTGAGAATATTTGTTTTTGTAATAGTTGTTTTTCTTAAAGGATTTGATTTAGATTCCTAGTGTAGCCAATTGCCTCCATTTATTGAGTACCTACGGTGCTTTATGTACATACTTATCTTATTTTGACCCTTAAAATAACATGAAGTAAATACAATTTTATCATCTCAATTTACAGATGAGGAAATTGAGATTGAGAGTGGCTAACTATAATTTTGCCCACATCAGAGAACTGTAAATACAGTTGGAATTTATAGACTCTCTGACTTCAGGACCAGTACTAACCCCAACATATAAAATTATTTCTATATTATAACACCAATGTATTGAGAGGTCCCCCTTTTCCACTAGAAAGTGAACTTTGGAATTGGTGAAATAGGGAAAAACAAATAAATGTCAACTTCCAGGCCAGCTCTAATCACCATGATCGCTTCTCCTTTCAGATCTTTGATGAAAATTGCACATAAAACATTTGGCTGATTTTAGTTTCCCATACTATCCATATATCCTTATCCAATGTATAGGGAAAATGGTGAACTAATGAGCAATAGAATATCAAGATGGTTGAAATCAAGGAAGATGGCTGGAGAGTGGAGATTTTGGAGAAGATTCAGAAAGTAAGGGACAATTGAGGAATGGACGATTCTAGTAGGTCTATAAATTCATGAAAGAAATTGCTACATGAAGAAAATTCATTCTATTAGCAACAAACAATAAAGCCCTCCCTTCAAGAGATCTGCTTTGCTGGGAAATATTTCCTTAAAATCTCTTCAGGGCAGGATTGGGAAGGGAATGTGTAGAGGTGGAAGCCAGAGGAGGGGAAGATGCTACCCCAAGAGATAAGGAGCAAGAATGTGGCAGATGGAAGGAAAACAAGAACCTGCAGATGGAGCTTGAAGACAGGAAAAATGTTGGATGGGGAATGTACAAAATGAGATGGAATGTGCTTTCTGAGGTGACCACAGGCCATTATCTCAAGGCTTTTCAGTAGAGACTTCCAAAAGTACTGAACCTAATGAAGAGGTGGATCCTTGTCACAATTGATGACACTGGCCAAGAGAACATCGACTTTGAGTCACATGTAGCTACTGTCTAGTACCACAAGAGTAAAGGATTCAGATTATACCTGAGGTGGGTGGAATTAGATCTTTGATTCCTCTGAAATGGTCAGTGCTTAAACCTCTCACATGGCCCATGCCTTATACTGTATTGATCACATGGCTCTGTCCTCATCGTATAGCTTCTGTTGGGTGATAAAATAAATGCAATGTGGCAAGATTCACTTTGGAATTATCTTTGTACACCATTTGATGTCTAGCAGATAAAGTGCGTCAGACATTTTATATTGACAAATAATAAGTTAATATTCAAGTGTATTTGGAGTCTAGATTGCGCTTCATACCTATGTGTCCTCTCTGAATCTTAGTTTCTCCAAGTGTGAAATTGAAATGATAATATCTACTTCACAGGGCTGGTGTAAAGATGAAAAGGGATAATCTTTGTATGTATGTATGTATATATGTATGTATGTACGTATGTAATGCACATAAAGCATTTGGAACAGTACCTAGAATGTGAAAAGTGCACAAATCATAGGCGTTGCTGGTATGTTTGTCATAAATATTTATAAAGATATGTTGACTGTGATCTGAAGTCCAATTCCATGGATTGGAAATCAAGAGCTCTCATAACATTCCTGCCAATCCCCAAGATTGGTTTTCTCTTAGCTCTGCCTCCTCATTCCTACACCCAAGCTTGCTACCATTCAAAATTAATATGAGTATAAAATAGAGTCCCTTCACAACTTCTCTCATTAACCACCTCTTCCTGTCTTCTCACACATATACATTAGCATTTATGTATATTTGAGAAAATTTAGTATTTGAGGGTTTTGAGGGGATGTCATCTTGCATAACATGTAGCATCCTCTACCATCATTTAGTCCCATCCCCTGTCTTCCTTTTTCTTATTTTCCTCTACCCTCCCTCTGAAAATGGCAAGAAAATCTGTTCCCTAAAGTAGTACAGAGCAGTAAAGCTCATAGTTAGGTCTATTGGATCTGGCCTTCCATTCTAAGTGCTTTTCCCAACAAATATAGCTGTGTTCCCCTATGGAATCCTGGTGAATAAAACATTCTCCCCATTCTTATATGTTATTTCTACATAATAAGGAAGTCTCTGATGGTGAGTTTCATTAAGCCTATAATAGGCTTGCCAGGGCAGCTACTGAGATTTTCTCCTTCTCTAGGGTTCTTCACCAGTTGATGTATATTAATGTGTATGTGCAGAAGGGAGCTTGAGATGCTCTATTTCCCAGCCGGTCTAATAATATAAGATCTTGACTTTATAAGAGGGGCCTTGCGTAAATGATCTCAGATAGAAGAAGGTGGATTCACCTAAGCTCTCACAGCTTCAGATACCTAATTAATGGCAAAGACAAGAAATGGGGTTGCCTGACCCCTAGTCCTGTGTTCCTCCCACTATATATTACATTATACCAATGCCCTAGATCAACCAAACCTCTGTAGAACTCTGATTACAGACCAGGAAGTGCCTTCCTTCCTGTTCAAGGTTGACCTCAAACTTTGAAGTCATTTATTCCTTTTTTGTTCTAAAAAAAAAAAAAAAAGGCATGCTTTTCTTTTAAAATGATGCAGTGTTTGGAAATATCCTCATGAAAGTTCTTTCCTTTTTTCAAAAATAAATCTCAGAGTCTGGTTTTGTTTGTTTGTTTGCTTATTCTTGGTGAGGTTGCTGTTCAAAAGAACCCGATGCACTTGGGTTGTGCAGCCATCTGCCACTACATGCTCACGTACTGCGGTTTAAAAAAATCTGGCTACCCTGCCTTTGATATAGAAGAACCACATGGAGTTGAGTCATATGCTGTGGAGAGAACACAGCTAATTATGGCATGTGCTGGGCCCAGAGAAGATGTTAACTGCTACATAATTACTACTGCAATCCAAGGGGACAGAGTCATGAAAATCCAGTTAATATAAAGAAGTCAACATAAAAATTCTAATCCACAAACTACTGAAATATAGTCCCATTCTTGAACTTTACTTCCCACAAATGTCTAAATTTAAGATCTGGTTTTTCATCAAGGATGTCCATGATCTTGAAGTACTTTTTGTCACTAAATAAAATGGTGTTTTAACAACGCAGGGTTTTCATTATTTGAATGAAGATGAAAGGATGTAGCACTAGCCCAGGAAACACAAGACCTTGGTTCTAGCCTCATCTCTTTAATTGAAAGGTCAAGAGACCTTGTACCAGTCACTTAGCTTGGGGAGGAGAGGTAGGCTGGAGGAAGGTTAGTTGGAGGAAGGTTGGTTGACAGAATGTCCAAAGTTTCCCCTCCTGACAAATAGAAATAGTTCATGTCAAAAAAGTTATTGACCATTTAATTCTTGTCTAGCAAGTATTTGTAATTTGAAGATGAATAAACATAGTCTAATAGCCAATTCTGCAAGGTTATTACACTTTTTCTGACTGTCCCATAATTTAGAAAGCTCATCTATCTATATAATAAAGAGCCAGGGTCAAAAAGACCGATTATGACAGAAGGCTGGACCAGACCAGAAGTCAGTGCTGGGTTGCCGTGGCCACCCAACACTGACTGGGACTGCTGCGGGCACTCAGACCCAGCACTGACTGCCTAGGGCAGTGATGGTGAACCTATGACATGCGTGTCAGAGGTGACATGTGAACTCATTTTTTGGTTGATTTTTCTTTGTTAAATGGCATTTAAATATATAAAATAAATATCAAAAATATAAGTCTCTGTTTTACTATGGTTGCAAATCAAAAAATTTTTATATGTGACATGGCATCAGAGTTAAGTTAGGGTTTTTCAAAATGCTGATACGCCAAGCTCAAAAGGTTCGCCATCACTGGCCTAGGGGGCCGCAGATCAGGTCCAGAGAGAGGCCTGCAGAGAGCAGGGTCTAATCCGTTGATCAGAACTTGCCTCTCTTTCTCTCCAGGCCTGGCCAACAGCTGCTCCTCCATTTCTCTCCAGGCCTCCATAGAGGCTGCTGATCAGCCCCGCCTTTCTGATCAGGCCACGTTGATAGGCCCAGAGATGATGACTGGCATAAAAACTAACCAATCAGAACCAAATCTGTGTGAATGTAAGGAGCCAATGGCTGTCTAGGAGGTGGAGCTTTTGATGCTGACGGGCATAGAAACTGACCAATCAGAACCAAATTGTAAGGCAGAGGAGGGCAGTTGGGGGTGAGATCAGGCCAGCAGGGGTAGAGCAGTAGGCAGGCAGTTAGAGGTGATCAGGCAGGCAGAGAGGTTAGGAGCGATCAGGCAGACAGGCAGAGGTGTTAGGGGAAATCAGGCAGGCAGGCAGGTGAGTGGTTAGGAGCCAGCGGTCCCAGATTGTGAGAGGGGTGGGATCAGGCCTAAATCAATCAGACATTCCCCAAGGGGTCCCCAATTGCAGTGGGTGCAGGCTGGGGTGAGGGAAACTCCCTTCGTGTCACCACTGCTATCAGTTGGAAGCCGCAGCAGTAGCCACCCTTCTAGGGAGACCCCATTGAGAGGAGCTACTCCTCTCCCTTCCTCTCTGAAATCAATAAACAAAATATTTTTTGAAAATCCAGTCACAGCATATTAACCAAATAAGAGTTTATTTTTCTCTTATGCAATAAGGTGTAAAGGAGGGTAGTGCAGGGCTGAAAGAGCTGCTCATGAGAACTCTCAAATACCAAGACTCTCTCTCTCTTAACTGCTTGTAGGTGTTGCCCTTTGTGTTTCCCTCATCTTTCTGCCTACAACTCAGGTGAAGGTCGAGCGACCTTCTCACAACCATGAGAATGATAGTGGCACATTCTGAACCAAAAGCTCTATCCAGTAGACTTCCCCTTACCATATATTTCATTGGCCAAAAGCAAGTCCTATGGCCAGGCAATGCTTTGCTAAAAGGAATTCTGTAGAGGAAACTAGAAAGTTGTTGCTTCTCCAATAAAAACCAGATTGCATTAATTGGAAGCAGAGAGAACCAATATGCAGGAAACTAACAGTGCCTGTCACCATCCGTCTTTTTATACACCCCCATAGCTAGCTGTCAGCACAAAACCTGATCTAAAATTCATGGATTTTTTTGTTAGGGTACAAGAAATTACTGACTAGTGCTAATTCCAATTCAAAGCTTCCAGTTCTTTTCTATGTTACTCTATGAGGTTGCAACTCAGAAGGAAAAAAAAAAAAGTGTGCAGGTTTGACACTGTAAGTTTTTAAGATTAACAGCCTGCCTCAGACATGTATGAGGCCACAATAATTATAATGCTTTATGTATAGAACTAGAGGCCCGTTGCAGGAAGATTCCTGCAAGAATGGGGCGTCCTGCAGCCGGAGCGAAGCAGAGAAGAGAGTGAAACCCGCAGAGGCGGGCTTCCCTCCCGCCTCCGCCTCCCCGCCTGCTTCCCTCCTGCCTCCACCGCCCTGCTTGCTTCGCCGCAGCTTTGCTCCCTTCTGCAGCGCTTGGCCTCCTTCTACATTGTCTTCAGTCTTTGCTCTGCACCTGTGTATACAAATTAACTGCCATTTTTGTTGGGTTAATTTGCATACTCATCTGATTGGCTGGTGGGCATAGCAGAGTGACACCAATTTGCATGTTTCTCTTTTATTACTGTAGATTCCCCATATCCTCCAATGGGTTTGAAAAATGAAGTTATTGTACTTCTGAAGCTTGGCAAACTAATCTAAAATATATAGCACCTTACAAGCAACCATGCAAGGCTGGTATCAGGTTGCCTAAGAGAAGATCAGTGTAAACAAGAAGCTCCAACCAAATATCTTCCTTAAAGTGTTTAAGGAAGAGTGATGGAAAACAGAGAATACTGAGGACTTTCCAAAGAACTGAGTGTCTCATCCACAGGCACTGGGGTGCAGAGGGACATCTGGCTTATGAAGAAGGGACTCTGCAGCATGTTGCTTGGCCCCAGGAGGAGAAAGTGACACTCCAGTATAGGCTTAGGTGGATCCCCAAAAGTCAGATGTTGAAGTCCTACCCCCATATCTCAGAATGTGACCTTATTTGGAAGTAGGGTCACTGCAGATACAATTAGTTGAACTGAGGCCGTACTGGAGTAGAGTGAGGCCATAGTCAACTAGGACTGGTATCCCCATAAAAAGGGGAAATTTGGACATAGACAGGCACAGGAAGAGTGGCATGTGAAGATGAAGGTAGAGATCAGGGTGATGCTTATACAAGCCATGAAACTCCACAGAGTGATAGCAAACCACCAAAAGCTAGGAGAGAGGATCGAACTGTCTGTCACAGTTCTCAGAAACCAATACCTTGATCTTGCCCCTCAAACCATGGGAGAAAATATATATCTGTTGTTTAGGCCACCAAGCTTGTGGTACTTTATTACCAAAGCCCTAGAAAGTGAATAAATTCCCTAAAGGAAGGTGGTGCTGGTTGGCTTTGGCTTTTTTCACCCAGAGAACAGATCTAAAGACAGACCTAAGGTATCTTCATCATGCACTTTACCTACTCTGATGGTTTAGCAGTGCTACTAAGTTAGTCTACAAAAGAAATATGAGAAAGTCACGGCCTTGGAATCTGAAAAGACTCTCTAGTTTGTGTTTAGTAAATTCCATATGGAAATTGTTTTGGAGGATAGTGGGGGAGGCCATGGTTGCAATCAGATATTAAAGTTTGATTTCCTACTATGCTGATTAATTGACTGAAGGACTTTGGCAAGTCACCTAATCTCTCTGAAATTCAGTTTTCCTTATCTTTAATTTGGGAATAATATCTAGCCCAAAGAAATGTTCAGAAGATTAGATACAGCAACTTACATGCTTAGTTCTATGGCTGGCACTTAGTGACAGTTTAGGAATTATGATAATGTGAATTCTTCTGAATTATATCTAGAGGTGGTGTTTCAATAGAAGAAAATATGATTTCTGAGGTGTAGTCAACTCTCAATAATCTATGGTAACAAGAAAAGATTTTTGTAGTACATAATATCATTAATAATCTAAAAATTGCATTTTCCAATATCAAAACCTTTATTGTTTTTAT
This sequence comes from Myotis yumanensis, assembly GCF_028538775.1. Classification (NCBI taxonomy): domain Eukaryota; kingdom Metazoa; phylum Chordata; class Mammalia; order Chiroptera; family Vespertilionidae; genus Myotis; species Myotis yumanensis. The sequence continues at coordinate 30,051,233 of NW_027223766.1, forward strand.
TATAAAACTTACATATGCTCACTATAAAATTTTAATTCTATAAATATGAGTAAGGTGGAATTTTAATTTTATACTTCCAAACTCTAATATTCAGTAATTATTTTTCATATTCCTTTAGGTATGTCTGTATGTATGTTTAATAAACATGTTGTTTTAAACAAAATGAATCATATTATATATGCTGTTCTACAGATTAAGTCAGCTCTGTTCAGTAGTATATCTTAAACCTTTCCTACCATTACATATTATAAATAATTTCTCATTCTTTTAAAGTATTTATAATATAATGTCCCAATGATATACAAAAAAAAAGCCAAAAAAACACAACTATTTACCTAGGCTGTTTAAACATTTAGATTGTTTGCAATTTGTAAGATTCACAACAGTAAATCACAATAAGTTAAAACTACACTTTGGCGAATAGTACCTATTTTCTCCAATCTTTTGAGAATAAATTAAGGCATTGTTGGAAGGAAGGATAGAAAAGTAAGGAAAGAATAAGTTAAAAGTTTGTTAATTTATCTAATAATTTGGTGTGTATAATGTCAAATAATATATTTGAAAAACCTTATGTATAATTTTGTCTATAATTTTTCTGGGTGAGAATTTACTGAATTTGGTGGCACTTTTGGTGTTTGCATAACCTCAGATAAAAGCTACACAATCCAATAAAATTGGTATTCATTAAAAATATGATGAATCTAATCAAATGAATTTAGTCCCAGGTTTCAAATTCTATACAAAAAATTTACCAAATCAAAACATAAAGTTATAGTTATTAAAACATTGTGGTGATTGTGTCAGGAATAGACACATAAATTGGAACAGAATATAAAAGTCTCAAAATGAACATATGTAAGAATTTATTAAGTGATAACGGTGACACTTCAACTTGGAGGTAAAATTATGTGCTACTCAAAATGCAGTTGGAAAAATTAGATATCTACCTGGAGAGAATAAGCAATATATTTTAATTTATACTCAAATGAAAGACTCAAATGTATAAAAAATCTTTAAAATTATTAGAAGGAAATAGATACTAGTAAGAAAAATTATGATTAAATTAAGAACATAAAGCACTAGGAAAAAAAACTATAGGATATACATATATTTCCCATACATAAGAGAAAGTCTTTCTAAGCAACACACAAAACTCAAAGGACATAAATACAACAATTGGTAGAATTTACTACCTAAGTCATTCAACTTAGATACTTTGAAAGATATCATTAAGATCTTCAGAAAACAAGCAACAGTGGGAGAAAAATGTTTATTTAAAAAGTCAATACTTGATATTAAAAGTTCTTACAAATTTTTAAGAATAGAGTAATAAACCACTAGAAAAATGCACAAAAGATTTGGACAGTTCAAAAATACAAGAAGCAAATCACCACTGAACATGAAAAGATACTCAACCTGTAGTAATTAAAGAATTTGGAATAATTAAAACAACACTAAGATACCCATCAGATTTACACAAATTCTACCACTGGTAAAAGTGCAAGTGCAGGAAAATAAACACTTTCATACACTCTATGTAGAAGAGCGAACAGAGCCTTATTGCAGTGTAATTTCATAATGTGCATCAAATTCAAGTGCATTTATACTTTGGCCTAGCAGTCTCACCTTGCAGTTTCTCTCCCATAGACTACTCACTTCTGCTTAAAGATACTTTCACAAGGGTGTTACAGCAGCATTATTTTCATTGTTACCTGTATGACACATGCCAACTACCGAAACACATAAAATGGGCGACAAGATAACCAGAGGGCTCAGGAGGGCAAAAATACCCAGGAGAAACCTTGCCTGAGTGGATGCTCTACTATTCAGTTTACTACTAAAAAGGCTGGAGGAGATGTATGAGAAGGGACAACACTTTTCCAGACACTCCCTCATTTCCAAGAAAGATCCAAATTCTGTATACTGAACATTCATAGTCATGCTTCTATTTTGTACCTTAATCTGTGCTTCTTTTCCATTTAAAATCAAGAGAATACTTCAGAAAACTTAAAAGAAAAAGCTATCACATCAATGCTTTCTAGTACTGATGTCAAAAGCCAAAATGAATACTGACTATACACTGAAAACTACATACTGAATACTGACTACACATCTTCAACTGAAAACACACTCTTTTGGAGCAGAATACAAAGTCACATATTCGCTAAAGTTTGAGGGTAGAGCTATCATCAAGGAAACAATGTCCTTTTGGCCATGGACAGAATTATATCCTCACCAATAGATGACTATAATAATCTTTTCTCTGCTGTTTGTTAAAGGTCCATGAGTTGTAACTTCTACAGTCATGTTTATTTACCTAATTATATAGTGCAACCTGTGTTTGGAAAGTTAGCTTTGTTTTATTATAGTTTCCCACAGACAAAACAAAAATCTTGGTTGAAACTTATCCATTGAACAAAAAAACGACTACTATTTTCCTATTCAATTGATACCGATGTTGGATTTAAACAGTGAAATGATGATAGCGATGCCTGTCTGGCTGAGCAGAGATTAAGAGATTTCAGGCTTAGAAATATCACCATGACACAGAACCTAGCGAGAGAACCTGGCTGAAGAACCTAGACACAGAACCTAGAAACAGAACCTAGCGAGAGAACCTGGCTGGAGAACCTAGAGACAGAACCTAGAGACAGGACTTGGCTGGAGATCCTAGACAGAACATGGCAGGAGAACCTAGACAGAACCTGGCTGGAGATCCAAGACAGAACCTGGCTGGAGAACCACCAGAACTTTGCTGGAGATCCTGACCAGAACTTGGCTGGAGTTCCTGGCTAGAGATCCTGGCTAGGCTGCTGATCAACTGAACGCTGTCTCTGTGTCATTCCTTCTTCGCCGACTCCGTCCACACCTTTGGGGACCCCTGGACCTGCTGGGGCTGGACCCCAACAGGACCTCTTTCCTCCTTCTCTGCCCCATGCCTCACAGAGCATCTACCCTCTTCTGCCATCCTTACGTTGTAGGTGGTGGAAAGGCACCTGGTGTCTGACCCGGGAGATCAGACCAAACTTGGGTTTAGCAACCTCGGTACTTGGGTTCTGGCTAGGAAAGAATTCAGAGCCAAGGTCCAAACTCTAAGAGAACATTTATTGAGTAAATTACAGAGGTAGAAGCAGTAATTCCTAGAAGAAATGGGCTCAGCAAACAAGTTCTAGAGCAGTGGTTCTCAACCTTCCTAATGCCGCGACCCTTTAATACAGTTCCTCATGTTGTGGTGACCCCCAACCATAAAATTATTTTCGTTGCTACTTCATAACTGTGATTTTGCTACTGTTATGAATCGTAATGTAAATATCTGATATGCAGGATGATCTTAGGCGACCCCTATGAAAGGGTCGTTCGACCCCCAAAGGGGTCTCGACCCACAGGTTGAGAACCGCTGTTCTAGAGGTAAAGAAAGGGCCCTTGGAGCTTGGGAATGAGGAAGCTAATGGTGACCTTGGGGCAGGGAGGAGGAGGTGGAGGAAGGAGAAGGGAAAGGGAAAGAGAAAGGCCCTGGCATGCTCCTGGGAGGGAGAGCGCACAGGGTCCTCCTTCCTAGGAGTTCTAAGGGTGGAGGTTTTAGGGGAGGTCTATTAATATCCTATTGATAGACTATTCAGCAGTTTTCCAGGTGTATCCTTTCAGGGTTGTGGTCTCCACTGATGGGTTGGTGCCAGGGCAAGGGGTCATTATTCAATGCAGCTGGTTTTTGAAAGGGCGAGGACTACACCCTCCATCTTACCCTGTGTCTTCCATTTTGGGGCAGCCATGTGCTTGGCAAGGAGCTTCTTCCCGGAAGTCTAAGCCTCTGCTAGCCACACCCAGGAACAAGACACCGACTTGCGCCTGGCCAATCGGCAGGGCCCACAGTCCTTTCTCCTCCCCTTACTCCAACCCCCTATAAAACCTCTCTCCACGCAGAGTTCTCTCTCTCTCTGCTTCCTGCTGCTGTGTGAGGGAGCCAAGCTAGCTTGAATAAAGACTCTTGTGCTTTTGCATCGGAAAAAAAAAAAAAAAAAAAAAAAAAGAAATATCACCATATCCCCTCTTCCAAATGAATTCATCAGTAGGATATGAAAGTCAGTTTCTTGAGTCAATGGGTAGATACCATTCTCAGGCCTTCTAATCACACACCTGCTCCCAACCGGTACTCACTCATTTGACTTATCCTTTCTCCCCAAACCAAGGGAACACTATTACCCGAGGATGGCACAGTAGCTTCCCTTTCTCACAGTTAGCACTCCCACAGAGCTTCTGGATCCCAGCATAGAATACTCCTAGAGTTGCTTGCAAAGAGGATCTCCACTTACCTGTGTGAGGAAGACTGGGTATCCAGGAGCGTAGTGATTAGGATTGCCATGTCTAGTCGGACTACTGAAGGGAATCCCAACTCTGCCACTTAACTTTGGTGTCCTGGAGCACAGACTTAACCTCCCTCAGCATCAGTGTCTTTACCTGTAAAATGGGAATAATAAAAGTACTTATGTAACTGGAAAATCAATGGGTCTGTGCTGCCTGTCACTACCTAAGCCAAGTAAGCAGAGACAAGGGTGAATCATATATGAGTGTTTATTCTAATACTGTAAAGTCCGGGGTGCAAGCCGCTGTCACAAAGAACCAAGAGACGCTTTCTATGCAAACGCAAGGGGTTTATTTAGCTTCCAACATATGTCGGGGCCCACAACTTACTCTGAGCGCAGCAGAGCAGTGGCCGTGAGCCCCGACTAAGGGTTCAGGCATAGGTTATATACTTTTTCTAGCTAACGGGGGGAGCAAACGGGGGAAGCAAAGGGGTCACTCTTCTGGGAATCTTGGCGCCGTTGTGAATTAATGCCTGTCCACTTTCTTATCAGGTTGCTTGCTTTTCAGTTTACTCCCGGGCTGCAGCCATCTCAGTAACCTCCCTGGCTGCAGCTGTGTCCCATAAAAGTTGATTGTTCCATCTCCCCCTCCTAACCTTCCTGATTGCCCTGGTGCTTGTTAAATGTAACACTCTGGTAACACTTTGATGCCGTTTGTTCCTTGACCTCTCTGACCTGATTATATTGGCGCCTCTCATTCCCCCCTTTTTCTGTGGACGGTTTCTAATCTTAGAGACCCTCAGGCTCAGCTAAGGCTGAGTACTGTTGCCTGATGATAAGGAAAGAAACTATTTTAGCTTTAGCAACTTCTATTGAAATAGGATTTTTCTTCTTAAAATTTCTCCATGGCTATTAAAAAGCCAAATTAAGATTAATTTATCTACTGTCCTGATGTTTGTATAAACACAACAAGAATGGTAACTGACTACCTTTGCTGGAATTTCATGGTTGAATTTTAATGTGCCCCGTAGGGCTAGGAAGCCATGCCACCCAGCTGCCATCAGGCCCGCCTGCAGTATCTGCTGAGTTAGGTGAATTCTTCACCTGTAGCAATTCCACCTGAGCCCACGCTCCAGGCTTTAAGCCCATCTCAGTAGCCCTCCTACTTGTTGCGGCCCAGAGCGTGTGGGGGCTCCGCAGGAACGTAGAGGCATCCCTACTGCTCCCCTTTTACTCTTACCAACCGCCAGTGATGGTAGGGCATCGGCCTGACACTCCAGCGCCAGCCATCTTCAGGGCTTCCAAGCAGAATACCAGGCTTCCTTCGTGGCATTTTTACTGGCTTCAAGTCTTTAGAGCTTAGACAGGGCTCTTTAAAACATGATACTCCAGTCAAAGTTTTTCGTTAATAAAACCACTATTAGGAACCGGTCTTATTGAATCTATGCAAAGAAATGTATTGCCATGTTAGCATCGCCAAATTTCGGAGGAATTACATAAGAAGAAAGACATACTGATCTACTCTAAGATTTTCTGACTTTCCTTGCCAATTCCTTTTAGTTGTTGGCATTAAACTTTCTTTTTATGTATAACTATGCTTCAGACTTTTTACTCTAAACAGGCTTTTTTTTTTTCTTCTCTTTTCAGACTACCCCTGACATGGGCATGGTCATAAAGGCCTGCAAGCAGTACACAGGCTGCCAACTATTAGCTGTCTCTCAACAGAGACCAAAACCTGATGGGCACTGTTCCCTGCCCAGGTGGGCACCTGCCCTCTTGGCAGCTAGGCACCCTTTACTTTTTGGGGCTCACCCCACATAGTACCCTTCCAGGATAGTCAACATACATTTAAACCTGCAAGAGAATTAAAGGTTAATGTGACAATGAAACATAATATAGGCATCATGGCCGCTTTAGGCAGCCACATCTTCTGCTACTAAACATGTGATTCTATAAATTGTCCTTGTCTCTTTGGAGCCATGTCCATGAAGATGCAGGCATTATCTAAGTCTATTCAATGTTACCAGCATCAGGCAGGTCGAGCACGCTGTAGCTTGACGAAGTCTTTCCGGATCATGGATGGGTCCGCTGACTGGACGTGGGTGTGATGGATTCAGGTCACGACGCCGTCTATCTTGAGAGCGGTGGGGGTCGTCAGCACCACGGAGTTGGGTGTAGGGACCTTTCCATTGAGGCTCCAGGAGGTGCCTTTTGCCTGGGTGGCGCCAAGGCGCAGCCAAATGTCCTCGTGCGCCCTCTGGAGCCCTCTCAAGAAAAGAGACAATTATCTTTTTAGTGAACAAGTATCTTTACAGTCTTGGGCTCTTGAGCAGATAACAGGAACATCATCCAAGTCCCCTGATGGGGGCCTGACAGGAACAGATGTGGGGGCCTTTGGCTGGGGGGGTATAAAGTCTCCATTCTTCCTCCCTCGGCACTGCTAAGGGCAGGATCATTGAAGAGGTCTCTTCACCTAGGCAGGGCTGTGCTGAACCATCTGGGGCAAAAGTGGTTTCTGCTTTCATTTTGGCTAAAAGGTCTCTGCCCATTAGAGGGACCAGGCAATTTGGCAAATACAGGAATTCATGAACCACCTGATGGCCGCCTAACTGACATCGGCGGGGGCGGCAGAACAGTCTGCAGCTGTGGTCCCGGTAGCTCCAATAATGGTGACTTCCTGTCCTGAGAGGGGAGCTACCTTCTGAGTAACTACCGAGTGCTCTGCCGCTGTACCAACCATAAAGTTCACAGTCTGGCCCCCGATTTTCATTTCGACCATCGGTTCATGGGGGCCCAGTTGGAAAGAGCCCAGCCTGTCCTAGTCAGAGTCAGCTGTTGCCAGTCCGAGGAGGTCTGCCTCAGGCGGCTCTGGCCAATAGCGGCTGGGTGGTTTGGATGGCCTCGCCAGCTTCTTTTGGCCTGCTTCTGCCCTGCCTGCCTCTCCACTCCTGCTACTAAACCTTACTCTGTCCCTTCTTATACATGCAGAACTGGACCCAAGGCAGCGAGTTTTGAGCAATTTTAAAATTTTTTTTTAACATACATTTTATCATTCATGTTGCAGGGAGGGACCGGGTTAGCTCCTCCTGAATGAAAGAACTAATCAAAATAAGGCTTATTTCCTAACTTCATTTGTCCCTGGGCATGGACAACAAATGACACTAATCAGATTGACATAAACGATTTAACCTTTGTTTAGGGAGGCAAATGCAAAGCATTTACTCCAAATGTCTTTGGTTTAGGGAAAACAGGATTTTTGTTTAGTTTCCCTATTCTACTTGTCCCAGCTTACTGGTCTATCATGCATTCATCTTTCTTTTAACATTTATGTTTTTCTTTTTATTACATACACAATCTTTACAAATTTCATTCTTTTAGGTTAGCCTTCAAACCTTCTTTCTATGTCCTTCAAAAATGCATAACCATGCCTCAGACCTTCCATTAAGTATTTCTTTACCTTCCTCCATCACATCAAAGCTGTACATTCCAGTTAGTTAGAACTCTGAGCCTTAATTAATTTTTAAGGTGACATGTAAGTAATTAACATTCCTCAGATTAGCAATACATTCATCATTTTTTTTTTTTTTTTTTTTTTGGAGATACAAACAAAAATTTCACTAGCTAAACAATTTTAAACAACAAAGACATATACTTAAGCAATAAAGACAGATAACATTCCCCATTAAAACTTTGAATCACCACAGCTAGCAATTATCAGTTTGTGAGTATACAGGCCTTGTTGACGTCATCTTGGGATAGCTGTCTGTCTCTCTGTGGTCAGCGACTTCTTGTAAACTTCAAAAATATAAGGCACAATTAACCAATAGATTCAATTCTACCCTCTAGATTTCGTATGAGGCACATTCAGATTAATAATACCTAGATGAACATTTTTTTTTTTTTTTTTTATTGTTTGACTCAGTAAATTTTAAGGTCTCAAGTTTCCAGCAGCTATGGAAAACCACACCTGAGGCTGGCAAACAGGCCTGGCCCAGCCCTTGACTTTAAAACCACCATTTTTCTCTCGGGAAAGTCAAGAGGCAAATTTGTAGCTACATAATTTCTTGAGATTCAAATCCAATTATTATTATTAAGGCATGTACTTTGGCAAATTTTGTAACAGAGGCAATCTTACTGAATTTTCTTTTGGAGGCTTGTTGCTAGAACAAGCCTGCATTGCTTCCCTGGGTAAAATTAGCTATTTTCCTTAGGAAATAATCAGTCTTGGGTTTTATTCTGTACATGTGTGAAGAGACTCTAGTTCAAAACTCTATCTAAATGTCCAAAAACAGGACAATTGCGCGCATTAGTTTTAAACCAGCTTTTCTCTTTACATGTGAACAGAAATACCAGACACATTTTAAAACTTTTCAATTACAAGAAGGACTTTTTGTCATCTAGCTGGCGCGATCTCCATGGGAAGAGCCCTGCTCCCGTCCAGAGTAGCCGCGCCGCCCCCAGCTGTCCGGCCCGTGGGCTCCGCGCGGGACCTTTCCCAGACCTTCCCCCGGACCCGACGCCGCCGGGGGCCTCGCTGCTCCGGCCTCTTGCAAGCGACTCGCCGGCCCCGCCCCCCCGCGCTCCACACAAGCCCGGGGCCAACGCCGGCCACCGCCGGCCGCAGCCGCCGCCGCCAGGCTCCGCGAACGAGTCCGCGCCCGGCCCGAGCCCCCCAGCGCCGCCCCCCGAAGGCGCGCCGCCGCCTATGGCGCTGAGCGAGCGCAGGCCCAAGCTGCGGGGCTCGGGCTGCCTGGGCTGCCGCCGCCTCTCCCGGCCTCCGGCCTCTTCCAGGCTGCGCAGCTCGGGCTCCAGCTCCGGCCCAGCACCCGCCGCCGACCGGGCCTCAGCCGCTGCAGCCCAGCTGCCTGGGCCCGTGGCGCGGCCAGGCTCTGGGGCGAGGGCTGCGGTCACCGCGCACCGCGCTCCTGCACACTTGCCCCCTCCCCCCTCCCTCCCCGTCTTTACACTCACATACTTTCACCCGACATTCATTCAGAGTTTAAACAATCCATTCAATTCTTAACAACTTCCCAATTTCTGAGGGAGCTCTAAAGCCTCCGCAATCTCCTTGAACTGATCAATCACAATACCCAAAGGAGCAGTCTGAGTCCATTCCACAGCGTCCATCCAGGAGGAGCAGAGGGTAGAGGGAGGGAGCAGAGGGTGGAGGAGAGAACACACACACACCAACACACCAACACACCAACGACAAGAAACAAAGAACAAAAGACAAAGACAGACACAACGCGTTGAGACAAAAATCGAAGGATCCAAAAAGAAGGTTTTACAGAACCAATTGACCTAGCTGGCAACAGAACTACAGAACCAGAATCAGAATCCGTACCTAACTGACGGAACAGACAGGAGTCCACCAGGCGTCCCTGGTCCTCTCCAGACTCCACCAGGGCGTCCCCCGGGGTTGTGGCCTGCGACCTCCCGACACGTCTGTCTGTCGCAGTCGGGGGAGGCTCACGCCCCTCCCCGACAGCCACCCGACCAAACAGATTTGCCAGCTCTAACTAAATTTGTGTTTCCAATATCTAAGCGATCGCTATTCAGAAAGGCGCCGTCACTTACCCCAAGAAGCGTCTGTTGGAACCCAGAGGCGGCTGCAACAAATACCTCGCTGCGTGCCCGGCGACAAGTGGGGGAGAGCCTCCTGCCTTAAATAGGGGGTCCCTCTCCTCCCCGCAGGGGGAGAGCCTCCAGCCCTAAATAAGGGGTCCCTCTCACCCCCGCCGGTATCTCGGTGGGACCTCCAAATGTAAAGTCCGGGGTGCAAGCCGCTGTCACAAAGAACCAAGAGACGCTTTCTATGCAAACGCAAGGGGTTTATTTAGCTTCCAACATATGTCGGGGCCCACAACTTACTCTGAGCGCAGCAGAGCAGTGGCCGTGAGCCCCGACTAAGGGTTCAGGCATAGGTTATATACTTTTTCTAGCTAACGGGGGGAGCAAACGGGGGAAGCAAAGGGGTCACTCTTCTGGGAATCTTGGCGCCGTTGTGAATTAATGCCTGTCCACTTTCTTATCAGGTTGCTTGCTTTTCAGTTTACTCCCGGGCTGCAGCCATCTCAGTAACCTCCCTGGCTGCAGCTGTGTCCCATAAAAGTTGATTGTTCCATCTCCCCCTCCTAACCTTCCTGATTGCCCTGGTGCTTGTTAAATGTAACACTCTGGTAACACTTTGATGCCGTTTGTTCCTTGACCTCTCTGACCTGATTATATTGGCGCCTCTCAATACTGCCCGCAGCATGGGAGAGCAGCATCAGGTCATCCACAAAGATCTGCTCTACCTCTCCCGATAAGCCAGCTGCTTATATTGGGTAGAAGGACAAAGATTATATGGGGAAGTAGGCAAAATGTTATGCCAAATGGGCAGTTAACAGGTAATGTAGGCTGGAGATTTGCAAAGGCCTGGGGGTATGCAAAAGGCTGGGGGTTTTCAAAGGGTTGGTGGCTCTAGTTTCTGCAACAAAGTTGTTAATCTTTCCTTGATAATAGGGAGCTCCCTGATGGGGAGGATGGGCTGCTCCCAGATCTCATGTCCAACTCCCAGCCAGGTTAGAATGTGCTTTCTTTAATCGGAACAAAACAATCATGGTTAACAAAGTATGATGAACATTTCTTACAATTATAGATGGTCTCCAATATTCTATTTCTGCCCCTATCATTTACAGGGTCAGCAAGATTATCAAATAGACTGGTGGTATCCGGTACATAAAAAGTACCAAAAAGTATCGGTTTTTATTCCTAGCATTCTCATTATCTACCTGCACACCCCTGCCTTGGCCAGCCTTACTCAGTAGAACGGTTACACAAATCCCCACAAGGCCAAGGTACTGCTTGCAGGTTTCGTTAGGCCACCATGGTCAAGTACCACACTGAAGGCAACTCCACCAAAAGAGAGGTGAGATGGACAAGTTCCACCCAGAGACCCAGCCATGCCTGCACCCCACTACCCCTTTCCCCCCAGCTTCTATTTCATTTTCTTGGGATTCAGATAAAAAAGACGAAAGTTCCATGGCTCTATGCCACTGTGTGTACACCTTCCTTCTAAAACCAGACCCTCTGCAGTCTTCATTGTGCAGATATGTTTCCCTTGGTAGACTGTGACCTTGACGGAGGAAACAAAGTTTTCTTCTTTGTACTTCTTTGAGTGACTTGTCTTGTACTGTGTCTGGGGAAGAGTTAAGGCTAACTAAAGAATGAATGAATAGTAGTAATATTTGTAAGCAAAACAATGGGACCAGCCTAAGGTAAAAGGGAATTTGCCTCGTTATTTCCCAACTCCCTTTGTTTTCAACTGTGAGAGATGTTCCTCCCCTTGGTTGTCACTGGTTTTCAGAATGCCTCAGCTTGTCTTCACCCAGGCTCTGGACTCCTTCCCCTCATCTCTCTGTATCAGAAACGCCTCTCTGCCCGCTCCCTCTCCCCGCCCTCCCCCCCCCCCCCCCCCCCCCCGCCCCGCCATGTGGCAATCTGGTGTGAATGCATTAATCAACCAGGTAAGCAGCCCTAAACAAAGTACTAATCAAAGTACTAATAAATCAAGGTAACAGAAAATCAAAAAATGTCATCCAAGGAAAGCCTGTCTGCAAAGAACCTAATATGGGTCATTAAATGGGACAACACCTAGTTCCGTATCAGAAAGGTGAGAGGAAGACACCTATTTGATCATCCTTTCCCCCTGGTATCCCCTGAAGTGGCTCTGAGAAATGCTGTTGTGTATGGAGGATCTGAATAAGTCTAGGCAGCTGCTGCTATACCAACTCTACCTTCTCTCTTTCTTTTTTCCAGAGTCACCCTTGAAAGAATTAAAGTTTATGCAGAAGGCACTGTTTGAAGAACAGTTTCAGAGAAACTATAGATAGCAGAAGGGTTATCTAGTTCCTCCTCAGAGGCCAGCAGCAGCATTGTTCCAAATACAATCAAGGGTTTGATTTCTTTGGATGACCACATGGTAACCCCTGGAGACAGCCAGTGAGTAAACATGACCAAAGGCCGGTACTTTCCCTCTCGGTTGAAACTTCCAACTAAAAGAATCACAGCAGTTCTGTGAGAAAGTGAGGGGAAAACCCACCAATAACTGGTCAAGAAACGTTCAAGTATAACTGAAGAAATAACTGGGAGGAGAGGCAGAAAGCCTAACAAATCACTTGCTTTTCTGATGGCTTCTCCGATGGATAGTACATCCAATCACCTAAGAGTTGTCTGGATTGGAGCATGGATTACCCTATAATGATTACTCTATTTGATGAGAGTACATACTCTCTGAGGACAAATCTCCCATGGCACAGCAGTAACAGTGGATTCAGTGAGTCACAGTGCCTGGGTTTGAGCATAGTGTCTGCTACTTCTATGTCTATAAAGTCTGTCTAATTATTCCATCTCTCCGGTCTTCATTTTCATTTTTTTTCAAAATATGGACAATAATACTATCTACCTCATAAGATTATTGTTGTTGTTGTATGTACTAAATCCATGTAAAACTCCAAATCCAGGCTCAGGTACATATTATCACTCAATCTTTACCAACTGTGACCATTTCTGTTCTCCAACTACAGAGCCCAGTGACCAAAAAATTCTCAAGTTTGATATGATTTTTAAAAATAAATCCCAAGAGTTGCCCCATGGAGCTGCTACTTTGGTGAATAAATTAGTCTAGACAATTATATCATTATATCATATCTCTGTTTACCTTATTAAACAATTATATCTTTTATTCATTCAGTGACATTGGATTAAATCTTGTGGCAACTGTATAAGGAAAATAGGAACTTAGAATATGTCAAGGGAGTAACTTGCTTTCTCAACAAACATATTTAAAACAGATACAGTTTTCCAGACACTGTAAAAAAACTAAGAAATGAGAAAAAGATATAATTTTATTTTAATAACATCTTACATTTATTATTCAACATAAAATAGGCAGTGTGTTAGGCTCCTTACCTATATTTGCTTATTAGTATGCTGACAAAAACCAGCAAGATGATTATTGTGTTCATTTTGAAGAGAGGAAAACAGAGACTGAAAAAGACTCAATAACTTGCTTGACATTTTTCAGCTAGAATTTTCCCTCACTTAAACCTCCTCTGTATTTCCAAAGCCTGTTCTTTTTCTACTCTTTTACTATTCCTCTTTCAACATCTCACCATAATGTCAGGCAGAATGAAATGAGTAAATGATTGTGGAACCCAGGGAAGTAATAATGAATTTGGGTGGTGGGGGTAAAGAAAGACTTTATTCAGGGCATTTAAAGTGAACCAGGTAAGTGAGATTACAGAGGAGAAAGAAGAAGAGGAAGAGGAAGAGGACGCCAGGAAGTAAAACTATACCAGCAAAGGCCCAGCAATGTCAAACTCCATGGAGAGTAGATGTGTGCTGGGACATATAAAATAGGCTGAAAGTAGGGGCACATTAGATAAAGATAGAGGTAGAATTTTCAATGTTGGAAAACACATTTCTTAAGAGTACAGAAAAAGTCTTCCTGTATTTGCAAAGCTGGTAGCATAACTGAAGCAAAGATGAACTTGAGCCCTGCCTTAATTTTGGAGAACCATTACAATTCCTATTTAGCAGGTGTGATTTAAAGATGTTTGTACATATCACACACACACCTACACACACTCACACTGATATTTAAATAATCAGACATTGGTCATTCACTCTCCATTCATATCATGCCATTAGGCAAATTACCCAGAGATTATTCTCAATTCTACAAATAATCAATGAGCAAATATATATGGGAAGTCAAACTGTTGTAAGACCTGAAAGAGAGAGAGCTGGGGAGAAAGAGAGAGAGAGAGAGAGAGAGAGAGAGAGAGAGAGAGAGAGAGAGAGAGAGTTTGCTTTATTGGTGGCCCAGAGCAGCTGTTTTAAGCAGCAGATAGGGTTTAGGAAATGATGGGCCTGTGCATTGATATGCAGCATGGGGCAGGGGGAGTATGGAGAACTGTGGTCCTTCAAGATGGCCTATTTCCCCCAGTTTTACAGACGAAAGGTTTAGGAAGTTCTGGATCTACACAGAGATTTAACACTCCGGTTCTTCACCATTTAGTGGTTCTGAGAGTAGTGGCTCCTGCCTCTAGAACACGCCTGTTTGCCTCTAAAGGGAAGGCTTTTTTTGGCTACAGAGAAAGGAAGGTGGGAAGATAAAACAAACTTTAATTCATCTGTTCTTACTCATAGGCTTCCCATCAAGGACGGGTTTTATCCTTATTTAGAATCAATACTAAGTAAAGAAAGTATAAATATACCAATTGAAACACACTTTCTGTGGATGCCTTAGCAGCCACAGTTAAATTTGCTTGAGGTTCAGAGACACTATGCTCTTTCCCTAGATCTTATTCTGAAACTCCCAAGTGTTAAACTCAATCATTTCCTGAGATCCTTGATACAATAGCGTCTAGGACCTGCTAATAGGTGGTATTGTTTGTGGGGTTTTTTTGGGGGGTGGGGGAGAGTGGAGTTATAGTTCTGGGACAGTTAGGTAAATCCCTAAAAGACCACTGGAGTTTTTAAACCCTGACTGCTTATGTTGAATGTTTCCCCCAAGAGGTAAGAGCAGCTATATTTAAGTTGAGCATTATATTTCTGCAAAGAGTAAGAGGATCTAGGTGAAAAGGGGGAACTTCCCCTGGGGATTTCCCATAGGTTAGCCTCTTGTGAAGGGAATCAACCCTCAGGGTGCTCCTGGGATCTCTGTATGCCACCAGAGGAAGTGTCACAGACTCTGAACCAGGTGATTTTAATTCTCTACTGTCCCTCACACTAACTAGTTCTATGACTCAAAGGAAAGTCAAACTTCAAAGACAGTTGAGAGTCTTCCTCTGTAAATTAGGAGACCTGAACTGAAGTGTTTCCTTAGGACCTTTCTAGCACTAATCTACTCCATTTCCTTTGGTTGCCCTGGGAAAACACAACATGAGCCACAAGGTAAAGGCTCAGTGTTGAGTATTTTGAGAAAATAAAAGGGGTATACATATTGGAAATCCAAAGTGTTTATGGCTTGATTTGTTCCTAGTTTAGGAAACCAGAAATCCTTTGGCCAATTCATTCTCTGGGTCAGTGAGTAGCAAAAAGGCTCACTCCATTGAGAACAATAGGAGTGGACTTATTTTCATAGAAGGTGGAACCAAAACAGCCTTGGGTGATGAGCCCAGGTCTTGGGCTACTCTCTGGTCACTTTCCCACCACAATATACTGCCTAGATATTCTCCTCCAGAACTTGAAGGAGAAGAGGTCATGGAATGAAAAGCAGATGATCTGGAAACCATCAAACCATTGTTTTCAGATTTTTCAAAGACTAGTTCCAGAAGATGTTGCATCTGAAAATGTTTCAAGGTGCAAAATGAGGAAAACCAGAAAATTCATCTCTATTTGGAGCTTCAATATTAGCATTAAAAAAGCTCAGTAAGACCCTAGCTGGTTTTGCTCAGTGGATAGAGCATCGACCTGCAGACTCAAGGGTCTTCAGTTCGATTCCAGTCAAGGGCACATGCCCAGGTTGGGGGCTCGATCCCCAGTGGGGGGTGTGCAGAAGGCACCTGATGAATGATTCTCTCTCATCATTGATGTTTTTATCTCTCTCTCCCTCTCCCTTCCTCTCTGAAATCAATAGAAATATATATTTTTTAAAAGCTTAGAAAGGTCCTACTGAAAAGAGACCTGTACATCTTTTTAAACTAGCATTTCCTAACTTATTTGGCCAATGAAGTCATACTCTACACTGATCACCAATTATCACTTATATGATTTGTAAATATATAGAAGTGATTACTTGTACAGATGTATGGAAATGTCATTCTCCCTGCACTGTGAAATGACCATCTCACTCATCTTAACATGTGCTCATTTGCAACTCTTTTTCCTAATTATCTCACTCAAGTATGAAAGTACGAACAGGTTTGGTTTTCAGGACAGTATTTGACAGCCTGCTCTCAGTAGACTTGTCATTCCAGACTTTGACCTCACACCTCAAAAGGACCTAGCAAAATACCTGCAAGCCAGGGATACTCAGTCACTTGTGATGACCCTGTAACTGATCTTTACAAAATATTTAGTCATCTTAGTCAATCAAAGGTAAAAGTCCAAGTTGATCACTTATATGTGGTATAATCGACTTTTACAGCCTTTGGTTTTGTAGTATACTATCCAATGATGCATACCCAACCTTTCATATGCCAGTGAGAGGACTGCAGTAAGTCTAATCTTCACTTAAATATAAACCCAGAGTAAAAAGAAGCCACAAAAATCCTCCCTCAAAGCCAGTATACACAGTCAGGGTCAGCAGTTAAAGACACATGTTCATCTGCCTAGTGACCTATCTTTACCCTTGGGAGTTGGTTCAGTTCCAGATAAACCCCAGTGGAGAGGAAGAATGGTCCAGACCAGAGTGACCAGAGGGTCCATGTGGCCTGGAGTAGCTCCATGCAGTCCGGCCCAGCTCCAGGCCATCCTTGGCTGGAACCCCAAATGATAAGGTCACAACCAATAACAAGTAGAAGATACAAATGGGCATAGGTAACCAGCCTTAGTCATATGCACATGTTGATCAGAGGGAATAAAAACAAATTATTTAAGATGAAATATGTTGGCGAGGACAAATATATAGATGGAGAAATTGGATCCCTTTTACAATTGTTGTGGGAATGCAAAATGGTATAGCCACTATAGAAAACAGATGGGGGCTCCTCAAAAAATTAAAAATAGAATGACCATATGATCCAGCAACCTCATTTCTGGTTATTTATCCAAAAGAATTGAAATTGGGATCTCAAAGAAATAGTAACACATCTATGTTCATTGCAGCATCATTCACGATAGCCAAGATGTAGAAGCAACCTAATTGTCCATTGATAGATGAATGGATAAGGAAAATATGATGTACATACATACAATGAAATAATAATCAACCTTTTGAAAAGTAAAATTCTGCCATATGTGACAACATAAATGAACCCTGAGAACCTTATGCTAAATGATATAAGCTAATCACATAACAATAAATACTGCATGATTTCATTAATATGCAATATCTAAAATAGTCAAATTCATAGAATCAAAGAGTGGATTGGTGGCTTCCAGAGACCGGGGAGTGGGGGAGGGAGGAGGGAGAAATGGGGAATTATTGATCAATGGATGTAAAGTTTCAGTCAAGCAAAATGGAAAAGCTCTAGAGACCTGCTGTACAACATTGTTCCTATAGTCAACAACAATGCACACTTCAAAATTTAAGAGGTTAGCTCTCATGTTAAATGTTCTCACCACAATAAAAAAATAGTTAAAAGTTGAAGTAAAAGTACCTGGGACATTGTAGGCTCTCAACACATCGCATTATTATTCTTACTCAGCGGGTTCTGACAAGAGGGTTTATCTTTGTGAGTAAGAGGGTTTAGAACAGAGTCTGGTACACTGCATCCAAAATCCTCCTGATCCCTCAATTTTATCATCTATAAAATTAAAATTAAATGGAATTCTATAGGACAGATAGCATGTCAGCAGTATGTTAAACTTTAAAAAAAAATAGGATAGTCTAAAGGCCTCACCACTTTGTCATTATTAGCTGGTCTTTCTTTGAAGTTTACAACCTCCAGATGATCTCGACACATCTCTCTTGACTTACTCCACTTTTCTCTTTTCTTTCTCTCCTTGTCTCCCTTCTCATTTCTCTCTACTATTTCTTCTCTTTCTGATCTCTTATATGCCAAGTCAACCATAGTCATTCAAATGCCTACTCCCCTCCTGTAAAAAAGAGAGAGAGAGAGAGAGAGAGAGAGAGAGGAAAACAATGTCCCTGTTGGGGAAGCAAGTGAACAGGTTCCCTTTCCAGATATGCTAGCCATAGAGTGAAGAAGAGGGACAAGCTCTGGTGATAGAAGGTGTCACCCATTTCAGAATCTGAGGGACTATGGGATAAAGATCATTTTTCTTAACCTACCATAAAATTCCGGTAACGTACCCCCACCACTCTCCTCCTGAACTCATTAGCAGTGCACTCAGAGCACTTGATTCTTGGCTTAACTGCCTTTGATTGTGATGAGGGTGCACATCAGCCCCTAGTACCTAGGGATCTGTCCAGCTGCTGTCCAAGACATATTGGCTCTTTCTTTTAACTGGAAATTATTTACTTAACAAATATCCCCCAGAATTCATGTCAGACAGCTACTAACAGGAAAAACAGGCAAATACAATTGTTTAAAAGTTTTTATGGATCCATAATAATATATATGCATGCGAGCATCTCTCATATGGATATAAACAATGTATAAATCATCTTTTTTAAATTAAGTGAAAATGTATATAGAAAAAAAGCACAAATTACAACTTCACAAAGGGAGCACACCCATCACCCCAACCAAGAAATAGAACATTCCAAACATCCCAGAGTATCCTATCACTCTTTCTTTCAACCACCACCCCTCCAAGGGTCACACTATGCAGAGTTCTGTAATTGTGGACGAATTTGTCTGTTTTTGAAATTCATTCAAATAAAATTACTCAGTCTATAGTCTCTTGTGTTTGACTTCTACTTCTCAACATGTGGCTACATGCAGCAAAAAGCCATTTGTTTCATAGATATAGATTAGTCTTCACCAGTAGATTTCAATTAACTTGATATATCAATCCTGGCATACTTCTGAGTGCTTATAAGCAGGCGATATGTAGAGGAAAGATCAACAATTTCCTTAACTCAGACAGTTCTACTTATTCTTTCTCAGACAGGCTTCCACTTGGCAATAGCCTGAAAAGTATTATCAAATTATATATTTCTTGTCTCCCTTTACTAGGCTCTGCCCCACCAGTTACTGGACCCCTCCCTCCACCAGCTCTTGTACTCCACTCAGAAATTCCCAAAGATATGAACATCAGGGAGTCTGAAGTGCAAAGTTTTCCTTCACTATCAATATAGAAAAAGAATACATGGGAAGAGAATGTTGGACACTTTTCAACCACTGGCTAACTGGATCTTCGCACTCAAGATTCACTATTTTACCTGAGGTGCCACGGATGTCCACATGATCATATAGAAGAAGCATTTGTTACCAGATAAAAAATTATTTAGCGTTTCTCTGTACCAATCCTTTTTCTACCAGCTGTAGTAGGTGAAGATAAATGAGATTTGACTATAATGAACTAAAGTCAGGGTAAATATTACACCAAAACAAATGGATGCTCAGAGACCATGTATGTGGTTCACTCAGCCATGGAAAAAGCCCTGGAGTATGAAAGACAGACACGCTAAAAATGGAAACGCGAGAGCATACCAGGCAATAGGGTCGCTCCACAATGTCATTCTTGCCCATCCAAAAGGGGCAAAAATAGAAGTATTTTGGAACTTAGCACCAGTGATATTTAAGCCTAATTTCCAGCAAGGTCAAGACTAATAGTGCGCTATTTGTTTTACTAACTTAGGTTGCGAGCGCCTTGGGCGGATCCGGTGCCTTCTTCTATATCTCACTCAGCGCCAAGAACTCTGTTAGCCATCAACAAAACCATAATAGACCTAGAGTCTTCTCCAAAGGCCAATAAAAACACACACGCTGAGCTAATGGAGACATTTACAGGCTGAGGAGCCCAGTTTCCTTTCTGAAAATGCCACCAAGGCAGCCGAGCTAATTAGGTTTTAGTAAACGACACTGACTGACCGGAATGGCCCACCTGTCTGGAGCTTGGTGTGCGCACCGAGGCTGTTTTCTACTTGTTTTTGTTTTTGTTCTTCTATTTTTGGAATTTCAAAAGGTGCTCTTTGAGATCTAGCCTGTGAGTTCACCATAATTTCAGGAAAATGGGAATATAGGACTTAACACTGCAAAGAATAAATTTATTCATTTGGGACTGTTTGATCATTCTTCTCCCTCCCCTATTATATTCCTTTTGGAAAAACCTAAAAAAATAATTTTGTCCAAGGCCACTCTGAAATGCAGTGACAATTCCAGGAATGAAACTCAGATGTTTTTTGCAGCCTTGTCTGTGACCCCGCCTAGGAGTAGTCATAATTTTCCCAGTATCCTTACCATAAGTGTTCTTTAATGGTCCAGCTCAACCCTTGTTTGTGTTTCTGAAAATAATGCAAATTGATGGAGATAGGGATCACGGACATGAGACACCAACACAGACTCAAAAATTAGCAGGCCTCTCCGTGAACAAGAATGACTTACACCCAGAGAAAGACTGCATCTGATAAATGCGAATTGCTGAAAATTCATTGTTTTAATGGGGTTTCTATTATAAATACTTAGAACACAAATGTTTCTGTGTCCCTCATATTTTCTTCCTCTGAAATATTAGTAGAAATTGATACAACTGCAACTCATGGCCTTTATCCACCAAAAATAAATAAACGACAAGTTTTAAAGGAGTCAAAATATACTGGCAAAAAGCATACCAGAAAGTTGCAATGCAATATGATAGAGCAGAGAGAGAATGAGCCACGGAGGCAGGTAAACCTGACTGCCAATTCGAGTTTTTTATAAGTTTTATAGTTTTCTAAGCCTCTCTCAGCTTAATTTTCTCATCTATAGAATTGGGATTAATATATTTATTCAGAGCTCTTTTCAATTGCAAATATCAGAAACTTAACCCAAACTTGCTTAAGAAAAAAAAAAGTAAAACTAAAAGTAATGTATTGACTATGTAATAGAAAAGCCAGTTTCTGGCACACCTGATTCAGGTGCTCAATACTGTCAGGAAGTGACCTTTCCTATACACCTTCTTTCTAATGAAATGGCTGAATTTTTAAGAAGGCTTTTCCATGATGACTGTGCCCAGAACTCAAGAATAATATCTTCCCAGCCCCAAGTCCTGTTCAATGAAAACTTGTCCTGCCAACAGTTTAAGAATCCAACCTCATTCCGATCATTTATATGTCCACACCTGAAAAGAATCCCAAGGTACCCCAGACTGCTATTACCTGGATGAAGGTAAATGGCTTATAGAAAGACCAAAGCAACCATTGTTCCCTATAATGCAGCTCAGGGTTGTAAAAGCAGGTAAAACTTATCCCAGGACCTATAATTTCCATTAAGATAATAATAAAGTAATTCTTATAGGTGACTATTTGACATCCAGGAAATATTTGCCTGCATTGACACCTGCGAGCATACAGCACACTTAGTAGTGAAATCTCCATGATCTACACAATATTCTGCCAAAATTAGGTGAGGCTGCAAGGGTGAGACTTTAGATGGATTGAAGGGAGCAGAAGAATGAGCCCAGCAAAGAACAGAAAGGTCATTCTAAGGTGAAATAATAAAACAAGCTAATGACTATATATTTTTCATATAAGAATATAGTGGGTAAGATGAGCATTCTAACTAATAGGAAATGACATATTATAACCTAAATTTGTAAATATTAGTAGGAAGAGTTTGCATACCTACAGCAAAATAATAGTTGCAGGATTAGGTTGTATAAAATGTCATTAGCAAAGAAAGATATGTTTGAAGTACTCATTCAACATAGTTCTTTGAAAAGATACTCTTCTATCTTAAGCTGGTCTGCTCTCAGTAAGGTAGCCTGTGTGCAAACATAAATTTTACAAATGATGTTCAGACCTCTTCATTATAGAACACAATTAGCTCCTTCCAGTAAAGATGAGGATTTATTGGTTTAAGCATGTTAATAAAAGCCTGGCTGCAATTGAGAAACAGAAAGTAGTTTCAAATGAGAAAATTGCATTAATATACATGATGTGGGTTCTAACTGGGGCCAAAATGAAAACTATTTCCTGGATTTCAGATAGAGGTCTGTCCAAAAACAACCTTATTTTTAGCATTTTGAAGGGAGACTTCAAATAAATAACGAAAAGCAAGACAGGATATTTAACCAAATGTGAAAAGAGGTTTTGTAAACACATTGGGCGTGCCAATCATAAATAATTTTTGCAAGCAATACTAAGCCAGAGTTATCATCCTTCCGGTAATGCACCTACATCAGGCACCAAAAATCTTTATTTCTGGCTATGACGAATTCAGTTAAGTTATCCCATTCTCAAAAAGATGTCTACCGGAGGCTCTGCTGGCTGCCAGAAGCAGTATCCTCTCAAAATAAAAACCTTTTCTCAGTTTGACTTATGTCTGTTATGATAATCTTGGGGAATTTACCAGTCTGAGAGATTTATTGCATGGAAATGAAGTGTTTTCAAAGTTAGAAGAAATTCACTCCATATTTTGGGAAATGAACATGTGATGCATTTTGCAGGTTGTTTTAACAGAGGCAATAGCTCTTTCCACGGGACGTTATGAGTTGCTGATTATAAACTGTGGCAGGTTCACAGTCAAGAAGCAAAAACAAAGCATTAAAATAAATGAATATAATAAACTAAAATCTTGAGAAAACGAGGGCATTTAAAGGTCATAATGGCATCACATTAGGTTCCAAAACAAAAAATTCAGTAATTCATCCAATTACTGGTATATTTTATTGGTATAAACTTACAAATATGAACACACTCAGGAGTGTCTCCACCAAGTATTACTGGATTCTATGATGCCTGCCAAGCATCTCTGTTGCTATGGGTCCTATATCTTTGGGTTTGTAGCCTATAGGAAAGGAACCATTCTTCAACTCTTTCCCCAGCCAAGAGCTTGGAAGCCAAAACAGAGTTAACGATGTGGCTCAACAAACAGAAAGTTTTGATTATAAGAAGAGTGTGCACAGCTTTCTGGAGTCTGATTAGCTACAGAAAATCAAGTCAGCCTTGGTGTATTGCTCATAGGAGAGACACCTAACCTGGTCTCCAGAAAACGGGGAGGCTGCAGTGAGCAGGGGAAATGTAAGCCAGAGCCTGAAGGAAGAAGACAAGGAGCTATTCAGATAAATAAGATGGGACAGCCATGTGCAAAGAAGCATTAGCCAGGGGAGACATGGCTCTTTGGGGGAACTGGTAAGTGTTTAGTAGAGAGAAAGAGCAACGTACATAATGGGGAAGCCTGGGGAGAGAGGATGTTAGAAATGTAAGCAGAGACAATATTATGCAAAATCTTGTAGGTCATGATCAGGATCTGCACTTTATTCTAAGAGCAATGGAGAGTTATAAATCATCAGAAAACCCTACCATCCCTACATATAAAATGTATGCAGAATTGACCACATTTTTTACACATTTCATCCCAATCATGGTCCAAGCCACTACCAGCTCCTGCCCAGAGTCTTACAGTTGCCTCCTAACTGACCTCCCTGCCTTCACTGCTCCCTTCAGGCTCTTCTCCTCCTCCGAGTACTCCCTACACCTCGACCCTGCTGTACTTTTCTCCAAAACACCATCTGCCATGTTCTATACTGACTTACAAGTTCCTCATCTGTCTCTGCTGCCAGAGGGCAGAATAAACTCGTTTTGTTCAATGCTATATCCTTTGCTTTTAGAGCAGTGACAGGCACAAAGTAGATGCTCACAAAAACTTTGTTAATTGAGGATGTGCTTATGTTTCTTATATTCAGAATTGCTGCGGTGGCTTACCATATCACATTTGTGAAAATTTAGAATCTAACCATGGCTCCCAGGGCCCTACAGAATCGGGTCCTCCCGCCTCCTCTCAGCTTTCATCTCCTCCCACTTTCCCACTTGCTCCTGAGATGCCCTGAGCTTTCCATTCCCTGACTACATAGCAAGCTGGCTTCACCCCCCAGGGCCTTTGCACTTCCTGTTCCCTCTTGTTCCACAGAGCTGTGTAATTTGATCCTACACTTCCTTCAAATATGCTCAAATGTTACCTGCCCAGAGAGGCCTTTCTCTACCACCCCCATACAATAGTAGCCCCTTCCTGCCACCTGCTCTTCTCTTTTCCTTACCTAGCTTTATTCTTTTCATAGCAATGAAAAGATAATCATAATGCATATTTATGTGTATTGCCTGCCTTTCACTACAAGAAGATCAATTCTATGAAGGCAGGGATTCATTTAGGTCATGACTGTTTGCTGGCACTTAGAACTATGCTCGATCCATGTTAAGTAATTGCATTAATGAGGAGCCAACTAGGAATCAGGAAACATCAGTTATGTGAGGAGAAGGAATTTAACATAAAGAAGTGTTGCCCAGCCGGCGTGGCTCGGTGTTTGACAGTTCAATTCCTGGACAGGACATATGCCCGGGTTGCAGGCTCAATCCTCAGTGTGGGGTGTGCAGGAGGCAACCAATCAATGATTCTCTCTCATCAGTGATGTTTTTCTCTCTCTCTCTCCCTCTCCCTTCTTCTCTGAAATCAATAAAAATACATTTTTTAAAAAGAAGCATAAACTACTGTGTGATTATTACCAGAAAGGATACAAAGAGAACCCTCAAGTGTCCCAGAAGTAAAAACAGCAGAAAACAACTGCCACCCCTCAATCTGGGGGAAAGGGAGATATCGGAGTTATTAAATCTTAGAAACCTGGTGGAGGATGCTTGCGGAGCTGGAACTCGGGTCTCTGAGGAGGGGTCTCTCCATGGGTGGTGCCTCTGAGCTCCAAGGAAGAACATGGGCCCCAGATCTTTAAGGAATGGTCTCTGCAGGCTGGGCAGCCAGCAAGATGGCAAGTGTAATGAAATGGGTTCTGTTTGAGCTGGAAGAATTAACTGCATGTTGGATCCAGCTGTTGAAATGATAAGGAAAAACTGCTATGGAGTGAAGAAGTATTGTTTGGGTGATTCTATTGGAAGCTGGGAGGAAGAATATCCCTCCTTCCTCTTCAGGCCTTGCTGTCTCTCTCTGTTGCCCCTTATTGGTGGAGCCTACCATGGAGCCATCTGGCCAACCCAAAATATTTGCACAGTCCCAGCTCAGGCAGCATCACAAAGCTGAGTATAGAAACATGGGTTTGAAACTGAGAAACAATAATGTAATAACTGCACAGTTCTCAGTAAATTTCTGTTGAAAGGAACAATTGGAATGTCTTCAAAAATTATTTTAATTGCTCACAAAATTAAACACACTGTTGAATGTCATAAACAGAAATTTTTAAAAATTATCCAAAGGACACAGCGGCAAGTGAGGCTTGTCAACAGGGTAGGCTCAAGTAGAATAATCAATTTGTATCGCAGGTAGTGACTACATTCTGTTTCCTGGCAGCTGAGTCAAAAATGGAAACTTCCCATGCATTCAAATTTAATTATAACAGTCTAGAGAGAGCAGCAGGGAGGTGTAAAAATAAAGTTAATTTTTTTTTTCAGAGCACAGATTTGATTCTTTCAGTATGTGTATTTGTTTGAAAGCTTAGAGTTCAAAACCAGGCAACATAAAATAAGATTTAGTCTTGTTTAAGGTTTATCTTACAGAACTGTGTGTGTGTGTGTGTATGTATGTCCAGCTGCTGACCTCATCTATAAAAGTATATCAATAAAAAAACTAGCAAAGATCTCATTTTAAAAACTAAGATCCTCAAGACCCACCAGGATGAATTAGGAGCAAAATGCATGCTTGACTAAGAGAATAAATCTACTTGTACACTAAGAGTGACTAAATCCCTACAAAAGACAGAATAAATTGACTTGTTGCCTGAGGATATTTAAAATTGAATGTCTACTACATATAATGATTTTTTGTTTTGCAGAATTTTATGCTGAGTTGCTCCTTATGAAAATACAATGTCAATAGACCCACACTGCTTCTTAAGTTCATTCTGAGTGAATGGGACACGGTTAACACATAAAGGAGGACACTTGTAATTCTCTGTTACAACAGGGATAGTCAATTCATTTCATACCTGTACTATGCTGATAAAGATTGAAAACAGGTGCTAGAACTCAGTCCTATGTGACATTGCCTCAGACTAGATTGCATTTCATCATGAAAATATTTCTGCCTACTCCAATTTTGGAAATATAATGAATGAAAGAGAGAGTAATAGCTGAGGTGGACTGTCTGGGTTGCATGAATTGGCCCATAGACAATTGTTGGCCATGGAATCAGAAGTGGATGATGGAGCAGTGTTGAGGTTTCCTATATTCAACTATAATTAAATGTCTAATGGAGCAGACATTCAATCTTAAAT
The DNA here is from genome assembly GCF_028538775.1 of Myotis yumanensis. Classification (NCBI taxonomy): domain Eukaryota; kingdom Metazoa; phylum Chordata; class Mammalia; order Chiroptera; family Vespertilionidae; genus Myotis; species Myotis yumanensis. The sequence goes on from NW_027223766.1 coordinate 30,077,509, forward strand.
ATCCAAATTCAAGCCTTAAGAGGGTCTTAAACTTGAGGCATATCAGTGCAAGTGCATTTAAATAAACAGTAATATTTTCAATTTCAAAAACATGGTTTAGAAAGATAATCTCAAGAAAATTAGAGGACAAGGCCACAGTCTAGGAGAAAATATTTGCCAGACACATCTGATAAAGGATAAGTATCCAAAATATACAAATATCTTTTAAAACTCAACAATAAAGAAACAAACAACCTGATTTAAACATGGACCAAAGACACAGACAAATACCTAATCAAAGAGTATATCCAAATGGCCAATAAGTATATGAAAAGATGTTCCATGTCATTTGTCATTAAGGAAATGCAAATTAAAACAACAATAATATATTACTGCATACTTATTAGAATGGCCAAATCCAGAACATTGCCAACACCAAATGCTGGTGAGGATATGGAGCAACAGCAACTCTCATTCATTGCTGATGGGAGTGAAAAATGGTATAATCATTTAGGGAAATATTTTGGCAATTTCTTACAAAACTAAACACATTCTTCTCATACAATCCAGCAATCATGCTTCTTGATATTCACCCAAATGACTCTAAACATTATGTCCACAAAAAAGTGCACATGGATGTTTACAGCAGCTTTATTCATAATTGCTCAAATTTGAAAGCAACCAAGATGTTCTTCAGTAAGCAAGTGGATCAACTGGGCTATATCCAGACAATGGATATATTTGGTGATAAAAAGAAAAGAATTTTCAAGCTATGAAAAGACATGGAGGAAACGTAAATGCATATTATTAAATGAAGGAAGGCTATAACAAATATACTGCTCTGGTGTGGGATGGGGGAAGTCAAATGTTGGGGCTGTGCAGGGGCAGGGAAGAAGGATTATGGAAGCTCATAGTTGCTGTGAACCTGCCTGGCCAGTGTCACTCAGTGGTTAAGTGCCAACCTATGAACCAGGAGGTCACGGTTCAATTCCTGGTTGGGGGCATGCAGGAATTGAAGACAGCTGATTACTGATTTTCTCTCATCATTGATGTTTTTATCTCTCTCTCCCTCTCCCTTCCTCTCTGAAATCAATACAAAATATATACATATATATTTAAAGTTGATGTGAACCTAAAACTGCTCTAAAAATTACAATGTATTAATTTTTTTAAAAGCATGGATTGATTGGCTACTACATTGAAAGTCATATTTTATCATGACTTGCTTTCTTCCTCTCTTACTTATGGGGGAGGAGATACTGATCCAATGTGTCTATTTCTCACCTGTAAACCAGCTGGCTCATAACTTACTCTATTTTCCATCATTTCCTTCATTCTATCTCCCATACTTCTGTTAATGACATGTGTTACATTTTTTTTTTTAAATTGCTCCCTTGGATAGCAATAAAAAGTTTTACTTGAGCCGTAACAGGTTTGGCTCAAGGGATAGAGCGTCAGCCTGCGGACTCAAGGGTCCCAGGTTCGATTCCGGTCAAGGGCATGTACCTTGGTTGCGGGCACATCCCTAGGAGGGAGTGTGCAGGAGGCAGCTGATCGATGTTTCTCTCTCATCAATGTTTCTAACTCTCTATCCCTCTCCCTTCCTCTCTGTAAAAAATCAGTAAAATATATTTTTAAAAAGTTTTACTTGAAAAGTGACTGAAATTATTTAAATTTGTGCCCTGGAGACTAACTAGTTAGAACTCTTTAAGAAATTCTAATCATGCCAGCCTTGCCAATCTCTCTTCTCATTATTCATTGATTCCAAATTCCATTAATCTCTATGATGAGAACTTTCCAGAAGTCTTTATAAGAAATGCTTTCTGCTTCATGGTATGTCTTACATATCATTCAGTGGGCTTGCCCTCAGGAGGCCTGATCACAAGGTGAAATGGGAGAGAGAAGGTGAGTGGGTCAGATATATTCTATCACTCACAGGAGCACCTTGTTGATGATCATAACAGCTACCTGTTATGAATCATCAAGCATGTGTCAGACACTGTGCTGAGTATTTAAATGAAAGTAAGTATTGTGTCCTTTGTGGTTAAGGAAACCAAGGCTCAGACCTAACTTTTTAAAAGGCCATTAACCTGGGTTGGTTTCTGGATCCTCTGTTTGCAAGTGTCAGAAATAGGATTCCAATTAATTCAGGCAAAAGGGGTAAAGTTCGACTAAAAATTCCAAAGAAGTTTAAACAAACAGACTGAAAGAAGGTCACAGGTCAGCAGGGCCTCAGGAAGGCACAGAGCCAGCAACTTGAAGCTTCCCAAGACTTTGTCTTGCTCCTGCCTGGACTGCTCTGCATGGGCCTTTATTCCCTCATTCCAGACAAGTTTTCTTTTTTGGCAAGAAACTGAGCTATCAACAGGTCCAAAAATTTATTTCTCAATTGTTTGGCCCTGGAGAGATACTAACTCTCTTTGCACTTATCAGTTCAAAAAATTATAGCAAAAAAAAAGTTATTTCTATCCTACCTACTCCACTAGGCTAATAAACTCATCCTATTCCTAAAGAAACCATATGGATGTCAAGAAACGTGAGTGGGATGAGAAGGAAGATCCAGGTAAATTGGAAACCATTATCATAAGACAAACGCAGAGATGCTCACTACAAAAACCATGATGTAGGGCCTGCAAGTATTATTCTCATTATGCAGATGAGGAAAATAAAAGCTAAGAAATTCAAAGAAATTAAAGTGTGCCCACACAACCCAACAAATAAGTAGGTGGACTTCACACAGTTTTCTGTGTTTTTGTCTCTATCTGTTTCCAATTCTAAGAAGAGAAAATGGTTCAGAGAAAGCTATTACTAGAGAGGTGATGCACAGCACTTCACAGGACTAGTGGATGCCAGTGGAACTTAAAGTCCACATGTTGGATTAAAGCCCAGTTCCTCTGACATCCATGCTGTGTGTATTTATCCTGAATTACAAGACAGACAGCCATGCAGAAATCTGGGTAGGAGGCGAGGAAAGAGGAAGAAGAATGGGATCATTCCAAAGAGAAGGAAGTTCAAGTGCAAAGACCTTTCCAGAAGGAAACATGCCTAACCTGTTCACAGGGCTGAAATAAAGCAAGGATGACTATATCTCAGCAGCTGAGTTGAGAAATATGAGAAGAGGTTTGACAGGTGAGCATGATCTGGATCCTGCAGGGTTTAGTAGGCCAAAGCCAAAAGCTTTACATGTTTAATGGGAAGTCATTGAATAGTTTTATAGGAAAGTAACATAATCTGATTTGTAGTGTAGAATGATGACTCGGAAGGAAGAATTGTGTGAGGGGAGGACACATGTGGAGGCTGGAGGCCATTGTAGAAGAATAGGCAAGAGATGGTGGAGGCTTGAACTCAATTCTAGCAGTGAGATTTGTGACCAGTAGATGGATTCCAGACACATTTTGGAGAAAAAGCTCACACTGTGCATAGAGTGTGAAGAAAATAAAGTAACCAGCTCTCTTCTAAATCCTAGATATTTGGCTATACAACAGGTTGTGTGATAAGGACATTTATTGAGATAACAAAACTTTATGGTAAAGCAGATAGAGTGGGTGAGTGGGTGGGTGGGAGTGGATACTTCTGTTTTACTTCAGTGTTATGACTAGTATGCCTACTAGATATCCAAGTGGAGATGTCCTATAGGTAGTTAGGCATATGAGTTTACAATTCAGGAAGGGGCTGGAATTGGAGATGCTGTAAAAAGCCATAGTCTTCAGCTTATAGATTTCCCTGGAATGAATAAATTCCCTAAGGAGACACTGTAGATAAAGAAACCAAGAGAGGGCATGTGCCGGGGGGTAAGGGAGGCCAAGGAAGGTCAATGGTGAAAAAAAGGAGACATATGTACTACTACATGTAATACTTTAAACAATAAAATAAAATTAAAATTAAAAAAAGAAACCAAGAGAGATAAGGGTAGAGCCTTCTGTCACACCAAAATTTAGAAGGCTGGTGGAGAAGGAGCAGACAGCAAGTCACTCAAGGTATAGTGTGTTTGGTGGCAGAAAAAGGGCTTCAAAGTCAAAGAACCCTAAAGAAAAAAAGTGTTTCAGGACGGAGGAAGAAGTCAACAACAACAAATGCTACCAAATGCAAGAGATCAAATAAATAAGGATAGAGACATTTGGATCAGAATTCTTTCTGCTGCAAGCTACGGAAATCCAATCAAAATTATCTTCAACAATATGGGGCTAGTTATCTCACATATCAATATATCTAAACCATGAGTTGTCTATATTTCCTTTATTCAAAGGATCAATAACACTACCACAAAACAGATACTTTCATCTTGTTTTTCTGCTATCCTCAGAGTGTGAGCAACGTCTTTTTATATGCTAGCAAGATTACTATACATCTTCAAAATCTCATATAGATATAACCACATCCAAGAAAGGAGGGTTTTTCTTTTATGCTTCTCTATTTAATAGGAAGTGCCCATATATGCCCCATCAGACCTTTACTCAAAACCCATAGGCTTAGTTTGATCTTAAACCAAAGTCTAAACCAGTCATTGGAAAGAAAAATTACCCCCCCCTTTTATATTTTGCTTAGATCAATTATAATTCACATTCCAAGGAATGGGAAGGGGTTTGGTTATCTTCCCGTATCTTATGAGGAAAAAAAAGTCCAAATATCATAAAAGTCTTAACTAAAGTAAGTAGAAGATGAAGACTAAAAAGAAGAAGAGGAGGTTGAGAAAAACAGAGGAGGAAGAAGAAAACGAACAGGTGAAGAAAGAGAAGAAGAAAAGAAGAGGCAGGATGGAAATATATTTGGGATAGATAATTAACAGTATCCACTTCCACAGTTTTATAAAGACAATGTCAGTGGAGAGTGGAACGAAAAATTCTATTAGAGAAACTGCAGAGAGCAGGGGACGTGAAGAAGACAGTAAACATAAACAATATTTTAAGAAGTTCTGATGTAAAGGGAAGGTCAACCTAACAGCTTCCAAAGAAGGATATAGTCAAAGAAATTTGGGGTTGGTTTTAGTTATATTTTTAGGGGAGGTGATTTAGTGGCATTTTTGTATGTCGGTATGAATTACCCTAAAATGGGAGAGAATTTATGTAAGTAATGTGACAACTGCAGGAGCCAACTCCTCCAGAAAATGAGATGGAAAAAATCTGAGACGTTAATAGAGAGTTTGGTGTTAGTAGCAAAAATAAGCCTGTCCTTTTAATAGGATGAGTAAGTCAGTAGTTGAGTACAAATGTTGACAGGCTCATGGAATTTTTAGAAGACAAGGTTGTTCACATCCAATTGTATCTAATTTCTCTATAAAGTGAGCTTCAATATTATGAAAAAAGTATGCAAATGAAGAGGGGATGTTTGAAATTTGGGGAGAGAAGATAAGTGAGAGGCTCTGAGACCGAGGAAATGCATTGACTATTATGGGGCAGGTAGGAAGAGTTCAGATTTTCAAAATAATTTTTACTGTTAACAACACTGGCAATGACTTAGTGGATAGTTTGGTTTGGTTGGAATGGGCTTTTTCCAGATAACAAGGACAGTGGAGGGGGAAATGAAGCAAAGGAGGTAAGAGTGTTTTCAAGAAGGTGTTATAGTACTAGATCATGAAATTTTTAGGCTAAATAAGAAGAGAAGTAAGGCCAATGCATTGAAAATCTGAATGAAGTCAGATAATGTTTGTTGTGGGAGCAGTAAAAAAAATAAACTGAAAATGTAGAAGGTGAGCAGAAGATAGTCAGAAAATGGCAGGTTTGAAATTAAAATTTTGAAAGTGGGCTAACTATTGATGATGTCAAGACAGCTGATAGTTGGAGCTAAAGACACCCAGGATCTGGGGGTCTAGGATATCCACTTCCTGGCTCTTCCACTTATTAGCTGGTGATCATGGATAAGGTACTTTACATCTACATGTCTCTGTCTCTTTATCTAAAAAAGAAGGATAATAATATAAGCTAATTCATAGAGCTGTTTGAAACCTAAATAAGTATATATATATATATATATATATATATATATATATATACTAGAGGCCCGGTGCACAAAAATTTGTGCACTCGGAGGGGGGGTCCCCCAGCCCGGCCTGTGCCCTCTTGCAGTCTGGGACCCCTCGGGAGATAACGACCTGCTGGCTTAGGCCTGCTCCCGGGTGGCAGAGGGCAGGCCCAATCCCTAAGTGCAGGCCCTGGTCAGGCTCAGAGCAGGGCCTATTGGGGAGTTGGGGCGCCGCCCCGTCATGCACAGAGCAGGGTGGATCGGGATGTTGCAATGCCACCCTCAGTCATGCTCAGGGTAGACTGATTGGGGGGTTGGGGCACCGCCCCCTGTCACACTCAAGGCAGGGTCGATGGGGAGGTTGCGGTGCCACCCCCGTCACGCACAGAGCAGGGCCAATCAGGGGGTTTGGGCGTTGCCCCCTGTCACTCACAGAGCAGGGCCAATCAGGGGGTTGGGGCGCTGCTCCCTGTCACTCACAGAGCAGGGCCGATCAGGGGGTTGGGGAGCTCCCCCCTGTCACGCACAGAGCAGGGCCCATCAGGGGGTTGAGGAGCTCCCCCATGTTACTCACAGAGCAGGGCCCATCAGGGGGTTGAGGAGCTCCCCCCTGTCACGCACAGAGTAGGGCCGATAGGGGAGTTGGGGCACCGCCCCCTGTCACACACAGAGCAGGGCGGATCAGGGGGTTGGGGCGCTGCACCATGTCACACTCAGGGCAGGGCCAATGGGGAGGTTATGGCTCTACCCTGTCACACACAGAGCAAGGCCCGTGGAGGGGGGTTGGGACGCCACCCTCTATCACCCACAGAGCAGGGCCAATCAGGGGGTTGGGGCGCCGCCACTGTCACACTCAGGGCAGGGCCGATGGAGAGGTTATGGTTCTACCCTGTCACACACAGAGCAGGGCCGATCAGGGGGTTGGTGCGCTGCACCCTGTCACACAGAGCCACAGGGCAATCGGGGGATTGGGGAGCTCCCCCCCTATCAGGCACAGAGCAGGGCTGATCAGGGGGTTTGGTGCTGCCCCCTGTCACGCTGATCCCGGTGCCAGGAGCCTCGCTGCTCTGCTGATCCCGGTGCCGGGAGGCATATTACCCTTTTACTATATAGAATAGAGGCCTGGTGCATGGGTGGGGGCCGGCTGGTTTGCCCTGAAGGGTGTCCTGGATCAGGGTGGGGGTCCCCACTGGGGTGCCTGGCCAGGCTGGCTGAGGGGCTGAGGGCTGTTTTCCTGCTGGCAGTTGACTAAAAGCTCCCAACCGCTCCTTGTTTTCTTTTTTTTTTATTCTGGGCCAGCTTTAGCTCTGAGGCCTCGCTGCTGAAAACATGGATACAATGTTGCGGTCCGGGGCTGACTGAAAGCTGGTTTTGTTTAGCTTCTTATTTGCAACATAGTAATAGTTGCTTAGAGTTGCAGTTGAGAGTCCGGCAAGTGAGGCGGGGAACGTTGGCGTCTGCAGTTCCTGGAGGAAGCAAGCCTCCCTGCTCGCTTCAGTGCATGGCTGCAGGCCGCCATCTTGGCTGACAGTTAATTTGCATAAGGATACACTGATTAGCCAATGGGAAGGGTAGCGGTCGTACGCCAATTACCATGTTTCTCTTTTATTAGTGTAGATATATATATATATATATACAGTGCCTTCAAAAATGTCTAGAACATAGTAAGCCTTCAGGAGGTATTAACATTTAGTACTGTCTGTATTTGTATTATATATGTATTACTTTATGTTTAAATGATAACGAAGATTATGAATATATTGAGTATTCACTCTATGACAGGTACTGTTCTAAGCACTTATCTTTTTAAAAATCTCATTAATCCTCACATGTCTTTACAAAGTTGGTACTATTTTAATGCCCATTTCATAGTTTCAGAGACAGAGAACAGCTGGGAAGGGTAGAGGCAGGCTTTGAACCAAGTTATGTACTTCCAGGTACTCTGCCCTTTGCCACTATCCTATGTGGTGAATTATAGGGAAATTAAAAAGGCCAGGAGGCAAGGACACAATGAAAGAGGAGAAGCCACTGGAGGTAGAGACATGAGAGCTACAGGAAGGGCTGTGGGTCATGAAGTCAAGGATGTGCACTTCAAAGTATCTGGGGTTTTGAGAGAGGAAGGAGACAGCCTGAGAGTGACAGTGAGGAGTAAGGCTTACAAGGCACAGAAGCATTTCAAGCATTTCCGACCGAAAGGACAAGAAAAAATAACTTCAAATATGGGCATCCAGAGGACTTGGCAGTTCCTGAGGGGGCTGTCCCCGTCATTGTATTTTTATCCCAGGGAGAGGAAGTGCTTGTCCTCTGGTCCCATCTTGCTAAGAATCATACTTGGTTTAGGAGTGAAGCTATCAAGTTAACCAAGAGGATACCTAGGCATCTTTTACTGTTAGAGATCCCAGACCAATACCTACATAAAAGTATTTTTGAAAAAACACATGAAAAACTCTTAACCTTGGGACTTTCCTGCCATGTGAGATGTTGCAAATAATGTGATTAGGTCCACATTTTCAAATTCCACTCCCCAAGACAGATCTGAAAACAAACAAACAAATGGATCGAACACTTTTCAAAGTAGTAGGTATCAGCAAGGTGTAGCCCAATGGCCAAGTCTTGTCCATCACCTGTGTTTCTAGGGCCTCAGAGCTAGGAATGCCTTGCACAGTTTTAAATGGTAGAAAAAAGTCAAAAGACAAATAATATTGAGTGACATGCAAAAATTATAAGCAATTCAAACTCTAAATAAAATAATTAAAATCGTGTTAAATATCAGCATTAATACAGTATTTGCAAAATATTCTTATGAGAGGGAACCCAATTAAACAAAATGCTATTACCCACCCCCCAAAATTATCTTTTTTTCGTTCTATACTCTGTTATTATTATATTTTAATCTCATCAGTAAAATATAGTAGAAATTTGTTTCCCTCATGTTACATAAGCACCTACCTAATATTCTCAATTTTATCTCTTAGCCTAACAAGTGTAAAGGCTTTTCTATATGGCCCTTTATAGAAAAATTTTGATGACTTTTGGTTATAAATAATGGGTAGACAAAGTTTATTTTACTGTAGGTATCACAATGAAAAACATATTATGATTGTGATATGTGGACATCTGTATATGTGGACATTGTATAGCCATTCAGCCAATAGACAATTATTGAGTACCTACTATATACTAGAATCTGTCTTGGTTGTTGAGCATATAAAATTGAACATAAATAGTAATTGCTCTCAAGAGAATCAGTCTCACTATTTTATTGCCATAGTAATTCTAGTAGAATGTAAGAAGAACATAGGATTTCTACAGAATTCCATTTCAAATGAATATGCCCCCCCGCCAACCCCCCGGCCTCTTTCTCTCAGTTTTCAGCTACTATTGGTTATTGACTTTCATATTTCTATGTAACAGTCAAGTGGTTCTCTGTTTTCTGTTCAAGGATAGAAAACAGGAGTTATAGCAAATGTGAAATCTCTCCCCCACCTTTAACTCCATTGGGATGCTTTTTGACCTCTCCTTCCTATGCTTATTCCCTATTATGTCATTTAATTTGTTGGGGTCCTGGCATGCCACTTGGATTAAAGTCACTCAAGGCATGTGCCTCTGCCAAGCAGAACTGAGCTGATGTCTATTGCCATAGCAATTGCATTGCTCATCTACAGACAGCAACAAGACCCAAAGCCATTGCCATATTTTTCAGTAGCTAACTCTTATCCTTTTCTTTCTAAATTGCCTCTGACATCAATTGCCCAACAGGATTTCAGTGTGGGTTTAGGTGACTGAACAGCCAATGAGTATGGGGCATTCTTATAGCATGCAATCATAACTTGTGTTTAGCTTTCATAACAAAATCTTATCCAAAACCATCTCAAAGAAGCCAAAACCAATTCAAAACCACTTCCTAGGTCCACATTGCATAACAAGTGGATATGTTCTTTCCCACATCATGGCCAAGGGCACTAGGTAACTGGTTGTCTGGTTATATGAATGGTGAAAGTATTTGTCTATTATGTTTAAGCTATAAAAATTGCAAGCTATCTGGTTCCATGTTGTTTACTAAACATTTTTTCTATTCATATTCATTGCTATTCTGTCTTTGACTCTTGGGAAGAGTATGCTGCTCTCTCTCTCTCTCTCTTTCCACACATCCTGGCAAAAATATAACTGTGGGGAGTAGAAGAACGGGGAATGTAAGGCTTTCACTGAATACCTACAGATTGAGAAATAGGGGAGAAAGAGAATGAATATGTAAGAGGCACACTGACAGGAAGAAAAAAAAATGAACCAAAGACATTCAGCTTTTTAACATTAAAACATTTTTCACATTTCTCAAGTATCTTATTTCCCTGAGCTCTATCACCACTAATGAGCTTATGTGTCTGGGAAATAGCAAGGATTTGGGAATGCTTACTTGGTTCAGTAATCACCTCTCTCCCAAAATGTCTTCGTTGGTAGCAGTAGAAATTCTCAAAATCCTGAGTCCATGGGTAAGAAATCTTCATCCCTTTCCTTTTAGAGAACAAATACACAGAGCTGGGGCATCTCTCGTGATATAGCCAGTGCACTTCCACAGAGGGGAGGGTTTGGGTTGTGCTGTAACAGGAAGGGATAAAAGAATAAATTAAAAGCTAAAGTGTAGAGAAATTAGAGGGTTTTTTTGTTGTTTTTTTAAGTGAGAAACAAATTAGGCTTGCAGAGAGGGCGGGATCCCACGTTAAACCATGATCAGAGGTCAGATGATGCAAATCGGTTCTGAGTAGCTCTATACAGTTCCACCCCATCATTCAACCAAAAGAACATTTCTGCAGTTGATTTATCATGGTCTCTGAAACAGGCAGCATTATCAAAAATCTTCAAGGTTGTAATAAAAGAGATACGTATTTTAACTTAGTGCAACCAATCTGATGCCAATTTGGTAAGAAAGGAACATATGAACCGATTAATGAAGGTCTGAGCTTCGGTTAAACCTCATCTACACCCACCACTATCAAAATATGAATCTTTAATCATCTCCACTTTGTGCATTTCACGTCTCTGGGAAGGCACTAACCTGCCCTAGCCTTCATCAGAATCCTCCATCTCCCTCAAGCCTAATTTGTCTCTCACTTAAAAACAAAACAAAAAAACAACCCTCTAATTTCTGTACACTTGAGCTTTTAATTCATTCTTTTATCCCTTCCTGTTACAGCACAACTCAAACCCTCCCCTATGTGGAAGTGCACTGGCTATATCGTGAGAGATGCCCAAGCTCTGTGTATTTGGCATACAGAACCACCAAAATGTGCAATTTGTACTTCCTAAAATACCTCTCACATCTGCCCCCTCATCTCTATCCACACTGCCACCACTTCAGTCTATCTAGGCATCCCCACCTCTCACCTGGATTTCTGATATAAACTAGGTGGTCTTACTCCCTGACTCTACTTAAATGGGAGACTTTTCTAAACTGCATATCTGATCTGGTCACCTTGCGTAACTTCCCTGTGGTCTCCCACAGTCCTCGGGATAAAGCTCACACCCATCTCTGTCTCCACAAGTACTCTTGTTTAGTGGCTTTTCCAGAACAACTCCAAGCATGTGTATAGGGCTCTTTCATTCTCTGCCATAGTGACATTTTCCCCACTGTTTTATGCTGCCTCATGCCTTTGCATCTTCGTTGCGATGCTGGGTAGTCTTACTAATCTGTCTCATGAAACTGCTCCATAAGCAAAGGGACCATGTCTTGTTTACTGTTGTAGCTTGTGACACCTGACACAGTGTCTGACACAGGATAGAATGAGACAAAGGACTGGCAACTTTTAAAGAGAGTTGACAATTCCCAAAGGAAGCAGCAGTGTTTCCTAGCTGAGTGCAGGTACCACAGTGATGATGGTACAGTTATCCCTCCCAAATTTTCGAGGGTCCTGAAAATGTGGGCCATAGGGGAGAAGGGTAGGGTGAGTGATGGGCACCAGGGGGAAAAAGGAATGCTTAAAAACAAACTGCCTACTGCATAATTTTGCAGAGGGCTGGCCCTGATGTGAAGGGTGGCTCAAAGGGAAATTACTGCCCAACACAGGAGTCAAGAATACCAATTATTTTCCTCTTAAGTAGGGCCAGACCAACGCAACAGAAAACCAGAGAGAATGGGCATTGCATTCCTGGAAGGAAGCTGATGGTGTTGGTGCCATCAGCCTGGTTGACTAAGGAGACATGATCCAGGAGCCACCCAGCAGAAGGCTGGTACACCACAGACAGACATGCTTCTTGGAAAAGACCTGTGGCAATTAGGAATTCAAGCTTAGCCCCAACTTTTCAAATGAAGCCTTCTAATTTTCCTCTTCCCTCCCCTAAGCTTCTTCCAGGAAACTTGCCTCGTCCTACTGTGGTCGGGAAAGATCAAATGTGCCTTTTACCGAAAGGGCAGAGCTTTCCTCTCCTCCCTGCTCCTTCGTGTGTACCCACATGTGACAGCTCACACAGGGACGCTCCTGGGGCCTCTGGCATGGAGCCTCCTCCACCCTGTGTCTATGACCTTTTGTGTAGAGTGCAAGGTGGGAGGCCAGACCTGCTATCCAAGACAGTAAATGATGGTAGGATAATGTGACTATAAAAACCACCATTGTGAATAGAATGTTTCTGTGATATACTGTGCGCTCAGGTATATTTTGTGTCATAGCTTCATATTTTCACTTATGCTAAATAATTTTAACCCACACTTTACCAAAAGAATTAGAAAAAATCTGAAAAATCGCAGGGCCTATCCTACCAAGTGGAAATAAAAAGTAGTTATTAAAATGGGAATTTGACTCCACCTTAGTACCCAATCTTTTCTCCCAATATCCCCAAAATATCTCCAAATTCTCCTGATGTTCTCTATTTGCTTGCAATGGAAACACAGTCTAACTTTTCAGTAGGTCTCTTCTGTAAAACCACTTTCTCTATCCTGCCTGATGGTACCAGTACTTATAACCCTTAGAGCACAGAACCATTCCCCTTCCACTTCATTCCTCTCATCATCTTGTGGACTTCTGGAAGATAGAAATTTATCTCAATTATCTTAGTTTCTCATCATTAGGTCACACTTTTCTTCCAAACACTCCTTCCTATGTATGACTGTTGACTATCACTCTTCATGGGTTGGGATGATGGCCGATTTCAGCATTTAGGAGATAATACATAGGTACTGGTTGCAACTACACTGCTGCCCCTTTCTGAAACCTTCTTTTTCTCACATTAAGTTAAATACTGCAGCCCCGCCAGCGTGGTTCAGTGGTTGAGCATCGACCTATGAACCAGGAGGTCATGGTTCAATTCCCGGTCAGGGTCCATGCCCAGGTTGCGAGCTCGATCCCCAGTAGGGGGCAGGCAGGAGGCAGCTGATCAATGATTGTCTCTCATCATTGTTGTTTCTCTCTCTCTCTCCCTCTCCCATCCTCTCTGAAATCAGTAAAAATATATTTTCTTAAAAGTTAAATACTGCAGGTGGAAAGATTTCATCATTTCTTGGTGTCAGCCCATGAGAGGGCTGTGAGGGTGCAGGTGTTGTTAACATTTCACAGGATTTTGAATTTTGAGGCATTGGATGGATGGTGTGGTGGTGATGATCTAGATCAGTGATGGCGAACCTTTTGAGCTCGGTGTGTCAGCATTTTGAAAAACCCTAACTTAACTCTGGTGCCGTGTCACATATAGAAATGTTTTGATATTTGCAACCATAGTAAAACAAAGACTTATATTTTTGATATTTATTTTATATATTTAAATGCCATTTAACAAAGAAAAATCAACCCCAAAAAATGAGTTTGTGTGTCACCTCTGACACGCGTGTCATAGCTTCGCCATCACTGGTCTAGATCATATCTCACTCAAAACACTCACAGCAAAACTTCCACAGAGCTCAATCAGCTCCATTGAGGCTGGACAAGCACTAGTCCTGGAAGTGGTGAGACCACTGGGTCACTACCAAACAGTCAGGAACGGAAATGTGCTGTGTTTTATAAATCATAGGGTTCCTGACCCAAAGAGCAACTCAATTTCTCTGACGATCCCACAGTATTTTTAGCCATTGAGCTGGCTGGTTCCCTGTCTGAGTAATATTCCTCTCTTGTTTGGTCAATCTTAATTCTTCCTTCCTTCCTTCCTGCTGTGAAGTGGTATGTTTACTATGTACTGCTAAATCACTACCATATTTACTTGTATTTTTATTGCCAAGATGCTCACAACATTTTTTTTTTCCCATCTGGAAGGAAAAACCATAATTTAAAAAAAAGAAAGAAAGAAAAATGTGGTTCTTACATGAACAAAAATGTTTCACTTTATTTTCTACACACATTCTGAGCACTTCCAGGTTATCAGGTATCATCATTAAGCACTTAACACATATTATCTCATTTAACACTCACCACATTGATCAATGAATACTTATTGTTATCCCCAGTTTTATTTATGGGGAAATAAGCACAGAGCAACTTTCCCACAGTCATCTGCTTACATATGGTAAAGTCAGAATTGGAACCCAGGTCAGCAACACTCCCAAATTTAACTTGGCTACTAATCTCTATGACTCTGAAGTCTGTATTTTCATTCCCTATTGCTCCTTCCAATTCTGGCCATGCTAACCAGTTTCAAAAGAACCCCTGGTGTAACAAAATTGTGTATCACACAAGAGCCCAGAAATCATAGATTTCTTCATATTATAGATGATGTAACAAAGACCTAAGGAATTTAAATGACTTTCATAAGATGTCAAAGGAACTTCATGCGATCTCAAATCAAAACTAGGTTTTCTTGTCCTGTGGGTCTTCTATCCATGTTACAACATGGACTTCTTGTGCCCTCCCCTGGCTTTTTACTATGATTTTCTTTTTCTTCACTCAAGAAGCTCTGTTTGGCAAAGGAGAATGCGACATCTCAGAGCGAGCGATCCAAATACATCATTTGGAGCCATCATGCACCACAGTGGATACATGTAACCTTTCGGAGGCTTAAGACATCTTGGTTGTAAATGAAGATGTTAATTTATGTTTTCTCATTTTATAAATTACCCACAGGAATCCACTTGGCTGCTAGCTCAGACTACCAGGAAGACCAATGGTAGGCAAGCTTCAAAGTAGGCATCTATGTTGTGGGTGGCCTGCAATGCCCCTTCTACCCTCCTCACCTCCCAGCATTCATCTTCTTCCCTGCTCATCTGTCACATGCCCAAAGCATCTCACTAACTTGGCTACCCAAGCACACCTTATATGAACTTTCCCCCACCCCTTCTCCATTATCCTTCTCTTCGTCTCTCCTCCAAATTCTCATTCCCTAAGCTGAATGATCGTCAAGGTTTTTAGGGCCTCTATCATTCTGTCCCATGCTTTCTCCTGTCCCCCTTTCTACATTCTGAGAGCATCTGTGACCTTCCTATACTTCTTTCAACCCAATACCTACAAAAGGATTCCACCAAAACAGGACAGTGTTGAAATTCTGGGATCTTTCCAATACCTCTTTTCCATGATGACCACCTGATCAACACTTAGTTACCTGAATTCCATTCCTTTATGTCCTGCTCTTTCCTGGTCTAGACCCTCTTTATATTCTACCCTGTGCTATTTGTGCCCCCCCCCCCCCCCGCCTTTCTATTCCCATTGAACCCACTATATCCCATACATGGTTCTATTATCAGCACACATTACATTAGTTTCCAACTATTTACTTTTGGTGGTGCTATGTAAAGGCAGATATTTCATCCCATTCATCTCTTTGCCTATCCAAACATCAATAGATTTTAAACTTTTTAAAATATATACATTTTTATTATTGATTTCAGAGAGGGAGAGAGAGAACATCAATGATGAGAGAAAATCATTTATCGGCTGTCTCCTGCACACCCCACACTGGGGACTGAGCCTGATACCCGGGCATGTGCCCTGACCAGAAATCAAACCATGACCTCCTGGTCATAGGTCAACGCTCAACCACTGAGCCACGCCAGCCGAGCAACATCAATATATTTTAGATGAATGGATAGACAGTTGTATATCCTCCCCCGTCATCAGGATAGCTTATTCATAAACAAATCTCTCAGGTTTCATCCCCAGCCACCCATGGACAGAGAGGTGAATCAATAAAAAATTGTGCTTTCACTATACTGAAAACTCAAATCAGTATAGTGAAATCATCACAGAAAGTTCAAGAATCCTACTGCTCCTTATGTGAGTTCCTCTCAAGGATGGTTTGCCCAAACTATACCCTGTCCTGACAACATTGTGGACATTATTATCTAGTGTGTGAAAAGTGGTCAGAAGTATATGTAATAACTAAATTAGCAATGTCAGGCTTGTTCTAGAAGAAAAAAATTTCAAGAAAATAAAAAAGCCAAGTTGGAAATAGTTTAACTGTGGGGTGTGTGAACTCTTTGCGGAGCTGTGTTTACATTCCTGGAATCATAAGAATGTGACAAGACAGCAGGGCTTTGGGTCCAGTCAAAAGTCTCTAAAAAGGTGACACTGTGCCTGGCCAGACTGAACGGTCCCTGGTTCAATTCTGGTCAAGGGCACATCCCTCGGTTGCAGGTTCCCCAGCCCTGGGCGGAGGAGGCAACCAATCAATGTGTCTCTCTCACATCAATGTTTCTCTCTGTCTCTCTCTAAAAATCAATGGAAAAATATCCTCAGGTGAGGATTAACAACAACAACTAAAAGGTGGCACTATTGCCCTGGCTGACATGGCTCGGTTGGTTGGGCATTGTTCCATGCACTGATAGGTTGCTGGTTTGATTCCTGGTCAGGGCACATGCCCAGGTTTTGGGCTTGATCCCCAGTAGGGGGCATTCCTGAACATATCCGTGTTTCTCTCTTTCTCCCTCTCCTTTGCTCTCTAAAAATCAATTTTTTAAAAAGTGACACTATCTATGTCTGTTCTGCAACTAGCAGGGTGGTCACGAACATCTGCCCTCATCAATGATATCATGGAAGAGAAGCCCCATGCAAAGGAAGCTAACAGTAAATTGGATGCTTTAATTGGTTCTGCCTCAGGGCAGTGGTGGGGAGATTTGGGAGAGATGTAAAGGGACTCACAAGTATAAGATCACAGAGGTTTAGTCTTGGGTTATAAGTAAGACAGGCCTCCAGCCTGCTTGTACAGTGCAGATGTCTGCCTCGGCCGGTCAGGACTAGTAAATTAAACCTTCTCACATCCGTGTTGTGATGCCAGCCGCTCCCAGTGGCCTTCCGTGCATGGAAGGAAATCCCGGAACTGGGAGGAAGCTCCTTCCCCTGGCATGGGGGCTTTTGGGGATTGGCTTTGTTTCCTGGAAAGTAAGGCAGCCTTTGGGCTTGACTACTCTTGGTGGGCCTTGAGGCCACCGAAGAGCTAGACAAGAGGCTCAACCTATATCTTTAGGTATAGAGAAAAGGGTTCTTTCTACACTATTAATATTGCATTGCATATTCAACTATGTACTTAGAGTTTTTCTTTTTCGTTTTATGAGAATTCTTTCCCTTGACAGAGCCTCTATTACAGTTTTCCTAATGCCTAGTATGAACTGTTGAATAAATAAAAACAAACTGAACCTTGAAAACGTTTAAAGGCGGCATATGAACATTCAGGCTGAAATGAGTAGGAAACTTCTATGAAACATTAAGTAGAGCAGAATAAGATAAAGTTAAAATGTATTGGGTAGGGTGGGACAACCTTACATGCCAGAGTTTGAACTTTAATCTCTCTAAACAACACACCCTGTTTTAAAGCACTAAAGGCTTCACTTTGTTTCTTGCGATGCTTTTCAACTTCTGTTCATCAGAGTCCAGGAATTAATTATGCAAAGGTGACTTAGGGTCCCAGGAATGTCTGGGATGGGCTTGGAGTGGAAGCTGAGTTCATAAAAAGAGCAATTAAATCATGTTTCTGACTGCCCATGCCTACTCCAACCAGAACAGCTATGTATGTATCTATTTTTACTCTATTGGTTTGCATAGAATCTTGCATTTGAAAAGAAAAAAAAAAAAGCAGTTCACTTGCTTGATTTGAAAGCCATTGACTGTTTAGCTGTACTGTGGATGGTCAGGAACAGGGAGGGACTGCGGAAACAACATTCAACAAGCTATCGGAACAGCAGAAAGTTGCAGGAATTGCAACTTGAACACAGATGGAGGGACAGAGCTGACTAGTTGCTAACCAAGCTTGTTCCCTCTTCCTTGTCACACAGAAAAAGTATTTCCCAGACTGCTTTGCAGTTAGGTTGGTACCAGGTGGCTGGATGTGGCCAATTCAATGAACTTGGGGTGGTGTATGTTATTTCCAGGCCTGTCCATTAGATATCTTGCTCCATATTCAATATTTTCTCATCCCCATATCTCCTTCCCCATGTGCTAGCTGGATGGTACCAGGGCAACTCTGAAGTGACAATGTTATAGAGACTCAAGATCCTGTGTCCCTTAGTCTACACTTGCAGAAAACCACCAAGGATTGATGTCCAACCAGGAATGTCCATATTGACTTTCTGCTAACAAGATGCAGATTCTAACTGGGGTAATCCATTGAGATTAAGAGTTTCTTTGTTACGATAGCATAGCCCACTGTGATGAATAAATATGGTAAAAGGCCAGTGTTCTACCTAGCATAGTTGATATCCGCAGGATCATTTTTAATACCCTCTTCCTCAACATGAGAAAATTGTTTTGACTTACAACATGAAAAATAAAAAAGGTCAGAAAATAGAAGCAGAGTGAATTTTTCTATTTCATATAATTCTTTATATATCATGTCTTAATTTTTTAACAAAAAATAAAATAAATAAGACAACATAAAAATCATTTTAATTGCATTATTGTATTTTTTAAATGGCAAAAGTATACACCTACATATTGATCTAGTCTAATAATAAGCAATAAAATCATAGCCTCCATTTTTCTAGGTTTAATATTCTACAAATTTGTCAATGATTTTGTCAAAATTAATTTTCTTCATCTATTTCTGTTAATATATAGATTTTGTCAATTTGTGTTTACTAATAGTTGATGAAAAAATACATTTTTATCCATTTCAATGTCATAAAGTTTCTTTCACATAAAGCAACATATACAAACAGCTAAGAAATCTCTTAAATAGCATAAGCCTGGCCAACTTTCATAAAAATGCCATTTCTTAATAAATTTCAGAATTTACATACTGTCCATGTCTTTGTTCTTTGGTATTAATTCTAGTTACTTCCATTTTGTTATAGTCATCAATGTTCCACTAAAATACTTTCACCAGAAATTCATCTTAAACTTCTATTACATTTAGTAAAATGTACATGTAAATTTGGTTTTCTTTTTCTGCTTTAGAACTTGTGTCTACATCTTGGTGAAATGATCAGGTGTTGCTGTTTTATTTCTCCAACAATAGAAGCTTAGCATCTTTTGTTATTTCTCTGAGTATTTTTCTTCTAACTTGATTCATTTTTCACTGTGAAAGTCCAATTTCTACATTTTGCATAGTTAATAAATAGCCTTTCTCACCATGTCTGTGCACCAGTCTGCAAGGAACAAGCTAATATTAAACTGATTCTGGCTGTTTGCAAATGTTTTTATGCCCGATTTCTTCACACCAGGCAAAAAAGTATATTCCGAAAAGAAAAATCAAGTACAGTTATCTTTGTTTATTTCAAATGTACTGTTTGAATACAGGAATATAGAGTGCCATGGGAGTTGGGAATATAAACTGTACCAGAAGCAAGCTCCAAGGATTCTGAATCATTAGGGTTTCCTCTGGAAATGAACTTGGTGGCTGAGTCCACATGTGTTGGAGGCCAATTACCCAGCTGGGAGTTCTCTAAATTAACTTTCATATAGAATCCAGTGTTTTTTTAAAGAGGTCATTTAAATGTGCTAATTTGAAGCATAAATATATGTTATTGAAACTCAGTTGAAACTGTGGCAAATGTTTCAAAAGTAGACCACAAAAAAAATTTTTTTTCACTGACAGTGCTTAAGAATTGCTGGGCATGGTGGTAATTTAAAAGCAGACCGACTTTTAGTTTCAGTGTGTTTTCAATTCTCCACGGGTAATGCACCCCCTAATTGTACCCCAGGTGGATCATGCATCCAACCCCTGCCCAAATACGGATGGATGATTATGTAACTATCCACTTACTGGAATGGAAAATGTGAACAGACATGAGAAGGGCAATGGAACCAGGAATCTGTTAACACCTCTACTGATGCCTGTATGCTTGAATCTGTAAAGGTTTTGAGCACATTTTTGTGGATAGCTCTGTTACTGTGTATTCCAGGATCTCCCTAAAACGTTGAGTCCGAAACAAAACTCCGAGTTTGGATAGTTCTCTGGGAGAGAAAACATTTGCAGAGATTCCTGATTCAGGTAGTCCTTTTCCATGGAGAGCCGAACCTTCTCCTTAACAATAGATTGTGGCCATTTTCCTCAACCAGAGTCTCATTCCCACACCATCCCTGGGGAGACACACTCAGAAAACCAAACTAAACATAAATAGAGACAAATTGTGCCTTTTGCTCAGAGAAAAAGAAAACACACTGCAGGTGAAGAAATAGGAATGTCCTTTGAATGCCAGGTAACCCTTGTACCTGTCCCAAAGCCGGCACACCTTCTGCAGAGAGCCAAGCAGCCACTTAACAGGTGGGAAAAGAAGAGTGACCAAGACCAGCTGGGTGTGGCGGCAGCAAGTCAGGGAAGCGTGATGAAGTAGAAGCTATGATGATAGCAAGGCATGCAATGTCTCCCTTCTAGCTGGAGAAAACTCCTATTCTCCCTATAAAGAATTCCTCTGGAAATATCATCCCTATGGAAGAGAGAAAAGTTCTTCTAAGATTTCTAGTTTCATCTCTGAGTTTCTTTTATTTTTCCCTGACCCTGTTCGGCTGCCCAGAGCTCAGTTAATCCTCCTCAAAATAAAATACTTTTGCAGTTGTTTCCAGACTATTCTCTTGTCCATTATGTTTTCATGCCAACTCTTTGACTGTGACTATATAGACCCATGAATCATTGAAACAAAGCCCAGACTAAGCCCAAAACCTTGGGATGTTCACCTCATGGCTCATTTTGACAGATTTATTTAAGGCGTTTCTGTTGTTGCTGTTGTTTTACTTAATTTTTGTTTCCTTTTCCAACTAAGTCTATCTTCCAATTCAAGGCTAACTTCACATATTTATGTAGTGGATTCCCTGGAATTAGTCTCCATACGAGTTACCCCTTCTTCCAAGGCAGAGTCCATTAGACCCTCCCTTTGTGGACAGGACTAATTCTCCCTGTTCAAAGCTGCACCTGAATGCCAAAGCGCAGTGTGGTGTGCCTGCCATCTGCTGGCGAGGGGCTGACATTACAGGATGGACCTCCATGCACTCTGTGGCAAAATAATCATCAAGTGGGCACTTGTTGCAAGAACAAAAGCTTTCTCTGAAGAGATGAAAACCATTTCTTCATAAACCTTGTCTATCTTCAGCACCAAAAAAATTTTTTTACACTGGAAAATCTAAAGAGGAGTAGAAACTTCGTTTATGACAGACCTCCAAGTGCTAAAAACACTGAGACAACAGGGTTATTCTAGCCTCCTTGCTAGCAGAAACCATTATCATAAACCCAGAGGCAAACCTCATCCAATAAGGCAGCAAGCCCCTATCCTGAGAAGCCTGTTCTGGGCTGACATTAAAACCAGTTGCAGGGTGAGTATCCTCCTTCAGATAATGACAACTACCATGACCAAGTTCCCTTTAAATGAAAAGATTTTGTTTCTTAGAACCCAAATGATTGAAATGTAAGCATTGGCATGTGGGCGACAAGGGAATTGTTTTCTCATTATAAGAGCCATTTTCCAGTGTTTAAGAATAAGAATCATGCTTTAGAAATGTTTACACAGGCTCACCCTCGAAATCAGAGCCAGGCCCTTTTTCTCAGCCCTGAGTCTTTTCCCAACTCTTATCTTCAGGACGTGTGGAACTGCACGATCCACGGCCAGGGGAGCCAAGTCCCTATTGCTGACCTCAGTGGGTGTTGCCACTCATTTCCATGTCAAAGAATGGGACCTTGTGTGATTGTGAATAGTCGACCACAGGGAAGAATTTCCCAGAGAGAATACCCTGATGGAGGAATAAAACTAAACTTCTTGAAAGGACCTTATTCATGGTAGGAGCAACTCATTCAACACTGAAGGCACTGTCTGCTATGAATCAACATAAACTTCTTCATGAAAGGCCATGGGAACCAAAACAACTTTCAAATTTTATAAAACTAAAGGCATATGATAAATATTGTATTTTATACCTATAGGAATATGATTTATCCCATCCCCCAAGCCTGTTTCTCCATCTCAGTCAAGGGCCACGTATCTGCTCAGTTGCTTGACCCCCAAATGCATGGAGCCATCATGCAAGCTCTATGCCCTCCAGAGCAGTTCACAGAGCAAGAGATTGTCCTAATGATGGCCCCTAGAGGCATGTGAAGGTCAAAGCTCCAGGCAAATGTGGAAACTAAATGGAATCGCCTAAAGAGGAAAGAGATGGCAGCTTAACATCTTAAAGATTGGCAAGGGAAGCTCCCAGACTCCTGTGAGTTAGTCAATCCCTGGCTTGAATAAAAAGATGATGCAGAGGCCCTTCTCAAGGCCTGGCCCCTCTGAGTTGAGCCAGTCCTCACCAGGGCTGGCCCTGTGCCTGTTTATCAGGACATGGTGTTAAGCACGTGGCCTCAGGAACCTCAGCAAAGACACTCTGTGGTTGATGTGGAGAAGACCAAAGTGGAGCAGGCAGAAACAGCTCTCCCAAGATGAATCACGAGACCAGGGCAGCAGTACTCACATGGAGGGATGACCAGGGCCATAGCCACCCCAGAGCCTTATCAAATATTAGAGGCCCAGTGCACGAAATTCATGCACAGGTAGGGTCCCTAGGCCTTGCCAGTAATTAGGACCTATTGGGGCCTTCTGGCTGCCAGCCAGGGCCTTCCTTTGTTCTGCGCCACCCCCTGATGGTCAGCACACATCATAGTGAGCACTCAAACTCCCAGTCTCCTGGTGGAACTCCTGAGGGGACACTTTGCATATTAGCCTTTTATATATATAGATAAGAGCCAGAGAAAGCAGGAGAAAGGGTGAGCTTTCCATCAGTATTGGCAACCAGAAGCTGGGAGCCATATTTGATTTGGTTTAAAGGAACATGTAAATACGGCATTACTCCCAAACATTGCGGAGTAATTAGAAGTGTTATTTTCATAAGGCTTTGGGAAAAAAATGGTTTTAATCCTTTAAAAAAAATGTTAGACAAGCACTCTTGTTGGACCTTGCCACTTCCTCTGACCACATAACACTCTATCTGCTTCAAGGAAGGATTCGATTGAAGAAATCCTTGGTTCTCGTGGGTTCCACATTTGTAGGCGACACAACGCACCACTTTGCCAAAGTCTAACAGCAGGAACCACAAGGGACATTCCAGGCCCCTGCAGTGAGGGAGAGAGGAAAGTTCTGAGACAGGGAAGAATCAGGGGAGCAGCATCCACAAGGATACTGAATACTATACCTTCAGGATAGCTGGGTTTCATTATTATCTAACCACTCTGCTGTACATCTGAAACTAATACAAAATAATACTGACCGTAAACTGTAATTAAAAAAAATAATTCTAATAAAAAAAAAAAAGCTGGGTTCCAGTAAGTTGAAGAATACCTTTTTTTCTCTCCTTCATCTCATTCCCATCAAGCTTTGTTTGCACCCTTGGTCTTTTTTAAAATGGTGAAAATACACTGGAAAATATGGCAAGCCTTGGATTTTCACCCTCTGATTATTTCCACCCCAGGAAAGAACTTCCATGAAAACGCAGCTTCTAGTGGCTGAAACTGAGGCCGTGTAGGAATTAAAATAGTCCAAGGAAAATAAACAGCTGATAGCGCAAGTCTAGCGATTAAACTCCCATTATCACTTTTGTAAAAGTTCAGGGAAAAGTGTGGAGCGGCGCCACTGAAGCAGAGCCAGAAGCCACTCTCATTTCAGAACAAGCAGCTTCTGATGCTTTTTTCTTGATGCAATTTATCATGAAAGCCTGGCTTCTATGCCAAGGCATAGGGGAAGCTGGGAGTCAATGTTATCCACCTCATTTGAAAAGGGTATCGTGAGTGACCAAGGCAATGAAAAAAATCATACCTCACACCAGGAAAAACAAGATTCAGCAGCATAAAGGAGACAAGTACCACTATTATGTCTGGAATTAATGAAGACGTGGGGCAGCCTATGAATTTTTTTTTTTTAGAGAACTCAACGGGATGTGAAGTGACTCTCTTAATGACCAAAGTAAGGTAGGCACCCCTTCTCTAGCATGGTGGGCACAAGGAGAGGTGGTCTTCCTTGATTATGTCATCTTCCTTTTTAAAAATATATTTTTATAGATTTCAGAGAGGAAGGGAGAGGGAGAGAGAGAGAAACCTCAATGATGAGAGAGAATCATTGACCAGCTGCCTCCTGCACGTCCCCCACTGGAGATTGAGCCTGCAACCTGGGCATGTGCTCCAACCTGGAATCAAACGGTGACCTCCTTATTCATAGGTCAACGCTCAACTACTGAGCCACTGTGGCCGGGAAATTACATCTTCATTTTCAATGAATTGTCTACATTTGTGATCCAGCTCCCTGGGCAAAGTGGTAGAGGGTTGGAAGAGAGAAGATGGATTATTTCAGGGAAAATATGTCAAGTTAGATACTTGTCTCACACATAACATTTAAAATAAAATCCAGGTGGATTAAAAAGTGAGATGCAAAAAAAATAGCAAGACCCAGAGAAAATAGCTAATGTAGTTAATATTGATAAAAATTTTATAAGCAGAAAGCACAAAGGAATATTTTAATAGGATTTGTTACATAAAAATTTAAATTTCCACATATCATGAAACATTGTAAATAAAATCAATAGGCAAATAACCAACACAGAAAATATTGGAATGTTTAAAATAGACAGAGATACGTATTTATGATATATAATTAGTTCATATAAATCAATACAAGAAACCTCTAGGGGGAAAAACAGACAGAGGAACTAAATATTCAACTCTCAGAAATTCAAATTATCAATAAGCATATGAACAAAACTTCAATCTCATATATAATCCAAGAAGTATTGAATAATAAATAATATTCTAACCAACTGGCAAAGTTTGTTTTGAAATGATAAATTCCATACTGATAAAACTTTTGAAAAACAGGTCATGGAAAATGATTAGAAAGCTTTTTAAATATATTGAAGAATTTATTGTGTAATAGAAGACCAGTTAGGGAATTAGGAAAAACGGGTCCTGCCAAGTCATGGGAAGAGCAAAGTAAACTCTGTGACATTGTACCTGCAGCACAAGACCACACTGCTCCTGAGGACTCCCTCTGAGGCGGGGGTGTGAGTTTCCCTTCATCACCGGTATGGTATCACTGCCCAAGTCATGTAGCAATGGTTAAACTTTACATACACCCCATCCTATAGGAAGTATATCATGAGAGCCAGTCTTATGTGTGTATGGAAATGCAGGAGAATGTCACCCTAAAATATGCCGCTTGGCATAGCCTATCTAATAAAGGGGTGATATGCAAATTAACCATCACTCCATCACAAAGATGCAGTGCCGATCCTCTCAGCCCCACTGGAGTCCCCCAGTCCCAGAGGGGCAGCCACTGAGAGCGGGCAGCATGAGTGGCCTGGTGGAATGCTTGCTTTGTCTCCATGGCAATGAGGCAAGCGTTCCACCCTGGCTGCGGAGGGCCTCTGGGCAGTGGGCACAGAGCGCGGGGGGGGGGGGGGGGGGGGGGGGGCAGGGAACACTTGCGTCGTGCCCCAACAACAAGGCAAGCATATCACACCTGGCCGCAGAGGGCCTCTGGCCAGGCCAGGCACGGAGCACTTGCATCATTGCAGGCCAGGCTGAGGGGCACCCCCCTCCTGCATGAATCATGCACCGGGCCACTAGTTTTGAATAAAAGGCACTTAATAGCTGGTACAAGGACTCTCTGACCTTCTTCTGTCCTCCTGAAAGCAAGAGCTAAATCTCCCTCATGATAGGTTACCTCCATGCCCCAGGAGGAGGAAAAACATTCCAATCACCAGAGACAGGGGATTTGGGGCTGAGAAGTCAGACCAAACTAACCCTATCTTCCTAGTTACTTCTTTACTATTCACCACACCTAGCTCAAACCCCCTTGTCTTGTCAATTCCTCACAAACGTGTTGTCTAAAAGGTATAAAAGCTCCTTGCTCTGGTCTCTTCAGGTCTTCATTCTCTTGTCAGGGCTACCAGGTACATATTAAAAATGAATATAATGTGTATGCTTTTCTCCTGCTAATTTATCTTTGTCCATTGAATTTTCAGACCTAGCCAGGGACCCTATGAGAGCCAAAGAAAACTTTTTCCTATGCCACAAAATCTGGGGCCACTATCTTAGGATGCCCAGCCATGAAGGTCCACAGCAATGTCTATTACAAGCCCTCACATTAGCAGACCCAGTAATTCCACTTCTGGAAAACTGACCTGATGACATGGAGATGCAAACAAAGAAGTCCTGCCCAGGGCATTGATGGGAGTGCTTTCTATTACTGAGAAAAACCTGGAAATAATCTTAATGCTTTATACCAAGGAATATGAGGAGAAACTCAAATGATGAAACACTAAATAATTAAAAATAATGTTTTCAAAAAATATTTCATGATATGTGAAAGCACTCAAGATATATATTAAGAGAAAAAAGTCAAAATAATAATCTTTATATAGTTGGATTCAAACAAACAAACAAAAAAAACCCAGAAGGGCCCTAATTGGTTTGGCCCAGTGGAGAGAGTGTCGGCCTGCGGACTGAAGGGTCCCAGGTTCGATTCCAGTCAAGGGCACATCCCCTGTAGGGGGTGTGCAGGAGGCAGCTGATCGATGTTTCTCTCTCATTGATGTTTCTGACTCTCTATCCTTCTCCCTTCCCTCTGTAAAAAAAAATCAATAAAATATATATTTAAAAAAAAAACAGAAGGAAAAGTAACAAATTGTGAATGGTTGTTTTGTCAGATACAAGAGATTAATGTTGCTTTGCTTAATTATAAAATTATAATTTTAAAAAATTGTGTAATTATAAAAGTAGAACATGATAGTTAAAATCAACACAAGGAGCATATAAAGCCACAAGTAAAGACCCTGGCACTTCCACTCCTCATTACTGACTCACTTGAAGCAAAAATGTAACAGTATACGTCCTAGATGCTTCCCTGGGTAAACTCCATTCACTGTATTTTAGGAAAATACACATTAAGAACATATCTAGTGTCCTAAAACTGACTTTTTATCACTCCAAAATACTGGATATCTTCCATGAGTGTGCCAATAGATAGATATGCTTGGTCATTTTTTAACAGCAAGCTAAAGGTCTTTAATCTTTAAAAAATTCATTCTTTTATAATTTTACTTTTATCATAATGTTCAAAACCATTCTATTCATATATTGCTCTTAAGATTAGAAAAATTTATAAATATATTTTTAAAGAAGAGGAATCTACTGTATTAGAAAGAGCGAGAAGTTGACTCCCTGGAAATATCCCCTTGCCATGTAAAGGAGGGAAGCAACTACTGGGAAGCCTTACGTAGCTTAGCCATGTAGCAGATGTCAATGGAGGACCCGCTGTGTGCCAGGCACTACCGTGGGCACTGGGGAGACAGGGCATGATCCGAGTGCCTGACTCTCAATAAATGACAAAATTAAACTGTGTGGCTGCTGCTGAAATGCAGCGGGGAGCTCCCCACCCCTAGCGAGAAGGTTAAAGGGGAGGAAGGGCTTGGAGTTCTCCACAGTTCACTGATTCTTCTGTGAATGCCTACTAGGAATGAGATAAATGCTTTCCCCTGCCCCCAGACTCTGGTTATTTAGTTTGACTTAGCAACCAGTTTGTAATCTCTAAAGTAAGAGTGATAATGGGTAGGAATTAAGGGAGAATTGGATGAAATGCCCAGCAAGGGCGTGATACATGGTGCATCTCAATGAGTGACTCCACCCAGAGTACCTTCCCATCTCTACCAGCTCTGCAGGGAAAACAAACAGCTCTAACTAGACCTGAGTCCTCACTCGTATTGTCGCTGAAGTGCCATGTTCAAAGGGCTCTGATGCTGAGTCTAGGTCCAGCGTGACCACACTACCATAGGCATTGGAGAAGGGAGTGGAATAGTTATTTGTTCTCCCCAAACCCAGATATGTGTGTAAGCTTATTTTAAAATTGCCCTAATGCAAATAAAACAGGAAAACAGTCCTGTTACTATGAAATATTTAAATAGTTATAGGATGTAGGATTATCTGCAATTTTGGCTTATAGGCAACACCTTTCCTACTATACCACACATATTTCTCAAAGCCACACTTGATGATGAAAATATAGAAAAGAAAAAAAAATGCTGAGTTAAGTAAGAGATGAGCCTAAATGGGACTAGAAAGTGATTTCAGCCTGGCTTTGAATCAAACCTACTGTGATCACTTGGATTTGTTTCCCCAACTGTCATCAACAAAGCCAACAGTTTAGCATTTTATTGACCACTGCTATCGTTGTTAAAGAACATGTCCTAAGATTGGATCAGGAAAGGAAGTAAGTTCTTCCACTCAAAGTGAGATTGATTCTTTCACAGGGTTGCAAATGGACTTAAACAAAAATTTAAAAAGCAGTTCATTAAAAGGATGTAGAAGACTAATAGCCACTCAGCAACCCCAAGCACATCAATTTTGTTTGTGAAGATGAGTATGCCATTGAACCACTTTGCAACTAGAATTCTGACCTATACAATCAAGAATAGTTTTGTGTAGCTATCAAAATTACATCAATGGGGTTTATCCGGAATCAAGTGTTTCTATATTAACAACCACCTGTATGAACTTCTTAAATACCTGAGGCATTTAGAAATAAAGCTACTAATTTTTTTTTAATTCTCACCTGAGGATATGTTTGTTTGTTTTTTATTGATGAGAGTGAGAGAGAGAGAGAGAGAGAGAAACATCGATCTGTTGCCTCCTGTACCTGCCCAGATCTGGGATCAAACCCATAACCTATGCCTGTGCCCTGACCAGGAATGGAACCCTCAACCTCTTTGTGTTTGGGACAATGCTCCAAACAACTGAGCCACCTGGCCAGGGCTAAAGCCACTAATTAAAACACACACACACACACACACACACATTTCCTCTTTATTGAAGTCTTCCTTAATGTCACTCAGATTGGAGTGGTCTTGCCCTGCTCTGAGTTCCCATGACCCTGCACACCAGGCTACAGCTTGCCCATAATGATGTGTGCGTGTGGTATAGTTCTGCTGGAGCATGCACTCTAAGCAAAGTCTATGTCTACTGTCTTCAGGTCTCTGACTGTATTTAGCTTGGTGCATAGCAGATGCTTGGTAAATGTTTATGAGATGTGTAAAAATGAATGCATACACACAAACCACTCCAGACAAAGTACGTACAGCCTCTGTCATACTCACCCTAAGCCAGGTTTCCTTCACCAACTCAAATATCGACCTGAAGGGGTCAAGCAGCTGGAGTGAGTGAGGAAGGGAGGAAGGTGGGCCTGCAGTGGGGCGTTTCAGTGAATGGGGGAGGGCGGGGGGGGGGGGGGCGGGCAGGGCACTGCTCCTCAGCTCTGCATAATGGTTGCTCTGCAGGGATTTGCACGCAGATTTGCCAGATCTTCCCATTTTTCAGGAGCGAGAAATCTTGACTGATGTGAAATCTTTTGGTTTTAAAGTGTTATTAGCAGGACAAACACAAGCTGCCCGCAGTCCAGATACTGAGGCTGCCAGCTTACACCCTCTGTCACCATGCCCTTCACCCACACAATTTTCTTGCTTAGCTCTCCCTGCCCTGCAGCCTATAAACCTGTACCCTTGTCTCTCCCATTTCTGTCCACTTCTCCTGCTGGGAGGGTTATCTCTAAGACTGAGTTTGTTACTAATTGCCTGCCTTCCCCTGCTTTCTCTAGTTAGAACAAAACACAATCTATGCCTGTTGCACCTACCTTTTTAATAATTGTGTTTTTGCCAAGTGAAGGCCACCTTTTCTCTTTGTAACTCAAACGGCTGAGAATGTCCTTTTAAAGCTAATCTTTGAAATACATCGATCTCAGCGAGGCTGAGTTTCTTTGATTCTACTTTAACGTGAGTATCCTTTTGTGTCAATCAATCCCTGTCTATATTTGAAGCCTGGGTTTTCTCCTTGGCCATTTTTCCTTGGGAATAGTTTTAAGGCTTCATGTTTCCCCTGGGAACTGTGCCCTTGACTACATACCCACCAGCCTGGAGGCTCACCGGTTCCCTCCTTCTAGGTGGGCATGTTCATCCACTGTGGGAATTTTTGATGAATAGCCATGCTGACTTCCACAAGACACCATGCAACATACTGCAACCCTGATCGTCATGTTATCAATGTGGTGTGACTCTTGGGACTCAGAGATGGCATCGGTCTGTCCTCACCTTAAGATGTCTCTGACGCTCTATCTCTTCTGTGAACACACTGGAAGGGGCAATTGATTCTGACTCCACTGTTTTTAGCAAAAATAACACCAAAAAAAAACAAACAAACAAGAGCTTCTGGGCAAAGTTTAATAGAGACATACAGAATTAAAGTCTTCCTGTATGATCTTGTCTTATTTGCCTTTCAAAACCTTTCCCCTCCTCCCAGAGCCATACCTATCGATACAACCTGCCATATTTAAAGCAAAAATGTTGATATTCCCACTCAGATTCCTGCTACTCAGCTGAAAAGTCTTTTCACCCTTAAATCCTTTCTTGTCCTAATACAGATGGTAAGAGATCCAACTTAAAAGTCTCACTGTTCCTATCTATGAAAGGTGAGTCACAAAGAACTTCACATGATTGGGCTTGAATATTGGGCTAAATAAACAGGTTTGGGTTCTTTTAAATCACAAAGAATTAGAGATGAGCTAAATGAAGACAGACATATTTCATGGCATTTTTTAAGCACACAAAGATACTATACAATAAACAAAATACCATCCAATGTAGCCTGTAGGGAAACTAGCCTGCAGGGAACATAAATCATCTACAACAGTGGTCGGCAAACTGCAGCTCTCGAGCCACATGCGGCTCTTTGGCCCCTTGAGTGTGGCTCTTCCACAAAATACCGACTTCTGCGCATGGGCCACAAAGTTTCAATCACACTGTATGTGCGCGCCCACACATGGTATTTTGTGGAAGAGCCACACTCAATGGGCCAGTTTGCCGACCACTGCCCTAGAGGATGGAAAGATATGTCACATTTCCCTAGTTAATTTGACCACAAAATCTCTTTTTTGTAGAGATTATTTTGCAGTTTGCCGACCACTGATCTACAACACTCATCTGAGGATACCTAGAAGATAGGCAAATGTACTACCATACTCATTCCATAATTAGTCTGGACTCAGTTAAATGAAACCCTACAATTTTTGTCAGAGGAAAACGGATAACTCCAGAATGAGATTAAAGGCAGTAGTGGGGAGTGGAGGATAAAGGGGGTGCAAATTGAGAACTGGTGACCTTCTGAAAACAATCTGCCAATATTTGAGCTTCAACTGAAATTGGAGCTTGGTAAACAGAAGTGAGGTTGTGGGCAAATTTAAAATCAAACATCTACTCAGCATATAGCTTAAGCATTTCTGAAGAGCTCCCAAAATCATTTAAAAAGGAAACTGAACATCACCTCTTAACAACCCTCATCTTCAAATACTGAATCTTTCAGGAGTCTCAAAATTTCTAAGCCACTGAAAGATTTTATTTGCCCAATTTCATTCCCAAGCATACAGTCTAAACGATCGCAGAAAATTGCAATTGTTTGTTATGGCTTATTACCAATTCTACATCTGGTTTAGTGGTTCAAAGAACCCCCTTCCTGGAGAAGCAAGAACATCTACCTGAGAGAACTCACCCAAGCCCACTGAAAATGTCAACTTGTCTTGTCTCCAGATCAAGAGTAATTCCATTTCCCTAGGCACCACAGAGATGATTTCTAGTGCTGACAACCACTGTTGCTTTTATTTATTTTGAAATTTTCTTTTTTTAAAATATATTTTTATTAATTTCAGAGAGGAAGGGAGAGGAAGACAGAGGGACAGAAACATCAATAATGAGAGAGAACTGATTGGCTGCCTC
Source organism: Myotis yumanensis (assembly GCF_028538775.1). Taxonomy (NCBI): domain Eukaryota; kingdom Metazoa; phylum Chordata; class Mammalia; order Chiroptera; family Vespertilionidae; genus Myotis; species Myotis yumanensis. Next base: position 30,109,551 of record NW_027223766.1, read on the forward strand.
CTGTATGGCCCCCAGCTGGGGATCAAGCCTGCAACCCAGGCATGTGCCCAGACCTGGAATTGAACCATGATTTCCTGGTTCATAGGTCAACACTCAACCACTGAGCCACACCTGTTTGGTTATTTTGAAATTTTTCTTCATCCTATCTACTTTTCTCCATGAGAAAGTAACTTGGGTTTTAAAATAACAGACAAAAATTTTCCACATATGAAAATAAATAAAAATATTCCAGGTTAAAGCTTTGTTCACTTTGAAGCAACTTGAAACTGTCTCTTATTTAAGAGCGACTCTCTTCCCGAAATCATGTTAGCTCTAGCTTTTAGTTTATAGATTTTGTGTTTGGTATTCAAGGTTAACTTCTTAGTTGATTATACGTAAGCCAATATTAACAGCAGTGACTGCCACTGTGAAAATGAGATGCAGCACAATGTTTGGTCTTAAAGTCAAGAACCTGTGCATTAACTCGATGATCTAATCTAGCTTCAAATTAACCATATTAAAATAAATTAAATGTTCTTTTTTTTTCATGTTGCAAACATTTTATGTCATACTCTGTAATTTGAGAATGACTGTTCTCATTTGATTCGGGAGATGGTATGGTGTCTTTAATTCCTTTACCAATATTATCCCAGACCAACAGATGGAAGATGAAGCAATAAAGGAGAAATGAACATGTGCTATACTTATCGTGTGCTTTTCCCCCTGAAGTTTGCTTACTGCTGGCTGTTTTCCCATATTCATCAGACAGGGGTATTTGCAAAGACAAAATTAAAGGCCTGAGAGAAATCTATGATATATCAGAGCGGCAGGGACAGAGGACAAAGTCACCTCTCTTTTCTCAGTCTATTCCTCTGTTGCAAGATTTTTATTCTAACAGACAGGTATCCAATAATCCTTGAAATTTTTCCTACATGAGGAAATTGTGACCTAGATTTTGCCAAGATAGGAAGTCAGTCAGCAAGTATTTATTGAGCATCTATTACATGCTGAGCACATTGCTAGGTTCTGCAGACACACTGGTGACACACAGATAATGGCCCTGCCTACTAAGGGAGCCAGAAAACTAGTGGGGAAAACACATATTAAGGAAGTTATTTCACTTATTAAATGTAAAAGATCTGAATTTAGGTCACAGCTCTAGGGATTAAAACAAGTTACATGCTGTATCACTTTGGGTCTCAGCAAGAAATAGCACTTATATAGCTAAATGAGGGACTTTAATAAACACGCTATTTATAAAGGTGTGGGCAGGATTTAGTCCCCTACAAGGAGTCATGGCATCCTTCAGGGTAATAATAAGAAATGGCTAAGTATCCTAGCAACAGCAGGGAACTAGCTATTACCCCCAAGTCCTTCTCTCTGGCCCCACCCTCACCCCACCTACAAACTTAAAGGGGTAAGAGGACCATTCTTAGGGGAGCCCAGAAGAAGAACTGTATGGCGAGGCCTGACTGATAGGAACCATAGTCTCAGTGGAGGAATGCAACCAACCCTCAGTCACCAGCAGGGAGGGCTGGGGGGTACATACCCCAACCTCACTCTCCTCCATCCTGACTATTATTGGTGAATACAGGGTCAGGACTAAGCACAAAATTTAAGGAGGCTCTGGGACCTTGCTCCTTAGTCTGACCCTGAGTAAACCCCATTAAACCAGAGAGCAAGACAGCCTTCGGATGTGGTCATGTGGGCAGGCTGAGAGAAGACAGAGTAAATTCACAGAAGAACATGTGGAATATCATGCACACCTAATTTATTCTTCTCTATTACAGTATACCTGCTTTAAATCTCTATCTACTTGGTTGGAGAGAAACTTAATTTCAGTAAATGCTTGTCCCCCAGTCACTTCCTCCATGAGATTACAGAGGAATCCTAGGAATCTGTGGCAGAAATATTGGGAGAGGGTCCAGGTCTTGGTGGTTGCTGCCATCGTTAATTTTGCTCCTTGGCTAAGTCAATCTTCCCTGTCTTAGGGCATTCACATATCTAGGAACAACCTATATAATTATTTTCTTGATCTGATCTTCAAATCAACATATTTCATCTAAAAAGGTAGTGACCATAAAATTACAGTTTTAATGTGCAAGGTATATGCATTTCCTATATGTATTAATGTAAATAAATAAATATCGCCTGACACCATCCCTCACTGTTACCACTGTTCGGGCATTTTTGGCTTTCTCGGTTTTTCAGCACATCCTCCCAAGTACAAATGCCCTGGACAAGCTCAGGGGTGCATCTCCTAGGAGTCCCGCCCTCTCCCCCAGACTCTGATTCCACAGCCTCCCCCTCCCACAGAGACACAGCAGGGTCATGTTCTTAGCCTCGGAGGTCTTTCTAACTCTGCCCATCTGAGCACTGGCCTCCTTCTCTATGAAGAAACCTACCCTTAATCCTTCTGAACAGACCAAATCCTCAAAAGCTCCTAACTCTTCCCTCTTCTACTCCAAGATAACTCAGACATGTAGAAGCATAGTGCTGGCTTCTCTCTCCTGTGCTAGGAGGGGAGAAAGGAATCATTCACATCCCTTAGACCAGTGGTTCTCAACCTTGGCTGCACATTAGAATCACCTGGGAATCTTTTTAAAATCCTGATTTCTGAGCCTCATCCTCCGGAAATTCTGTTTCTTTGTTATGGGGTGGGACCACAACATTAGTAACAAAGAAACAGAATTTCCGGAGGATGAGGCTCAGAAATCAGGATTTTAACAAGATTCCCAGGTGATTCTAATGTACAGCCAAGGTTGAGAACCACTGCCTTAGACTCTGTTCTTCCTAATCATTCTCTTTCACTAAATAATAACAACTGTTACCAGGAGACAAGCAGCAGTGAAGAAAGTTGCCTGAGAGGGAAGGAGAGGGTAATGACCTGTATAAACTACCAGAGAATTGGCCGCAGGCAGCCTAGAGAAAAGTATCCTGAAGTCAGAGAGCCTGAGCTTGGCAGGCATCTCTGCTAATTTTGCAGGAGACCTTCCAAGTTTTCTTGGTATTTAGCTTCTCAGCTCCGCTAATGATGATAAACTGCTGCCTCAGGACCCACAGCCTACACTTCACATTGCACAGGGGCTCATCACTATTAGCCTCTAAAATATAAGTATCTGGTATAATATAAAAACTCACAGATGTTGTTTTGAACCTGAGTGACATCAACATATAATTGACCAGGTTTTGGGGGGCAGAGCTCCTGAGAAATGTGTAACAAAGCTATGAATTTTTTTTTAATTGAAAAATAAATTTGCCACATGAGCCAGGCGCTCTTATGGTCCATGTTTAGAGTTGAACTAGTGAGAGATTTGAACTCAGAGGAGGGACTATGGGGCTGGGCTGTCATCACAAAATACTGCTACTGCACAGAAGAGACACTGACAGACACTGGGAGGCAGCAGGGAAGGAGACTTGGCCAATGTCTTTCTCCTTTCACAGGCCCACTCCCTTCTTCTTATCTCCCATTAGCTGAACCCAGTGAGAGCCAGCCAGAAGGGGGCAGGGAAATGCAGTCGGCCTTGGGGGCCACAGAGCAGAGAGGGGATCAAAGAGGATGGGCAGTGGGATGATTAATTTAGTTCTTTTTCTCTCCTATATTCAGGCTCTGAAGATCCATTTAGTCATTTGAACCTGACTGGGGTCAGAAATATGGCTAGCAGAGAGTAGAAAAAATGGTTACTCCCTGTCAGCAGAGTCTACAGAAGTCATGTTTCGTCTACAACTTTTAAGGTAACATACTGACATGGCTATATGATTATGCTATAAAGACTTAATAGGAAGAAATGTGTGATCATGAGACACATAAAAAAAGTATTAAAGGAACCTTTTATTATGGTTTTAGTCCTTTGACCCAGTGGTTCTCAACCTTCCTAATGCTGCGACCCTTTAATACAGTTCCTCATGTTGTGGTGACCCCCAATGTCATTCTTACAAATTGAACATAATTAAAGCATAGTGATTAATCACAAAAACAACGTGTAATTATATGTGTGTTTTCCGATGGTCTTAGGCGACCCCTGTGAAAGGGTCGTTTGACCTCCAAAGGGGTCGCGACCCACAGGTTAAGAACCGCTGCTTTAACCACTAATGGTATAGGTACCGGATATTGGGTTAGTAGAGAATATTCCATAATAGGATAGCAAAACGGTATTTCTAGAAAATTGTTTCTCCATGAGTACTCCTTTCAGGTTATGCAGAACACAGTGAAGGATCATCTAGATTCCTCAGCAGGAAAAAGATCTTATCCCCCCCTGCCCGCCCCCCAGATGCTGGAAATGGTGTTGGCCAATGGTTCGCAACCATCGGTGCCCTTCAGGGACTGCCTTAGTTTGAAGAAAGACTTTCACCCAAGGTCATGCACCTCTTCCCAATCCCAGAACAGTGCACATCCAAAGACTGGTTAAGACAGACCTATAAAGGGCCAGGCCTCTCACGTCAACTAGGGAAGTTCTGAAGGGCAATGCCATCTTCAGAACTCCCCTTAGAACTGCTGAGCCTTCCACTGAGCCTGCCTGAGCCTGACTTCTCCCTCTGCACATTCCTGCTTCTTCCACTTCCCTTCCATAGGTTGTTCCCAGGAACACTCCCTAATAAAAGCCCTCCAAGTTAATCTCCATCCCACAGTCTGCTTTTCTGAGACCCAATCGGCATCACAGAGCAATTATCTGGGAACAAATAAGCACTGTATTTCTCTATGTTGTTCAATGTGCCGTCTATTGTGACACAACTAAACAAAGGAACTATTTTCTGGCCAGTATTTCATTAAACTTTCTGCACATTAGCCTTCCTTTTCCAAGTTTCTAGTTTTGCTCTTGAGTTGTACTTGAGAAAATGAATAGGCCTGGGTCCTTTCAAATAAAACCCAAAGCACATGCAGTCTTTTGCCAGAAAACCAGAGTAGCGGGCAAAAAAGGAGAACCAAGGGGCATGTTAAAAAGAGATGAAAGACTTAAGAATATCTAGTAGACGAGCTAGACATATAATAAAGTATGTTTTAAACTTTGGGGGAAAAGGAGAGAGTATAATAAATTCACAGATTTACACATCTAATGAAAAACACAAAGTGTAAAGTGGAGCTCTGGCTGGCTTGGCTCAGCAGACAGAGCATCGGCCTGCAGACTGAAGGGTCCCAGGTTCGATTCCGGTCAAGGGCATGTACCTTGGTTGCGGGCACATCCCCAGTAGGGGGTGTGCAGGAGGCAGCTGATCGATGTTTCTCTCTCATGGATGTTTCTAACTCTGTATCTCTCTCCCTTCCTCTCCGTAAAAATCAATAAAATATGTGTGTTTTTTTAAGTGTAAAGTGAATGTCTGGCCCCATGGACTTCTTGCACTGGAAACCTACTTCTGTTTAGAATCAGAAACCCTTTTCTTCTGTGGCAACACCACAGGAGCATGCAAAGTTCCTCCACACTTTCTGAACTCCACCCCCAAAGGATATCAAGGCCAGTGAGGTCGAGAACCTTCCTTAGTGGTGGATGGGAATGGTCAGCCCTGCAAAATGATAAGGCAAACATATCATATTCTGTGACAACAGAATAACAGCTAAATTTGAAGTGTCATGCATGTACAAGGCACTGCATTAAATGCTTTAATAATATCTCCTTTAAGGAAAAAAAGAGGAGATGCTAAGAACTGTAAATCATGTGTTGGGTTATGTCATTTACTAAATGACTGTGGGAACCAAAAGAAAGAAAGAAATCAAGGAGGAGGTATAGTGGCTCGGCAAGGTGTTAGGTTGGCTTGACAGAACAACATTTCCCCAAATCCCTTTTCCTGTATGTTTCATGTTAGCTTAGACCACAGGAGGTTCTTGTGAGAGATTCATAAGGAGGTCAGTCCTTTCATAGCTCATATACATTGCTGCTGATCTTCTTGTTGGCATGAGATAGTGGCTGGGCCTTCAACTGCTCCACCTTTTCCTGGATCCTCCAACTTTGTTGTGGTTCACCCCACAGAGGTGGGATGGATCTGCCTACACATAAATTTGGTTCAGACATTGAGATTACACATGCACCATGAGAGGTCCATTAGCCACATAATGAGATTTTTCTGGATAGAGCAAGGCAGGCTTTCAAGGGTTGGAAAATGGCTTGAGAGAAAGCAAAGAGATTCGCTTAGGGTTTTATGGTGATAAAGGGTGGAGCTGGGGTGATAACTCCCACACACAGGCTAGGGCTTATGTGGTTCCAACTTCCCACAAGTGCCACCTAGGCTCTCTTATCTGCTTGCCCAGCTGTGTGGCAGAGGGGACAGGAGAGTGGGGGGGGGGGGGGGGGGATTGAAATCTGTCAGCATAACAACAGAAATGGAGTCAATCTCTTTATCAGAAGTGTTGCTGACTCCTGGGCCAGGTGTGTGACTTTTACCCCATGACAAAGAGCTGTGGCTTCTGTAGAGCACTCACACCACCAAGATCAGAGGCACTAAGAACCAACACAGGTTTCATTCAGGCAATAAGAACAGACACAGGTTTCATCCATCCTTGTGGGCTCCAGCTTGATCTTGCTTGACCCCACTTTATATCCATAGTCCCATCAGGATTGCCTGACTTCAAGCTGTAGTAGCAGGTGCAAAACAACAACCTTAAAACAATGCTTAAGCAGCTCCCCAACCCCATTGCATATGACCAAGTCCCTGGGAGAAATACATGTGCACACACTAGTGGATTCTGCATCGCTGCTTAAAATCTGATGGATACAGGAACCCAAAACCCTACTTGTTTGGGAGATGGGAATATGGCTGGAGACAGGTTTAGCATCTCTGACCATATGATATGCTTATTCAATATATTTAATGATTCTCAATGGGCCCCTAATAAAGAATCCAGGTGTTTAAGGTCCATGGGCCTAATTTATACCCTGTATTGTAGCCGAACTGATCAGATAGCCATAGTCCAGTGGTTCTCAACCTTGGCTGCACATTAGAATCACCTGGGAATCTTTTTAAAATCCTGATTTCTGGGCCTCATTCCGGAGGATTTTAAAAAGATTCCCAGGTTGCCGAAACCGGTTTGGCTCAGTGGATAGAGCGTCGGCCTGCGGACTGAAGGGTCCCGGGTTCCATTCCGGTCAAGGGCATGTACCTGGGTTGCAGGCACATCCCCAGTAGGAGATGTGCAGGAGGCGGCTGATCGATGTTTCTCTCTCATCGATGTTTCTGACTATCTCTCTCCCTTCCTCTCTGTAAAAAATCAATAAGATATATTTAAAAAAAAAAAAGATTCCCAGGTGATTCTAATGTGCAACCAAGGTTGAGAACCACTGCCATAGTCACATACCCAAAATGCAATGGCCTGGGAGAAAGGCCAAGCCCAACCACCGCCAGATGAGAGACTTTGGCCAATCAGACCCTGTCAGCCACAATTACCTTATGAGTATGGTAGTCCTTGGGTAATCCTTAACTTTTATCAGCCTCATTTTGAAAACCATGAGGTCGTGTTTCCAACTGGTGAGATTGTTTTTTAAAAGAAAGACTCTATACAGGGAGACTGTCTTAATTACCATTTTTGTTAGAAACCAATTCTCAAGGCCCTCATGATGCAGAGTCCTTGCTAACTTTTTGATCACAGGGTCTGTCACAATATCGACATGTGATTAATTTCCTCCCTTTTGTTTTTCTTTCACTTCCTTTATTTAACATATTACTATGGCTATTTTCTACAATGCCTAATTTGTGCCAAGTGAAGATTTTTCATATTTTCAGATAGGACTTAAAAGTGCCAACATTTAAAAGCTTAAGTTCTTATCAAGGTGAATAATTATAGTCATTTGTGTAATTCTTGCTGACAGTTTTCTTTAACTTTGGTCTCCATGTCATAAAAATTAATGTCTATAATTTGCTTTATAGTTCCATAGAGAGGGACCAGCAAAAGCAAGAGAGAGAAAAAAATACCTGTTCTGTTAGAGAGTATGGCCAGAATTGATCATGTGAGTGAAAATCTAGAATAAAATTAATGCTACTAAGAGACAGAAAAAAAGGAAGTAGAATTTAAAAAGCATTAAACAAATATACCAAGGGAGAAATATAAACTCTACAGAAGACAGGTCGGCTAATAAAAATATAGACTGTTAAATTATTATGACTCTAAACTTAGCTGAATGATTGTAGTCATTTTTCAACTCCTATTTACCAAGTCAAATTAGAAAAATAAACTAGCACAATAAGAATAATGGAGACTCTGCAAAATAAGTATTGGCAAAGACCAGGTGGGGAGTACTTAGAGCAAATGGGAACATAAACATTTGGTCTGGATAATATGCATCCCAACATAATAAGAAAATTAGCAAACATCTATTGAATTGCTTATAATTGTCTTGAAACACAAAGCACTGGAGACACACCATAAGATTAAATACAAACAAATGTGGTATCATTCCATGGAGCAGGTAAGAATGGCTGAGGCAGCTATTATAATTCAGAAACTCTACCTTAGCAATATCATGAAGCAAATCTAGTAAGATGAAAAAATCTTTAAACAGTTAGAAGAGAATGGGATCCTAAGCAAAAGATAAGATGGGCTTATAAAGAAAATATCACGTGAGGCTGAAGTCATAGATTTTTGCCAACAAATTAGAAAATCAATGACTGAAGGAAATGAAATAGATGTTTCATAATTGGCCTGTGCTGAAGCTAGAGACAAAAACCTCATAAAATTCTATTTGTTAGATTGGTTTGAATTGGCTCGGAGATTAATATAGTCACCTGGACTGAAAATTGGTTGCCTCGTTGAAGGAATATGCCTAGAAGACTCTGACAAGGATGAGTATTTATATTTTCCAATGCTCCTAAATCTTCCTTCTTCCTTTCAAGGCCTCAATGAAAATGAGGGTAAAGTTACAGATTCAGGTACTACCCACATACAGACATTAAATTTCACAGTTTTTGTCAACTCAACATTAGTGCACCCATTTGAAGAATGCAGATGTAGAAGTAAATCAAGGAATAGAATAAAATGAAATACTTCTGATAAAGTAAAAATGTTGGCTGTTTCTGATAACATATATGTAAACAAGTGCAGGTAGGGTTTGTTTGGGCTTTTTGTTTTACTTTGCTTGAGTAATCATCTCAACCAAACATTGTGGAGTAAAAATAGCTGGAGTCTATGAACTTAACCCTTGAATGATTCCCTTCTTTTACTGCCCAGTTACACTGCTTCCCACCCTCCCACCTGAAAATCCTCCTTGTCAATCCCATAGAAAAAGAGTTGTCACCAGGAATCTTCCAAAGAGGTACTTTGTATAACAACTAAGATAAGAGCGCTGCTCACACAGCTATTTTGACATGCAGCAACTTGAAGGAATCCCAAGAAAATTATCATGAGTGAAAAAGAGCCAATCCCCAAAGGTTACATATTGTATGATTCCATTCATATAGCATTTTTAAATGTCAAAATTTTAGAAATGGAGAACAGATTACTGGTTTCCAGGAGTTAGAGATAGAGGGGGAAAGCAGTGAGATGCTGTTAGAAAAGTGTGGCATATGGTGTCTTTGTAGTGTTGAAATTGCTCAGCATCTTGACTATAGTAGTAGATACATGAACCTATACAATGTGGTAAAATTATATAGAATTAAATACACATACACACATGTGAAAACATAAATGAGCACAAAAAATAGTGGGAAATTTTGAATAAGATCAGTGGGTTTTGTCAATGTCAATATGCTATTTGTGATAATATGCTATAGTTTTATATAATGTCACCACTGGGGGAAACTAAGTAAAGAGTACACGAGTTCTCTCTGTATTATTTCTTATAAGTATACTAGAGGTCCGATGCACGAAATTCGTGCAAGAGTAGGCCTTCCTTCCTCTGGCTGCCGGCACCGGCTTGGCTTCCCTCTGGCATCCTGGACCCAGGATTCCCTCCGGCACCCGGTACCTGGGCTTCCCTTGCAGCCGGGGCTTCATCTGGAAGGATGTCTGGTCTAATTAGCATATTATGCTTTTATTATTATAGATGTAACTCTAAAGTTATATATACAAAATTTTCCATTAAAAACTTGTTTGACATGCCAAAGATACCATATTTTTTCATGTATAAGATGCCCCCATGTACTAGTATAAGATGCTCCCCACACCGTGTATCAGATGCCCCTTGATTTTCAGTCTAAAGGATAATTTCCTATTTACACCACATCAAGTCTAACCAGTCCTATACACCGTTACATTACATCATTCCACGTTTATTTTTGTGTACTTTGATGGATTTTTTTTTGCCTTATTTTACTATGCCTGGTTTGCTCATTATTTTAGCTCTAGGACCTGACAGTTATTAAGTGATCAAATATTATTCAATAAATTAATTAAGTTTTAAGAGATGATGTTAAGAAAGCAAAACCTAACAATCATAAATATAATATTTTAAGCAGTGATGAAGCAAGAACTGTAAAGGAAGTACACCCAAGTGTCAGACTGCCCAGGGTTCACATTTTGCCTCTGGCACTTGTCTGATAGGTGACCAGGTAAGTCACATGGTGACCAGAAAAGCTTCTACATCTTGCTTTCCTCATCTTTGCAGCATGAAGGTATCAATGGCGTCCATCCTAGAGGGTTTGTGAGAATTGATATTATATTGGCAAAGCACAGTAGCTGAGACACAGAAGGTACTCAATAAATGCTGCTGCTTCCTCTACTAAAATTATTAATACCACTATCAAGACTCATTCTACAAAAGCAATTATCCCAACTAAAGAAAAAATGATAATGGCCAGAGGGTTTCAGACGATAGAGAGATTGTTTTTCAATGTGTCTTTCAATAGTGAACGTGTTCTATAAGCACATTTTTTAAAATTGGGAGATAGCCCTAACAGGTTTGGCTCAGTGGATAGAGCGTTGGCTGGCAGACTGAAAGGTCCCAGGTTCGATTCCGGTCAAGAGTAAGTACCTTGGTTGTGGGCATATCCCCAGTGGGGAGTGTGCAGGAGGCAGCTGATCGATGTTTCTCTCTCATCGATGTTTCTAACTCTCTACCCCTCTCCCTTCCTCTCTGTAAAAAATCAATAAAATATATTTTAAAAAATAAAAATAAAATTGGGAGATAAAAATAATAAATTAGTTAAATAAAATCATTTTAAAAGTTTAATATTCACCACATTCTGTGTCATAAAATATAACTTAACAATTTGTTTATTGAATGTATTGTGGTGACATTGGTTAATAAAATTATATGGGTTTCAGGTGTACAATTCAATAATACATCATCTGTATGTTTTATTTTGTGTTCACCATGCCAAATCAAATCTCCTTCCATCCATTTATCCTTCCATACCCTCTTCTACCTCCCTTCAACTCCTATACCTTAACAATTTAAAAGAACAAAACTCATATAAAGTATGTTCTCATCTCACAATAGAATTAAGCTAAAAGTCAATAATAGAAAGATAGCTGGAAAACTTTCCAAATATTTGGAGTTTGAACTAGAAAAAATAAAAAAGTACTTTGAACTAAATGAAAAGTGAAAACCCAACTTAATCAAAAACTGTGGATCCTCTGAAACAATGCCTAAGGGGAAATTTATAGCACTGAATGATATTAGAATTGAAGAAATATCTAAAATTAATAACTTAACTTTTCACCTTAGGAAACTAGAGAAAAAAGAATGTCTAATGCAAGCAGGGGAAAAAGTAATAAAAAGCAAAAATCAATAAAATTGAAAACAGATAAACAATAGAGAAAACTCAATAAAAACAAATGTTGGCTCTTTGAAAAGATTAATAAAATGGATAAGCCTCTAACCACATTAACCAGGAGAGAAAAAAGAGGGAAGACACAAATGTACTGACATCAAAAACAAACAAAAGTATCCTCACTATTGATACAATGGATATTAAAAGGACAATAAAGAAATATTATGACCAACTTCTTTATGTCAACAAATTTGACAATTTAGATGAAATGGACAAATTCCTTGAATGACACAAACTTCTTAAACTTACAAAGGAGAAATAAGTAATCTGAATAGGCCTATATCTATTAAATAAATTAAATCAATAATGAATAACTTTCCAAAAAGAGAAGGCATCAGGTCAGACAATTTCACCGGTGAATACTAGCAAAATAGTAATGAGGATGTGACACCAGTTCTCCACAATCTCTTTTGGAAATAAATGTGAATGGAGAACTTTCCAATGCATTCTCTGAAATCAGCACTGTAATCCTAATACCAAAACCAGATGACATTACACGACAGGAAAACTACAAACCAATTCTTCTCATGAATACAGATGCCAAAATCCTCAACAAAATATTAGCAAACAAAATATAATGATGTATAACAATAACTACACCTGAACAACTGGGATTTATTCTAAATATGAAGAGCTTGTTCAATATTTAATAAAATCAATGTAATTCACCAAAACAACAGATAAGAGTTATATATATATATATATATATATATATATATATATATATTCCTATTAATATATACAGACAAAGAACTGGCAAAATCCAACAACCATTCAGAATGCAAACCCTCAACAAATTAGGACTAGATGTGAACTTTCTTATCTTGATGAAGAAAAGGTACAAAATACCTATAGGTAACTTACATCATATTCAATGGTAAGAAATTAAACTCCTTCCCCTAAGATGGGGAACAAAGCAATGATATCACCTCATACCAATTCTATTTAACATTATATTGGAAGTCCTAGAGAGTGTGATAAGACAAGAAAAGAAGACAAATAATATACAGATTTGAAAGGAAGAAATAAACAGTCTTTATTCTCAAGTGACAAGATTGTATTGTCTATGTAAAGAATTCCAAAGAATCAGAGAAAGGACTTCTGGAACTATAAGGAAATTTTTCAAGGTCACAAGATACAAAGTTAATATACAAAAGTCAATTGCTTTCCTGTATATTAGTACTGCACAATTGGAATTTAAAAAACAATACCACCAAAAAACAATAGCACCAAAGAAGAAATCCATATAGGTATCAATTTAACACATGTAAAGGGTCTATATGAAAAAAATTACAAAATTCTGGTGAAATAAAGGAAGATCTAAATAAATGGAGAGATATTCCATTTTCATTCATTGGAAAAGTCAGTATTATTAAAGTGACAATACTTCAAAAATTGATTTATATATTCAATATGATCCTAGTCAAAATCCGAGCCAACTTTTTGTAGATATTGATTCTAAAGTTTATATGGAAATGCAAAAGGTATAGACTAGCCAGCACAATACTGAAGAACAAAGTTGAAAAACACTCACTACCTGATTTGCAGACTTATGATAAAGTCACAGTAATCAAGACAGCGTAATATTGATTAAAGAATTCAATCTCTAGAACAAAATAGCTCCAAAATAGACTTATACAAGTATAGTAAACTGATCCTTGAAAAAAGAGCAAAAGCAATGCAATGGAGAAAAGACACTGTTTTCAAAAAATGGTGCTGGCCTTGGCGGGTTTGGTTCGGTGGATAGAGCATCGGCCTGTGGACTGAAGAGTCTCGGGTTCGATTTCGATCAAGGGCACATGCCTGGGTCACAGGCTCGTAGGAGGCAACCGGTCCATTATTCTCTCTCATCGATGATGTTTCTCTCTCCCTCTCCCTTCCTCTCTGAAATTAATAAAAATATATTTTTTTAAATGATGCTGGAATCATTGGATGCCCGTATGCATAAAAAAAAGGATATACATAAACACAGATCTGACCTTACACCTTTCACAAAAATTAACTCGAAATGGATTATATACCTACAGGTAAAATGCAAAACTATACAACTTCGAAAAAGAGCAAGGCAGAAAATCCATGTGAACTTATGCAATGGTGAGCTTTTAGATACAGCACTAAAAGCAGGATCCATGAAAGACAAACCTAGTAAATTGGACTTTATTAAAAAGTTTTGCTCTGTGTAAGACACTGTTACAAGAATGAAACAGCAAATTACAGCCTGGGGGAAAATATTTAGAAAACACCTATTTGAGAAAGAACTTGTATCTAAAATATACACAGCATTCTTAAAACTCAACAGTAAGAAAACAAACAACCCAACATTTAAAAATGGACAGAAGATCTGAACATACACCAGAATAAACATACAGAAATAGATATACATATGACACAATTCTCAACATCACTTGTAATTAGGGAATTTCAAATTAAAACATTAGTAACTTTATAGTTTAAAACCCTGTCAATCACACTTAGCCAAGTGATCTAGATCAACATCAACAGGAATGTCATATTGTTTGGATATACACATCTCTGAGTCTAATCATTAGAAAAACATCAGACAAATCCAAATAAAGAGAATTCTACAAAATACTCAACTAGTTTTCCTCAAAACTGTCCAAGTCATCAAAATCAAGGAAAGTCTGAGAAACTGTCACAGCCACAAGGAACCTAAAGAGACATCACAACTAAATGTAATGTTGACCTTCAATGGGATCTTAGAACAGAAAAAGGAATATGAGGTAAAAACTATGGAAATTTGAAAAAAGTACAAACTTTAGTTAATAATGTATCAATATCATTAATTATCACAAATGTACCATATCAGTGTTCCATGTTAATAACAGGGGGAATTGGATGTGGATATACAGAAATTCTCTGCACTATATCTGTAAATATGAAATTGTTGTTTAAAAAAGTTTGTTTTTAAAACGCCTTGTGTAAAGGATATGAATTTGTTTAAAGGGTATGAACTTTTTCAAAAGGAAAAAGTTCTGGAGTTCTGGTATATAACAATGCAAACATACTTCATATTGCTGACTTGTACATTTAAAATGGCTAAGATGATTAATTTTTATGTTATGGGATTTTTATCATAAATAAAAAATGTAAAAAGCCTCATTTTCACTTTTAGCTATGTAGTCAAGAGTTTCTCTTCAATCACCTTAATAGTCAATATTAATTGTTACAATATTATAGTTATTACTAGTGTAGCCTCTAGTATTGATAGAATGCTTAATGTATATAAGGACTGTGCTAAGCATTTCACAATAATTCTTCAGTTGAATTCTTGCAACTCCATTAGGGTCTTAGTATTCTGTTTCCCATGTTACAGGTGGTGAACATGAAAGTCAGAAAAAGTAAGTAAATTGCAGTGGTCACAATTGCTAGTAAGGGGTTCTAATTTGCAGAGAAACTTGACTACAAAAATCCACATTCACAGCTACTTTGCTATAATTGCAAACTTCACTTGAAACAGTTCAACCCACACTCCCTGCCCCTCCAGCCCCAGATACTGAAGCAAAATAAATAATAATGAACAACAAAACAAAACAAAAAACAGGAGAGTAAACAAATGAATAAATGCTAAGCCAGAAGGGCAGCCTGCCACTTGAGTGGCTTTGAACTCCTATGCATTTCCCATTTTACGGATTACAACCGATATTGGCTGCTGTGATGTAAACCATACTCCTTATCACTCACTCATATTCAATTCATTTTATAAAAAGTGGGAGGGGAAAAATGCTATACGTTAGAGACCTGAAACATTCTAAAGGATTTTAACAAATGCAGCGTTTAAACAAAATGCTAGGAAAATTAGGCCACAAGAGCTCCATCCTAAATGTCATTTCCCTTGTGGGGAGGGAGAGTCTGAACAAAGAGAAGTAGTGACCCTAAGAAATAGATTAATCCTTCATTTTGTTTAAAAAGACCTGTGTTTACCTGTCTAACTAAAAAGCGCCATGCACTTGTCAGGCATGGGTTGTCACTGATGGAAAAGCTATTTCCCTGCTTTTAAAATTTCATACTGCTCTCTTGGCATTTTTTAAAAGGCAGAAAGCTATTATGAGTCTACACTGGATAGCTGCTTGCAGGTTAAAGTTGGAAACCTTTGAGGAAAAATATTTCAAGCTCGGTCTGATGTAAAAATCAGCACCAACGCTTACTTTTAATATGGAAAGTCATAAATTGCTAGAAAAAATCTGTTTGGGATGGGGCAGGCCATGTGAATGGAACATGGAAAATGCATAAATAATTTTGAGTAGGAAAAAAAATGAACATTTTCCAACTTTCAAAGTCCTACAGGATGTTAATAAGCCAGGGTTCAAACTCTATGACTTTTTTTCCCCATCAGCTTTCACTAATTTCCGTTCCAAAGACTTTCACATGAAAAGAAAGAATAACCTCTCTTATCAGGGTTCACATTTCAATACAGTTATTAGCTACACATTATTGGTGGTTTGTCCTCTGGCATTCCAGGATTGAGACAAGTGCGTTAAAATCTCTTTTAGTGTGTCTATTTCTCATCTCTAATAGTTTTTGCTTTTTGAAAGTTGTTGCTGTGTTATTGGATGAATAAATAGTAATTTTTGCACCTTCTTTATAATTTACAATATTAGTATTATACAATATCCTCCTTTATTTATTTAAATACTTTTGGCCTTAATTCTATCTTGTCTATATCAAGACCACTGTTTGTTTGTTTTTATTGTATCTGTCTATCCTTTTATTTTTAACCTTCAAAATCATGTGTATTTCTTTTAAACAGTAGAGAATACTTTTGCCTTTTGGGGCAATCTGAAAATGCCTTTTTTCCCCTATATAATAAATGAGGCAACCCTGTTATATTTGTTAATATGATCTATATGTCGGTCTTTGTTCTGTCATATTGTTTTATAATATTTTTACTGAATACAAATAGTGGTCCTTTTTCTTGCCTCCTCCCTTTTTTAAGATCCAGACTGTAAAGTATTTGATAGTAAAATAATATAATGTCTGGGGTTTACTTTAAAATACATCAACATAAAAACATGGTGGTGGCAGAGGAATAGATCGAATAAGTACACATATTGCTGATGGTTATTAAAGCTAGATATTGGAGTTTATTCACATCAATTTGGAAATTTTTGTTTTCAAAAGTGTTGTACTTTAAACAGTTATAAAAAATAATTTTATCTTTTCATGTTACACAAAAATTACATTTTTTAAAATTTACTTTAATAAAAAGCCAAGTTATATCTTCTTGAACAGAGATCTGAAATAATTAAAATTTAAGAGCTTCATAAAAAGAAGTGTTAGTCTCTAAATCAAATAAAGACCTTCTCTACTGCCTCAAGTTCTGTAGTAAATTATACATACTGTAAATGAACACAGCTTCTTTTAAACTTACAAGAAACAATTTTGTCTTTGTGAGAGTTTTATAACTACACCCAACAGCCTATAAAAAGCCTGTCTTGATGCGGTTCCCATGGTGACAGGACATAATATATGTGTCCATTAAATTTGGAAATGTAATGAAGTGTAATAAAAAATCTACTTCAGAAAAATACACTTCTCAGCATATTTTTATTAATTAAAACATTGCATTGAGCATTTTTCATGTCTGCGTGCCTGACAGCAAATAAAAGCTTTGCCACAGATTAACTGTGACTCAAGTTCCATCCAATATTAATTGGTACAAAATGGAAAAGGCATCTTTGCAGAGAAAATATTTTGACTAGTGGCCCAGAGTGATTAATGGGTAAATAGTTATGCTCCCTGAACTGTGCATATACCATTTCAAATATCACCAGCAATATGGATTTTGACATTTATGTCCACAGGGGCAGAAACAAACTAGAAAGTGGATATCTTTAATCCTTGGAAAAGAAGAGAAGTTTTTTTGTGTTCTTTTTTTTATTGCCTTGCAGAGAGTGTGTGACTATTTTGCTTGTGAGGGAGGCATGGTGTTATAAAGGCAGTTAAAGAAAACCCTGCATCAATTCAACTAACAGTAACAAAAGCAAAGAGCACAAAAGCCATCTCAGTACATCAGTAGAAGCACAGGAGTTGCAAAATAAATAAATAAAATGGGGTTAGGGGAGAAGGAACTAGGGAGTAATGAGCCAAATCACTCTCCCATTCTACTTTGGGTAGTTAAAATTTTAAGCAGAATCAGAGGAAAGAGTTTTATTCTCAAGATGATTAGCCACTTATCTTCAGATGAGTAGGAAGCTCTCATCAGCTACTTCTGAGTTCCTCCCTGGGTCTGTCCTCCCAAATGAACAATATCTGAATGATTTTGACACTGAAGTCACATGGAAAAGATGACTGGGGAAAGTGCACGTAGCTTCTGCCCACCCACCTCCAAATCAAGAACAGCATGAATTACCTCTACATATTAAATTCATCTGAGAGGCATTTGCCTTTTGAGTTCTTATGTCACACTGAAATGCAATAATTATATGAATCTTCACTGTCCTAGTTGCTGTTCCATGAAGAGCCAGATCGACTAAATCACATTGAGCAACTACTCAACTGAAGAACTAATGAGCTGGACTTTCTGGGTCATAAACTCTCCCAAAAACATTTAAAATAAATACTCTTACAGGAGGTCCATTACTTACCCATACTTCAATACCCTGCTCATGTTTTTGTTTGTTTTTAATAATGTAAAACACCTGAAAATATTAGTGCCCCCCACTTATATAGTGCCATACTCAAAAAAAGAAAGGACACACTGGAGCACAATATTGATACTGGAACCATCACTGAGGGCAGAATGTCAATACTATGTCACTACTAGATGGTGCAGAGTTTTGCCTACTATTGCAGTGAAAAGGCAATCGATGGCAATCTACAAATGTTTGGAAGTTCCCCCAAAGAAATATTTTTTTTTCTGTTCTGGCTCAGAGGTTTTTTTGGAAGTGGGAAACTGTAGGAGCTGCACATAAAACGTAAAATGGGAGGCAAAAGAAGTGAGGAGACCGAAGGCTTTCCAAATCTGGAGGCTCCTGGAGCCATAGAGCACAACCAATTGCCAACAGCCACTCCTCACTTGGGGAGGCAGGGAGATATAAAAGCATGCTCCTTTCACTAACCAAGTGAAGTGTTTCTCTACCAAAATGCATCAGAGGGCTCTTTGAGAGTTAGAACTTCTGTCAGCTTCCTGATTTCCAGCAAATTCACTCCAGCTCCTGTCTGTTCCAGAGTTTCTCTAAACTGCCCCCCTGGTCCCTAATGCTTCGATTCACACTGAAGTGCTTATCAGACCATCTTTAATGTCTGTGAGTGCCTCGATGGAGGGAATGCATCTTACTCTTTTTGGTATTCTACCCTGTTGAATATTGACCTCATGAATGTTGATTTATATAGATGGAAAAGGTCTTAATGATCTGTTTGTAGAATACTGTATACATGTGCACACTAATTTCTCTCAAATAATTCAAGATCACACTGTCTGGATAGTAGACACATAGGGATGCTTATATTGTTCTCTGTACTGTTTTGACTATTTGAAGTATTATTGAATTATTAAATTTGAATATAAAAAAAGGAAAATACACATACTGGGTCACTACCTCTGCCTATTTGTAACCATTCATCCACAGTATATATTTTTGAGCACCTATGAAATACTAGGTTTGTAGAAATGCCCTTTGGACCTCTGAGCTTACATTCTACTGTGCTTTGGAAAAGACAATAAACTAGTAAACAAAGAAAGGTACCAGGCAATCTTGGGTTGAAATAAGTGCTTATAGAGAAAATAAGCCAAATGATAGAATAATTGGAAGGAGGGAGGGGCTGCATTCATAGGTAGGCAGGAAAGACCTCTTTGCAGTGGTAACTTTGATCAGGATTAATGTAGAAGAATGAGGGAAGGAAGTGGGGTAGCCTATGAGGTCACAAAATGTGCTGGGTCAAGCTTGTAGAGGATGCTAATTTAAAGAATGCTACAAGGACTTCAGATTTGATTGCAGTGCTATGAGGAGCCATTGAAAGATTTAAATAGGAAAGTGTCAGCATCGTATTTTTAGGAAAGACCACTATGCCTGCTGGGTAGACAGTGCCTGCCAGGAGGTGAATCGGAGGATCTTTTAGGAAAACTGGGCTACATTTACTCTGCATTTACTCTAATGGTTCTCAGTCAGGAGTGACTTTGCCTCCCACAGAACATCTGGAAACATTTCTGATTGTCACAACTAGGAGAGAGGGGTGCCACTAGCAACAAGTTAGGAGGGGCACGGATGCTGCTAAACATTCTTTAATGCACAGGGCAGAGCTGCTCAACAAAAAACTATCCACCCAATGGTGCCACGGTTGATAAATCCTGATTTATCTATGCAGATCTGCTCTTTGACTTCTGGATTACAAGTTAGAAGCAATAGGAAAAAACAGGCTATGTAAATTCTAAGCAGTGTGTGTTCCTGGGAAGCAAATAAGCAAAATAAGCTTAAGAAGCTGTAAGGCTAGACTCAGAGTCACTCCAAACATGAAGTCATTCCAACACCTTTTGTACCAAAAACAAAGATGCTTTGCTCTTGAGACCAGTTGAACTCCCTTTAATTTCAACAAGGTGAAATTATTTTCCTTTAATTAAATAGCATCCATTTAGATTACATTATACTGACACTTGGAAATCCTTGAAGAATGGCATTTCTTGTCCTTGGATGTCTTTCTTTCCACAAGTTGATCACTTGCCTTCAGAAATTGAGCATTTTATTAGTGACTAGAGGCCTGGTGCATGAAATTCGTGCACTCGGGGCGGGGGGAGGGGTCCCTCAGCCTGGTCTGCGCCCTCTTGCAGTCTGGGAACCCTTGGGGGATGTCCAACTGACAGCTTAGGCCTGCTCCCCCTGGAAGTCAGTCAGACACCCTTAGCACTGCTTGGAGCCTCTCCCACCACTGCTGTTGCACTCACCAGCAGTGAACCCAGCTTCTGGCTGAGCAGCTCCCCCACTGTTGGAGCACACTGACCACCAGGGGGCAGCTCCTGCATTGAGCGTCTGCTCCCTGGTGGTCAGTGCACATCATTGCGACTGGTTGTTCCGCCATTTGGTCAATTTTCATATTAGCCTTTTATTATATAGGACAGAGTTTAAAACTTTGTGACAATACCTAACCTTTTCCATGACTATGTGTAAAAATAGACAGTATTCCACAATGGGCAGTATTGTCAAATACATTGATCTTAGTCAAGTTGGACTTACTTTTTCATAAAGAGACTATTGTGTCAGGATTCTTCCCACAATTATTATGCTGAGTCTCAGAAGGTTTCACACTCAAAGGGAGCCCCGAGGAAGCTATTATTACTCTTTGAAGGACATTTGACTTTCACTGACCATCTGCCTTGCTTAATGTACCTCTACTAAGTGTGAGCACCTGAACTGAATATGTTAACCAAGGAAAACAACCAGCAAGAAGCCAGTTTGAAGACCTGCTGCCAGTAGGCTACAACTGAGATGCTTAAAAGAAAATCCCTTCAAAGAGGTTTTCAGGGGTTTTCTTTGAAGTCTGCATTTCCTGAATGATCACATTTAGTAAAACTCAACAAAAATTAATGGAAAACAAAGATTACATATTTGTATAAGAATGTGAAAATTAGACATACTAAAATAAAATATGAGGAAATATATAGGCAAACAAATATACTTAAAATATACATGAAAGTGCAGGTTAATAGGATGGGTACACTCATACTCTGCCGCGGGGACAGAGTTTATAAATTATTACCATCTTTCACAGAAGCACCCGTAAACAACTTTTTAAAAATCCGATAACTACCCTTTTATCTTGAGTGATCAAAAAAGAACACAAAGATTTACAAATAAGGGTACTCATGGCAAGATTTCTAATAATAGTGTGAAATGGTAAAAACAACAGTCAGGAATTTGCTAAATGAATTATAGTTAACCTAAAATTTGAAATACTAGTAAGTCATTAAAAATCAGGTTTTCAAGAAAACATTCAAAATACTGTTTACCCTAAATGTATCCCTAAAAATAGTGCCTGGTACATGATATTAAGCCCTCTGGATACCTGTCAGGTGAAATAATATAACACTGAATAAAAGAGGGTACAAAATCATTTTTTAGTATTATCCAAATTCTCATATAAGCATAATTTAGAAAGACAGACAGAACCCTACCCACGCATAGAAAACAATCTGAAAGGAAATACTCAGAATTATTTACAATGATTGTGTTTGGATGGTAGATTTGTGAATTATTTTTATGTACTTTAATTTTTAAAATTTTATACAACAAATATTCATGAGTCCTATGAAAGAGAGCTGTTATTAGTGACAAAAGCCATGTGTGCATTAGAAACATAAGTCACTATTCCTTTTGGCGGTGTTTCTTGACCCCATTTCTCTAGTGGAGTTCCGAGTGTTTATGGGATCAATCAATTCATTTAGTTTAACAAACATTTGTTGACACCCTGTTAAGTATCCGCCATAATCTGGGGAGACATGTGTGAACAGTACATTTCCTACTCTTAAAAATAATACCGTACATATAAAGTTATATTATTTAGTTACATATTTAATACACAGATACTATGGTTAAGAGAACATTAAAGAAACCTGTCTCATTACCTGGAGCTAGTATTATAATGGAAGCAAGTGGCATAGGCCACTATGGGAGCAAAGAGCAAGGGTGTCTTCTTGAACCTGCAACCAGAAGGAGCAGTTAAAGCGATAGCAGAAAAGCTACGAGTGTATGCAGTTATAGAAGCCAAGGAAAGAAAATGAGTCTAGGAGGAGGCCAAGTTGGCACGCAGCCCAAAAAACAAGTAAGACAACACCTGGGATGTGAGCTAAACAGCATGTAGCTTTGCTTTTTGGTGTGTATTCTAGTCACATCTTCACTGCTACCCAAGGAGAAATGATAAATGACATGTCTACTGCCTTCTCCAACCTCAAGGCCGATTACCATCCCCTCAATCTGACTCTCATTTGTGAGTAAAACTCCCTCTCTTGGTTATGTCTCCACCACCCTGATCACTCCATTCTCCACTCCTGCCACATCCCAAATTTTCCAGCCCTCTTCCTTGCTAAAGAAACACGTTCTATAACACTTTCAAGATTTTATGACATTTTAAGACAAGAGAAAAGCATTTTAAGACAAGAGAAAATCATTTTAAGACAAGGAATTCAAGACTTAAGCCCAGAGAGAGGGTCAATTCAAAGATTTAAGTAACTGGTAAGATGATAACTTTCAGACAAAACCAGGAGCCCTTTCCTGCTGGTTGTCAGGTAGGGCGCTAAAGATGAATGGCCTTAATACCAGGCCCCTTGTGTTCATAAATACCAGGTCCAAAGGGGATGGCCCAAAGAAAAGGTATCTCCAGCAAGCTTCATACCAGCATGTACTTTATTCAACAGCCACAAAGATATAACAATTCCCAATATAAAACCGTGTGACCAGTAAGAGCCTAGTCCACTTTGTGATGAAATGTATAGATAAGCAACTAATATGAGAATTTCCTTCTTTAAACACAAATTACAGAAACAAATCAACAAAGCACAAAGCAGCAAAACCAATGTGTAGAATGCAGAATGCTAAAGTTTTCATGAGATCATAGTAACTGTTACAAATGAGGATCCTGGTTAAAAATTCTGGGAAACTCTAAATAAGACGAGCTCCTTCAACAATTGTATTTAGCATGTCAAGGTGAAGTGAATTTCCCCTAGAGAATGGAAAGATATGTCACATTTCCCAAGTTTATTTGACCACAGAATCTCTTTTTTTGTACATTATTTTGCAGGTCTCGGGTTTTCTTAGGGAGCATAGCTTTAAAAATCATAGAACCAGATTACATTTTTAAATTACAGAATTAGATTAGAAGAGGTCTCTATCCTCATTCAGAAGTGATTTTACAACAGCTGTCCCCAATTAAGTCTGTGCAATAGAATTACCTGAGAAATCTTTAGACTCCCCAGTGCCTAAACCTTACTCCAGATTAAAGAAATCAAAATTCCTGGGACTAGGACCCAGGCATCAGTATTCTGTAAACACCCAAGGGAATTACAATAGACAACCGCATTAAGAGCCACTGCCAGCTAGTCTCCCACAAACACAGGCTCCTTGATATCTTGCTGTGCTAGCTCATCACTGTGGGGAACCTCTGTGGCTCCAGGAGACAGTGGCACATTCCTCTGCTATGTTAAACACAAGATGAAGTGCATTGTGTCTAAGATAACACTTATCTCAGTAATATCTTGTATTGCTAAAACTGTGGGGCACATGCTACATTCCTATCTCCCATCAACAAATGAATGGCCAATATTTTTTCCCTTCATTGTTTGAACCTAGCGTTCCAGATAAAAATTTGCACATAGGGGAAAAAAACAACAAGCATCAAATTTATGAATAAAGTTCTAATTGCAAATATGGAAAAGCACATATCTAGACAGAGAGTACAGAATATTAACTGTGACATGTAATATTTAAGGGCAGAAAATTTTTGTTAATATGTATATACCTAATATGCACAATCTAGAAATCTAAAGAGCAGAAATGCATTTTACATTATGCAGACATAGGCCCAGTGAATCTAACCAGAGTAAGGCTATTTTAGAGGTAGGAGCTGACATAGTCCCATTACCAATCTCTGCCCTGGCAGAAACCTTAATTAAATTTACTTACAGCCGAGACCAGTTTGGCTCAGTGGATAGAGCGATGGCCTGCAGACTGAGGGGTCCCGGGTTCGATTCCGGCCAAGGGCATGTACCTGGGTTGTGGGCACATCCCCAGTAGGAGATGTGCAGGAGGCAGCTGATCGATGTTTCTCTCTCATTGATGTTTCTAACTCTCTATCCCTCTCCCTTCCTCTCTGTAAAAAATCAATAAAATATATTTTAAAAATAAATAAATAAATAAATAAATAAATAAATATACTTACAGTTCTCCCAAGTACTAGCTTGCTTCTTCTCAATGAGTTCCTTAGAACTCACATGTGGTTGTAAAACAATGCTTTCAGTTGGGTAATTAAATAAAAATACTTGAACTCCAGAGATTAGCCACACAACCATTCAAAACTTGGGACCTAAAGAAAATAGATTTCGCTGAATGACACCCCACAAAGCATTGTTGTGATTTGGGGTGAGTCAATATGTTATAGAGGTCTTAAACTTATATAACACAGTATAATCCCTTGCTACCCATGGGTTTCATGCAATGTTTGCATCAAAGAAAACAAAAATACTGAGTGCTTTATCCTTCAGACTGAAAAGGTTTATGACAAGGGTGTGATGGTATTTATTTGAATAATATGATAGAGCCCAATTTCAAACCTGACTTTCTAAAACAAGCTATCTGATTTTAGAGTCCCCAATCTTTATTTCCTTCATAATCCAATTTCCTTTGCTTTGCTAATGGCTGTTTTGATTAAGGAATTAAGGATAGAAATGATAATGCTGTATAATTAAGTATGTAGATTTGGAGCTTTTTGCTTTTAAAAGCAGTGTATTCAAAGAGCCAGACGCAGTACAAGATAATTTGTGAAATTACATATTGCATTAATGATGTGCTGGGATAGTTAAGGAGCCAAGAATTTCAGGATTATCCCAGAGTCAATGGCTGGTGGCCCATAAATATATCAAGTGAATCTAAGTAGGCCTTTAAAAAATCCAATTTATTGAATTAAGTATGAGTTTTAATATCCCAATAAAACATCACTGAAAGATAAATATTGCAAATTACATTGCCCAATTTCAACATAGCAATTCATTGAATTTTATCTCTCTAGGAAAAAAATAAATATTATAATTAGTTTTCATGACAAATTTGTATCTAATTTAAATTATACTGCTTCATGAAGCTGATAGTATCTATAATAATGGACTAACGGTACCTGCTGTTTCCAACAGTTTGTCAGGTGTTTTGAAACTGAAATATAAAGAGGGCCTAAGGGAATGTGCAGCACTTAGACTAAAAAGAGGGAAGGCAGGGAAGGAAGCTGAGAAGGTGGGGGAGTTTATGGCTGAGTTTGATCTTGTGGTTCAGCTGCTGTCATTGCTGTCATGTATAACAGGGATTTGATCTCGATGCTCTTGAGGGTTAGAGACCATGTAGAGATAGATTACAAATCAACATCAGGAAATATTTTCAAGCAGTCAAAATTATTTCAAGACCAAAAAAATCCCTAAAAGGAAGTGAATCTTTTATTAATAAAAGTGATTAAGTCTAGGCTTGATAAACACAAGCAGAAATATTAAAGAAGAGGTGTAACAGCAGAATCAGGAGTCAACTGGATTACTGTGTGTGTATTAATCCTCACCCAAAGATATTTTTCCATTGGCTTTTTGAGAGAGTGGACCGGAGGGGGAGAGAGAGAGTAACATGGATGTGCCTTCTAGACCTTCTCCAACTCTGGCAACTCCGTGTGCTGCATGGACCTGCTCCAGCCCAGTGGCTGTATCTATACCTCCCTATCTACTGAATCAACCACTCTAAACCTCATCCATGTCCCAGTAGATTCCATTTATGGGTCTTGGTAGTAAAATAGTTTATATATGTTTCCTCCCAACCGCTGCAACATCTTCTCTTCATGCATAGGAGTTACAGTGGAATAGGCATGTAGCCATCATTCACTTTCAGAAGTGTGGTTCCCCCTGCACCCCCTCTTTGCCTTCCCCAGATTGGGAGACCAGTGGTTACCCCTCGCTGGAGCACCCGGAGCTCTCCTCCTTTCACGTCTCTGCTTTCCAAAATAGACAAGGTGGGACAAAAGGAGGTTTACAGTTAATCATATCTGAACATCTAACTTTATCAATTCCTTAAGGTCTCTGCTGAGTGTACACTCAGGGAGGCCTTTTTCCTCTCATTCTAGATGAAATAGCATGGCATACCCATATCACGCCTTGTTTCCTCATCTTGCTTTACTTTTCCTGATAGCGTTTGTAATTTATTTATTTATTTACTTATTGCTTGTACTCTCCCAGAGGATGCAAACACCCTGAGGGTAGGTAGGGACTTTGTATTCTCAGCTCCTTGCATGGTGCCCAACACAGGGCAGGCTCTCACTATATATTTATGGGTGGTTGATGAAATGAATGAAGGGTACGCTTTTGTTCCCAGGCTTCCTCAGAATGGAAGCCTGCGTGTTTGTAACTCTTTGCCCATCATCTGGAACACATCAGACCTTGATCCAGGCATTTACAGTGTGCCAAAGACGGAAAATCTGGAGCTAATCGTCCTTTTCAAATTGGCACTGCCCCGTGGGCATTTTGTCACCCTTCTAACCAAGACTGCTGGAAGAATCCAGACTGAGCAATTAGCATGTTCTCCTACGGAAGCCATTTGCTGTCCATAAAACTCTAAAAAAATAGCATCTGGGGAACAAAGAGGCTGATGCAGTGTGGAGTTACAGTACCCTTACAGCTGACCGTGGCTTCCAGGAATGGGCTGTACCGTGTAATCGCACAATAAGCTGTCCACTTCTCATTAAAAGGAGATGGAGAGAGCACCAGGCACCCGGCATTTGTTTTTAAAGCTCTTTCGTGGAGTTGCTCTCATAGACTCTAACTGCGGGCTTGACGGAGAAATACAAGATTCAAAAAGAACTTCTAACACCTGGGAAAATCATCAAATTATCCCATGCCTTCTAAATGGGGATGAGACAATGAGGTAGTGGAGAACAGAGGGGAAAAACTCCTGCAGGGAATTCAGCAAGTGGGTTTCACACACACCTTTTACGTTTTCCGAAGGACCGGACTGGTTCAGTGCAGCCCGACTCCAATCACTTGTTGCTCAAATAAACCCTAAATATTCTTCATATGCCTCTGTTTCTCTTTTAACAGTTCTGGTGTCAGAACAGGGAACTGAAAGAGACCCCCACCCCCACCCCAAGACGCCCAGGAGCAAAGAGCAATCAAGGGCAGGTACCTGATGAGGCCCCAGGTCCCTGCTTCCTCGCTGCCTCTGCGGGTGGTGGCAGGTCCTGCTGGGTCCTAGGTCCTAGCTCCATAGCTTTGCATTAGGAGCTTTCAGACTCTCGGAGCGTTTCTCTGCCTGGACTGGGTCCAGAAAGCAGCTGGAATCCACGGGTTCCAATTTAGAAACTGGCCGGTCCGGAAACGGACTAGTTCCGCCTAGAAACCAGGCCGAGTCCAGGAATAGACTGGTTCCGACCAGAAACCGGACTGGGTGCAGTGCGAGGCTTCAGTCTTGGGGCTGGAGTGTGTGTGTGTGTGTGTGTGTGTGTGTGTGTGTGTGTGTGGCAGGGGGCGGGGGGGGGGGGGGTCATTCTGGACCCTGCAGGCAACATCCTGGGCAAACTTGCAGAAGCTGGCATAGGATACCAATTCTTGCCAACGTCAGCTGTCCAGGTCTCTCTCTGTGCTGCCTGGTCCAGAGAAGAAGAAAGACTGACCTTGAACCTCTTTGGAGGGCACCCTACCAGGTCCCCTCAATACCCAGACAGCAGCCAAGCTTCAGGGAATTGAACACTGGGTCCACATGCCCCAATCAGAAAGGGCTCCTCCAGGCTCTTGGCACTGCATACCAGCCAGAGAGGCAAAATTAAAATTGACTGGGGAAGCTCCTCCCCAGAAGCTGTTAGAATCTTGAAGTGGACAGCTCTCCTAAGATTTTCATCTCCAAAATGAAACCTTCATTCCTTTTCCTTTTTCCTCACTTGCTTTTTCTCTCTGTTCAGGCATGGAAGACAATGATCCTGAACTCTGGCAACTGTCATTGAATCTACTGCTCTGGCCATAGCTATACAACAAAAGGCCTTAGGCTTTCTTGCTAAATTGGCTTTAGTAATACAATTGCTTTACATTATTTCTTAGCTGAACAAAAAGGTGTCTGTGCCATAGCACATACCTCTGGTATTGTGGCGAATACAGAAAATTAACAAACAAGCCACTTGGCTAAAACAGGTTGATGCCCTTCCAGGCATATCCTTTAGTTTATTGGATACCAGTTGATTTGATTTATGGGGACCCTGGCTAAGTCTCTTGGTATTATCCTCCTAATAGTCATCATTACCATGTCGCTGGTGCGTTATGTTTTCTCAAAGGTCTTACATGTACATTCATAGCCATCATCAGGACATCAGCCAGGGCACATATAAGAACTAACCAAATGAATGCATAAATAAATGAAACAACAAATTGATGTCTCTCTCTCTCTCAAATAAATAATAATAATGTCATAAGCCATACATAGATTTCCCTGCTTCATACCTGATTTTGTCCTATTAGTTATGAGTCACAGAATCTTGGCTTTAGTGGAACCTAAGTAAGAGACTGGAGGGCTTCCCAGAAATAAGAATTCAAATAAGAGACTGCATCTTAATACCCTGTTATCAACAAATACCAAAAATTAAAGCTTTAAAAAGTTAGATACTAATGATTGAACCAATCTTAAGAGACTCACTGCAATTTGAATAATCAAAGTCAGTTCTAAAGTTGGATCAAATCCACTTATCCATCCCTGATTTAGAGCTTATGGGTTTCATTCTTCTAAGAATCTGTAATCCAAAATATCTCATTTGGGGCTCCTGGGGGAAGGTGCAATAAAGTGTAGAGAATGCTAGGAATTCAAATGGGGAAATTCCTAACTCCTTAATTAAAATTGCAGGACTAATGCTTTCTGCATGAATCAGATTCATAAAAGTATAATAACAACCATAGATTTATAGCCGGACAACAGATATATGTCATAACTCTGAGTTACAGCTGTGAACAGAGTTTGTTTAAGCTGAATTATGGCAAATGCCTTCAACTGAAAAAAATGTATGCATAAAATATTAGTGGCCATGATACACACTTAGAAGACTCTGCCGTATAATAAAGACAGTTTCTTTTAAAGGTTATAAATTAAGAATGTTTCCTTTTGAATGAATTACAATGATCACTTTCTTTTTAAAAGTGGCTGAACATGTATCTTGTGCCTATCTCCTATTTAAAGGATAAGTCCTTAACCTTAACATTTTCCTGTAACTTTCTCTAGGGTCCCTGGATTTCAGGCACAATGCTACCATAAAAATGAGAAAGAAATACACCTCAGCTATTACAATCAGTACTTATTATGTTCACTACCAAGCTGCTTTACACATTATTTGATTCAGTAGGCACATTTATAAGTATTCAGAGCACACCCCCCAACCCATTCTTATTATTTCAAGAAAATCCAGATAGGAATTGCCTAGGACATAAATATTCCTTGGACACCCACCATGAAGGCATCCTTCTTCCTCCAAATCAGGAGATGAGAGGAGAAAAATGTTCAAAGCTTTTGAAGGTACATTTTCATTAAGAGACGTGGGGATTTGAGAACATAACTCACCCCTCCAGGATAGGGAGTGTGTTGGGGGGAAAGGGACCCCACAGGCTTGCAAGGGGCTCTGTCACTTAGCTGGCAGGTGATGGAATGAGTTTTGCTACATCCAGCTGTCAGATGTGCAATAATATTTATTCTTTGCAAATGACTTTAAATTCCCAAGATCATCAGTCTGTAGTTGGTTGGTGTATCTTTCCTCCCCTGACACTTAGCTTTGGTACCTACTGGTCTCCTGACCTGAGTTATTGCTGAGTTTATCTAAAACTCATCAGCTTTTGCTTCCTCATCTCCTGGCCAAGGTGTGACTCACCACTTCAGCCACTTCTCCTTAGCTTTAATAATATTGGCTTATTTTTATCCTTATAATGCTGCTATTGTTATCCTTATTTTAAAGATGAGAAAACTGAGGCAGTCAGAATAAGTAATTTCACCAAGTCACACTGTAGGTATGTAGAAGAACTGGGCTTTGAACTCAAGTAAATGCTCCAAGCTGCCTGCTAAGAAAAGTTGCCAGGCTTTTCATAAATACTGTCAATTTTTATAAAGATCATACACTATGCAACTACATATGAGCATACATACCTCATCTTGCAATACTTTACCTTCACCAACACTGAATATACTGCTATTAATGTCAACTCCAAAATTTTATATTTTAAATTTGCATTTATTTAATTCAATCTATTTTTTTATGAATTACATAGATATTTTTGCTCTTTGAGAAAGTAGTACTTTGGACATAGTTGGAGTTCAACCAATATTTGTTAGTTGATTGATTAATTAGTGAATTGAGAAAAGACAATTAATTCAAGCAGATCAATAATACTGTTTAAGACTACTTGAATATAGGATAGCAGGCTTGAAAGAACAGAATGGCCACCTGATCTGTTAAAGACAAGGCAAATATCTGATAGTGTATACAGAAAAACACAGCATCCATGCTTCCATTCAGTGGGGTTCATTTCTTAACTCAGACACAAGCTGACAGATACTCCTTCAAGAAGCTTATCATTCCTGAAGGTTCAGATAGAAAGCAGTTGAGAAATAATACAAGATGATACCCAGTTATGAACTAAATGAAATCAAATGTTATAGTAGATCTGAGAAGGGAGAAAACTTGCAAAGGCTAGATCCTAAGCTGAACCCTGGCAAATGCTGTGAGATTTGTCTTATGTGATGATACTGAATTGGTTGAGCAATAATAAGCCCACTCTTTTGGATGAAACCTAACTCAGAAGGATTAAAAATGTTTGCAAATGGCAATATTTTTTATATTTTTATTCATTTCAGAGAGAAAGGGAGAGGGAGTTAGAAACATCTATGATGAGAGACTCATTGATCAGCCGCCTCCTGCATGCCTCCCACTGGGGATTGAGCCCACAACCAGCAATGTGCTTTTGACCAGAATTGAACTTGGGACCCTTCAGTCCACAGGCTGATGCTCAACCACTGAGCCACGCCAGCTGTGCGCAATATTTTTTTTTATTCTAAGTGAAATAAGTCAGACAGAGAAGGCAAATACCATATGAATTCACTCACATGTGGCAGCTGAAAAAAAAAATAAATGAACAAATAAAACAGAAACAAACTCATAGATAAGGCAACAAATTGATGATTGCCAGATGGGAGTAAGGTTGGGAAGATGGGTGAAAAAGTTGAAGGGATTAAGAAGTGCAAATTGCCAATTATAAAAATAGTCATAGGGATGTGAAATACCGCATAGGAAATATAGTCAATGATATTGCGATAACTACGTATGGTGCCAGATGGGTATTAGATTTATTAGGGTGATCACTTCATAAGGTATATAAATGTCTAACCACTATGGCAGACACCTGAAACTAAAATAATATTGTATGTGAACTATAACTGGGAAAAAAGAAAATGGCAATATTTTAATTGCCTTTTATTTTCAAGCAGGAAACAGGGTATCTACAACTATACATAAATGTTTTCTAAATTCACTATCATGAAAGTCATTCATTTGGGTTTAATTCATTTTATTTCAAAAGTATAGAAACTATATAAATAGGCTGATAGTATGCTGTACTTCTGAACACATATTGAGTTTGATTAAGATATAGTGATGCTCATGTAAGTCAGTCAATTATGAAATGTGGCTTGTTCTAGTTGCATTTTTAAAAAATGTGTTCTCTAGCCCTGGCCAGTGTGGCTCATTTGATTGAGTGTCATCCCATGCACCAAAAGGTCAGCAGTTGGGTTCAGTCCCTGGTCAGAGGCAACCAATCAATCTCTCTCTCTCTCTCTCTCTCTCTCTCTCTCTCTCTCTCTCTAATTAATAAAAACGTATTTTAAAAATAAATAAAATAAAAAAGTGATCTTTAAAAGGAGATTATTTTTTGCTGCAGAGGTTACTAACAGTAGATTTTAAAATATAGCACTCTTTATGTTTGTGGAAACATGGGCTAATTTCTACTTGTTAATTATGTTTTATAGTTGTTAAGAAAAATGTAATTATAGAAAGGTTAAATTTTTTTAAAAGATTCAGATACAAACGTCTATTTCTTCCACTAGGCACCAAATGCACAATACCTTAGGTCTATAAAAATTTCAAAACCCACAAAAAAAGAAAACAAAAATATATTGACTCTAAAATTAGAAAAGAATATTGTAAAATAAGAATTAAGAAATGCTATTAAACCTACTGAATGCATCCTTTTGTTAACTATTCAATGATAGTGAAATCTTAGGATGGTTATATGTAGGCATAAATGTACCACTTCCCTTATTAATATATATTTTATCTCACATTATAAATTATATATATATATGATTTATATGTGGTATATATAAATTATATATTATGTAGGCTTCCAAAACCAAGAAAGGCTAAAAAATGAAAAGATCTTAAACTGGCTCTAAGTTTAAGGTACTTCTGTCTGATCAAGCTGTTTTCAAGCACTGTTCATTAAACATGGTTTTAATTTCTCCATTAAGTAATATATATTATACCTGGTATAGCATACCTAAGGTCCACTTAAGATATCACAATTCTACATTAATTAATAAAGGTCAGTTGCTTGAAGCATTTGCTTGTGGGAACTATATTATTTGAAATGTTTGCAATATTCTTTCCTCTAATTTAGTCACTGTTTCTTCTTTTTTTAAAAATATGTTTTTATTGATTTCAGGGAGTAAGGGAAAGGGGGAGAGAGATAGAAACATCATTGTTGAGAATCACTGATCAGCTGCCTCCTGCACGCCCCCTACTGGGGATTGAGCCCACAACCCAGATATGTGCCTTGACCAGGAATTGAACTGTGACCTCCTGGTTCATAGGTTGATGCTCAACCACTGAGCTACACCAGCTAGGCAATTCTTTATTGAATATACTAAGGATCCAGTACACGAATTCATGCACCTTAAAAGGAACTGTGGGCTGTGAGGCTGTGATGGGCACAGGGGCAGGTCTCAGCCCATCCTCCATGCCCCGGTCCAGCCCCTCCCACTGTGGCCCTTAGTTCCATCTGCCAGCAGCCCTGCTCCAGCCACTGCTGCTCCCATGCACTGACAGTGCCGGCCCTGCTCGCACCCAATTACGGCATGGAGCAATTGGGGCTGGAGCCAGCAACAAGTGCAAGCGGGACTGGGCCATCAGCGGGTGCGAGTGCTGGCTGCTGCCCCAATTGCCCCTCAGGAGCAGGGGGAGGTGGAGAAGCCCTGAGGGGTGATCAGGGCCAGCAGCTGCCAATCACACCCGCTGACACTGAGCAATCAGGGCCGGTGCCAAGCACCAGCAGTGGGTGAGAGCTGCAGCTCTGGCGCTGGCAGCAGGTGCGAGCATGGGGTACGATTGCAGCATGTGGGAGCAAAGAATTTTCAGTAACCATCAGAGGCTCGCCTCGATGACAGTGACCGGTGCCCCGCCTTGGTCTGGCACCCCCTCTCACCTGCTCCACCATCACACCCCGGCCGACGCCTCCCATGATCCGTGCTCTGCCACCTGCTGCCAACACCCACCATGTTCCACATGCACCTCTTGGTGGTCAGCACACCTCATAGCAACTGGTTGTTTTTGTTGTTCCACTATTTGGTCTATTTGCATATTAGGGTTTTATATATATAGATAGTATCAACATTCTTTTTGTTCAGATCCTGGAACAAACTGTTCATTGCTCTTCCCCAGTGGGTACCAAGTTTTTGGTACTTTGTTACAACAGCCTTAGCAAACTATATTTTGCCTCTAGTTTGAAATGGCAAATTCCAGCAATAAGAAAACTAGTCCATCTTAGGTCAGGTGGAGGGGGTGCAAATTGCCAATTTTGAAATACCGCATAGGAAATATTAAAACTTGTCTGTTTTAATCAACTGTGATCATGGAGGGAGGATTATAACTTCTGCAGACCAAGTGTGCATATAAGACAAGGAGGGGGTCTTAGCCTGTTCCCCATGGCTATAGCTTTGTTTTTGTTCTTGCCTTTCATTTGTATTAACAATTTCCACGGAATATCAGGTTTGGAAGGTGTCTAGTTTTGGGTTTACTGACAGATAGAAGAGTTTCTATAGTGATTTTTTTATTTTAATGTACATTACACAAAATAACCAAAACATCAAATGTGCAACATATAGTTTCTAAATAAGTATATCTAAAAAAATATGAGTGACTCATGTAAAGAAAATTATTCAATAAATAATAACACAGAGAGCACTAGAGCAAAAAAAAAAAAAAATGTGGGGGTGGTTCACAAAAGGAATTCACTCATAAAACCAATCTTGAATTACTTGTGCAAGGAGCAAGATGCAGTTCAGCTTGATCTTGAATGCCTCCAATAAACAGTTTCTCCTGCTATCCCTTTCCGATGCCTTAGACAGGTCTTATTCCTCTGTCCTCCACCCCCTCCACCCTATTTGTTCTGACTATTTTGCAGGACAAAAGTCATACAAAAGTTTTCTATAGTTTCTTCTTCATGGCTGCCCTTTAAATACTTAAAGTCAATAATCAAAGCCTTCTTTTACGGTATGCAGGGCTAACTATTCTTATGGCCCTTCCTCATTGAAAAACTTTATATTCTCTTCTCTGTCATTTTATGAACAAAGAGAGAGAATGCCCACATCTCAGGAGCATGTATTTTTAACACAATCTACTTGTGAAGACTTCCAGGAGAATTATAAGCCTTGGCATTTCTACGTGGCCACAAATTTTTTAAATTCTTACATAAGAATATCTCACTCAATCCCCTCTGTAACTTTGCAATGTAGATAGGTAATATTTATATAGCCTCATTTATTGGAGTAGAAAACTGGGGAACAATAGCATTGAGTGATTTTCTTTCATTAGAGGACAAATAATAAAATTTCTGAGCATTAAAACAGAGCCTCCATACACTAAGCCTGCTATTTATATAGTCTCTGGCCTCATGAAGTTCACACCCAGCATGTAATCTAAGACCCACAGATAAGACAGAGGGAGGACTGAACCTGCATCCCTGGTAAACACAACCACAGAAAATGGAGAACAAGAAGGAAAAAGTAAGCTAGGAAATTAAAAGAGAAAACATATGGGATCTGGAAAAAGGCAGATGTGCAAACCAGAGGAAAATGATGGGTATAAAAGAGGTATGCTATTATATTTCAATATTTTAGAGTGGATTGTCTTTCTTCATATTGGCTCCCGAACCTGAGCTCCCTGAGGCCATAGCCTGCTGCTTTTGTGGTGATAGGGATGCCACTAAGAAAAGAAAATAAAACAAATATATTTCCCCTAAGAAATAGAAAACGTCTCAAGACCAGGCCCAGATTTGATGATCTGCTAGGAGGAATGACATGACTCAGGATATAGTTTTACTCGTGGCTTAGATTTATTACAGTGAACGAATATAAAGCAAAACCAACAAAGGGAAAGGCTCATAGGACAAAATCCAAAGGAAACCAAGTGCAAGCTTCCAAGACACCTGTCCTAGTGGAGTCACACAGGGCGTGCTTAATTCCTGCAGCATCAGGTTATACCACACGTGTGAAATACTGTCTGCCACAGAGGCTCACTGGAGACTCCACGACCAATGTTTTTATTGGAAGCTGGGCACCTGGGCACCATTGCCTGGCATGTAGCAAAATCCCAGAATCCAAGTTGAAAAGCAGGTGTTCAGCAGGAATTATATAATTTATACAGTTTAGGCACAGTAAGCCAATCTTATCATTTGGAGGCAATTTTATATCAGTACAGGGAACTATTCACCATTCAAGTTCCTAGGTGCCAGCCAAGGCAGTCTTGGGTCTGCTATATTAACTTTTTGTTGTTGTTGTTAATCCTCACCTGAGGATACTTTTACATTGGATTTGAGAAATAATGGAATGGAGAGGGAGAGACACACAGAGAGAAACATCTATGTGAGAGAGACATGTTGACTGGTTGCCTCCCGCTCATGCCCCAACCAGATCTGAGGCATGTGCCCTTGACCAGAATCGAACCCAGGCCCCTTCAGTCCTCGGGCCAACGCTCTATCCACTGAGCTAAACCAGCTAAAACTACTATGTTAACTTTTCTTCACACCCTGTATATTCCATCAAGCCAAAAATTTTATTACAGTCACTAGATGATTAGGCTCTATAACAGAATTTATTTTTTCCTCTTAGGAAAAAAAAGCCCAGGGAGTTCCTATATATGAATACCAGTCATCAGAAATATACTGGGTTAGTAAATTCAGGAGAAAGAGTCGGACCATGTAGCAAAGAACTAAATCCATTGATGGATACACAACTCTATGGTTTCATTGATGACCAGTAAAGAACATTATTTCTCAGTCACTTGAGCGTTAGTACCGGCAACTGAGATATTTCTGCCCCTTCAATCTAACCTAAATCTTTCCTTCTTGTTGAACAGGGTCATCCTACCAGGCTTAAGAAAGCCTCTCTATTCCCTGTGGAAGCTGAGTTGGTGGCAGCAGCACAGCTCACAGGGCCATGGTGATGTCTGTGTTGAGACATATCAGGAAGAAGAAAGCATTTTCATCCTCATGTCAAAGGACTAGGGTTTTAGACATATATACATTTAAAGGAAAGTAGTGGATTCCAATTACTTGAGAAAAGTGCATCAGGAGATCTAACTGCCTTCAGAGAAAACTTAGTCACTCATTAGCTGTGTCTCTTTGGGAAATTAAATGTCCAAAGCTCCGTTGTTGTTTTTTTTCATCTGTAAACTGAGAGCGGCAAGTTACAAGGCCTGCAAAGTCCCTTCTGACTCTCAATCTCTGATTGTGTGGGTTACACAACACTGTCATACACAATACCATCGGCATCATTAAAAAGTCACAATGCTCTTGACTCAAATGCCTTTTATCCATTTAAGTTCAGGGGTGGAATGGGCAGCAGCCAAGGAGGTGAGGTTGGGGAGGAGTGACATCGAAAGAGAAAGTTGTGGGGATTAAAGAGAATCCGAATATCAAAGAGGCTCTTCCAAATATTCTCCAAGGGCAGAAACTTTTATTTGGATCATAGAGAACTATTTCTCTGTGCTCCAGCTGAAGTTCCCCTTCTTGGTTTTTAATAATAAAGAAACCAGCACATTAATTTTTAAAATAGGAAATGATAGGGCAAAGACTCCATAAACAGCTGAAATGTTAATCACACAAAGGCTCCCAAAGCAATTTCACTGTGGACTCTTCATGGTTATGCATTACAATAAGAATTTTCATCAGAGCACTCGCTCTAGGACAGGCTGCTGGGCAAACGACACCTGTGGCTGCCTGAGTTCCTGTGCTGGCTCTTGCAGGGGCAACCAGGGCAGAATGTGCCAGAAAAGCCATAGGCACAGATGGTAGTGCTGGTGGGGCTGAGGCAATAGAGGGGGTCATTACTCCATGTTGAGAGACTATGAGGTACCCTGCATATATTATCTCAAATGATTTCAACACCAACCCATGAGTGGATATGATTATCAGGTTCAGTTTACAGGTGATGAAAACGAGCTTCAGAAAAGGTAGGTAACTTTCCTAAAGTAACACAAGTGCATGGTGTATTAGTTTTCCATTGCTATGTTCTTGCTGCAGAATAAATTACCATACTCTCAGAATCTTAAAGCAACATAATTGCATTATCTCATTATCTCATAGCCTCTGTAGATCAGGAGGGCAATTATGAGTTAGCTGGGTCCTTTACTCACGTCTACATGGCTGAAATCGAGGTGTTGGCCTGGGGTTTTAATTCTTGTCTGAGGTTTGTGGTCCTCATCCAAGCTCAATGGTTATTGGCAGGATTCCTTTCAGCTAGTAGAGGTCACACACTTCCTTGCCACATGACTCTAGTAGGCAGTTCACAACTTGGTTATTTCCTCCCCAGGCCAATCTGGCCCATGCAGGATTATCTCACTTTTGGTTAATTAGAAGGCTAGTCATCTAATCACAGGGATGCTAACCAATTGTACTCACCGGTTCCACCCACACTCAGGTAGAGGGCAGGGAGATTATGCAGGATGTGGGGCACTGAAGGTCATCTCAGAATTCTGCCCACCACACGTAGCCAGCAAATGGCAGAGCTAAGGCATGACTCTAGGTCTGTTCACCTCCAAAGCATGATCTTGTCTACACACCTGAGCCAGCTAGGGTTGAGATGGGAGTCTAGACAGATATTCCCAACAGTGGCAGCTGTTCAGAGAATTAAAAGACAAGGGTAAAGTCCCAGTTGGCTGGAGATTACTCAGAGGAAGGGGTGGTGGCAAATTCTAGTTCTTAAATTTCCCTGCCAAGTGTCACCTCTGAATGGAATCATTCTGCGATTCCTCAAAAACAAATGTTCCCAGTTGTAAAGGCCCCAGACCATCAGGTGGAATCTGGTTGCCCTGCATCCTGTGGCTAAATTTCCTTACCTGTTGGATGTCCCCAAGGCTCCTTTCCTTCTGCTCATCATCACTGTCATTTTTATAAAGTGTCTGCTATGAGCAAGAACACTGAGAGTCACCCAGGAAGCACAGATGAAGAGACAAGGCCCTGCCCTCATGATTTTTAGGTCTTAAATATTGGGAAAGGGATGAAAGTGCAAAAGTATAAAATAAATGTGTTCAGGCAGATATACCTAGATCCATATCTTTATAGCTATCTATCTACTACCTACCTGAAGTTAGAGAAGAAGGAGATATACGCCTGGAAAGGTTCCATAGAGTTCAATCGGACTCTTAAAGAGGAACAGGTTGCTGAGTAGATTAGGTGGGGAGTATAGGGGTTGGGTGGGGAGGGCATTCAAGGCACAGGAAACATCTTCCTTAAAACACTTCAGTGATTCCCCATTGATTCTTAAGATAAAATCCAATGCCCCAAAATGATGTAGAAGATCCTACATAATCTGGCTTCTCTTTCCTTTCCAAACAATGCCCCATTTAATACCTGCTGTTTAGACTCACCACTAATCTCTCACGTGTGGTTTCCTGAAACATTCTTTACCAGTGTACTGCAACCACACTTAATTCCCTAGCCTAGCTATACACACACACACACACAGCATTCTCCTGTTAATTAGCATTTGTTCTTCAGGTCTTGGATTAGACATCACTTCCTCTGGAAAGCCTTCCTCAATGCCAAAGCTCTGATTTACAGTGCTCATTGTAAGTGCTCCCATAACATTGCATGCATTCCCTAGTACAGCATTTATCAGGGTCTTGTACCTGTCTCCTTGAGGCTAGTGGAAGATACAACGCAACCAAGTTAAGGGACCAGGCCTATCTTTTCACTCTTCTATCTCTAGTGCTTACCAGTTACTTAAGTGCTCAAAACATTTGTTGGATAAATAGAAAAAAGGCATAGAGGCAACACTTGTCCATGGAAGAAATTTAAAGGTATAAGAAACTAAATAAAAACTAAATTGTTCACATCTTCCAGAGCCTAGTGCCTGCACTGGGGTACCTGATATGGACATTGACAAGAATTTAGATAGATAGATTATAGATATAGATATAGATATAGATATAGATATAGATATAGATATAGATGGATATAGATGAATAAGATGGATATAGATATATAGATATATAGATATATAGATATATAGATATATAGATATATAGATATAGCTATGCTTCAGTGAAGATCAGAGGAAAAAAAGACTTCTTAAAATAAAAGTTTGGAGTTCTGATTTTCTGTTGGAATCATCATTAAGAAATCAGAACTGCTTTTCATAGTTGGTCAGTCCTAGAATACAGGTATGTCAGTCAGTAGAAGTGAGGTTTTGCTGTGGTATCAAATGGTCCCCAAAATTGCAGTGGCAAAAAAACAAAAACAAAGGGTTATTATGTCTTGCTCCCAATACACAGTCATTAACTGTTTCAAATGTAGGTCACCCCAGTCTCAGGCTAACAGAACCTCTTCTATCTCTGATATATCTATGGCCAACAGAGAGAAAAGACATGATAAATAAAAAGTGTTAATCTTGATCCTGGCTGGTTTTCTCAGTGGTTAGAACATCGGCCTACACAGCAAAGAGTCATAAATTCGATTCCCAGTCAAGGGCATGCATCTTAGTTGTAGTCTCAATCCAAAGCCATGTAGGGGTGTGGGGGGGAGGCAATCAATCATCGATGTGTCTCTCTCACACCGATGTTTCTCTCTCTCTCTCCCCTACCTCCCTTCTACTCTATCTAAAAGCAATGGAAAAATATCCTTAGGTGAGGATTTAAAAAAATGTTACTGTTGGAAGTGACACACTGAGTATTCCATTGAGTAAAGCAAGTTCACATGGCCAGTCCTGAGTTCAACAGGGCAGACATATAAACCTCCCACAAGAAGGGGTCCTTCAAGGAGGGAGTGTAAAATATGACAAACAGTCATATATAGTCTATTCCAGAGACCAGCAGATGGACATTTGGATTGGCTTTTCATTTGTCAGCAATTAAACGTTACAATACTTCCCTGCAGTTGGAGTAAAGAACACAACCTGAGATTCTAGAGGAAGGAGAAAGAAAGGATCTGAATGCTCAAACTGGAAAGATCCCTATAGCATACATAGTCACAGCACCATATTTTATGAATGAGAAATCCAGCTCAGAGAAGCTGATGGCCTTCCCCAAGGCAACCCTGCATCATGTGAGAGCTAAGACCAAATCTCAAGCCTCTGGTCTCAGGACTTAGAATCACACATCATTGCCTACATGAGATAACGCAACTCTCTATGGAATGTCTACAAGTCAGACCAAAGCCTTTGCATGGCATGGATCTGCTTCCTGCCCTTGAACATGATTTATGGTGCTGCTGTGAGAACCCCCCTAGTGCAATGAGTTACAATGGAGATTTTCTCAAACCAATTCTCCTTGCTCTGTTGAGAGAGGCTGTAATTATGCTCAGCTCTTTGCTTGTTTTATAGCTTAGTACTGACATAGTGAGAACATCTACAATAAAAACGTCTATGGGGCTTTGTTTCCTTTTGTATA
Organism: Myotis yumanensis; assembly: GCF_028538775.1. Classification (NCBI taxonomy): domain Eukaryota; kingdom Metazoa; phylum Chordata; class Mammalia; order Chiroptera; family Vespertilionidae; genus Myotis; species Myotis yumanensis. The sequence continues at coordinate 30,150,867 of NW_027223766.1, forward strand.
AATTCATTGTCTAAAATCTAGTAAGCCCATGTCTTGGTGATTTATCAGAATTAGTCCATTTAGGAAGGAGTGTTTTGCTCAATTGAAATCTGTTCTTTTTGTTTTATCCACACACTGGTATTGTCATGTAGCTTAACCTAAGCTCCTGTATCTATTTTAAAGTAAAAACACACGCACCAAAAAAAGCCCTCTCTGGCCCTCACTCAGTTGTTCTCCTAAAGCCTCTCTATGCTGATCTTCATGCTTCTTGATTGTACAATGAACACTATTTCTTCATTGTCTTCTTTCCTACTGACATTCCATGTAATTTGACAACATGATCTGATTGGCTACCTTCACTTATGAATTTGTCAAATCTTAGAAATGGCAGAAAATGTAATGAAACAGAGAGCCATTTTAAAAGAACAAACTGAGTTTTATTTAGACTTTTATCCTCAGTTTTTACTATAATGTTTTTAATATATCATGGATTTTATGACCTGCAAATTTTCTATGTAAAAACAAGGAGCACATACACCAATGTTCTCAAATCCTTAAGAAAAAGATACATGAACATTAATGCGTAATTTTAGCATTTTGTTCACTCTCTGAGTTTTAGTCCATTATTTTACAACCTCTTGTTTTAGATTTTTTTCATAAATTTATGGTTGCACTTTTTCTTCTAATATATTCATGGTATTGATGTACAAGGTTTAGTGCTAAGAACTGAGCAAACAGTATAAATGTAAAGAAGTTTAAGGATAGAGAGATTGGGCTATTATAAGAAATGGAATAAATGTTTACTGCCTGCAGAGATGCTTAAATCTAGATTTTAAAAAATGGCTCCTGACACTTTCAGAATTTGGAGGTGAAAAGGTTGTTTTGGGGTTCTCCATTCCCCGATTGGATTTTGACTGGCATCTCCTTATTTGCTGACTCCAGCAAAGGGTGCATATGAAGAGTTTATGTGGTTTACCTTTAAACAGCTCCACGGACTGGGAATTTGATAAGTGAATTCTCCTTCTAAAGATTTGTTGTTCTGCAGTTTAAATCCACACACACAAATATATATAACGCAGGTGTAGTAGCCCCCTGAGGGTTCTCCAACATCAATAAACTAAATGATGTAATGTCTGGCAAGAGACATTCTTCATAGAAAGCCAATGTGGCATACAGAATCCAGACATGGGGAGCACATATAACCAAACTGGCAGACCGTGTGCTAAAATGCTGCTTCTCCGCACCAGGGTTTGGAAAAGCTGAGAAGTTGGGCTATTGGGTAGGACTATTCCTAGAAGACGTCATCAATTAGTGGACAGGTGACTGGGCTAGGATGAGGAAGCTATAATTATACACTAGAGGTCATGGAACTTAATCTGCTCGGTCACTTAATTTCCACAGCTCAGCCTCGTGTGATTTCTGTCATGTCCATGAGAACTACACTGCGACTCTTTCTCTCTTTGACTAAAGCAGTGGTTCTCAACCTTCCTAATGCCGCGACCCTTTAATACAGTTCCTCATATTGTGGTGACCCCCAACCATAAAATTATTTTCGTTGCTACTTCATAACTGTAATGTTGCTACTGTTATGAATCGTAATGTAAATATCTGATATGCAGGATGCATTTTCATTGTTACAAATTGAACATAATTAAAGCATAGTGATTAATCACAAAAACAATATGTAATTATATATGTGTTTTCCAATGGTCTTAGGCGACCCCTGTGAAAGGGTCGTTCGACTCCCAAAGGGGTTGTGACCCACAGGTTGAGAACCACTGGACTAAAGTGATATTAAATCTACTGTTAAACATGACAATGCTAATCCACAATATCTTTTATATTTTATTTATTTACTTGCATATAAAAGTACCACATGTTCACTGTAGAAATATTGGAAAATGAGAAAAGTATAAAGAAGAAAAATTGCATGTAATCCTATTGCTCCGAGATAAAACTTCTAACATAGTTGTGTATTTCCTTCCAGCCTTTTTTTCTAGGATATCTCCATCTGTATTCCCATATCTACACGTCCATACCCACACACAGAACCCCTCCTCCAAAACACACACACACACACACACACACACACAGAGGCATCCTCCATCACTTATTGGAAAATTACTTCACTTGTCACTCCTTAGTTTTCTCTTATCTGTAAAATGCAGATAAAAATAATGCCTACTTCATGGAAGTCATGTAAGGATTAAGTGAGTTAGTTTATATAATATCCTTACAGCCTTGTCTGGCACATAACAGATACTTAATACATGCTGGCCACTATTATCTTAACGTATATTTACAGTTTTATCTCCTTTTTTAGCTTTATAAAATATACTCAAATTCTGTCTCCCCACCTTTATAACCCTAGTCTAAGCCAGCATCATCTCTCAATTGAATGATTGCAATGATCATCTACTTAATGTCCCCTCTGTCTCCATGTAGGAGATATGATCATCTGTTACAAATATAAATCTGACATATAGCTCTCCTGCTTAAAACCCTCTGACGATTTCCAATTACACAGAACAAAATGTAAATGTCTTCCTAGATTTATTACTTAGGGGTTGGGCTCCAATTCATGTCATGGAACCCCCGGTGAGAGTGGTCAGACCACGGTATTCCAGAATGAGTGTAACAGCCACATGATGCCCTCAAGATTCCAGGCACTTTTATCTTCCTGCCCCCAAGCCCTTCGCCTAAAGCTCTCACTCTCCTGGTTGCAAGGCATTCCTCCATCCCAGCATCTATCCAGGTTTCAGAGAGAAAGAGAAGAGACATGCTAAGGGACAAAAGTCCAGGAAGATGAGCTGCAGAATCTGTTTCCTTTGCAAGAGCCTTCCTAGAAGCCTCCCTCCACACACTGATATCATCATACAACTTTATTGGCGTGGACAGTGTCACAATGGCCCTAACCCCGATTCAAGCTGTGAGAGACACCAGGAAAACTGGTATCTTAATCATGCACACTAAACTGGTTGCCTCTGTAAGAAAGAAGGCAGATGGGACATTAGGGGGAAACAACTAGCAGTGTTTCCCACCTGCTGGCTGCAACATTCTTCCTAGTGCCTACCCGCCCTCTTTCCCTCCTTGCTCACTATGCCCAGCCACACTGGCCTGAGACTTTAGACACACCAGTCTTCTGCCTGCCTCAAGAAGGGTGATGGCCTGCCCAGCCAGCGTGGCTCAGTGGTAGAGCGTTGACCTGTGGACCAGGAGGTCCTGGTTCGATTCCCGGTCAGGGCATACAGGATGCAGCTGATTGGTGATTCTCTCTCATCATTGATGAAAATATATATTTTTTTAAAAAAGAAGGATGATGGCCCTTGCTTACTTTCTGCCTGGAAGGTTCGGCCTTCTGGTCTGCAGGTTGCAGCCTTCTCTTCATGGGGCCTTAGTGGAAATGCAACCACTTCAGAAAACCTTTCTTGATTTCCTGTGCTCCCCCAATTTGCTTCATGCCACTTAATCGCTAGCTGAAATTACTATTTATTAATTCATTCACTTGTTCACTCTCTCCTTCACTAGCACATAAGATGCCATGGAGCTGGGCCTTGGCCCTGGACCATTTCCCCAGTTCTCTGAACAAGACCTGGAACATTTGAAGTGTTAGATCTGCTGAACAAATGCTGAATGAATTATAATTTTTTGTGTTCAGTAAATGTTATTCAAGAGATTTAATGCTGCGCAGCATTGTGTTGCATAAATATAACACAACCACTTCCTCTGTTTTGACAGTGTAGTAAACTGAATAATGGTCCTCCACATCTTAATCCCTGTGATTGTGTCCTTAGATGGCAAAAGGGGCTTTGCAGATGTGATTAAGTTAAGGGTCTTTTTACTTTATTTTTTGATTACATTTTACATTCAATATTATTTTGTATTAGTTGAGGATCTTAATTTTATGAGATTGGGATTAAAAAATGAGGCTATTTACCTTGGATTGTCTACATGGACCTGATGTAATCACAACAGTCCTTTAAAAGGGGCACAGAAGAAGACAATGTGAGCTCAGAAGTAGAGGCTGAAGTGACACCCTTTGGTGATAGAGGAAGGGACCCCGATGAGCTGAAAAGGCAAAGGAGCAATTATTCTATCAAAGATCCCAGACAAACCAGCCCTGGCCCCTTGACATTAGCCCAGCAAAACTGATGTCAGACTTCTGACCTCCGAACTGTAAGAGACTACATCTGTGTTATTTAAAGTTATTTAAGCCTGGCGGGTATGAACATGGACCTATGAACCAGGCAGTCATGGTTCAATTCCAGTCAGGGCATATGCCTGGGTTGTGGGCTCGATCCCCGGGAGGGTGGAGGAAAGCCAAGGGGATAGCCAATCAATGATTCTTTCTCATCATTGATGTTTCCATCTCTCTCTCTCCCTCTCCTTTCCTCTCTGAAATCAATAAAAATGTATTTTGAAAAAAGGTTATTTAAATTTGAATTTGTGACAGCAGCAACGGAAACTAACATAGATATTCAGGACCTTTTCTCGTGATGCTGTGAACTTCCTTTTACACATGGTCTGTCTGCCTTTCCAGTGATTTCACCATGGATCCTAGAAGCAGAGTTCCTGGAAACTTGCACCACCTTACATCTCCACAAGTGGCTGGGCTAATCCCTGAGCAGCCTGGCTGTTTAGAAGAGCCTGCTCCTTGGAACCACAGCCGCAGGGCTTGCGTACAATGAACCCACTTTGTGCAACAATCAGACAAACACATAGAGATTGCTTTCCATGGGAAACCAGGCATATAGGAAGTAAGGAAAACACAAAGGTGCTTACTCTGCCTTCACTCTCTCTCTTTATTAACACTATAACTAGAAGGGTAAGCAGGAAGGGGTTAGCCTGTAAAACCAGAAAAAGCTGCAGTTCGGCTGCAAAGATCTGGACACACCTTTGATACCTGCCAGAGGGGCCTCTAAAGTGCTGACTAGGACCAGATCCCTAAGGGAAGGTTGACACAAGCCCCAACCTGTGAATTAATCAGAGAAGCTGATGTGACATTCTCTTTCCTTAAATCATTTCCTTTAAAAATTTTAATATGAAAACTTCAAATATACACAAAGGATTAAAAGGGAAAGAATAATGAGCTTTCATTATCCATCATCCAGCCCCAAGAATTATCAACATATTGCCAAACTTGTTTCATCTATACCTCCCACTCTTCATTCAGTGTTGGTTATTTTTACTTAATAGCTGTATTGAGGTATAAAATTCATAGAATTCACCCATTGTAAGATAATTCACCCATTGATTTTTTTGGTATACTTAATAGATGTGCAAATATCACCACAATACACATTTTTATTACCCAAGTCCCCCCAGCCTAGCTCTCCACCCTCTACTCCCCTGCTTGTTTATAGTTGATTCCTGCTCCCAGTCCTGGCCCTGGTAAGCATCAATCTGTTTTATGTCTCTATAGATTTGCCTCTTCTGGACATTTCATATATAGTTACCCAATATGTAATCTTTGTTTCTGAATATCTTCATTTAGCATAATGTTCTTGAGGTTCATCCCATGTTGTAGTGTATATAAGATGTTCAATTCTTTTTATTACTGACAAATATTCCAATATATGGATATACCACATTTTGTTTAAGCATTCACAAGTTGATGGGCATTTGGATCTAGTTTTGGGGTTTTGGGTTATAATAATAATACTATGACATTCATTTAAAAGTCCTTTCGTGTACACATTTTCATCTTTTTTTTGGGGGGGGGGTAGATACATAGGTTGGAATTACTGGGTCACCTGGTAACTTTTTAAGAGACTAGAAACCTGTTTTCCAAAGTGGTTGTACCATTTTCACCCCTCCCAGCAATGTGTAAGAGTTCCAGTCTCTCCACATTTTCCTCAACACCTGCTTTTGTCTCTTTTTTATTATAGCCATGCCAGCGCATAGAGGGTGGTATGTATTTGTGGTTTTAATTCGCATATCCCTAGTAACTAATGATGCTCAACATATTTGCATGTACTTGCCAGCCCTTCATATAGCTTCTAAAGTGAAAAGTCTATTCAGGTATCGTGGCCATGATGCAAGAGTTTAAAAATATAAATATATCCATATTTATATTCTGAACATAAGTCCTTTATAAGATAGATGATTTATAACATCTTCCTCAAGCCAGTCTGTGGCCTGTCTTTTCATTCGATTAATGCCATCTTTTCAGCCCCTCTGACCCTGAATGGTTATCATATCTGCTCACTCGGGATAGACAAGGGCCTAATCTCATTATTTTATCTGTAACATATGACTGGGAAGCCAATTTCAACTGGATTTTTTCAACCTTTACAAATTACAAAGATGTGAATCTAGAGAAACTGACTCTTGGCCCAGTTTCTAGCTAACGGGCCTCTCTTGTGAGAGCAGAACAGCAAGGCTGGCTGCTGGGATTTTCATGGTGATTGAGCAGAATCACCATCTTCCAGTACACAATGGGGATGGCTCTTCATTTACTCAGATCTTTCATTCTTGTCACCGATGTTTCAGAATTTTCAGTCTACAAGTCTTACACCTCTGTTAAATTTACTCCTAAATTATTTTATTCTATTTTTGTGCCATTGTGAAAGGAATCATTTTCTAAATTTCATTTCCAGATTTGCTCAGTCAGTATGTAAAATTGCAATTGATTTTTATAAATTGATCTTGTGTCCTGGGACCTGACTAATCTCATTTATTATTTCCAGCAGTTTTTCTTTTTTTCTGGTGGATTCCTTAGGACTTTCTATGTCACACACGGGTGACATATTTTGCACTCATGTGTTTGTGGAATAAGATTCATAGCAACCTAATTTTAAATTAAACAAGTTAGAAATGCACTCAAGATGATTGGTGTTATGGTGCTGTGTGTCTGTCTACAGAGTAGAATGGGGAGGTGTCCCTGTGCCATGCTGGGAACCCCATGTCACTGCAGCCGGTCCTATCTCTGCTATAGCAATGGGGACAGCTTCTTAGTTCAGTTTTATCAAAATATGCTTAAACCGATAGGAATGTGTCAGACAGGAAAATCCCTGAGAACTGCTGTATTTGAAGTGTGCGTGGCCTGAGACACGTCCTTGGAGAAGACTCTAGGGAAGCACAGAAGCAGCATGGCAGAAAACCAAGCGGACAGCAGTGCACTTTGATGCACCTGTGTGAAAAGTTTAAGAAGAGGCCCCTTCCCTCCTTCACACAGGGTAAACAATGGTGCCAGAGCAGCATTATGAGTCCTGGACCGAGTTACATTTCCAAGAATTAGATAAAGGCAGTGAAAAAAAAAAAAAAGGTGTGGTAATGGCTGAATTGTTGCTGTGAAAGTCACAAAGTCCTTACATTGTAATATAATTGAATCCCAACCTATGACTAAGTTAGTGTGCGCAATGAACTTAGTTTGCTTAATAGCAAGTGCTCAATAAATGGTAGCTGTTTATATTATTACTAGTACTTTTAAAACTGAAATTAGCAGCATTCTGTGACTCTCTCCAGCCAGTATTTATAATGCTAAGACAGTTCCCTGCTCAATTTGATGGTCATTTCAGAGACAATATCAGGGGACTTTGGAAACATGGATGGGCCTGGAGGCATCAGGTTACGGGAAACACAAATATTGTATGTAGAATCTGAAAAAGCTGAACTTGTAACAACAGAGAACAGAGTGGTGGTACTAAGGGCTGGGGGTTGCGAGAATTGGGGTACAAACTTCTAATTGTAGGACAAGTAAGTTCTGAGAATCCAATGTACAGCATGGAGACTGTCTATAATCTATACTAATAAAAGGGTAATATGCTAATTAGGGTGGACGTCTTCCAGACGACCTTCTGGATGTCCTTCCAGACAAAGCCACCAGTTGTGAAGGGCCCAGGCTCAGGCTGGCAGTGGCAGCAGCAGTGGGGTAATGGGGGCAGCACCTTCCCCTGATCTACCAGGTTGCCTCCTACAGAGGGAGGCCAGACTGTGGCTTAGACCAGGGCAGAGGCAGAGGTGGTTAGGGGTGATCAGTCTGGCAGGCAGAGGCAGTTAGCCCAAATTGGCAGGTGGACATCCCTCAAGGGGTCCCAGATTGGAGAGGGTGGAGACCGGGTTAAGCCCCCTGCCCCCCCCCTCCCCGCACGAATCTCATGCACAGGGCCTCTAGTTGTTAATAATACTGTATTATATACTTGAAAGTTGCTAAAAGTAATTCTTAAAAGTTCTCACCATAAAACCATGGCAATTATGTGATGTGATGGAGGTGTCAATTAACTCTATGGTGATCATCATTTTGCAAAATATGTCTATAAAATCAACACATTGTACACCTTATACTTATACAATGTTACCTGCCAATTATATCTCAGTAGAGCTGGGCAGGGAGGGAGACTACAAAGAGCTAGTGAAGAGACTAATGAATAAACCTGAAATGTGTACAATTGTACCTGTGGGTATTTATATTCAGAAAATCTATTTTGAACCCTAGCCAGTTTGGGTCAGTGACTAGAGTGTTGGCCTGCCAACTGAAGGGTCCCAGGTACTAAAATTGGAACAATACAGAGAAGATTACCATGGCCCCTGCGCAAGGATGACACGCAAATTGGTGAAGTGTTCCATATTTAAAAAAAAGAGTGTGTACCTCAGGCAGGTTCCCCGGCCCTGATTGGGGGTGTGCAGGAGGTAACGAATCCATGTGTCTCTTCACATCAATGTTTCTCTCTCTCCCCCACCCTTCCACTCTCTCTAAAAATCAATGGAAAAATATCCTTAGTTGAGAATTAACAACAACAAAAAAATCTATTTTGAGCTTATCTGAAATCTTAATTAATTACATCTTTTATTGCGAGATTAAGAAACAGGCTCCCTTCTCACTGAATTTGAAAACCTGACACTGGAAGTGCCTGTCCAAAAGGAGGCCATGGAGTGACCAGAGACCACAGCCTGAAGGGGCAGTTTCAGAGGGAGCCTTCCTCTTTCCGCCCCACTCCTCCCCTCCCCTCTCTTCCAGTCCTCTCCCCTGCCCTAGTTCAGTGAAGTCATCTGACCCTAGAAATTACAGTATCACTGATTTGGGGAGAGGGGCTCTTTTATTTTATTCTTCTCTGTCTCTTTCAAATCACTTAATTTTTTAAATTATTTTTTAAATCTTTATTGTTGAAAGTATTACGTAGGTCCCCCTTTCCCCCATTAACCTTTCCAGCTCACTCCCACCCCCCTCCCCCCCAAGACCCTCACCACCCCATTGTTTGTGTCCACAGGTTATGCCTATATGCATACAAGTTCATTGGTAGACCTCTTCCCACCCACCCTTTCCTACCTTCCCTCTGAGGTTCAACAGTCTGTTCATGCTTCTATGTCTCTGGGTCTATTTTTGTTCATCAGTTTATTTGGTTCATTAAATTCCACACATGAGTGAGATCATGTGATACTTACCTTTCTCTGACTGGCTTATTTCACTTTAACTACATTTAGTTCATTTGGCTGCAATGTGTCAGCCAGAAACCAAGCTCAGCCTGGTTGGAAGGTTTTTAGACACTCCAGAGCACAGCTCCTGTGCTCCAAGGAAACCCAAGCCAAAGCTTGTCTGATAGGATGGCTCAGGGTAGGGCGCCCAGAAGAGTCCTGAATGTGGTCAGAGGGCAAGAATGCTCAGGCGGCCACTCCATCAGGAGAAACAGTGTCAGAGCTCCCTGGTAACAAGGAATTCCCTGCCCATCTGGGCTTCTCTGTTTCTAAGCAGACAGACAATCCTATCACCAGCAGAGAGAAAGGCCCAGGTTGCTGAGGGAAGCAGGGAGTGGATCCATTCATTTCACCCCCGTGTGATCCCTGGCAAATGTGGCTGCAACCTCAGCTGCACTGAATACAACTAACGTTCTAGACTCACTGTGCCACTTGGCAAGTCCTTTCATTTCTCTGAGCCTCTGTTTCCCTTTCTGGATAGCAGAAATGTAGTAATTCCTACCTGCAGGGATGCAACAAGGATAAAAAAGAACATGCTCTAGAATGTTCTGTGTGAGACCCAGAGTACCACACAGACAGGAATCAAAACATGACAAGCCACCTGTGTTGCTGTGCCTAAACTTGACCCACATATTAATATTTAATTGGCTAAACGCTGGGACAATTTTCTCACAGACAAGTCTTGTAACAAAGGTAATTTAAGAAGTAAGAATGTTATTTTCATAGAATTCCATAATATTTTCACTTGGAAGAAATGAGTATGATCATAAACATGTTGCTGTTGTTTTCCTGACTGGGTCCCTTGTACAAAAAATACATTTTTTATCAGGCTCTAATTGGTTCCCTTGTTTCAGCCTGACACTCTCTTAAATCCATCCTTCACTCTCATGCCAGCCTGCTCCGGCTCAAAGACAAAGCTGAAGCTGACTCCTCTTCTTCCCAAAAGACTCAAATCCAATCAGTCAAGTCTTATGGATTTGGCGTCCTTAATATCTCTCAAATCCACCCATTTCTCTCCATTCCACCTGACATGTCTCAATATTAAGTCACCATCACTTCCCACTGGAAACTAACGATTGCTCATGGCTCAAAGCTATGTCCCTGGCTGGGCAGTGCCCTAGGCTACACAAAAAAATCCTTCCTTGCTCCTGGTTAAAGTCCTTCTCAGAGACCCTGGGCCACCAAATAACCATGGCACAAATGTGCAAAGGCCTGGCCTCCTTGCAACAAGGATAAAAAAGATCTCTCTAAAGGGTTATCCCAGCTCCAAAGCCTTGAGTAGGACAGACTAGGCCTCAGTCACAACCACATTCAGTACCTGCTCTCTCCCCACCCATTGCTGCCATCCTCACTTTCTTTCAGGTGTATCTCCCAAGAGTGTTCCCCAGTAAACCTCTGCACACGATGGATGATTCTCTGTCTTAGAGTCTATTTCTGGGGAGTCCAGTCTAAAGCACTCCCCACCACCCAATATAGTACCTGTCATATAATACCTGGCACGTAGTAGGTGCTCAGAATGTACTTGATATATGAACAAATGAATGGACAAATGCCTTTTACAGCCAACTCTCAAGAGCAAGAAAAACCTGTATTATGTGACCATTTCTAGTGTCCAGCACAGGACCTGACTACTTACTTGCTTAAATGGTTCTTCAAATGTTCTCCTGATAAGGGGGCAGTCTTCTGGAGGCAAATGCCTCCTTTCTCTATCGACTAGGCTCAAAGTGATACAAGCTAAAAGCATGGAATGTATGTAATATTACTCTGCATAATAATGAAATGTACTGCTTTCAAAGGAAGAAAATGCTATATTGCAAATTACAAAGCAGTTAGAAAATACCTTGCTTTTCATTAAAATTTAGAGGGACTGTGTTCTCCCTGTGAATTAAAATAACTCTAGGACAAGCTATGTGCTAATAGGACTTTTTAAAGTCAGAAAACCAGCAAAAAGATCTAACTTGGCAGGGTTGGGAGGCATGCCCACTGGAATGATGCTGTAAGATTTGGAGGACCAAGACCCTCTTTCTGCCTATACTAGTGGTCTGCAAACTGCAGCTTTCGAGCCACATGCGGCTCTCTGGCCCCTTGAGTGTGGCTCTTCCACAAAATACCATGTGCAGGCATGCATGTACAGTGCGATTGAAACTTCATGGCCCATGCACAGAAGTCGGTATTTTGTGGAAGAGCCACACTCAAGGGGCCAAAGAGCCACACGTGGCTCGCGAGCCACAGTTTGCCGACCACTGGCCTATACCATTCTGCAGCTCTTTGGGTGATCAGAAGAAATCATCAACTGCCCGAATAAAAACCCCAGGATGCTATTTGGGACTCAGTGACTTAGACTTGGGGGAATGTCCTCAGGAGGGAGATTCAAATGGGCCCTGGAAGGAGTCAATAGGTAGGAGCTGGGGTTTTCCAGAACAAGAATGGGAACTTCAGTGGGGAAGTCTAGAAGATAAGGCTCGCTGGGACAGAGGGCAAATACAGGGGTAGGGAAGTCAGATTAAAAGTATATGCGCTCAACCCCCATCTAGTGAAGGGCTGACTTCTTAGCAACACACACACACACACACACACACACACACACACCCCTTTGAACGCTTAGGAAGGTATATTTAGTACTAGGATGTAAATTTATTCTTTTGAAATAGGCTTTATTTTTTAGAGAAGTTTTAGGCTCATAGAAAAATTGAGTAGAAGGTACAGAAAAGTCCATATACTCCCAGCCCCTACGCATGCATAGCCTCCCACATTATTAACCTTCCCTGTCAGAGTGGCACATTTGTTGCAATTAATGAACTTATACTGACACATCATTATCACCCCAAACCCATAGTTTCCATTAGGGTTCACTTGTGGTGTGTTGTACATTCTATAAACTTGGACAAATGTATCCACCATTATAGTATTACTAGAGGCCTGGTGCACAAATTCATGCACGGATGGGGTCTGGCCAGCCCGCCCAGATCAGGACCGAATGGGCAGAGCCGGCCAGGGGGAGGGGCCACAGGCAGTTGGCAGGCTAGCCCCACCCCCGATGGGGGTGGGGGATGATCGAAGGTGGGGCCAGCTGGGGGGAGGGGCTGTAGGCATTGCCCCACCCCTCGCCGAACTCCCTGTCGAGGGAACAATTTGCATATTAGCCTTTTATTATATAGGATAATATCATACAGAGTAGCTTATATGCCCTAGAAATCCTCTGTGGCTCAATTCCCTTTTAAAATCGCACAGTCTTTCTGTAAAAAGAATTATGTATATGTATGTATACACAAACAAACACATCTTGGTATTTTGCAGTGGTGACTCTGAATTCAGGAGGCTGAGGGTTGGACAGTAAAGGAGAAGCAGAACAACAGCCTATTGAGAAATGGCTTTCTGTACTTTCGCATGTTCAGAGGGAGAAGTGCCAGGGAAGATGCACAGCTTTCAAATGGACACCCTGAAACCTGTGCTTGCCCACACAAGCCAGAGAGGGAAAACTTCAGGAAGATTCACATGTACATTTGCATATGAGTCTTCAGGACATTCCATCAATACTGGAAACTACTCAACTTTTCAGACTGTATTCTCCAAAAACCATCCATTGATATGTACTAATATCTGTCTGTGGTCCTCCATGGAAGGACTGCTACATAGCCATTGAAGGGCTTGCATTTAACACTAGAAGGGCATCACGAAAGAGGATATTCCTGGAGATTTATGTGATCACGGGAGATCATTTGGAGGTAAGAATGACTGGACTTGTTGAGATACTGCTAACGTTTCCTTTCTAGTCTTTATCAGTGGCTAAGGAATGAGAAGAGGGCAGTCAAGAGAGAAATTGTTAAGGAGGAACTGGTCTTGGTCACTAATTTCTATAAGAATGAGGAAGCAGGAAGGAGGACTCACACAATCATAAAACTTTAGAGCAGGAAATGACCTAAGGTCACCTCGTTTGGTGATTTTTCAAACTTGCATTTCTCCTTAGGACCTTCATACCTCTAAGATGAGAATATCAAGGCCAAAGATGGTAATTACTTTATTTCCATCCAGCCAGCTGGTATGTGGTGAGAGGCAGATTTCAAAGTCAGGTCTGTACGCTTCCAAGGACCTTCACTTTGCCTCCAAAGGCAGAGTCAACAAAGCATACCGCACCTGTGAGGCAGCATCCTAAGGAACCAGGGCCATGGGGATGCTTCATGGTTAGCTTTGTTCTTTTCCTGAGACCAGCCCAGGAGATGAGAATAAAGGACCCCAAAGGGCCCATGGGAGGGTTGCATTAGGGAGACAGAGACCACCTTAACAATAACACCCTGCATCACTGAAGACACCTAACAGATACCACCCCATCAGCCTTAAAAACAATGGGGCAAAATTCAGCTGACTATTTCCCCACCCTCATAAGATTTGCATTTCCTTGAATAAAACCAGACTGCACAGAAATACCTTTCACATGGCACATTTTCCCCTAGCAGTTACCAGGGGCTGGAAAAGGCAAGGTGGGAGCGAAACCGGGGCCTGCGCCCCGCGAATGGTTGCCTTATCTCACAAGGCACATCTTGGGTGCGCTGCAGTCCTTCTCTCCCAGGTGCAATCTAAATCATGTCCTCTGGCCCCATTTTTCTTTCACTTCTTTGAGTTTGGCACACATTAGGATTGAGCCCTAGATCATGCCTTCAGGTTTATGAGGACAGTAATCTGTCATCAGCACCTGCAGTGCCTTTTCTCGGGCACCGATGGCATGAATTCCCCTGACTCTCACTTTCTGACAAGTGATGGACCTCTCTCATCTCTAATCACGAAGGCTCAACTCCATCCTTTTCTTTTGTGACAACACAATATGTTGGGGTTTTTTTGTTTGGGGTTTTTTTTTTTTTCTGGCTCTGGGAAAATAACAAAGCACAGAGTTTCCCCAAAGAGAAAAGGCTGCAGAGGTTTTACCCATATTACTCACCCGCCCTTGAAGATGAGAGGCACAAGGAGATGCTCCTTGGGGACCACACCTGATATCCAAGTATCCAGCCCTTTGCTTTGACTTTGGTCTGCTACTCTTCAAAATTGCCTGTGGCAGAAACACAGTAATATGGAAAATGAGAAAGGCAGCATAGTTTAGTGTTTAAGCACATGGGTAAACTTACCATATTTAATAGAACCTAAGCACATATTCTTTTTTAAAATATATTTTTATTGATTTCAGAGAGGAAGGGAGGAGAGGGAGATAAAAACATCAATGGTGAGAGAGAATCATTGATAGGCTGCCTCCTGCATGTCTCCTACAGGGGATTGAGCCCACAACCCGGGCATGTGCCCTGGACCAGAATCAAACCCAGGACCCTTCAATTCTCAAGCCAATGCTCTATTCACTGAGCCAAACCAGCTAGGGTCACATAGTCTTTTTTAAAACTTTTCATTGGAATATAACACATCCACAAACATGACCAACTTCCACAAATCATGCATATACAGCTAAATATATATTCACAATGATTATACATAGGTAAAATAGCATCAGCTCAAGAATCAGAATACCCCCAGATGCCATCACTGGGCTTCCTTCCAGCAGCTAATTAGGCCCCCTTGTATCACCTCCTCTACACTAAGAGGAACCACTATTCTGACTTCCAATGATACAGATTAATTTTTTCTGGCCTTTGAACTTTATATAAATGGGATTACACAATATGTACTTCTTTTTGTCTGGCTTGTTTTGTTCAACATTCTGCTTGTATGTTGTGGTAGGCAGCTGACCCCTAGTGATCCCACCTTTGGTTCATTACGGCCTTGTCTAATCCTCTCCCCCTGAAAAAAGTGTATCTATTAGAAGATGGCAACATTGAGGGGGTGGCATTTCCATGATTAGGTTGTGACTTCCGTCTTGCTAGCAGACTCTATTGCCTTCTTAGCTTGCATGCTTTGATAAAGCAGGCTGCCATGTTGGAGATGCCCTTGTGGCAAAGTGCTGAGAGGGGGCTCTGGTCAATAGCCAGAAAGGAACTGAGGCCCTCCACCCATGAACAGCCTGTGAGGAGCTGAAATCTGCCAACAGCTATGTGATCTTGAAAACAGATCTTGTCCCCATGAGCCTTCAGATGACTTCAGCCCAGCCAACGCCTTGATTATGGCCTGTAAAAGACCCGGAGGCAGAGGGCCTAGAGGAGCTGTGCCCAAATTTCTATCTCATAGACACTGAGACAATAAATGGGTATTATTTTAAACCACTATATTTGGGGGCAATTTGTTACCAGCAATAGGTAACTAATGCATATGGTTCAACCATGTTTTTTGTTGTTGTTGTTGTTTTAGGGTTTTGTTTTGTTTTTTAGAGAGAGAGAAAGAGAGAAAGAAATATCAATGATGAGAATCATTGATCAGCTGCCTGTTGCACACCCCCTCCTGGGGATTGAGCCTGCAACTCGAGCATGTGCCCTTGACTGGAATTGAACCCAGGACCCTTCAGTCCACAGGCCAACGCTCTATCCACTGAGTCAAACCATCTAGGGCTCAACCGTGTTGTTTTATTCATTCATTCTAATTTTATGTAGGGTTTGAAAAACCTTTTTTCTATAAAGGTCCAGATAGGAAATATTTTAGGTTTCACAGACCAAAAAAGAAAAATTAAGAATATTATGTGGGTACTTTTTTATAATTTTTATGAGTCACAAAATATTCTTCTTTTGTTTTTTTTTTAACCATTTAAAAATATAAACACCATCCTTAGCTCATGAGGGTGTGGCTTATGAGCCATACAAAGATAAGCAGTGAGTGATATTTGGCCCCTAGGCATAGTTTGCTGACCCCTGCTATAGAGGATGGTTTGGTTATACCACAATTTGATTATCCAATCTATTGTTGATGAACATTTGGGTTGTTTCCAGTTTGTACCTATTCAAATAATGTAGCCACAAACATTTCTGTATATGTCTTTTGGAAAATTGTATGCATATATGTTTGATTGAAACTGCTAGATCACAGAATAAGCCCATATTCAGCTTAACATGCCAAATGGTTTTCCATAGTGGCTGTATCAGTTTGCACAGTATACATGAGTCCTTACTGGTCCACAATCTTGCCAACAGTTGGTATTTTCTGTCTTTTTCTTTTGGCCATTCTACGGGAAATGTGTTTGTTGTTAAAGCTTCACAGGTGCTTCTAATATTTATCCAGAATTGAAAACCCCTGTTGAACTGCTGTTTATCCTTCAGTAGGTAAAAACACATAAAATTGCTCTGTTTATAGATTTTTTTAAAGTTAAATATTGGCTATTTCATATGGTTAAACAAATATTTCCTTCACATCTTACTTACGTTTACACTAAATGAAATTCAAACTGCATATTGGTTGAGAAAGCTCTTAAAAACTTCAGGTGAAATGATGTTTTTACACCCGACCTTAGCCTAAACGCTGAGAAGCAATGAAATGAGGTTTTTAAATTAAAAATTAATTTCAGTGATTTTCACATTTTAGTATCACCCAAATCCTCAAAAGCTTGAGAGCAAACCAATGGTTTTTGCCCTCGCTACAGAGTAGAATCACCTCTGGATTTTTAAAACTTAAGTGTCCCTACCCAAACCTCAAAAATATCTTCATTCTGTAAGCCTAAGGCGGGGCTTAGGAAAGTGTGTTTGTAAAGTGCTGATGCGCAACATTGAGAACTCTTGATGTTGCCTCTCCTCCCATGACTTTCAATCTAAGGAAATGAGTGCTTTGGTCATTTTGTATACTTGAGAGGAAAGACAGCACCTGGATTTCAGTTCCTTCTAGTTTGGAGAGCTTGGTTGCATATGTGGTGGGGAAAAATGGTGCTGTCTCACTGAACAGGTCTCTGTTTACCAAAGCTGGAAGGCTTGGGTTTGATGGGCACACAGCTCTCCCGACTCAGAGTCAACGTATCATTAATGGATGCACACAGGTCTTTTGAAAAGACCCAGACACAGCTATGCTACCTAATAAGAGGGCTAAACACATAGGTACTTAGAGGTAAAAAAAAAAAAAGAAAGAAAAAAGAAAAAAAATTATGATCAAGACAGAAAAAGAAAATTTGTCATGATAATGGGAAGAATCAGATCTTTGTACTTCCTTAGAGTTATTATTTAGTTTGTTCATTCTTTCTTGCTTCCTTTCTTTTCTTTCTTTCTTTTTAAGTATATATAGGAGAGAGGACAGAAATGCTAGGGGCTGGGTGGAAGTGAAGTGGTACCATGTACAGTTCCAAACTGAAGACCTTTCAAAGGCTCACTGCAATCCTGGGTCCATTGTATCCCGAAGACCATTCCCTCACTCTCTACCAAGTCCATACGTGCATCTGTATTTCCACACGCAGGGGAAAAAAAGTTTGCGAACTTCCACTCTGGAATTCTACGGCCCTCCACGTGACTCTCTCTTTCCTGTGTGTTCCAGGTACCCCAGCACCTGTAATTGGGGCACAGGTTCAGAAGTGGAAAGAACACTAATTCCGAGGCGCTGTTCATTATTAGGCCCCATCACCGACCACCGACAGGCCCCAGGCCAGGCAACTGGAAAGCTTCCTACCTTGGAAGCCAGACAGGTTTCCCTCGCTGACATCCTCGGGTGGAATCCTGGTTCCCAGGTATTGCTCCTTAGGAATGATTCCTGGTTAGGAATTTTAGGCCACCCGCCACCCCTTTGCTAAGTGTTAGCCACCTGAACCACACTTGCCAGCATCCAGCCAAACCCCACACATCCCAGGGCGCAGAGGAACAAGTTTCAACAGCACCCTGTGCAATGGCTCTCTGACCCAGGCGATGAACCACAGTCCGCTGGTGGCTCTGCTGTCGTCATTATGCGGGTGGCCTAGGAGGCCAGAAAGCAAGCTCAGGAGATCACGCCACAAACCCTGCCTCCTTCCGCCTCCCACTCTACCCGCGCCAGGTGCTTAGTCCCTTCTAATTGAAGGGAGGCTCTCAATCAGGTCTCTACTCTAAGTGCGGAACGAAATCCAGCTCAGGGCATCTTGGGAAATGTAGTCCCTACCACCTCCAGGGGGTCCCCCTGTCCGCTTACGAGACCCCCCAGGAGGGATTTCTTCGCGTGGATCTGCTGAAACCATAGCTGCAGTCCGAGTGTGGAGGGGAGGGCGCGCCCCGCCAAGGACTCGGAGTGTTTTCGCGGGTCGGAGCGAAGGGAGGGAACTACATTTCCCACGCGGCCTTGCGCGGAGCTGGGAGCCGGCAGCCTGTCTGCGTGACCGCGGCAGGTTGGTCCTGGAGCAGATGAGCGCAGAATATTTAGGCGAAAGCGCACGGAGGGGGGTTGCGCGGGGAAGGAGGAGTACCTCGGCCAAGAAAATTATGCATGCGTTAGGGAAGCTGTGAGAGAATGGCTGTGGAAGGTAAGGGACGCTTGGGCATTTTATGCCCCCTCTTAACCCGCGCACCCCAATATACACATCCCCGGTGAATCTTGGGGAACGTGGGGAGGAGAGGAAAGAGGGTGGTGGCGAGCCGGCCCTTTCCTCCTTCACCTCTTGGCGCTCACCTGAGCCACGGAAGGCTAGTAGGCGCTTTATTCACTTGCTTTGGAAAGACACGTAGGTGCGCAGGACTTTACGCTTGCAGACGAAGTGTCCCTAATGTGAAACGATGTGCCGGAAATGGGGGGAAAGCCTGAGAGACAGGCAGGAGGTCTTAGCCCCGAGGTGCCCCTTTCGCGGTCCCCTCCCTCTGGGGCCGGCTAGCTGGGTGATCAGCGGGGCGGCCACTGGGCAGGGGATGCTCGCTTGCCCCCCACACCTTGGCGAGGACCCGGCAAGGTGCGTCATCAAGAAGCATGCACTGCGATTGGGTCGAGGAATCCAGGGCCCCTCGTTGTCTGCACCGGGCAGGGGCAGCAGCAGATGTGCCAAGGGAGTGGAGGTGCCCCTACACCTATCTCTGTTGATACAACCCTCCCGAGATTTCAAAGTTTACAGAAACGAAATGGAATCAGCCAGGGGTAAAAAGGACAACCAACCTATTGGATCTGGGTGAATTCCACCCCCCAAAGACCACCTGCCTCTTTCCTGGTATAATTCTGAAGCCTTTGGCTTTGCAGTTTGGGCTCAGCAGTCCTGCCTCCTTTAAACTTTCTGGTTGAAAGCAGGGATAGGCGGTTTGTGAAGGATCCCGTTTTCATTTCAGATTATCTTAGCTCAGAACACAGGCTTTCTTGTGGAGGGCAGTTTCTGGGGGGAAATATGTAGACCAGGCATGGTTGTGATGTCAGATTAGAGGTCAAACTGATAAAATGGAGAAAAAAAAATCATGGGACTAAAGGGAGCCTAGTTCACCTACAGAATTGTGGTTCCTGAGTGTGGCTCAGGTCAGAGGAGAAGGGGTTGGGGCGGGAGGTAGGAAAAAGAGGGCATGCCTGCTAGTTGCATCAGGCTTCCTGCCAAGGGGAAATGAGCCTGTTCCTTGTAGACTGGAGGCAAGAAAGAACCAAAGGGCTTGCTTGCTTCCCTCTCTGCTCCCCACCCAGGTGAGAGAAATGGAGCTAATTTGACTCTTGCTCTTTATAATTACTTCACCTGAAGTAGCAACACCCCAGCTCCTGGGCTCAGCTCCCATGAATGCAGGAAACTTCGGCTTTTGGGCTATCTCAGGTTCAGAGATCCCCAGCTGGCCACCTCTGGATATCTATCTATCCATATCTAATATATTTATTTCTATATTTGTTGTTTTTAATTATATATAACATATATGCCTTTGAAAAGAACAAACCACTAGCCAAAGTCTTTTCTAAGTTTTCTGTGCAAATGTAATAATAGGGTAAAGATCTGGCATTTTAAAAAATGTATTTTTTAAATTGATTTCAGAGAGGAAGGGAGAGGGAGAGAGAGATAGAAACATCAATGATGAGAGAGAATTATTGATCGGCTGCCTCTTGCATGACCCCCACTGGGGATTGAGCCCCCAACCTGGGCATGTGCCCTGACCAGGTATTGAACCATGACCTCCTGGTTCATAGGTCAACACTCAGCCACTGAATCATGCTGGCCAGGCAAGATCTGGCTTTTTGCATGATAGAGTTGATGATAAGTGAGACATGACTTCAGATTAAACAAACTGACAAAAAACCCAACCAAACAAACAAAAAACCAACAAGGTAAAGTTCACCCTGAGCTTGGGGTCAAGGGTATATTGACCTATGGACACCCCTCTACCTACCTCATTCCTCAGATGACATTATTGCCTCTTCTGTTCCCCACTTTTGTGTATCCCCAATGAGGGACACTCCAACTGATTGCCAGTCCACAATGTGCTTGAAAGCAATTTCCTCCTCACTGGAAGAAGTATAAAATTAGTCGTATTTCTTGTCTGATGGGTTATTATACCCACAAAAGCAAGGGCCTTGGAAGGAAATACACATGGACTGCGGATAACTTATAAGGAAGATAAATCTAGTGACTTATTTGGTTAACCTGCCTGTCTAGTAAACAGGAGATCCTGAGTTTGAATCACAATGAGGTCTCCACTTGAAGAATAAAGTAGTTTAAACTTTGGCTACAAATATGATTCCTCTCTTCTCTGGTTTTGCAAAGGCAGTTTTCTCTGCCCAGACTGGGTCCTTCCTGGCTACTTTCATTTGGTCTTTCGACGCTCCTCTGGGAACCTGTCCCAGCCCTCCTTTTTGTCTGCCATCCAGCACTCTGTCCTATCTATGGGAGGTGCCTTCTGCACTAAGCATCCCTACCCAACACCTGTGCTTACTTCTGTCCTAACTCTTACCATACTTAATCTCTCTCTCACTAGACTATGAGACTGTAACCTCTTGGGGATTGGAACCATTCTCTCTTTGACTTTATATTCCCAGCACAGTACCTTACCCATAATAGGTACTCAATAAATGCTCTTGGAATGCATGGGAATAAATGCACAGAGCTTTTGTAAATGACTCCATGGAGCATGGGACTTGCTTTGGATTCCAGAGTGTGAAGGTAGGGGGCACTTTTAAAGGATGTGCCCCTCTCTTTGGTCTTGTGTCTTGATACTCAACCTTTTAGACTAGTGGTTCTCATCTGAGGGGGCATTGCCCTCCTCGGGGGTGTGTGGATATGTAGGGACTGCTGCTGGGGGTTTGCTGTTGGTATTTTGTGTTCACGAGCCAGGGATGTTAACACTCCCTCAAGGCAGGGTCATCACATACAAAGTTCCCAGCCCAAGACCAACTAATGACCAGTGTCCACAAGCTCATTGAGAAACACTGACTCAGAGAATAAGAAATTTTTCCAGAGGAACTGGAATCGGAAATACAATGTATGTTAATTAACACCTGAACTTTAATTTTTGCATCTGGAAAAAATAATAGGTACATTACTATGTACTTTCCAGAAAACTTGTGAGGAAAAGGCTTGTACGAGGGTGCCTGCAACATTGATTCTCAACAAATGTTATCTGAACTCCCTCCCATTCTTCATTTAAAACAACACAAACCTATTTGGCACATGTTTTTTAATCCTAAATTCTCACTTATTCACACCAGTCTTTCTAATTACTAACAAATTAGAAGGTTCTTGGGGTATGTAACCTGTTCTTTAAAGTAAGCTTGAACTTGTAAAAGTGTTAATAGCAAGTAGGGAGCTCATTCATTTTGTTGACGCTTGAGTTTAAGAGGAGAAAGAGGTACCCTTTATTTGTTGTTTGATGGATACCCTGATTTGTGTTTTCTTCTTTGAATTTATTGACAACAACCTACTTCTCTGTTCCCTACCCTGACCAATCAATGCCTTGTTGCACCTATGGGCATCTGGGCACCTTGGAGTTGTGCTTTCTAGCCATAGGACATGTGATGGTCTGCATTCAGATTGGGATTATCCTGGCATCCAATGTCTCTTAAAAAACAACAGCAACATTGTATTGTGATAAATTACCCCAAATAGGTAGAGAACTAGGACCACTAGAAAGAAGGTAGCATGCAGAAGTCACAAGGCGATTCACTGTCCGTGGATAGATGGTGTGTCCATTGAGGCATTGTTGAATAACAGAAATGGGTTGCAGTATTATACAGGGAGAAAAAGAGTGGATTCATTAGGGACTGTGTTGTATTCATATCATTACTCCAAGATTGGTGCCTGGCACTTAGAGGGCCACAGTGATTGTTTCATGAATGAAGTATAAACGCTCCTAAGTAAGAGAAGGGTTTTCCAGGCCCCTGTCCCCAATTTATCTCCTTGCTTCATCTGCAGAGCTTCAAGTAAAGTGAAGCAGATGAACCTGTACATAGTGTTTCTATTCCAGATCTAATAGGATAGCCCCTCTTACTGGCAGAAAGATAATTTCTAATATTCAGCATCCTCCGCTCCCCCAACCCCCCCACTATGCAAAGATTGCAATCAGAAGGCTATGTGCTCTAAATGACATCTGTGTTACGGAATCAGAATTTTCCATCTTAAAGTGAACAAATTGACATATCCAATGGTCTCTTGATGAGTCATTCAGTGCTCAGGTTCTACAGTTTTTTTCCTATAAAAGAGTGAAAAAACTGCCCATTATCAAATATTGTTAAGATATGTAATGACAGCAGCTGGGAATAAGAGCAGATGAGAGAGACACTTGCAGCAGTTGGGAGCAGTTGGAAATGATGGTTCTGGATCCTGCTTGAATTCAGAGCTGAGTCAGAGAGTGACAATAGGAGATTAAAATGTCATGTTTATTGCGAGGCCACATGGGTCATTTTTTCTGGCTTTGGGTTGAATGATAAAGTGGTACTAATATTGTACCTCAAGAGTGAAACTGCCCTCACAGAAGTGCCTGGCTGTGATACTGACAGCTGGACAGCAGAGAGAATGGGGCTCCCACAGCAGGCAGGGGGACCTCAAGGGAAGGAGGGAGGCCCCAGCCACCTGTGCTTCCTTGTCTTCTCCTCTTTTGAGCAAAGCCCATGAGGGCGTGGAGAGAGACCAGAAGTGTCATTCTCATGGCTCTCCCCTTGGAGGACACAGGAAGGAAGGAGGAAGGTAGCTGTCTCGGTGCCAGCTCCACCTCCCCCCCGTGTCTTTCTAACTACATTTCCTTGCTGGGAATTATTTGTTGGCACCTCTTCTACTGGGTGGTGGTTTCTGAGGGCGGCACTGTGTCTTAGGCCTGGCCTGTGGTAGACCCTGCATGAAGTTTGTTGAATGAATGAATGAATGAATGGGTAGGATTATGGGTGCTTCTGATTTCCACAGAGCCCCCTTTCACCCCTACGGTAAATTCCCAACTGTGTTCATCTACAGAGAAGATGTTGTAAAAGCAGTGGGACTGTGGACAAGTTTCCCTAGCGCAGCGGTTCTCAACCTGTGGGTCGCAACCCCTTTGGGGGTCGAATGACCCTTTCACAGGGGTCGCCTAAGACCACCGGAAAACACATATATAATTACATATTGTTTTTGTGATTAATCACTATGCTTTAATTATGTTCAATTTGTAACAATGGAAATACATCCTGCATATCAGATATTTACATTACAATTCATAACAGTAGCAAAATTACAGTTATGAAGTAGCAACGAAAATAATTTTATGGTTGGGGGTCATCACAACATGAGGAACTGTATTAAAGGGTCATGGCATTAGGAAGGTTGAGAACCACTGCCCTAGCAGGTACTTACCTGTGCATGGTGTTACTATTCAACTGACTACTACCCCATTTCACTTACACCAAGGTCTTTTTTACCCTCTTTCTAATTTTTATTTTGTTTCCTAGCCCCTAAGATCTGACCCTCCCTCACCAGCAGTGTCAATGAACCACTCTTTAGGGCATGTGAGTGGTGGATAGAAGCCCATGGCTGACAATTCCTGCCTAGTGACTGAGCAGTGGGGCCTCCGACTTGCTGTGGTGGTGGTTCCTGCCACTCCCCTCTCTTCCTGGCTGGGGACCTCACAGCCAGTTCAGACAGGGCTTCAGGCGAACCCCACTGTTGCATTGCCCAGCCCAGCCCAGCCCAGCCCAGCCCTTACTAATTCCTTTCAGCCCACCCTTCCTTTCTCATCCTTCTTGCCTTACTCATACACCAGAAGGAACAAGGGCTGGTGCTAATAACGGAAGATTGTGTGGAACCTTTGCAGGTGTCGCTGTGGTCTGGAATGCTGAGTCACAGTGGGTGTGGTGGGGGACCTGTTACAGGAGGAGCCGCAGGGATCTGAAGCTGGTACTTGAACTCTGGGGATTGTCTGATGTGCATTTAATGAACCAGGAGAGAGGGGTGAGGGTGGATTGCAAACTCTTCCACTGACCTTTAGGCAGGTTTTGCGTTTTCTGTTGATAAGCAGTAAGAGTGCTGCCTGTGTGCAAGAAACTCTAGTAGACTGAGGCCAGATCTAATAAATAAGGGAGCTTAGCCCACTCTGCCCCACCCCCACCCCCTTTGGTGAAGGAGACAGAAGCAGATTAGGCTGGATGATATAAGTGCTAAATAAAAGTCCAAGTGGCATAACGTGGGAGGTCTGAGAACAAATGGAGCTTTGAATTCTGGGCTGGATGGGGAAGCCTAACCAAGGCAGTAGCGTTTGAGTGAGCTTTCAGTAGGAGATTGATGGGGAAATGGGAAAGGGCATAACAGAGTGATGTATGTAGAATATGTTCTACCTAATGGATTTCCCCCCCAAGTCCTGGTGTTATGGTGGCTTAGCCCTTTATGGGTAGGAGAGTGAATGAGGATGCTCCTAAGTCGTGTCTGGTACATTCCTTTTCCCACAGGCTCGATCCTCTGCTGGGCCAAATCATTAGCACTCCCAGGCCTAGTTGGATCTTGCCTAGAGTCCTCTGGAAAGCAGGGGAGCAAGCCAGGAAGCTTCTCTCCTGTAAATCAGGCCGATTCCTCCCCAGTTTTCTGAAGAGGAATGCAGCAGCTCTACCAGCTCTGAGCTGGCTCAGGAGAGCACACTTGGCTATATTTAGTCTGATTTTACTAAAGTGTGGGTGCAAGTAGCTGCCTATACAGCTCCATTCCCCGATGAAGAGCACCGAGGGGCGGCAGCTGTCGGGTGACAGGGGCGGCTGCCTCACTGCCTCCAGCAGCCCTTTTCCAAGGGCACTGGGGCTGGCAGGAGCCAGCTGGCAAGCTCAGTTCCTTTGCTCTCCGGCTGCCCTTGCTGCTGTGGAAGGTGTTTGGTGATGTTCTGCCCAGAAAATCCCACATCTTCAGTGATTTGACAGCTGTTAGTGGACTGGCCATGGGGTATGAGCCTCAGAGCTGCGGCTGACTTGGAGAGCTGGGGCCCAGAATGGGCTCAGGACAGCTCACGTTGCACTGTTGGGGGGGGGTGGGGGGGTGGGACGGGGTGTACACCACTCACAGTGCTGTCTTTAAATGTACAGGCTCTGCAGCCAGCCTGAGTGTGAACCCCATCTCTGCTAAGGACCTGCTGGGTGGGCCTAGGCCATTCACTCAACAGCTGGGAGACGCCTTTGCTCATCTATCAAATTGGAATGTTAATAATATTCATAGGCATGTTGAGAGGTTTATATTAGTGTCAATAAAGCTCTTAGGACCCCTTCTGGTAGTGGCTCAATAAACACTCAGAAAATGTTAGACAAGATGATGGTGATGCTGCTATCTGTCTCTCCTTGTCTTCCTGCCACACTTAAGAAAGTATCTAAGTCATTTTTATGGCCCCCTGGTGATGTAGCGTCTGGTATAATAATAGAAGATACTCAATGAAGGAATGTAAGCTCTCAGAGTTGGGATAAAACCAACAAAATGTACTTGTTAAACTATAAGGCATCCTTACGTTTAAATGTGTTACTTGAGTTATAAATTATCTAATTCCTGCAGTTATGAGGTAATAGAGGGAAGTAAACGTATTTATAACGAGTATATTCATGAGGACTCATCATTTAAATAATTTTTATGCTCCAAAAATTTACCTGCTGTATAACACCCACAATTTTGTAGGCTGGGCTCTCTTTGATAGTCTGATAATCACCCAACCATACAGTACAGTATGTATGTATATTGATTGCACAGAGAAAGGTTAGGTCTTTCAAAAGAGAAAAAATTCCATGGATTCTATGGAAGTGACATTGGAAAACAGGTGGAATCATACATCTGTGACTCAATAACTGGCTGAGTTAAACCAGAAATACCATTAAAGAAGAGAAAATTGACATCAGATGCTGACTTGATAGGCACCAACAAAAAAAAAATGTTAAAACCAACTAAGAACTAAAAGAAGTCTTTGGTTAAAAGTGATACCCTGAAATATTTTTTTGGGGGGGAAATGATCTTTTCAAATGGGCTATGGAAAGTCAAGTGTGAAATGACAAGTGTCTTGTCCTGTTGACATAAATATTATTGTAGAAGTTATATAATTTTTTAAGAATTGATTTTTATATGTTTTTATTGATTTCAGAGAGAGAAAGGGAGAGGGAGAGCAAGGTAGAAACATCAGTGATGAGAGAGAATCATTCATCAGTTGTCTCCTCTCTCCCCCTCCCCCCCCCTCACTTCCTGGGGATCAAGCCCCCAATCCAGGGATGTGCCCTGACCAGGAATTGAACCATAACCTGGTTCATGGGTGGATGCTCAACCACTGAGCCACAACCGCAGGGCTAAAAAAATGGATTTTTGTTAAGAATGAACACACAATTAACTAAATTTGGTCAAATAGGAGATAATGTAAATTCAGTTTCTCTTCTCAAGATAAAATATTATTCAACCTATTGTACTATTAATTTTGAAACTTGAATTCCTATTTCAAATATTCTCTCTCTATTCTGTATTAGTATTTAACATTTTATTTAATTTGGTATAATTTACATACTATAAAATGTATCATTTGTGGTTGCATTTTGACAAACATATACAACGTATGCAGTCTCCTAACCACCATACAATCAAATTAAATTCCTACACCCCAAAACGTTTCCTTGTGCCACTTCACTATACCCTCACTCCCTGACAATCACTGCTTTGAATTCTGACCCTATACTTTTGCCTTTCCCAGAACGTCACATAAATGATATCATATATTATGTTGCCATTTGAGTCTGGCTTCTTTGACTTTAGTGTAATGCATGTAAGATTCATCCACATCCTTGCAGGTATCAATAGCTGAGTCCCCTTAATTACTCTGTTTTATTGCATTGAATGGATGTACCACAGTTTATTCATTCACGGAGTACATTTGGATTGTTTCCAGTTCTTGGTAATTGTGAATAAACCACTATAAGTAGTTGCATAAAGGTTTATTTATCTTGTATAAATAGCTAGGGTGGGATTCTTGAGTCATATACTCTTTAACTTTCTAAGAAATGGCCGGCCAGTCTTCTAGAGTTACTGTGTCTCACTCGTATTTCCCTCAATGTGGATTTTTCCCCCTCTGTATTAATCATCTGACCTCACAAAAATGAGAGAATTACATTAATGGGGACTGTGCAGGCAGTCGGGTGGGATGAGAAGGAAACTTCTTTGCAGAAGTGGGTTCCTTGAGCTGCATTATAGACGGGCAGTGTAGCTATAGCAAACACACACACTGGTGTCAGGCCTTCACGCTGGGATATAAGCCTGAAATACCACTTGTTTTGCCTTAGAAGAAAGCTGTTACATTCCCTTCTCTAATAAGAAAACACACACCAGAATTTGTCATCAAGTTCTGGATATTAATTTTTTGTGTGTGGTGGTGGTAGAAAAACAGGTAAGGAAAGCAGCCCAGATGGGGGAAGGGCTTACCTTGGCAGAAAATTAGGCAAGAACATGAAGGTAGGAAGAGGGAGACCATGTCTGAGAGGCCACTAAGGGTGAGTTAGAGGGGGGAGTGGCGCGGACCTTGACCTGCCCTTGAAAGGAATTGCTTTTGCCTGCCCAGGGGATTTATGGACTTCCTTTAGCAAAGCCTGAAAGGTTAGTTGATTCCATCTCTAGTGTGATTTAAATTTGGAGGATGGCAGGGGGCAAGTTTGTTTGCTGCCCTGTGAGGTTCTGACTTGAGATTTGGTGTTTTATCAGCTGTCCTCGTAAACAGTGGGAGAAGTGCTCTGTTCATAGGCAAGACCCATTGTTAGCCACAAATCGGGTATAGGGCCTGACAGCAGAATCTGCTATTGCTTCCAAATGCAAAGGACAGGCTTGGTTGGGGATACAATTTGGGTGCAAACACGCTAGGATTTCCAGGATTTTCCATGGTCTGTGGAACCAGGGGATAGAACATTGGAATTTGGAATTGCTACTGAACTCCTAGATACATGGTTGCCTTCACTGTAAAATGTTGAGTTCAGGGTTTGTTGACTTTTTAAAAATTTTTATTTATTTTTGAGGAGGAGGCGCCTGTACAGTATATGGAGGTGAAACTATGATATCAACCAAGTTTCCCTACATGTACTTTACAGGTGACTTTCTGTGGAGTTTCGTATTGCCTCCTTGATGACCAGTGGGTTATAGGTGGAGAGAGCAACCAGTAGCCCAGAAGTGGAAGTGCAGTGCCTGGCTCCGCTGAGTCATTGCTGAGTCATCACCTGTCTCCCCTTCCCTCTCTGAGAGGAGCAGCAGATGTATGTCAGGATTTTCAGATGCCCGAACTCTTGTTTCCTGTTTCTTTTCTGCTCTCTGGGAAACTTAGCTTTTTAACATTGTGGTTGTTTACTAAACATTTCTGCCTGGGAAACCCGTAGGGCTGACATTTGGTGTTAAAGTCCTCTAGGAAACTTAAGCGGCTATTGCGTTTACTTCCTGTAGCTTAGAAGTGGAATATTCTTCACTTTCCATTCACAAATAATGTATTGAGAAGCTATGTGCCAGGCTCTAGTAGAGTTTGATTTACTGTCCTGCAATAGGGTGGGTCAGCTTAGAAAGAACAGGTGTGGAGATGGATCTGCATAGATCTTAGTTCCTGAATGATGAGATTGCCCTGGACCCTAGATAACATCTGCATCCGTACTCCCTCTCCTTGGTTGTTTTGTTTTCTTGTAAATCAGAAACATGTGCAATTAGTCACTCTTTTTTCCTGTTCAGGGTTGCCACAAACCTTTAATATATATATACCTATAAAAAACAAAGTATCTGTGAGGCACAATGAAACCAAGGACAATAAACCGAGGTTTGCCTGTACCTCTCTTATCTATCACCTTAGTCATTCTTTTTTTTTAATAATATATTTTATTGATTTTTTACAGAGAGGAAGGGAGAGAGATAGAGAGTTAGAAACATCGATGAGAGAGAAACATCGATCAGCTGCCTCCTGCACATCTCCTACTGGGGATGTGCCCCCAACCCAGGTACATGCCCTTGACCAGAATTGAACCTGGGACCTTTCAGTCCGCAGGCCGACGCTCTGTCCACTGAGCCAAACCGGTTTCGGCATATGACCTTAGTCATTCTTAATAAAATCTCAGCGAATCCCTGCAATAGGGGTTTAATCTAAGATCACAAAAACAACCTGAAGGTTTTGTGAGATCCTTGACCCCTTTACAACTGTATGCACGACTTGTATATGGGCATTATGTGTATTCTTTATGGGGGAAAGGCCTAGGCTTTCATTCTATTCTGATGGAGGCTAAGGATGAATCAGATGAATTCCATGGGAACATGCATTTGACTTTTTTATTGTCCGAAACATCCCCAGTGCCTGTAACCCTCTCTGAAACACAGAAAGCACTCAACTGTTGGTTGAATAGACAAGAGAACTAATGTTATTTTGTGCCTATGCTCAGCCAGCCTCTTGATGTCCAATCTGTAAACATGAGTTTCATAAGGCAGTAGATAAGTGGTCCCCCCCTCTCCTCAATCATTGAAAGACTTTAGGTCCAGAGAAGGTAAGACATTTCCCCAAGGCCACACAGCTACTTTGTGGTGCAGCTGGGCTTTGTTGCCAACGCGGCCATATTCCAGAGCCCTTGCCTTTTCACTGTTGTGTGTTGCTTTCTGGTATTAGTTTTGTTCCAGTTTGGTCGTTTGGTTCTGGTTTACTATGTCTTTAGGAAACTTTGGTAATTTAAGAAAAAATATTATAATAAGACATTGTTCTTCAATAGGGAAAGTTCTTTTAGGTTTTTGGATCAAATCTCTCATAAGGCGTAGATCTCAATATTGGCTCTCTACAGTTTTGCTTCTCTCTTTGTCAGGAGTCCCAGGTCTTTGGGTTTTTGTTCTTGCTGCTGTTGTGTCATGCTGTCTTCTATGTTCATTGTTTGCCCAGCACAAATGAGTGTGCATTTCTATTTATATGGTAATAAGTTTTCATTGTGCACCTGCTATAAGGTAACAGCTGTGAACAGCATGGAGAGATGTAAAAGAATCTAAGGCTATGAACCCTCCCCTCAGGAGGCTTACCATTAAGTCAGATTCCAGGCTCCGGTTGTAAATGTAACCCAGTAAAAAAGGTATGGATTCCGGCAGGGTAGGCTATGTAGGGGTTTCATCAGGGGAGTTGCCAGGCCCCCAGAAATGGCCTTCCCGCTGAGATAATACAGGAAAGAAAAAGAACAGGGAGAAGCAGATGTGAGAAACACTTCATGGGGTAAAATATAGGATTTGGGATTGTTTAAATTCTAGGGTACGGCAGACACAGAATTGCTCCCAACTCTGCAGCAGCTCTCCACTGCCAATAAAATCATGTCCAAGCTCTCTAGCGTGGGTCATAGAGGAACTATGTCAGAATGGACTGTGTCCGCATCGCAGGATGCACAGCCAGCCAGCAAGGCGTGTGCTGGGAAATGCCCCTGGATCTGGCAAGTAGTAAAGGCATTCTGATGAGATGGGGAAGCAAATCCATATTAGAGTAGTTCAAAGACTAAATGGGTAACCAGGACACTACTCCTGAAGTAAATGTATAGAAATGGAAAGAAGGAACTAGATAGAAGTGGAAAGAAGGGAGAAATAGTTGGAGGAAGAGAGAGATCAAGGTCAAAAGAGTTTTATACATGACGAGAAATTGGAAGAAGGAAGACAAAGGGCCTTGCCTAGATGAGAAACAAGTTCAACGAAGCTCATATAGGAAATATATGAGAGTGTTTATAGACTGTGTGAGTTGACCTGGTAGAGAGGGAGATTTTAAAGACACAAAGGATAGGAGGGGTGACTGTTAGAACAGGACCATCAAGAGTTTAGACATATTACCTCTTGGAGAAAGTGCTGTTCTTTTTGGAAGGGATGAGTGGTGCAGATAAGAAGTGTTGTTAACTGTAACATAAACACATAACTAAAAATAGTAATGCCTGGACTATGTGCTAGGTGCTCTTCTTACTGCTTATCTATTAGCTCATTCTTCTTCACATCAATCCTACCAGGTAGGCCCATTAGCATCCCTTATAGATAACAAAAGGGGGCACAGTGAGGTTAGTAACTTGGCTGTGGTCACTCAGCTAGTAAGAGGCAGAGCTGGAATTGGATATAACTAAAAGGCACCCATCTAATTTCCTAGTTAGGACACTTTGGGGAATACTGGATTAAGACATCAACTTCAGAATTTTCTTTAAAAATTAGACTATTAAAAGATGACCTACTATTATACTATTATATCAATTATATCTCAGTTATTAAGGATGACCTGTAAGAACATGTGGGTCCTTGACAATTTCTTGTGTATTCATTTATTTTGTAATAACTGAGTTAAGGTGAGACAGGGATGAAATAGGAGGACCTCCAATTATTAAATGTTGGGGGAGGGTATAATTTTCGGAACATTAGTCATTTTCTAGAGAGGTTAGATCTTGGTGGGTGCTTGAGTGTGGAGCAGGGGTTGGGTGCATAGGCCAACCAGCAGGTACCACGAGGGAAATCTGACCCTACAGCCTGGGTTTGGGGTTTCAGGAAACCAACAGCATATAGGGCTGATGTCAAAAAGGAAAGGTGAAACAGATGCTGAAAATAAACTTGGGCAACTTAACCATTTTTGCCAAGGCAAGAGCATGCTTCCCACTCTCTTCTCCTATCTCCTGCCCCCATCCTGCTTTTGAAGGCCTTAAGAATTAGGTTTCCAGGATGCTGAGGCATTGTCCCGAGCCTCATAGTGAGGGAGAGTGATCTTCCCTGGCTGATGCACGGTCTATTGCTTACTAAGTGCCTCTCTACCACCCCAGGAAGCTCCTGCCTCCCTCTGACCTGCTTTGCTTGGCCAGGGTTTCTTAATTGAAACTCAGTAGCTGGTAGCTTTGGCACCGGCATGTTTGCTGGGGCTCACCCCAAGGCCATCATTGTTGAAATCATACCGCCCTGGCTTTCCACAGCACTGTGCTTTCCAAAGTACAGCTTCTCATTGGAGCCACTGCTGATCCAGCTGGAACAGGTGCCCTTGTCCCCATTTCATAAATAAGGATGTGAAGGCTCCTTTGCCCAAGGTCACGTAACTCATTAGTGGCCGAGCTTAGTTTGAGAACTTGAGTCTTTTTATTACAGCATCTGTCATTGCTGCTATGATTGGGAAGAATGGCACAGTGCCTTCTTAAAGGGGTTTGCAAATGGAATGTCCCAAATGGGATCAAGAATTTTTCTAGATATCGGATGAAAGCGGCCAGAGTGGGCCTGTGGCTATGTAGATTTCTGGCGGTGCCTAATCCTTGGCTCAACTAACAAGAGATTAAGTTTCCTTTTTTTTCTTCTCCCCATATTTTTTTTTAAATATATTTTATTGATTTTTTACAGAGAGGAAGGGAGAGGAATAGAGAGTTAGAAACATCGATGAGAGAGAAACATCGATCAGCTGCCTCCCGCACACCCCCCCATCGGGGATGTGCCCGCAACCAAGGCACATGCCCCTGACCGGAACCGAACCTGGGACCCTTCAGTCTGCAGGCCAACGCTCTATCCACTGAGTCAAACCGGTAAGGGCTCCCCATATTTTCTTGATTCTCCATCACTCTATCTTCCAAGTAGCTATATTAAAGTAATATTTAAAAACATATTTTTCTGGGTATGAAAATCCTTTATTATTTACCATAGGAAGAAAAAATGACAACACAAATAAGAAACTAGTAACAATAGCTAACATTTATTAGGCATTGAACTAATATTAGCATATGCTGTACTGTTTGTTGATAGCAATGAGTGTTCTGATGGGTTGGGGTTCAGGCCATACTAATAATTGTTTATTTTGAATATTCTATCTGTTCACGATAATCTGGTGAAATGGTTATTAATATTATGGTGAAACGGTTATTAACCTAACATTAATATTATGTCCATTTCCTCCATGAAAAAAATTAAGGCTGAAAGAGATACTATCTTCAAGGTCACCAGTGGTTTTGGGTAACTTTTCTGAGGCAACTCAACAAAACAAGTTAGGAGTGAAGCCTGTGTATGTATGTACAGTATGGTTAAAATCATCACTATTTGCAGGAAGAATGATAAGCACCTTATAAACTTAAAATTTATATTTTGTTTTTATTAAAGTTATGCATGAGCATACTTTTAAAATTAGGCATCTTTAAAACGCTGCTTAATAATATTTTAATGTTCTTTGCTTAGTGTCCAATAAACTTATCACTAATTTTAACCCAAGACTTCTCAGTTAAATCTCTCCCAGAAATTCAAACATTAGGTATTTTATGATTTTCTTTCAATTGAAGAAATTTTCCCAAAAGAATTTTGACTTGTTTCAAATAGGTCTAGTTGTTCTCTAGACTTGCTTTAGGGCTGTTGTGTTTAGGTTTTCTTTCATCTGTTCTTGGGTGCCTTTCTTGGTGTGATATCCCTTTTCAGGATGCTGAGTATTCCTCTCACTTTCTTTTAACCTTGGTTTTGATGGAGCTCATCTGCCAGTTATCTGCAGAGAAAAGGCACATGCATAACTATAT
The DNA here is from genome assembly GCF_028538775.1 of Myotis yumanensis. Lineage (NCBI taxonomy): Eukaryota > Metazoa > Chordata > Mammalia > Chiroptera > Vespertilionidae > Myotis > Myotis yumanensis. Next base: position 30,184,947 of record NW_027223766.1, read on the forward strand.
CTGAAAAAGTATATCTTCTACCCTGTACTTAATAATTTGAGTAGATTTTCAAATGTTGGAAATTATCTTGTCACAGTTTTGAAGTCTCTACTGAAACGGGAAAATTGAACTGGAACGTCGTGTTCCTCTGGGCAGGATGGCTCCTGGATTCTTGTCCGGTGGGTCGAAGAATGAAACCATGGACGAAAGGCGGTATAGGAAAAGGTGGAAATTTATTGAGAAACAAGCACGGACTCCCACGTGGGAAGGGGGAAGAGTCCACTAAGTCACTTTTCTCCAGTTTATAAAGGCTGCAGTTTTTTGTGCCTTGATATCCCTTCTGATTGGTCACTATCCCCTCTTGATATGGTCACTAAAGCAACTTCAGAGCTCAGACCTTTGAAGGTTCCCCTCTCCTTCTCCCTTATTGTTTTCCTATTCCCTTTGGGCATTCCTCTTCTCTCTCTAAATGAGGGGCTTCCTTCCCTTTATTCTGTAAATGTATACCTTCTGCAGCTCCCAGCTCCCTTATTCTATGGAAATATACCTTCTGCTACTTCCAGCTCCCTTATTCTATGGAAATGTACCTTCTGTAGCTCCCAGCTCCCTTATTCTATGGAAATGTACCCTTTGCAGCTCTGTAGCCCTGTGCTTTTTCCTTGGGCCCCTTAATTCCTAATATTTCCTAAACCTGCCTATTTCACCCCTAAAAACTTCTTTCACTACTATGTTCAATTTTCCAGTCTTATTTTTGAGAAATCTGAAGCCCTTCTGATTCTTTATCTTTTGTATGAAATATACGTTAAAAAAATTTAATCTTCTTCCTATCCCTAGTGTTGAGAAATGTAATGAGACTATGCTTGGTGTGAGTCTATTTTCATCCGTTGTATTGTGTATTTAGTGGTCTTTCCAAATAAAAGTGGTCTTTCAATATGTACATTCATTTCTGGGAATTTTTATTGAATTATTTATTTGATTTTTATCCAATTTGCTCTGTTCTTTATTTCAATAACTGCTATTTTTGAAATGATAAATTTCCCAGACTGGCTCTTACTTTTGAAGTGTATGTTTCCTTATGTCTCATGCTGGTTCTTTTTGTTATGTTTTCTGGTGGATTAATTTTGTCTTTCAAGCTTCTATGGCTCTTTATAATTCCTATTATTTTTAAAGAGATTTTTTTTTCTTTCTGAAGTTTTTATAGCACCTAATCTTATGTTGTGAATGTAATCTTAACTTCATTGAGGTTATTAATGCTAACTTTTTTATTTTTTAAATAAAGTTTACTTTGCTCTCCATATTTCTTTCTTCCTTTCCCCCCCAATTTGTTTATTTATTTTGGTTTCCTTTTATGTTATATAATCTTAAATGTTTGTGTATAATAGGCTCTCTGCTCATATTTGAGTAGCCTATTTGAAAAAAAAAAGGAAAGCTGTCTATGTTTGAAGGGGACCAGTTAATCATGGTTTTCACTGTAAGATGAACTAACTGAGTATTTTTAGGACATTCTCCCAGCAGAATGTTTAGGTCTTTTTTTATTGGGTTGGTTAATTACTGAGAGAAGACCCAATATTTAAACTCCAATGTCTGATTCCATAGTATGTTCCCTTATCCACTCATTTTATTAACTTCAGATAAGGTTCTAGGTCTGGGTATATTTTATTGTATTATTTCTAAGAAAGTTAGCTATCTCAATGTAGATATTCTAGAAATTCTCATTTCTGAAGATGATTCTTTTAACCAGAAATTTCCCTTCACTATAGTTATAATCGCCCCCCCCCCCCCCCTTAAATGTATTTGAGTGCCCAGAAGAACAGCTGGTGCATAGTAGGTGCTTGGGAAATAATTGTTGGATAAATTCATATTTTGCTTAGTTTGTCAGGCTTTCTGAACAATATGTAAGAGGGCGGATAAAAAGCCCAAGTTCCCTAACTCCCATTGTAGTGCCGAGTGTACGTGCTCCGATATGCCAAAGGCAGCCATGCAAACCAGAATAGATTCAACACAGGAAGAGAGGTTTCCTATTTATGGAACTTCTTGGGGCAAGGGTATATTTCTTTATATTTGAGATTGGAAGTTATTATTGAGGTGGCATTGACCATAAGTTGGCCGGAAAAGGGCAAGTGAGAGGGCTGGCTGAGGTACAGAACTAGTCCTTTTAGGGACTTGCGCGTACTTGTGTGTTCAGATGAGGCATTTTTGGATCTCGATGTAAGCATACGTTCTGCTAACTGCTTCCTGGAGACTTTCCCACCTGCTCCTTTCTGCTGGCGGTGTCTTTTCAAATTTGGAATGGAGACATGTCCCCGAGGGTCATGCACAATTGCCCTCTTTCCATCCCAACTAGCTTTTCTCCTCACTTCCCCTCTGTGTCTACCCATTATTGGAGTGGGAATGGGGGTCAGAGCTGGATAATGCTGAGCTGGCCTTTTTGGAAATGCCAACTGTGAAACCAAAAGGACTCAGCTGTTGGCACAGCCGCTGCTCTGTGGTATTGCCTTTGTTCTCTATTTCGACATCTGGGCTCCCAATTTCAGGGAGAGGTCAGTGGGGTCAAGATTTCCTGAAAGAAACAGGAAGAGAGCAAGTACACAGCACAGGGAATTCTCTCCTAATGAGCATAAGGCAACCATTTTTTTTAAAGATAATTAATTGTCCAGAAAAACTTGAACTTATGATACTCATTCAGCCAACCATGGTGGGTTTATTTATCAGGAAATGAGAAAAAAGGGGTGCAGTACTGGAAAATAAGATAATATTGAGGAGGGTATGGTGTCTGGAAATACTTGAAGAAAAGTCATTCACTGAGCATGAAGGAAAAAATAATTTATCCAGCCACAAAGCTATATCAGCTATTTATACCTGAAAGCATACTTCATTGTAAATGTAAAGATCTTTAAATTTTTTTACATAATTTTCTGATAATATTTACATAGTGCACTCCATTAACATCCTAAAGCAAGATACATTTTAAAAATGCAATATAGTAACATTTTCCTTTTAAATTAACCTTAAAACATAGTAATAATTACATGTTTGGTATATATGTCCTCTGGAAAGTAGAAAAGAAAAAAATGCCCATGGATTTACCTTCGAAAGCCACTGTTAGTGCTCGGCATATTTTCTTCTAGCCTTTTTCTCTTTGTATGGCTTTTGGTTTTGCTTAACAGTCAAAAGGCATTTTGCTTGCCTATTAGTGAGAGTTATTTATTTATTTTTTGTCTTCAATTGGCGTTGACTGTGGTTACCTTCTGATAATGCATGTCTGTGATTTATTCTTTTCATGAGACTGAGTAAGCCGTGATTTAGATTTAGTTCTTGGCTTGAATAAATTCTCTGTGTGCTTTTCACATAAAACATTATTCAGATTAGAAAGTGAATAATCCTTAGAGCAAAGAAATAATGATGTATGTTTCATGGCCACTTAAAAAATATCAGATCTAAAAAAAAAAAAAAATCAGAGCACAAAAATGGCTTGGGGAAATGTGTACAACACTGATAAGACTTTAAGGTCCCTGCAACGGGAGACAGTCTCTCAGTGGTCCTAGGACACGTGATAGATGTCTAGTGATATTTATTAAATACACAATAATTAATATTACATGTAATGTGGTGGTCTCAAGGCAGACAGAGGAAAAAACTTTTTAGCTAGAGCAGCGTTTCTCAACCTGTGGGTCGCGACCCCTTCGGCGGTCGAACAACCCTTTCACAGGGGTCGCCTAAGACCATCCTGCATATCAGATATTTACATTACGATTCATAACAGTAGCAACATTACAGTTATGAAGTAGCAACGAAAATAATTTTATGGTTGGGTCACAACATGAGGAGCTGTATTTAAAGGGCCAGAAGGTTGAGAACCACTGATCTAGAGGTATTGAAGAAAGGGGTGCCATGACCCCAGAGGGAGAAACTTAGGTTTTGTTTGTGCTGCTAACTAGTCACCACCTCAGAGTCTCCTGTCTTCAATATCATGACCAATGAAATGAGGCTGTTGAACTATGTAATTGTAATGAGTTCTTATCCTCCTCTGACAATCAGTTGACTCAATGAATTGTTGATTCTGGGACCAAACACTTGTGAACAAAAAGATTCAAAAGCCTAGCAGTGACCTTGACTCTTTATTTCCTTTCTAGTCAGTGACCAAGTTTGACCTACTTGACTGTCTAGATTAGGAATTGGCAACCAGCCACCTCTTTTCTTAAAGTTTTATTGGAACACAGTTATGTTCATTAGTTTATTCTTGATTTTGTGCTACAGTGGAAGAGTTGGGTAGTTTTGATATCGTATAGTTTTCAAAATTTAAATATTTATCATCCAGCCCTTTATAGAAAAAGATGGTCAAACTCTGATCTAAATTATTTGGAAACTCATCTCTTCTCATTCTCACTACTTTTGTTCTAAGGCCTTCATCTCTTCTCCCTTGCACAAACCAAGAGCCTCTAAACTTAGTTTTTCTGACTCCAGTTTTGAGCCTTGCAAATGTACTCTGTATGGAAACAGTGTAATTTTATTTATTTATTTAAATATATTTTATTGATTTTTTACAGAGAGGAAGGGAGAGGGATAGAGAGTTAGAAACATCGATGAGAGAGAAACATCGATCAGCTGCCTCCTGCACACTCCCCACTGGGGATGTGCCCACAACCAAGGTATATGCCCTTGACCAGAATCGAACCTGGGACCCTTGAGTCCGCAGGCCGATGCTCTATCCACTGAGCCAAACTGGTTAGGGCAGTGAAATTTTTTTTTAAATATGCTTTTATTTGCTTTTTTTTTTCTTTTTAGAGAGAGAGGTAGAGACAGAAACATCCTTGAGAGGGTAACATTGATCAGCTGCCTCCAGCACACCCCCTTACTGGGGATGGAGCCCACAATCTGGGTATATGCCCTGACTAGGAATTGAACTGGCAGGCTCTTGGTGCATGGGATGATGCTCAACCAACTGAGCCACACCAGCTGGGTGAAACAGTATAATTTTTTAAAAAATGTTGAAACACTAGTTTCATTGCTTAAAACCCTTCAGGGGCAAGTGTTGAACTCAGGATAAGACCCACATTCCTTACCTAACACACATGGTTTGAAAACCACTGCACTTGACACACCAGAAAACCCTCCTGGTCATAAAAGACAGGCTTTTGTTTGACATGACATACGCTGTATGAATTGCAAGTCTCAGAAAACCCAATCCCTCTCAAGTGGACTTTAGTACAAAGAGATTACATGCTAGCTCACCTAACTGAGAAACGCAGGTGTTGATCTAGTTCTTGGGAAGGTGTGATTCAGGTTCCTAATTGTCACCTGGACTCCATTTCTTTCTGTTGGTTCTTCTTCTGCTGCATTAGCCTTGTTCAAACAGAGGCATTTGTCTGTGGCGACTGCTATAGCATTTACTACTTCATATCTTTCTGTGTAGCCCACTGGCAGGAGATAGAACAAATCTTGTTTTCAGTAATTCTCAGAGTGAAGAAGGTCCTCTGATTGGACAGCATTGGTCATGTGATCAAGGGTAATGGAATGTGCTGATTGGCTTAAGGCCAGCTCACACACTTAAGCCCTGGATTTGGGATGAGATCCCACCTGAGCAATTAGGACTGGGAACAGGGGAGGGATTATCCTCAAGCTAATATTGGGCTTTTGTGGAAACAGGGTGAATGGACGTGGCCTGGACAAAATAGCCAAGATTCACTGTGAGTATCATGAGTGGGAGCTTTTGACAGTCAGATGCAGTACCAGTTGCCATCAGTACCTGGGGAAGCCAGCAGTCAGAGTATCACAAGGTTTGGGGATTGTGGTTGCTTCACTCGGTGGTTCTTAATTCTGGCTGATCATTAGAAGTACCTTATGCCTGGCTTCTTTGGGGACCAACTAACTTGGTTTGCCAGGTCTGAGTGACTTTACAAATTCTCCAGGTGATTCTAATGTACAGCCAAGATGCTGGTCTTGATTTTATTTACTAGTTCTGTGGAATGGGAACAGTCCTCTTCATCCAGCAGAATATTGGGAGAAATAAATGAAGTGATGTATGTAAGGAATACAGCCTACTTAGGTGCTCATATAAATGGTAGTTTCTTATTAGTGGTTCTTAACTGTACAGGGATATTATATTAGATGCCTTGGGCTGCCATCACAAAGTACCACAGACTGGATGACTGAACCAACAGAAATTTATTTTCTCAGTATTTTGGAGGCTAGAAGCCCAAGATTAAGGTGTTGGCAGATTTGGTTTCTCCTAGGCTGGGAGATTGTCTTTTTTCTGTGCATACACATCCCAGCTGTCTCTTCCTCTTTTCATAAGGACACCAATCATATTGGACTAGGGCCCACCCTTATTGGCTTCATTTAACTTTACCTATTGAAAGGCCCTATCTCCAAATATAGTCATGTTGGGGATTAAGACTTCAACATATGAATTTGGGGAGGCATAATTTAGTTCATAATAGATATGGATTCTTTGGTTCTCTGATGAAAATTAGGATTCTTTTAAAAATATATTTTTATTGATTTCAGAGAGGGAGAGAGAGAGAGAAACATCAATGATGAGAGAGAATCATTGATCGGCTGCCTCCTGCATGCCTCCCCACTAGGGAGCGAGCCATACCAGCCAGGGGAAAATTAGGATTCTTTATCCAGAAAAACGTAGACACATACAAATTAAACCATGTACACAGGGATAAGACTTTGCAGATCCTTATTAAACAGGAACATTTGAAACAGAGGAAAACATACCAGAGAGAAGGATGTGTCTAAAAGAAGAGGACGTTCCATTCTCCTTCGTTTATTCAGGTGTTTAACAATTATTCCCCGAGTGCTGCCAATGTGCCAGGCACTGTGCTGCAGTTACTAGTATAACAATGAACAACTTAGGCAAGACCCCTCCCTCTCATGACTTACAGTTTTTGTCAGAGGAGATAGACAGTAAACACATATGCCATTCAAGGATGAGCATACCAAGTACTATGAAGAGAATTAAAACAGAATGGTGGGATGTTGTTTGCCTGGAAAGTTAGTTAGATTATGTGTTCAGGAATGTCCCCACTGAGGAGATGTTTAAGTGAAGGCTTGAATAAGAAGGAATCAGCCATGCAGATGGGGGCAGAGGGTTTGTGGCTGATGAAATGCCTGTTACTCTCTGGTTTATTTTAGAATCCGCTGGCAAAGCCACCTCCTCTCACACCAGCTGCTTTCCAGATTCAGTGTTGCTGCCTACAGAGTAAGACTTTAGGGTCTGCTCTGAGCCAGGCATGGTTACTGTGGACTGCTCCCCTAGCTGTGCATCTTTCTTTCATCCTGTCTCTGAAGTGCTTGGACATATATTCATAGGAATAAGACCTATCAATTCCAACATATGTTCCTCTCACTTTTCTTTGACATGACCAGAGTTTAGCCACTGTTGTCCTTTAGCCTGAGTTAGAATAAGCATTATGGGGGGAGAAGTCAGCATTGATGGTGTGATAAAGGCATAAGCAGTAATTGTATCATAGTACATGCTTCTATGCTAGTAGGCTGCACCTCTAAAGGATCACAGACACCAAACAGCATCTGAGTAGAATGGAGAGGACTTCCCCTAGAAGCTTCATCCTAAAGGTTTCCTATGTCCTTAGGAAAAAGAGCAAAATCCTGCCATGGCCTACATGTTCCTGTGGGTCTGACACCTGGTACACTGTCCAGTTCTCTCCACCTCCCTGCCAAGAGAGGCTCATCTTGGCTCTAGACTTTGGGTTGGGGTAATTTTTGCTTTGTGTATCTCATTCTGGGGTCCAGGTTGAAGGGGCAGCAGCCTCTGGGCATGCTCTTTCCCTGGTTACTACAAGTGCATGAGAGACCAAACCAAACTGTAAACACACATTTAACTCCTCAGCTCACATCTTGTCCACTCATATCCACTGGCCAAATTCACTCACATGGCCAAGGCCAACGTCATTGTATAGGGGCACACACTGTGCTCCAAGGGGAGGGGAGTGGCTAGTATTTATCAAACAGTAATTTGATTCACCCTAGCATCTAAATTGCTTAGAATAGTGTCCACACAGGTCTGTCCAAGTTATCTATATATATAAAAGCCTAAGTGACCGAACAACCGAACAACTGGTCAACCAGTTGCTATGACTTGCACTGACCACCAGGGGACAGATGCTCAATGCATAGGATTGGGCTCTCTCCTGTCAGGATCAGGCCTTTGGGGATCAGGCTCTCTCCTGTCTGGATCAGCCCTGTGGGGATCAGGCCAAAACCAGCTATCCAACAACCCCCAAGGGTTCCCGGATTGTGAGAGGGTGCAGGCCAGGTTGAGGGACCCCACTGGTGCACAAATCTGTACACCAAGCCACTAATCCTATATAATAAAGAGATACTATGCAAATTGATCATCACTTCAACACACAAGATGGCCACCCCCATGTGGGCACAAGGTGGCCAGCAGGGGAGGGCAGTTGTGGGCAATCAGGCCAGCAGGGGAGGGTAGTTGGGAGGGACCAGGCCGGCAGGGAAGGGCAGTTGGGGGCAATTGCATCGGCAGGGGAGTGATTAGGGGGTGATCAGGCTCCAGGCAGGCAAGCGGTTGGGAGCCAGCAGTCCTGGATTGTGAGAGGGATATCCGACTGCCTGTGTAGGCCCAATCCCGGTGGGACATCCCTTGAGGGGTCCCAGATTGGAGAGGGTGCAGGCTGGGCTGAGGGCCCCCCCCCCCCCATGCACGAATTTTGTGCACTGGGTCTCTAGTAGACAATCATATACCTTTTTTTTTTTTTTACAGAGAGGAAGGGTGAGGGATAGAGAGTTAGAAACATCAATGAGAGAGAAACATCGATCAGCTGCCTCCTGCACACCCCCCACTGGGGATGCTCCCGCAACCAAGTTACATGCCCTTGACTTGAATTAAACCCGGGACCCTTCAGTCCGCAGGCTGACGCTACATCCACTGAGCCAAACCGGTCAGGGCAATAATGTACTTTTAACAGTCTTACTATAGGGAAGGGAAAAAGAAGGGAGTGGTTAGTTAATAAGTGAATAACAAGAGTTGGGGAGGATTATTAGAAAGGGTAAGATTTGAGCATGTTAATAGACTAATGGGAAGAGCAAAAGGGCTGGTCGAAGATGGAGGGCAAATTTTGAGGTTTCAGCTGAAATTTGGAAACTAGAGTGGTACCATCTTCCTCATGGCTATTGCTATCAGTGGCCAAGGAAGCAAGACTGATAGACTTTCTCTGATCTGAGCTTTATGTACTTGATTTCCCCCCTTTCTCCCTAATCTTAAGGATACATTTAGATGGTAACAGTTGGTGTTTACAGTGCTTTAATGGCTGTCATATTGAGAACTGACTAGAAGCATCTTTAGAAATAATTTATAACACCATAAAATGAATTGCCAATCTTTCAGAGTATATTTTTTAGAGTTGTTTTTGTTTTTTGTATACCAGCCAAGAAGATCCAGAACAGTGAAGAAACTGGTAAAATATTTTAGAAGCATCGTCTGATTTGAAAAGTTAAGTAGGAATATAAATCCTCTCTCAAATACGTAATCACACACTCTGCCATTTGCTTGTGGTTGTTTCTTTAGTTGGCTCTTAGGACCCTGTGTGTGTGTGTGATTCAGATGTCCACAGGGTGCCTGCCTGCCCACCAGCGCTCAGCTGTAGGACTCATAGGTGGGATCATAAGGGCTATGGAATATGTGTTGGCTTGTCATTATTTGGCCCCTGTTATGGGCCCAGTATTTAAAGGGACACAGGGAGTGATGTTGATCATTAACTACAAGAATATGATTTTATTGGGTGCCTAATTTTGTGGTGGTGACTTGATGAACTGATAATGTGCTGCCCTATGTAGTGCAGATAAATGCTTTGGGAGTTCAGATTAAGGAAGCTAGGTATGTATTGTAATAGAGGAGAAGGTTTCTTAATGAGACTTAAATTGAATCTTGAAGGATGCTCACATATCACCAGATGGTTATTGTCATTATGTGTTTATCCATGTTACTGAGACACAACACTGGCTGTTTCCCCCTGCTTGAAACATTTATTGACTTTCCAACTGTATAGTGAAAAAAAAATTCCAAATTTCTTATCCTAATACCCCAAGCCCCACACACTCATTGTAATCTGCTCCCAGATTATCTTTCTCTCATTTCCATGATTTTTTTCTTGTGCTTTAAATTCCAAATGATTTGCTCTTCCTTGTAATTGCTCCAAACTTTCTTCATCTGTACCTTCTTTTAAATTGGTCCCTTTGCTTGGACACCTACCCCTGAAATATAAGTGCAAACCTGGTCTGACTTCTTCAAAACCTATTTGAAATGCCAGGTTTCTATCTTGCCTGATGTATATGTAGGGGTGTGTGTGTGTGTGTGTGTGTCTTGGAAGTTATCATTTACTTGTTCAGTTTTTGGAACCTCTCATCATTATTTGCTCTGTAGCTCTTATTTCCCCCATCTCTTACCCTCATATCATCTGCAGATAATTATTGGCCTGCTTATTTTGGGTCAGTAGGGTGGAAGTTCTGCTCGAACCTTGAGCTTTCATAGGCAAGTAATTTTTTTAAACTGGGGATCCTTAGTTTCTATAACTTTTATTTTGCTAACATTAAAACTCATGTGCATAGATACATACACTCACCATATCTTATGTAATTTGATAAAAGATAGGCAGTTAACATAAAAATTCCAGGAAGGACAAAATCAAAATAACATATGGCCAATGGAAAACTCACAAGGCTGTTTTTTTCCATCTTGCTGAGGACTAGTGAGATTTTCATCACACGTCTCAGTTCTGGGCAGACATTTGGGAGCCACTATTTTGGTAGACGGCGAGCTTTGCCAGAGCTGACTTGTCTCTGACTCTCACTTGATCTCTCTCTCCCTCAGAGATCGATAACCTGGGGTCTCCCAAAGCTTATAACAGAAAACAAACTGATTTGTGGCACAGATGCAGCCAGGTTGGGAGATAGATTATTCCAAGATCTGAAAGTTGTCTAAAATAACTAAGCAGGAAAGCTCTTACTGAAACCTGTATGAAAGTCGGACCTAGACACGTTACAAGGGCTGTTTATTCCCAAAGAGCAAACATGTTAGAAAATCCCTAATTATGATATTGCATTTAATTTTTCTTCTTATCTCTAAAAAGTAGATATGGTTATTTAGAGCACTGAAACCAATGAAATGAATATAGAAAAGCAAATAATTTCTGATGTCAAATTATTGCTTTCTCTTATTTTTCAAGTAACATGTATTGGGAAGAAAGAATGATTTTTCAAATTGGTGCCATCCAGTTGCTCTTTCGGGGATGATGGAAATGGCTCCAGTCATCTGCACTGCCAGTGGGGTAGTCACAGCCTCGTGTGGCTGTTGAGCCATTGAAATGTGGCTGGTGTAACTGAGGAACTAAATTTCCAATTATATTTAAATATCATTAATTTAAAACACAATAGCCAGGTGTGTCTTTTTGACTCCCACATTGGACAGTGTGGCTTCACAAACGTGACCAAGGTGCACTCAGGAGTATTGACCTGCAATCTGGGATGCCAACTTGGATGGCATCTGATCAGTTTTCTTAGTAAATTTTGGAAATTTTAAAAGGACCACTTTTTTTCTCATTAAGGAATCTTTAGCAAGTTATATACCTATCAATGGCTCCATTGAATTTTGAGCTATTTTTTGTCCGTAAATTAAGTTATATTTCCTCCATTACATTATAACTCTTCTTTTAGAGACTGTGACCTTTGATTTATATACACACACATGTATATATTGCATATCATATATATTTCTGAAGATCAAATGAAACAAGGAATGGGGTGTGTTAAACTTGAATGTTCCTTTAGTCTGAGGAGCATTTACTGTGAATAGAGAGAGTGAGCAAATGAAAATGCCCACTAAGATGACCTTGCTTCGGGCATGGACGCGTGCACACACACACACACACACACACACACACAGAAAGGGAACACTAACATTCATCAAGTCAAACCAGAACCTATCAAGCCTTTCTCATGTTTCTGTGACTTGACAGATAACTTATATTTTTGCTGAAATAGTATTCTTTCTCCCTTAGTTGACAGGATACCCCTTTCAAGAGAATGTTAAGCTTCTCGTTTTTTCTCAGATGCCTTTATCCCCTCCACTTTCCCTAACCACCCTGACCAGTCACCTCTTGCTTTTTTTTAGTGGAGCTGTCTGTGCCTGTGCATTTCAAGGGTCAAGGTGTTTGCTTTTGAAGAAATCAGTGTCATTAAGATGATATGAACAAGAACCAAGGAAGAAATACCTCTAGCTATGGTTACCATTTGTTGAGCACTTAATTAGTGCCAGGCATTGACAAAGCACTTCAAATATATTTTCATTGGTTTTTTCTGAAGCTTTATTTTAAAAAGTGATGATTATTCCAATTTTATAGGTAAGACACCCCTAACCTAAAGCTAAGTAACGTGCCCGATGCTACACTGCTAGTCGGTGGTAGAGCCAGATTTGTTAACTCCAAAGCCCATGATTTAGAGGGGAAAATTGTATTCCCTGGAGTAGCTTGGTGTGGTGGGAGCAACATGGAACACGAGGTGAAACACCTCTTGTTTACATTTCCTCCTTATGATGGCCTTTAACAAGTTGCTTAGCATCTCTAAGTCTTTCTCTCCTTCTAATATTGAATTCCCTCCTTCTAATATCTAATACCATAGTGATAGAGGATGAAGAGGCCTCCACAAGTGTTAGTTCTGTACTTCCTCTTCCCCTCCTGAAATACCAGGTTGTAATATGTCAAGTCATTCTAAACAGAGTCAGGTTTGTTTTATTTGCTGGTTTCACAAATAACAAAAATACAGTCAGTAACGAATATGTTACAAGGGGCAGGCACTTGCTTTTATCTTTATTTTTAACTTCATTCCTCAGTTCTCACCAAGGTTGTTTATATAACTGTAAAGCTATTCTTTTCTCCTCTGGCTTTATTTATTTTTATTATTTTTCAAATTGTTTATTTTTTAAAAAATTTGTTTTATTGCTTAAAGCATCACAAAGAGTATTACATATGTCTCTTTTCCCCCCGGCCCCTTGACATTTCCCCGGCCTCCCCAACCCCCCAGTGTCTTGTGTCCATTGGTTATGCTTATATGCGTGCATACAAGGCCTTTGATCTCTTACGCTCCCCCCCAACCCTCCCCGGCCTTCCCACTGTAGTTTGACAGTCTGTTCGATGCTGCTCTGCCTCTGTATCTATTTTTGTTCATCAGTTTATAATGGTCTTTATTATCCATAAATGAGTGAGATCATGTGGTATTTTTCTTTCATTGACTGGCTTATTTCGGCTTTATTTATTTTTAATATTTTTACTGAATTTCACTTTAATTTGCCCTCCTCACTGGGTTTGCCACTTGGCATTTTTCAAGTCTGTACTTGTCCTTAAAAACTACATGGCTACTCTTCCTGTAGTGGCCTGAGGTGACCTCTCAAAATGGGTCGTTCGTCACTTGACCCAGAAAAACCCACAGAATTATGCAAGTCAAGAGGTTCAAATCTTCTTGTTCACTTTAAGAACACTTGTGAAACTGCCCAGGCCATCAAGGGTTTGCATATCCGAAAAGCCACCAAGCTTCTGAAGGATGCCACTTTACAGAAGCAGTGTGTGCCATTCCGTTGTTACAATGGTAGAGGCGGTAGGTGTGCCCAGGCTAAAGAGTGGTGCTGGTCAGAGGGTCAGTGGCTCAAAACGAATGCTGAATTTTTGCTGCACCAGCTTAAAAATTCAGAGAAGAGTGCTGAACTTAAGGGTTTAGACATCGATTCTCTGGTTATTGAGCAGAGCTCACGGGTAGATTAACCCATAGTGAACTGTCCTTGACGCATGGAGATGATCTTAAAGAGCAGATTGTTCCTAAATCAGAGAGGAGCTTGCACAGGAAAGAAAAGATATCCCAAAAGAAAGAGAAGAAACAAAAACTTATGGCCCAAGAGTCAATCCAGCATAAAATAAATGCCAATAAAATAAATTACATGGCTGCAGTTTTGTTTAAATTTTTTTAAAATTGCCCTAGCTGGTTTGACTCAGTGGATAGAGCATCGGCCCATGGGCTGAAGGATTCAATTCTGGTCAAGAGCACATACCTCAATTGCAGGCTCATTCCCTGGCCCTGGTTGGGGTGTGTGCAGAAGGCAACCAATTGATGTGTCTCTCTCACATAATTGTTTCTCTCTGTCTCTCCCGTTACCTTCCACTCTCAAAAAATCAGTGGAAAAATATCCTCGAGTGAGGCTTAACAAAAAAATTTTAAATTGATGCCAATTATTCCTCCATTATCACGGAGGAGGGCAATAGGATAAAATGGAAGATTGATGTTCATGAAACAGGTGCTGTCAGGTATTTTTATGTGCTATCTTTAGCAACACAATAAAAAAGTGAGGATTAATAATGTATTATTAGTATCCCCATTTTATGGAAAAGAGGTGATATTGTCCATGCATAAGTACACTCAGCAGGAAAGGGGTAGAGCTTGGACTTGAATTGCTGTGTCGTTGCCTCTTGGGAAGGGGAGAGGGAAGTGGATGAAAACACGTCATTCAAAAATCACTCATAAACTCTTTCTAAAAGTAATGGAAGCATATCTAGTATCTCTATTTAGTTGTTTTTGTTACATTTTTAAATTATTTTCTACAGAATGGAAAGCACATATTTCAAGTGTTCAGTTCATTGAGGTTTGATACTTGACAGTATTGTATAACCAAAGCAAGATGTGGAGTATTTCCATTTCCAAGAAAGTTTCCTTTACCCTTTCCTTTATCTCTTCCATTGTGCTGTTGAGCCATCCACTGAGCTTTTTATTTCACTTATTGTATTTTTCAGTTACTGTATTTGTTTTGTTCTAACACTTCCATTTGGTTCTTCTTTGTCTTCTATTTCTTTGGTGAGACTTTCTATTTCTTGGCTGAGGTTTTCTTTTTAAAAAAAACTCATGTCCGTTGTAATTGCTTTTTTATTATGACTGCTATAAATCCTTTGTCAGATAATTCTGTCTCCTCTGTCATCTTGGTATTGCCATTTATTGATTACCTTTGCTCATTCCATTTGAGATCCTCCCGGTTCTTCATTATGAGTGATTTTTTAAATTAAAATTTAGATATTTCATGTCATAAATCTCTGAATCTTTAATCTTCAGTTTTCACTGGCTTGGCTTTCTTTAACACCACTCTAGCCCAATGGAGTTAGAAATCCAGGTGCCCCGCTCTGCCTCAGTTGGTACCTGGGCAGAGGGGCCTGTTATCACTTTGTGATGGAGAAAATCATCAGGTTCCTCTGACACCACCTCAGGACGGAGGAAGTCCTGTCTCCATGCATTACCTCAGCTGACACTGCAGGGATGAACAGGTGGCCTTATTAACCAGATGACAGAGGTAAAAATCTCCTTATGCGGCCTTCTGTGACAACCAGCTCCTAGGGAGTCTCAAGGTCCTTATCGCCTAGAGAGGGTAGAAGTCTAGGCTT
Source organism: Myotis yumanensis (assembly GCF_028538775.1). Lineage (NCBI taxonomy): Eukaryota > Metazoa > Chordata > Mammalia > Chiroptera > Vespertilionidae > Myotis > Myotis yumanensis. The sequence continues at coordinate 30,200,384 of NW_027223766.1, forward strand.
TCCACTCAGCCTTCACTCAGTGGTTGGGTCATATTCTTTTCTGTGATGTTCGAGCAGAGCGGTTTTTGTCTAAACTTTATCTTGCCAGGCTGCCCTTCTCATGGTCCTTTGGCTAGAGAGGGCAGGCTTTTGTTGACTTGTTTCTGTTCTGTGCCCTGTGGCATTTCTAGATTGTGGGCTGTTTTCAGCTCCAAGCCTAGAATAGATGAGGCAAAAAGAAAGCCCAAGGAATTTACCACCATATTATTCCTTGGCTTCCAAGCTCCCTTGATGTCTTCCTTCTTCTACCTTTCAAAGTCATTTTTGTGTTATGTATAATGTCCAGCATTTTTATTTGTCCTCAGTAAGGTAAATTAAGAAGAGCATGTCTATTAATTTCTCAGAAGCATTGAAGAGGTACTACTCTATATTTAAAAATAAAGGCTATACAAAAACTTAGAGTAGATCACCTATAGTAAGTAAAGGAAAATATTGTTCTATAAAATCTCCAATTCATATACATAGATATAGATGTTTGGGGGCACTGGTTCACAATGGAATCTGGTTCAGACAGTATCATAGTTAAAAATGTCTTAAGGTCACCTGTGTAGTTCACTTACCTGACACCTGAATCCTGTCTAAAATTTCATAGAAACTCTAAATATATCCACTTTCGTATTCTCTTCATGAATGTTTGTGTGCCTTAGGGAGAGCCTTTCCCCAACTCTCCTGAGGTTGCAATAGGTAAGTTCAGCATTATTTTACTTTCTGCTATACTTAGATTACCTAGTCCAGATATCATGGGCAGGAAGGGTGAGTATCAGCTGTAGTGATTACTCTTAAGCATTCTTTGGGGAATGAGGAGCTCTGATAGCAAACTGTGACAAAGAGAAAATTGTCTCTGTAAACACCAGACCAGAGTGAATGTGCTTCACGTGGCACAGAAATGCAGTGTTGTGACACAGATGCACGTGGTCTGAACATCTGGCTGGGACAGAGTCATCCAGGCCCAGCTCCAGTGCCCACACAATGGTCGTCAGGACTGCCATCTGGTAAACGGGTGAGGATGATAGATGTGCTATTTTGGGGTCCAACTCTTCACATTCATGTATTTCTTCCTCTGTCTTCTCATTGGCATTTGAATCCAATTAAATAGAGTAAGTCATCTCCATTAATGAAACCCATATTTGGAGAATGTCTGTTAAGGGTATATTTTATATGAGAGAGGTATACAACATGGGCTAGGAATTTTATCTCTAGCTAGAAGCAAGACATACCCATGAAACTGTAAACAGTGTATCTCAGTTCTAATAGCTAATAATGGGATTGGAATATATGTGTTTCTAAGGGCATTCATTCATTTAATAACATTTATTGGGTGCTGAGTATGTACAACTGTTTAGTCGTTGCGGGCACACGGGCACACGGACACACAGGACCGTCTGCTCAGCAGAAAGCAGTCAGGTAAATCAGTTTCAGGACAGCTCTATGGTTCTGTGATTTAACATGTTCTTGGTGAATTACACAATTAGATTGGAAGCAACTTTTAGTTGCCCTTTTGAAAAAGAGATGTACATTGCTCATAAGAAGGAAATAGCAGTGAGTAGGACTGAATCAGGCTCTTTTCAACATACTTCATCCCATTCTGTAAGCAGTGACTGAGCACCTACTGTAGGTTAGTCACTTGGCTAGAGGCTGGGTTTGTAAAGCTTAGTCAGAAGTAGTCACTTGCTTCAGGGGGTTCCCACCCATAAACTAGGCAGACATGTTTGTAAATATTTGAAGTACATGGTACACACACACACGCGACATATCTTCTAGTAAGAAAAAAGAGGTGATTGTCAACATTGCTTAGGAGGCTATAATGGGTGCAAAACCAGTTAAAGCTCCATAGTAGAAAGGAGAGAGCCTTTGCTATTTCCTGAAAAGTTATCCACAAAAATAGGAAAATGTATATTCTGTACAAAGATGAATTCTGGCTAAGCAGAGAAGCACAGAACATCTCAGGAGCTGCGAGCAGTTTCTGTGTGATGGTGGAAGCCCTCAGTGCAGGGCCCAGCGCAGCCTCCAGACCGGTAGGAGTGTTTGCACCCTGTCTCTGTGTATAGAGAAGCTCAGGATAAAGGGACCTTCAACTTGAATGAGGCTCCATCCCTTGTTTCACTGCAGGGAGAGTGGGGTGTGGGTGGGGATCAAAAGGACTTCACGGGAAGCTGGGTGACTTCTTGGCAAATAAGAGACACTCATTCCCCCGAATGGATGCAGCAACACCAGCACATCTTATTTCTCTTCTCGAATCATCTTGAGGAGACTAGATGAGGCCTGGAACTCCGGGATAGTCTGTGACCTAAGGCATGTGAGAATGGGATCCCTGCGAGGTCAGGGTCAGGTACAGGAGGGCCAGGCTTACTTCCAGCAGTTGAAGATGCTCTCTGTCCAGCAGGCTGGGACTGGTTGTGAGAACACGCCCTTCCCAGGGAAATTTTAAAGGACTCTGTTGTGCTGTCATTATTACCATTTTTTAAAAAAGTTCTAACTGAAAATCTCAGTGAGATTATAGATAAACTCTCAAAGCTTGAAACAAAGAAAATATCTTTGGAACTTCTCTTTTCTCTTATGGAGGCTGTAGAGGGATGAAATGAGTGGGTGTAGGGTTTTTATTTAGTTATTTTATTGTAGAATAAACATAACATAAAATTGACTATTTTAACCATGTTTAAGTGTGGGATTCAGTGGCATTGAGCACATTCACATTGTTGGATCACTCCTGTCCATCTCGGGAACTTTTTCATCATCCCAAACGGGGCCTCTGCACTAAGCAATATGCCCCCATCTCGCTCTCCTCCAGCCCCTGGTCACCACTGATTTGCCTTCTGTCTCCATGAATGTGGCCAGTCTAAGTATTTCATATAAGTAGGATCATACAATATATTTGTCTTTTTGTGCCCGGCTTATTTTACTTAGTGTAATGTCTATAAGGTTCAGCATGTGTCAGACCTTCATTCCTTTTTAAGACAGAATAATATTCCACTGGATGTGCCATCTTTTTTTATCCAAGTATCTGTCGATGGACAATGGGGTTATTTCCACCTTTTGGTTTATTATGAATAATGCCTATGAACATGGGTGTGCAAATATCTCTGAGTCCCTCCTTTCAATTCTTTGGTTGAGTGGCTGGGTCAAATGGTAAATTCTAGGTTTAACTTTAAAAAAAAAAAAAAATTTTGTATTGATTTTTAAAGAGAGAGGAAGAGGGATAGAAATATTGATGAGAAAGGAACATCATTGATTGTCTACCTCCTGCACGCCCCCTTACTGGGGTTGAGCCCACAACCCGGGCATGTGCCCTGATAGGGAATTGAACTCTGACCTCTTGGTTCCTGGGTCAATGCTCAACCACTGAGCCACACTGGCCAGGATAGGTATAACTTTTTGAGGGGTCACCGGACACTTTTCCGCAGCAGTTGCACCATTTTTATGTTCACACCTGCAATGCATAAGGTTGGAATTTCACACATGAAAAAGAGTTGGTGCCTTCAAATGGCAGCTCAAAACAATGCTAAAACATGTGCATTTGCAGTGAAACATTTTCCTGTTAAATGTAAAAGCAATATTTAAGAAGTCTGTTTAGGTTTTCAGCTCTTCATTTTGAAGTGCTCAGTATCAGCAGCATCGACATTAGAGTGACAGCACTTTAGGTAGAGACCGCAAGCAGCGTGGAGTGTCTGTTCAAAAAAGATAAAGACATGAGACTGGTCCGGAAGATCAGGGGAACATGAAGAGGGTCTCTAAGCCGACTTGTGAGCTGCAGGGCCCCTTAAATGGAGTAAATAACTTTATTGAAAACAAGAGGGACATTGATGAAGACGGAAAAGAGAAAACCAACTGGGGCACCTTTTACATGATGTGCAAAGAAAAGGCAGTCGCAGCTTGCAAGAGGGCATTTGAAAGTTGCTTGATATATAAATATTAGGGACATGAAATTTCAGGGAAAACAAAGCAAAGGCTGTCAGAAATGGTTTTAAATAAACAAAAGCAAGCACAGAAACCTAAATCAACTCCTGGGTTTGCAGGTGAGGCAGGAACAGCTATGGAGGATTAAAATATTTGTGTGAGAAAGGCGGCTACGTGTGTAGAAAATCAAAATACCGCATTCTGCCTCATGTTTATAGATTCCTTACATTTTGAATGCTAGGTATTTACTAGCAGGGAATAGTTTCCCTCAGACTTAAAGGCATGGTTGTGAGGAAAAAAAGAGGAGATGGCTGGTTCATTCAGCAGCTGAACAAATGTTTCTTAGATGTTTACTGTGTGCTAGGTTCTGGACTGAGGGGTGGCGGTCACGGAGATGAATGAGACCTGGAGCCTATGTGGAGGAACTTGCAGCTGTGGTGGGCAGGGCAGACAGATCAACTAGGTAGACATCCTCAATACAGCCAGGAGGTCAAGCTCCAGGATACTGTGTGCATGGAGGCCTGGAGCTTCTCACTCTGGGAGCCAGTGACCCCCTAGAAGAAGCGGTCTGACCTGGCACATGAGCTGAGGAGGAGCTAGCCTCCCAAAGAAGGAAGTGGGACTCAGGGGGAGTAGAACTCTTTCTAGGAGGAAGGACCAGCTTGAGCAAAAGTGAAGGATGTATTAGAGTCTGATTTGGTGGGGAGGTGATGGGGAAGGAGGACAGGAGGTCCTAGAAGCTGCCAGCAACTCAGTGGTATTGCTAAGCCATGAATCGCAAGACAGGAAGAAGTCAGGGATCAGGCCAGAAAGAAAGATTTATTTTTCTTTTCCTCATTAATGCTTAAATCCATCCCACATTAATCCCCCATCTCCCCCCATGAGCACACCATTTTTTAGTAATCACAATTTTAGTTTTATAGGTGATGGAGTGTTCAGTGTAAGTAGGCTGTTCTTTGGAGTTGGGGAAACTCGTGCTCTCATGGGCTTTGACCTCTTTCTACCACAGCCTGAATTAGGCATTGTGGTTGTGTCTCCAGCACCCATTTTTTTCCTGCCTTGTTGAGTAGCAGCAGTGAAGTTTTGGAAATTGCCTTTAGCTGAAGGTTGGCTGGTTTAAGGGTGATCCTATCTCTACTGAAAAGTTTCAGTTCACTAATGGGCGTGTGATTCATGAGAACAGAAGGAAGTTTGGAGGAAGGAATGACCAACCAAGCTGTTTCTTTTGCTAGAGGAGAACCAGAAGCTTGTAGCTCGATGTGCCCTGAGGGGACCTAGGCTATGGGTAAAGGTCACATTATGGATAGCAGAATGGAGAGATTTAAACATGTACATCAGAGTCCTCAATGACCCTGTTGAACTGTGAAATAGCTAACTCTGAGCTTTCGTCATTACTGAACTTCCTGTCCCAAAAGCTAATAAAGTGTCTTATTATTTAATTCATTTTGGGTTTGTTCATCTGAAACTTGAAATTATCTGCATCCTAAATGATACTTGATCATTGTAATCTTCAGCAGACACCTGTATGACTTTTTGTGAAAGTCTTTGAGCCTCATTTTTATCTATGAAATGAATGTAATTATGTCTCACAGTGTTTCATAAAGGTTATTTGAGATCCAGCACAAAGCCTAAGGGCAGAGCCATGGAGTAATATATGTTGAGTGCCTACTACATACCACATAATAGTCTGATCCTTAGTTTTAGGAACATTAGGGACTAGAAGAGAAATATATGGATCATTTCATATAAAGTGGTATAAAGTGACATGCATATGGACCATTGTACAGTCGGTTTCAGATCATCCAACATTTGTTGAATACTACTTATTCCAGGCACATGATCTAACATGGGGTGGAGGCAGGGATGGGCTGAGAAAGGGGATTATAGGAAGGCATATCCGAAGAAGTGGTATTTAAACCAAAACCTGAAGGATGAGTGGGAGTCAGGTGAAGAATGGGGAAGATCATTTCAGGCAAAGAAACTTGGACAAAGTCCAGGAGGTGTGAAAGAACGTGGTGTGTTTAAGGAATGTGTGGTCAGAGTGGAGTGAACAAGGAATAACATGGTGGGAGATGAAGGTGGAAAGGGAAAAAGAGGAGAGGTAATACAGGGCCTTGTTGGCCATGTTAAAGGTTTCTAACAAAAGAAAGTCATTAGAAAGATTGAAGCAGGAGAGTCTCATGATCTGGCCTATGCACTTTTTCAATGAGATGTCAGGGTTTGAGTGGGCAAGAGCAGTTGGGCTAGAGAAGTGGATGGGTTTGAGCAGCATTTGGGTTAGTGCTTACGGAATCTGCTGATAGATGGAAGGGATGTGAATCATGGAGAGAGTGAGGTCAAGAATGACTCTTGAGTTTCTGTGTGAGTAACTGGAGATGACTGGAAAACATGCACTGTTTTCATAGGAAAACCAAGGTTCAGTTCTGAACATGTTAATTTTATGGTATCTGTGATACTTTGAAATTGGGAAGTTGAGTGACAGTTTTACTTATGTCTGAACATCACAAGAAGACTTTCTAGGATGGAGTTGAATGTTGAAGTCACTGGTATGTTGATTTTATCAAAAGTGAAGGGAATGAGTTAAGGAGGGAATGGAAGGTGGGAGGAGGACACTTTAGCTCACTTTGTCTGGGAAGCCTTCTCTCACCTCTCAGGTGAAAAATATTTAGAAGCCTGGTAAAGAGAAAAGGAAGTTCTGACCTGGATGGGGAGCTGAGTAAAGGAAGAATTTTTTGAATCGCAGAAGTTGGTTGAAGGGGAATAATGATGAGAAAGGGCAAAACTGAAGATAATTGGCTAAAATGAATTTATCAGTGAAGTAGAACCCTGAAGGGGATTGAGTATGTGTGTGTGGTGGGTGGGGGGTGGGGGGGGGGGGGGCCAGGGTGATTTAAGGTCATGACTTTAAATCCTCTTGACACCCAGGGAAGGACTTAAGGATGGGAATTTAACTGATTTTGAAGGTTGGGGATGCAGGAAGGTGAGATAACTTCCTACTAGAAACCTCAAAATACACATAAGCCATGTGTGTGCATATACACACCCACACACCCCACATCCCTGGTCATGCATGGGGGTCATTTAGGTAGAATGTATGGTTCCCATAACATTCCCTGCTATTTCTTTGGTAATTGTGTGTACATAGGAGGTGCTCAGTAAGAATTTATTGACTAAGTATGCCCAGGAAATGGGCTTTACATTTGATTTATAGGGATATTGATGTCAGAGAATGTGGAAAGATACGTAAAATTAGAAGCCATTAGACTTGACTCCCTTGCACCTTCCACTCTGCTTTTCTTGTCTTCCATGTAGTAGTTATCACTCTGTTTTTATTTATTTATTTATTTATTTATTTATTTATTTATTGTTATTGAATTTATTGAGATGACATTGGTTAATAAAATTGTACAGGTTTCAGGTTACAATTCTATAATACATTATCTGTATATTGTTTTGTGTGTTTACCATCCCATGTCAAATCTCCTTCCATCACTATTTATCCCCTCTTTACCCTCTGCTATCCTCTTTCCCTTTGGCAGTCACCATTCTGTTGTCTATATCTGTGAGTTTTGCTTTTTTTCCTTTGATTAATCCCTTCACCCTTCTCACCCAGCCTCTAAACCCCACTCCTCTGACAGCTGCCCGTCTGTTCTCTGTATCCATGAGCCTGTCTTCACTTTGTTAGGTCATTTTGTTCATCAGATTCCACATATGAGTGAGATCATGTGATACTTGTCTTGCTCTGACTGGCCTATTTCACTTAGCATAATACTCTCCAGGACTATGCATTATGTCGAGAAAGGTAAGATTTCCTTCTTTCTTACAGCTGACTAGTATTCTATTGTGTAAATGAACCACAGCTTTTTTTATCTACTCATCTACAGATGGACACTTGGGCTGCTTCCAAATCTTGGCTATTACAAATAATGCTGCAATAAACATAGGGGTGGATATCATCTTTTCAAATTAGTGTGTCAGGTTTTAAAATCACTAGGTCACTGTCTTTCACCTGCTTTTTTCACTTAGATTGTGAGTTATCTGATGTAACAACCGTCATATATCCTGTATCCATGTTTCCAGAATCATGGGATGACATGTAGTAACTACTTAATAAATATTTGTTGAGTGAATGCATGAGGGTGGTGAGCTTGAATGGACACTTGAAACAGAGAAGACTCAGGAGGGGGCAGAATGAGCACTTTTTCAGATAAAGGAAGAGCTATCAGCTAACCTGCAAGGGTTGAAATAATTAAACGTGTGTGATTCGCTAACGAAGTTGCCTGATTTGGTATTCTGGTGTGCAGTGTGATGATCAGTAACTTGCTGAAGGTCCAACAACTTGGAACTGATGGTTTCTGGATTTGCACTTTTGTCTTTCTGACTTCAGGGTTTCCCACCCAACAACACTCCTTCCTCCCCAAATCCTTCCCATAGTTACCAGACCACCGCTCAACTCGCTGAAGCCTTGTCTCTTCCCACTTAGGCCAGCTGAAATATTGTCTGCCCAGACACCTTCTTCACATGATTTGTTTTCTGAGTTATATTTTTTCCCTCTTGCCTAGCTCTCCACTGCGGTTTGAATCCACGGGGTATTGATCATCCTGCTCATACTGAAGGCATTAAACTGCAAATTGAAGGTGAAGGTGTTGAGTCTCAACCCATTAAAAACAAACATTTCCAGAAGGTGCTTGACCAAAAAGGAACCCCCAAGCGACTGCAGGCAGAAGCTGAGACGGCTAAGGTAAGCAATAACCCGATACATTAAGGAGACTCTGAAACTGCAGCGTTGCTGCTCTGTGGTCAAGCCACAAAGAACTGATGGTGCTCTCACTAATCACAATTGTCCCTTCAGTTTAACAAACACTGCTTCTGGATTATAATAATCATAAATGAAAATATTGACTGCCTCCCCATTGGGTTGAAATCAAAACACATTTGTGGTCAATCTCATAGCATGAGATTCTGAGTATGGTAGAGAATGGGCTATAGTGAAGACCGCCTTGAACTTAAAGCTGAAAAATTCGTTTGCCAGGCTCAGATTTATCATTTTATGATGTTGGACAAGTCGTGTGACTTTCCAAGCCTCAGAGTCTTTATCTATAAAGAGTGTATCATAAAAGCTGCCTCCCTATTCAGGTTGAGCAGATGAAATAATACAGTGTGTCTGAAAGTATTTTGTAAAAGGCCTAGTTGGCTGCATGAGTATTGAGGGATTTTTGCTGACAAGCACTGTTAATAACTGACATTAGAAAATAATTTTTACTTGATAGGGGTGAGGGAGACCTCTGTGGATTTAGCTTAGTCCACTTGTACTTCTGTAACAAAACACTTTGACTGGATGTTTTGTAAACAATTAAAATTTATTTCTCACAGTTTTGGAGACTGGAAAGTTTAAGATCAAGGTGCCACCTGTTTCAGTGTCTGGTGAGGGCCCACTTCCTGGTTAATAGATAGCTGTCATCTTATTGTGTCCTCACGTGGTGGAAAGGGACATGGAGCTGCCTGCGGTCTCTTTTGTAAAGGCACAAATCCCATTCATGGGGGTCCCACCCTTGTTATCTAAGCACTTACCAAAGGCCCCACCTCCTAATACCATCACATTGGCAGTTAGGTTTCAACATGGATTTTAGGGGAATGTAGACATTCAGTCTCTAGCAGCCTTTATGTGGGAACATGAGTGTGGTAATATTTAAAGTGGGGAAGGGACGAGAAGGGCAGGTTACTGCACAGCACGTACAGCATGTTCCTGTTGATGTAAAATGCCTTTCACTGCATAAGGGCATCCCTGAGTCTGGAAGAGTTTACTCCACAATTTGAGCAGCAGTTTATATCTGGAATTGAGATTACGGAGAAAACGTTTTCTTTGGGTTTCCCCCCCCTTAAAAATGCATTCTTTTAAGAATGGTATTTATTTTAAGTCTTTTACAGATTGCCCTATTAACTTAGGAGCTCAACTATGGCTTTTCCTGTTTGGTGGGTCATATTCTGCCTTTTCCGGTGCTGTATTTCCTCCCATGGCTTCATATTCTTGCTGGTACATTATTGGCCAAGGGAGAAAGTTATCTTGGGGACTCTGAATGGTGGTGAAAGCCATTTGATTAGGTGTCTTTTGGTATTTGTGCTGCTGAAGCGAGCACTGATAAGGCGTTTTATGCCTGTCTCTTCCTGAATCTTTTGGGATGGAACATCTTTGGCCAGGTGTTACATAATGTTTCAATTTGACATTCTGTCTCTTGGCTACTGACTGACTGCAAATCAGGTTCCTTCCTTTGCACTTTCTCATTTGCAGGCTTCACACTGGGAACTTGGTCCCCACTCCCTACCATGCCTGTGGGCTCTGACACCGAGTCTAGCCATGTTGGGCTTTGAAACCAACCAATCCTTAGCATGTCAGCTGTTCCAACCGGCACAGTGAGCTTTGTGCCTTCTCGCTGCTGTGCTTTCCTGGTGTCTAGAGATTTCTCTTCCTTGATTTTAAGCGTGGTATTATATACATTAAAAAATGTTTTGTTAGTATCTTTTAAGTTTTGAGAGCCTCAGGGAGGGTTTGTAGCTTGAGCTTAATCTAGCATCTTGATCTTGAAACTTATATTACTTTGAACACTTAAAAATGTATCCCTCTATATCTACAGGGTGGAACAAAAATAGGTTAACAGTTTTTCATATGGAAAATAATATAATAATAAGTAATAATACAAGAATAAATTCTGTGTTTTGTGTACTCACAACTGTAAACCTTCTTTTGCCCCACCTTGTGTATCCATTCTGGGAAGACTCACCCTTTTTGTCTCTCTCTTAGAATGTGGCTTTGGCCCCAGTTCCTCAAAAGGCTAGAATCCTAATTCTGGAAGGAGGTTGTCTGTGCCACCAGCTGCCTCCAGCTCTCATAGACCAAAGGCAAAGCAATGGAGAACCAAGCTCACTTTTAAGCCTTTCAATCTAGTTGGGGGAAAAAAATTGATCCAATTGAAATGCTGATATGCAAAGGTTATTTACCAATATAAGTCCTAAATGCCTATGAACACTTAGGAATCCAGAGAGCGTTTGCGCCATTCCACAAGTTCTAGATGCAAAACTGTGTTAACTTAGCTTACAGGTGGGTACAAGGCAAGAGAGATAGGAGGTATAGCAGGTTCATCTAATTGGGAGGCACAGAAGTTATGAAGGTACAGCTTCCCACACCACCCACCCACCCAGGGACATGTACAACTACCCCAGATGAGAGCCAAAGTAGGAATGTGCTGGGGTCCAACCCCAACGGGTCCAGGGGTCCCCAAAGGTGTGGACGGAGTCGGCGATGAAGGAATGACATGGAGACAGCGTTCAGTTGATCAGAAGCCTAGCCAGGATCTCTAGCCAGGAACTCCAGCCAAGTTCTGTCTTGGATCTCCAGTCAAGTTCTGTGCAGGATCTCCAGCCAGGTTCTGTGCAGGATCTCCAGCCAGGTTCGGTCGCCAGGTTCTGTGTCTAGGTTCTTCAGCCAGGTTCTGCGGCCATGTTCTCTCACTAGGTTCTCCATCCAGCTTCTCCAGGTTCTCCTGTCATGTTCTGTCTAGGTTCTCCAGCCAAGTTCTGTAGCCAGGTTCTGTGTAGGTTCTTCAGCCAGGTCCTGTCTCTAGGTTCTGTATAGGATCTCCAGCCAAGTCCTTCCTCCAGGTTCTCCAGGTTCTGTCTCTAGGTTCTCTCTCTAGGTTCTCTAGCCAGGTTCTCCAGGTTCTCCAGCCAGGTTCAGTCACCAGGTTCTTTAGCCAGGCTCTATCAGGTTCTTTTGCCATTTTCTCGCTAGGTTCTGTCTCTGTTGTCTTGTTACATCTGTATTTATACCAGTTGATTTTAATCCTGTCAATTTCTATTCCAAAGGTTAGGGCGTTGTTTCTTATCTCCATTCCAGGGAGTAAAGATTATGTAGCTTAAGTGTGATTGTTTGTAGTTAAAGTGATTAACTACCCACCTGGCACTTAGTTAAGGGGTTTTATCCCCTCCCTAACTTCAGGGAAAAATCCCTACCTGGGGAAACAACCTTTCTTGGAGAGGTGACCTTGGTTAAAACACATAGCACCAAGAAGGTGAGCAAACATATTAAGAACAGTATGCCATATATGCCAGGTCCCTTGAAACAGCAAGGATGAACCGGCTCCCGGCAGGAATGAGTCTCCTTGACACAGAGAAGGCACAGCCTCTGTTTTCCATCAATCTCTATTTATCTTTCCAGTCATGGAGGCCTGAAGGCAACTCACAGCTCCCAAAAGACCAGATGTAGTTCCAAAGAAATAGCCCTGTGATAGACTGAGGTCCTTCTTGGATTGGCCCAGGCCTGAGATTAATGAGCCCTTTCCTCACAGAGGAAGTAGGGATAGGGCTTGCAGTAAAGGTAGAACTTGACCTGTGTTGTGAAATATGGATACAGTTCAAATACACAGCAACAGGAATGGAAGGTGCCCTTAGCAATGAAGTCTGAGTACCTTGAGCTGGGGTGTGGCAGCAGACATCCTCAGTTGTGCTCAGCAGTCAAGGTTCCTGTTGTAGAAACAGGATGGAACAGTATGTTGGAGCCAAGTTGTATGGGATGTGAATGCTAGAATGAGGAACATGGATTTTATTTTCTACCAAAACAGGGCACTGTCCAATATGGAAGCCACTAGCCACTTGTGGCTAGTTAATTGTATTAAAATAGAATAAAATGAAAAAGTGAATTTCCTTGGTCATCCTAGACAAATTTTAAGTGGTCAGTTGCCACGTGTGTCTAGGGGCTACTGTTTTGGATAGCATAGACAGGGAACATCACAGAAAAGTTCTGGACAGCGCTGTTCTGACCTGTGGGAAGCCATTGATGGTCTCTGGTACGGGAGCAAGATGAAAAAAGGAAAATGGTGTGGTGTTAACCTTCTCCCTGACTCTTGTCCTTGGTCCTTGGAGGACATGTGCCTCAGGCATAAGAAAAATCTCAAAGTAAGAGTCTGCTTTGAAAGTGATATTTCTAAATGCTCTAAAGGCTGGAATTTGAGTTTCCACAGCAATTTGGAAGGTGACTATCAGCAGGAAGTACCCTGGTGGTTCCTCAGCTTGGAATGCTGGCCTAAAGACAGTCTTGGGAAGTTAGAAAATCTAGACTTCTAGATTTTATTTTCTTTGTTCTCACAAGGAAACTTACCCTTTCTATGTTTTTATCTGTAAAATACAAGTTTCATAAGGTTACACTTTTTTTTTTCCTTGCGAGCAATTTGCCAGAGCCTGTAAAGTGGTGAGTCAGAATGACAGTCAAGAGTCTCCGTGGCTTTTTGAGGGTGGCTTTTGCATGTCCCTTGTATATGTGAGACTGCCCCCTACCTTTTGTTTATAAAATTTGTATCCCAGTTTTATTGCTGAGAAAATAAGGAATTTAGATGCCTTGCTTAGTTTCTCACTAACAACTAGAGGAAGATGAATTTCAGATCGGAATCTAAGTCTCATGACTCCAAATCCAGGCATTTCTCATTCCCTTAACATTAAATGTACAAATGATTTATTTATTTGAAAAGAAAATGTAAGCTGTTCTCCTGAGAATCTGGCCTACTAGGCAAAGAACAGGTTAGAACGCTGCGTGTTGCCTTTCTAACTCGAAGAGAAACACGGAAAATCGTGATTGCTGTATTATATAATGGAGAAGCCATGCCAGCATCTGAAACAGTGAATAATGGCCCATGTTTGGCTTTGGGATGCATCATGCAAATCTTTGGCAGCAGATGGCCTTTTCTCATTAGGCTAATATTAGATTTAGTTTGTATTCATTTGGCACAGAGTTAAAGGAGCCGGCCTGGAACCTGGTGCTGGAGGCAGGAGGAGGAGAAAGCCTGGTGCTTTGGATAAGCCACAGGCCAATAAATGAGAGTTGACTGGAGGGCAGCTTGTAACAATGAGCAGGAAGCATTACTCTGGGATTTGAACAGAAAGCTAAAAGAGTTTTGACTTGGGTTAAAAGATGAAGGGTGGGTTGTACTTAACCTTGATCAAATTACATTGCTCAGCTGTATCTGAGAAGGTCTGTGGCAGTTTGGGGATAGAATGATCTAATTCTTGGCTATCTGTGTTGCTTGGCTCGGGGCGCAAGTGTCTCTCCAAATGAAGCTGCCAACCCAATATAATGTCACTAATGCTATGAAAGGACATAATGCACGGGTAACATAATGAGCACACGCTTTGTTAGGAATTGTCAGAAGGGTCAGGACAAGTAAGGCAAGACCGAATGACATCATGCTATGTGAACGCCAAGGCCCCAGTACACATACGCTGGGCACTTGGGAAGATCTCAGCGAAAATTACAGCAAACCCATGTTTGAGAAGGTAAGCATTTATTGCTAAAGAGTTGAGCTCTGAAAAGGGTTTCAATAAGTAGGGTGTATTTGAGCCATAGTTTCGTGGTATAGTCAACAAAGAAAGGAACTTTAGCATTTTTCTGACCTTTTATAATTTGTTTTATAGATAAGGGCACTGAGACTAAGATGAGATGAAATGGCTTTTCCAAGATCTTGACACCTAGAGCTTAGTTCTTCTAACTCATGGCTAGCGCTTTCCACTCTATTATGCGGTCAAATCTATACAAAACAACAAGTCTTTGAAGCCATTTGGTTAATTTGACTTTTCTGGTGAATTAAGACTGAGGTGTATGCCACTTAAGGATGCAAAATGGATAGTGGGCCCTAGCCAGTTTGGCTCAGAGGATACAGCATTGGCTTGTGGACCAAAGGGTCCCGGATTCAATTCCAGTCAAGGGCATGTACCTTGTTTGCAGGCTCCTCCCCACCCAGGCCCTGGTCCCAGCATATGCAGAAGGCAACCAATCAATGTTTCTCTTACATCAATGTTTTTCTCTGTCTTTTCTTCTCTCTTCCACTCTCTCTAAAAGATCAATGGAAAAATATCCTCGAGTGAGGATTAACAAAAACAGACAAACAACAACAGAAATGGGAAGTGTTTGGTGTTCAAGGAAATGGAGCCCTTAACAGTGGGTTGATCAGAGCACAGGTACAATTCCATTGACCGTTTTGACACCTCAAAGACAGGCCTCCAGAGAAAGGGCATTTGAGTTCTAGGGAAGGCTTATCTGGCAGCACTCTGCCTAAATGCTTCCCCAGCCCGAAATTCTGAAGATCAGTAGGGAAACCTTCCAACCATGTGGCAGCAGTTAAAGAGGCATTCCAGTCAGAAGTGATTGAGATATTGCAGGATTGCATGCATCTCTATAAAGACATAGACAGCTTATACCTAAGAGACAAACACGACAGCAGTGAGCTTAGTCTGTCCTTGGGATGAAAAGATGCCCAGTCTGTGATGAGTGATTCGAGGTATCTGTCTACAAGCCCTGGTCAACCAAGTCAAGTGAAGAACTCAAGGAGCAGATAAAGCCAGAACTGTGAGGCAGAGTAAGGTAATAGCCAAGGGTGGTGGAAGAAAGTGGGCTTTGGCCTTTGCCTACACCAGCAGTTCTCAACCTGTGGGTCGTGACCCCTTTGGGGGGTCGAACGACCCTTTCACAGGGGTTGCCTAAGACTATCTGGAAAACACATATATAATTACATATTGTTTTTGTGATTGATCACTGTGCTTTAATTATGTTCAATTTGTAACAATGAAATTGGGGGTCACCACAACATGAGGAACTGTATTAAAGGGTTGTGGCATTAGGGAGGTTGAGAAACCCTGACCTACACCAAACATGTCAAACTCATGGCCCAGCCCACAATGAATATTTTTGTGGCCCAGCCAATATAACGGTATGTACGAAATATTTTAATAAAAATTTTGTAATTTAATTTTTACAATATCTTGTTATACATAATTATTAATAATGAACTACAATGTTCACTAATGACTGATTACTATAATCATGTTGCATTCATTTCCCTTATGCGCCTTAAGTGCAGGCGCACCATTTCTCTCCACTAATACTAGCAGCGAATATTTTAGCAGCCGATTGCTACATCATTAGTCTTGTACTGACTTGTTTGGTGTGCGCAACAGGAAATATTTCGCTTTCAGAGAACAAGAAAAATAGGTTTATTTGTGTTATGCTTATTAATTTGTGCAGTTTTTCAGTGTCTGATAAGTTACTGTTCAAGAAAAAAATATTAATTTTTATTAAAATGTTCTATTATTTTATGTTAATGATTACTCATTTATTTCAGCCCTTTGTATTCAGCGTGTCTTTATCGAAATAAACCTGTTTCTATGAAAATTGAAGCTTTTTTTTTTTTTTTGGCGGCCCACATAAACTTAAACCTTGTTTATTTGGCCCATGTTAGCCTTTGAGTTTGACATGTTTGGCCTACACCAATAGCTAGAGGGCTGATGACAGTTCCTGGTGAGAGCCTTATAGCTAAATAAATAGTCATCATCTCAAAACACGCAGTTTCCACACACACTATAAGATCTTATTTATAAAATGAACATTGTTTAGTAAGGTTTTCAAGTAAGTATTTGCCTTGCTTTTCCCCAAGTCCTACATGGTAGTTGCTATTGAACTGTGACTACTTGGACTCAGGTGTCCCCTTAGAACAAATTTGCAGAGATTTTCTGTAAAAAGGCAGATGGTAAATGGCTCTACATAGTGGGTGTCACATCACTATTCCCACATGACTTCGAGGAAGTAGATGCATTTCATTGAGATAATAAGTAGTGAATCTGTGACTTTGATGCATGTCTGCATAGCTTCACTATTCTGTATCACCTCTGCTGTGTCTCAGCTGATGGGAAGTCTAGACAGCTTGACTTTAGATGCTGCACACCCAGTGTTAGGGAGAATTGTGGGGATGTCTGGGAGGTGGGAGGAGTACTTCAAATCATTGTAAAGGAACACCCTACCTTCTCTTCTTCTCTGTGAATACACACATATCCATAGCTGATGGTCTATTTGGGTTTAAGTTGCCAAGAGTTAATGACTGCAAAGGAAAAACAAAACAAAACATGGTCATGAGTAATAAATCATTTCAAATTGCCCTGGTATCACTCATATATTGAGAAAGAAAAAGATTTTGTAATATTGATTGAACTGGAAAAAGAGTATTCCATCATGAACAAATATCCAAATGGTAATTCTTTTGTTCTTCTTGGATTATTCATCAGCAGGTCATGTTGGTTCTTCTACCCCCACTGTGTATTCTGGAATCTATGCAAGTTTCACATTCACAGACATCACGAGGGTCCACCTCACCATCTCTTCTCCCACAGACCTCATCAGTAGCCTCTTACCTGGCTTCCACCTCACTCTTGCCCTCCTGTGATCCATTCTACACACAATAATCTTGAATCAGAGGATGCTATTCACCTGCTTAGTGTTCTTGATGGTTTTTCAGGCTCTAAAAGTAAACTCCAGATCTATTATCACAATTGTGAAGATCCCATGACATTTGGGCCCTGCTTACCTTCCCAGCCTTGCCTCATACCAGGCTCTCTTTTCATTGTCTGAGCTCCAGACATACTTGCCTTTCTGTCTCTTGAATACACCAAGGTCATTCTCTTTTGAGAGCACTGGCAGATTCCCATGGTCTCACCCCATTTTCTTGAAGTCAAAAACTTGAGGGAAATGGAAAGCAACAGCTTTTCCTTACATGATGAGGATCAAACCACCAAGTACCAATCAAATCAAACATTATTTCCAGGGCTGTATGAATTAGAAATAGTTTTCAAATGTCACTTTCATACATAACCCTAGATATATGCTATCATAGCTTGGGCTGCTGTACAACATACCATAGACTGCATGGCTTAAACAACAGAAGTATAGTTACCACAGTTCTAGGATGCTGGGAAGCCCAAGATCAAGGTACTAGCCCATTTGTTTCAGGTGATGGCCCTCTTCCTACAGATGGTCACCTCTGGCTTTGCCCTCATATAGTGGTGAGAGATTGAGCTTGGTTCTCTTCCTCATCTTAAAAGGGCACTAATCATATCATGGAGAACCCACCCTCGTGACTTCCTCTCATCTTAATTATCTCCCAAAGACCTCATCTCCAAATACTGTCACATTCAACATATGAATCTCTGGGGGCACAAACCATCCATAAAATATACCAAATACGTGTTTTGGCCAAATGGCTGAGCGTTAAATCACTGTTAGGCTGAAGTTCAATATCATCATCATATACTGAAAGTCTGGCCTACAAGAATACACCTGTAATATTAATAAGGATGCCTACTTATTAAAACTTAATTAAAATTATACCAGTCAGATTTTTTAATGGCATTATAGTGCAGTGGTAATAATCTCTCAGAGCTGTCAGTTCCTGTGGTTTTTATATTGTACGTTTACCATGTTAAAAATATGCTTTCTGTCAGCTGAGGTCAGTGAAGGAGCAACAGATGTATTTTGTCAAACTCTGCCACTACAGGATCATGCTATTGGCGATATCCCACACCCTGCCCCCCACCCTCCCAAAGTCATGAAGTCTTCTTCCTCTCTAATAATAACTAAAATAAAGACTTCAACTCTTGAACTTGCCATCTTGATTCCAAAGTCATGATTCAATTCTGTTGAAGCAATCCCATAAATTAAAGCTTTGGGCTGTACTGAAACCAGATGCTTTTTAACAATTCTCAAAATCAAGCTAAATTTTGCTGCCCTCTCATGATTTCCTTCTTTGTTTTAAAGCAATGCTTTCACAATATTAAACGGAAAACATGATTCTCACTTCAGCAGCCAGAATGACCTTGTTAACGTGCGAGCCAGATCATGTTGTCCCTCTGCTCAGATTCCTCTAATCACTCCCCATTTTCCTCAAATGAAAAGCCAAAGTCTTTCCAATGCCCTACCAGGATCTGCTCTCCTGGCGAGTCATACATGTCCTCTGCTACAGTCTTCCATGCTCAGGTTGCTCCAGGATTAAAACTAGGTACCTTTCCACATCAGAGCCTTTGCACTGGCTGTTCCCTCTGCCTGCAATTCCCTTTCCTCAGGATGCACAAGGGGCACTCCATCTTCTTCAAATCTTTCCTCAGTGAGGCTTACGTGGACTATACTATATCTTCCCCAATGCACCTGATCCCCTGGCTCGTTCTGTTATTCTCCTCCCCAATCCCCCAAAACCACTGACCACTTTCTAATGGTATATTATTTCCTTGTTATGTTTATTATTGTGTTATGCCCTCATCCACTAGATCAGGGGTCCTCAAACTTTTTAAACAGGGGGCCAGTTCACTGTCCCTCAGACCATTGGAGGGCCGGACTATAGTTAAAAAAAAACAAAAACTATGAACAAATTCCTATGCACACTGCACATATCTTATTTTGAAGTAAAAAAACAAAATGGGAACAAATACAATATTTGTATTTGCATGTGGCCCGCGGGCCGTAGTTTGAGGACCCCTGCACTAGATTGTAAACTCCACAAGGACTGGAACCTGCTGTGGTCAATGACGTATCCTTAAGACTCAAACCATGCCTTGTACCTTGTAGAGGCTCAACTCTTTGTTTAAATGAAGTCTTGTAATAATCAGTATGCATGTAATCTTCACCTAGCCAGTGGACTTAGTATATAAAGCAAACCAGGATAATTTCACTCTCTAAGTTACATCTACAATGCCCACTTTTCTTGGAAAGGGAATTTTTATATAGTGACAGTAAACCCAGAGGACATCCCTATTTGTGTTACTAATAGTTCTACAATGATCAGGTAAGTAAATAACCTGTGTGCTCAAATAATCATTAATTGCACACAACTTCAGGGTTGCCAAAAATATAGTTGAAAGGCATTTGGCTCCTTGGACTGCCAGAAACCAAGGTTGAAGCCAAATCCTAATAGCCGAGTTTTGGCCCAGTGCCACAACCAAAGCTGAGCTTCAGTGCCTCCTCGTTCTTTATGTGATTACTCTGTCTAATTTAAAATGTTCACATGTCTAACTTGCACATTGTGTAATCTGCTTTTGGGGGAAATCTGATACCAGCCTTTTTCCATGTTGTACTAAATAGAAAAAGAATGGTTAACTGTACACATGCCCAGACAATAGAAACCTCTTGGGTCAGTAACAGGCCAGAACTGTAACAAAAGGAAGAAAGGGAGGCATCAAAACTTGGATTTGTTATCGAGCAGAATGTTTTGATCGAGGATATGTGATTTCACTGTTTTGCTTAATCTTCAAAATACATAGTAAAAAGTCGTGCTCTGCCACTATATCATCTGGTGCTAATTTTTTGACTTATCTCTGCCTCAATGTCTCTCTGTCCAGTAGGGAATAATCACAGTATCTACTTCATTGGATGATGTTAGGATGATTGGAGAGCATACTAGTATACATGACATGCTTGAAACAGCTCTTGGCATATAGTAGGCACAATATAAGTTTCCTACTATGGTTATTCTTAATAACATAATTACCCTCAGAAAACATTTTGGCAAGATAGAGAAAAGAATATTCTATCCCTCCCTCCCTGTCTCCCTCTCCCTTCCTTTCTCTCTCTCTCTCTAAAAAAAAAAAAAATCAATAAAAGAACATATTTTAAATGTGAAAAATGCAGTCATGCCAAAAGCTGGGAACAAGAACACTTCATGGACTGAGTCAGCTTGCGCCAAGACCCTGCAGTAAGGAAGACTACGTCCTGCTTAGGAAGAACAGAAAGAAGACCACTGTGGCACGTTTAGACATGGCTCCAGATGACAGTGCAGAGCTATGTGATTTTTTCTGAATTCTATACTTAGCACAATGGAAAACCAATGAAGGGTATTAGATCAGGGAGGGACTTACAATGAGAAGAGTCCAGCGGCTCTTCGGAGAGTTGATTAGAAGCTAGCAAGAGTAGAAACGGGAGATTAGGAAGTGACTTGGTGTTTCTGGAGTTGCAAAGTCATGGTAGCTAAGTATAGAATTCAGAAAAGATCACATAGCTCTGCACTGTCATCCTGAGCCATGTCTAAACGTGCCACAATGGTCTTCTTTCTGTTTTTCCTAAGCAGGATGTAGTCTTCTCTACTGCAGGGTCTTGGTATAAGCTGACTCAGTCCATGGTAGCTTGGGCTAGCCACAGAACGGTTAATAGAAATGGAGAGAAGTGGCCATATTTGAAGTTTATTGTGAAGCCCTGGTAAGATGTTATGAGGTGTAACCAATGAAGCAAAGGGAGGAATCAAGGTATTACTCCTAAGTTTCCAGTTGAAGCAGTTAACTGAATGTTAGTGAAATGGGGGAAACTTGACTGTGTTAATAGGGGAAGCTTTGGGGCAGAATCAGAAGTTTCATGTTAATTTCATGGTTTTTGAGTTCCATCCAGGAGAAGATGTCAAGTGGGCCATGAAACTTGTGATCTAGGTTTTCAAGGGAGATCTGTCTCAGTTACAGATACAGATTAGAGGTCGCACCTGCCCCTCTGGGGGCGGTGTGTGAGGTAGAGAGACAAGGAGTGTAGAAGTCAAGGAATGTTCATTGATTCTTACCTCCAGGAAATGGTAGCCATTTGGTTTCCCTGCCTTTGTTGCTGCTACTTCTTGATTCTTGTTACCCATGCCTTGTCATCGTTGGACTTTGATAAGCCTGAGGAATAGACATCAGATTGAAGGATATTGACACAGCATGAAAGCAATTAGATAGAAATAGCTCATCCTCATTTTTTTCTTTTCAGCCTAATTTTTGGCATCCACTCTCCCATCATGCTCACCCACTGTGAACTGTTTTACACATCCAGCGAAAAGAGGCCGGTGCATTTCATGGACAGTCAGAAAAGGGGAAGAGAAAGGTTGTTGGGAAGAGAAGCTGGTACCATCTTTTGGATTTAAGACTTACTAACTTTTTATAGGGATGTGAGGCTGTATTCACTGTCATGGCAGATGTCACTGTGTTCACTCTTCCTCCAGGGCTCATGGAGAAATGCACTTCCCAATCTCCTAGACTGTTTAGACAATGGCCTGTGACAGAGAGTGCCATGCTGCGCTGGTGGGCTAGGAGCTATGGTGCCCACTTCCAACTCCTTCTGGGGAGTGTGTTGGCTACAGGTTCAGGTGGCAGTGAAGAAAGTCAAAGGGACTTTGATCCCCAAGTCATCAGGTGGAGGACAGCTGCCCAAGAGCTAAGCACAGACTTTGTATAGCTAAGAAATAAACTTTTGTTATTTTTTGCTCATTTTGGTTCTCTGTTTTTAAGACTTTGAGGGATGTTTGTTCATAAAAACTTAGTCTAATTCAGGCAGCATCTTGAAATGATACAGTAATGCTCGCTCAAAACCCAAACTTCCCACAAGCAGGCATCTTGGTGAGCATCAGGCCAGGTGCAACCCCCAGCAAAAAATGGTTTTGCTAAACTGTCGCTCTAAAGTCAGTATTTATTGTGACTCCCTTTTGAATAGGTGTCAACTATCAGAGCTCTCTTTACTCTGAATTACTGAACTGCCAAACTGAAAATCACTATTTGAAGATGTGAAGAAGTTCTCCCCTGGGTCTTTGTGATTGTTACCCATGTCAGGGCATTCTGGGGCACGCCTCTCCCTAGTGCCTCATTTTGTGTTTGTCTGAAATTCATAGCAATTAGCTGCCATTTCCATCTCACTTCGATGCTGTGATTTCCTTTCATGTGACACATGCTTTTTTCTAGAGTGTATCACACAAGCTCAGCACGTGTAACTGGTCTAATTGTTGGGCTTAAAAGTTAGAGGTGAATGTTGTTCTTTTTCTGGCGTCATTTGTGTGTGTCAGTGTGTGTGTGTGTGTGTGTGTGTGTGTGTGTGTGGTTTAATCCACTTAAGCAATTATTTTGTTCTGCAGAAGCTGACCTGTTTTGCTCTCCTGAATGCAAATATGGGCTACACATCTTACCATGTACATACACATCGACTTTCTGAGACACCAGTGCTTCTCCTTGAATGACCCTTTTCCCTCTAGGGCAGTGGTTCTCAACCTTGGCTGCACATTAGAATTACCTGGGAATCTTTTTAAAACCACTGCTCTAGGGCTTACTTGGCTAATATTTATCGACAACATCTGGGCTTGAGTGCAGTGAAGCTACAGCAGTGCTTATCAGTGCACATCTGCAGGTCGTGGAAGTTGCTAGCCAGCTCCTCCATCTCATTGAGGATGGCCCTATGGAGCCCTGAGATTGGCAGCTATTTCTCAGGAAGCGGAAGGCTTGTGTGCCTTGATGAAAACTCATGGAGAACATAAGGGAAAGGAGACATTACAATTGGAATGGACATTAAGAATCATCGGTTCCAGCTTTCTGATTTTCCTGGTGAGAAAACTGATGGACAATGACGTGAAATAACTTGTAGAAGCCTATAAGAAAGAAGTTAGAGATGCAGACAGGACTCCGACTTTTGATGCTCCATCCTGGCTTTTCTTTCTTGGTACTTTATTCAATATTTAATCCAGGATGTTTATGGGGGGAAAGCTTTCTTTGTGCATAGATGCTTTCTTTCTTTTTTTTAAATCCTCACTTTAGGAAGTGGTTTAGAGAAAGGGAGGGAGGGACGGAGGAAGGGAGAGAGAGAGTGAGAGAGAGATATCAGTAGCCTTTCTGTATGCTCCCCGAATGGGGATCCAACCCACAACCCAGGTATGTGCACTGACCAGGAATCCAACTGGCAACCTTTTGGTACATAGGACGATGCTCAACAAAATGAGCTTGCTGGCCAGGTGTTCATAGATTATATCTTAAATTTGCTTTCAGGGAAGAAAAATATGAGAAAAGTCATGTTGTGCTTGGTTGGTTATTTTCATCATTTTCAGGGTGTGTGCACCTTCCTCCTGGAGAAAGTCTTGTTAGAGCCAATGCTGCCAGGGCAGGGCAGGCTATGCTTTAGCCTTATGCTCTTGGCAGGCACAGGGATGGACGCTGCTAAGTATGGAATGAAAGGGGATGTCAACTCCAGCTGCTGCTAACAGTGACTCCCGGGCTCATGCATGTATTTCCACTCACTCTTTTCAAAATATATATGTAATATTTGGTGCATATACAGTAGCATATAAAATGCGTGTATGGCTAACAGTAAAATTAACACTGGTGAATCCACCACCAAACTTATGAAAGTCTGCTTCCTTTTAAACTCATCCTCTCTTGTGTTTTCTGGAAATGGCTTGCTTAGCTACATCCTTTTTTTTTCTTTTTTGCATTTTCTCATCCTATAAAATGTGACTGAGGAGATATAAGTGTCTTGTCTCTTTAAGACAATGATAATTACAACACTATTTTTTATTTTTAAACTGTACTCCTCAACTATAGTGATTTTCAAAACTGCCATCAGCCCGAGTTTGGTCTTTTTTTTTTACCATTTCCCCCTTGGCAGTGCGTAGGCAGATGTCTCCCGAGGCTGCCTTCATTTCTGCTGCCTGGTGGACAGTCCACTGGGACCCACTGCAGGCACGTCAAAGGCCACATCCAAAGGAGCATCACCAGGGAAAGGTGCCTCCCTTTTTAAGCAGCTTGTAAGCTTTTGACACAGAAATCAAGGAGGAAAAACCTAGTGTTTATTGCAGCAGTTCTCAACCTGGGGTCACAACCCCTTTGAGGGTTGAACGACCCTTTCACAGGGGTCGCCTAAGACCATCGGAAAACACATATATAATTACATATTGTTTTTGTGATTAATCACTATGCTTTAATTATGTTCAGTTTGTAACAATGAAAATACATCCTGCATATCAGATATTTACATTACAATTCATAACAGTAGCAAAATTACAGTTATGAAGTAGCAATGAAAATAATTTTATGGTTGGAAGTCACCACAACATGAGGGTCGTGGCAGTAGGAAGGCTGAGAACCACTGGTCTATTGTATCAGGTAGCAGTTCTCATCTAGGAAGTAATTTTCAAGGAAGGCATTTCCTTTTAAGAAATCTTGCACAACTACTTCATTTGATTACCATTCACTTTTCCAAGTCGTTTTCTTTTATACTCAGCGACCGAGTATCAATTTCTCTATTTGTAGACTGAATAAGAATTTATTCTTAAATTTTATAGGTTTCTGAATAATACGTATTAATCAGTTCCATGAACCATAAACTTTAAGATACTATTTTTTTTTTTTTACTTCACACCAGGTTGAAGGCTGTAATTTAACATTTGGCTTCTTTTATTGAAGAAGGTAGTTTTAAGATGATGATTATAACCACCGAGTTAAAGTTTGAGATGTTTATAAATGGTTTTAATTCCTATTTTAAGTGAACCTGACAAAGGAACAATGCAGATATGACTTCAAATATAGATGTATTCTAACCAAATAGATAAAAGGATTTATTTGCTATGCATTATAAAAATTTTTCTTTAACATTGAGCCTCAAATCTCACTATTCATTATTTCATTAAACCTGTTTTTATAGTCACTTTTACTCCAGTTGCTTCTGTTTTTGTTTTTTTCCCTGAGTACATGCAAGTTTTGTGGGGTCTGACACTTAGATAGTTTTGGAACTTTTGCTATAATATTTTCAATAAAAAATTTAATATATTATGAGTACTATTTTAGAATAATAAGTCAGAAACTTTGCAAATCTAAAGGAGCTGAAAAATATCACCAGATCCAGTTTTCATTAACTGATTGACATGCCTCTATAATACATTTTTCCCTTTATGTTTTGACTTCTTGCTCATTGATTGCCTCTCCCTAAAACATTGATTTGTGATGTTTTCTAAAGCCATAATAGACAATTCCATGTTCCTCTGTATGTTTGGCTAAAATTTATTGGTATTATCAATATTAGGAATCACATCACATGACCTCTCATACTTACTGATTATAGTATTTGTTATAGTTCTGAGCCCTAAAACAGGAATTATGATCAATTCTATTTCCTTTGGTTCCTATAACAGGAACAGATAAGGTGTGTTTGTAATTGTCTGTGTCACACTGTCAAGTCTGTACTATAGTTCTCCTTTGACTTGGTGTCTGTGAGAACTAGATTCTCAGCTTTCAGTTTTTCCATCCCTAAATATTGGGAGAATTTCCCAAATACTAGCTCCCCACTTCATTACATTTCAAAGCCTGCTTCCTCACCACACCTGTACCTCTGGTACCAAATACTGCTGCTCCTAACTCTGAGTCCATACAGGTGGGAGGGTTGTAGGAATATTCTTGGAAGGCATATCCTGAAACACCTAGTAATAACTATCAATAGAAATAAGTTAACCATAGGATACCATATAGACTACATAAATACAGCTTATTAAACCCAAACTAAGTGTGATTCCATCTCAATTTCTCCTTAGCTGGATCCCCACAATATTTGTTGCCTTCAGCAACACTACGCAACATGAGGAAGGTGTAGAAAGAGGCCATTATCTTAAGTGACTATGAATGCAGAACTTTAATCTTTGCAAATTTTACAAATTTTAACAAAATGTATGATCATGTGATGCCATTGGTAAGACCCTTTCGTGGCCCTGAGCGAATGAGGGGTCCTTAAGCTTCCCCAGCTTGAGTTACCGTATACTTGCCCTTATTTAGCCTTAAATGTATATGATTTCTAGAAAGCATTTGCTTTCTGAACTTCAGCTACTTTAATTCTTAGTTTATGATATGGCATTAGCTTGTTTTATCACTTTGAGGTTTTATTATTAAACTTGTGGTTTAAAATGAAAATGCATTGTTCATTGGAGTCACTCCTCCCAACAAAGCACATAATCAATTTAAAATTGAATTTAAAAAACACCAGTTTACTTGACAGGTATTAATTCATAGTAAAAGGCGTAGTTTGTGTTATCATTCAGTTAGTACAACACACTAGACTTGCTATGTGTGTTACTTCTACATAAAGAAGGAGAAGGGAGAGAATTTTTAATTACAGCAAACACTTGTATAGCAGTTTTCATGTGGCAGGTACTGTTCCAAATGCAATCTCTCATTCTGGTAGGTAAACTGAAAGCCCTCCTGTTACAAGTCTCAAGAAATGCTAAATGAAATATAACAGAAAATCTAATACATGCCTGGCAGAGCTCGTAAGGAAGTAAGGGAAATCACCAGCTGCTAGAAACACAAAGGGGACTGAACATGAGGAGGTGAGAGGATGGGGAGGGCACTATGATGCCCGGGGTAGGAGGTTGACACTTGGGTTTTAATATTCAGGATGTGATTTCTTCTTTTCTTTTTTCTAAGCCAGGTAGTAGAAAGAACATCCCTTCATAACTGGAGAACACACTGGAAATTGCCAAATACCAGGGATTGGTAGTTGTGCCCCAAAGATCTTATAAAAGTTAAAATGACTTTGCTAAATCCTGAATTGACCAGGAGCCAGTCACACCCATGACCAGTTTCAAGTTGCAGCAAGACAAGGACTGTGTTTGTTGGGTTACCTATAGAATAAAAGACACTTTCTTATGGTTTGTTTCTCTGTTCAGTGAATGCAATGATAAACACATCACACAGCCAGTAGCTGGTCTGCTCTCCATTGGCACTATGTGTTATTTAGTGGAAACGGGAAATTTACAATGTGCCGATGTGCAGTGTACAAGAGAATTCATTTAAATTTTATGACATTAATAATTTTGAATATTGATTTGGCTGTCAACATGGGCTATAGAATTCATTCCCTTATTTGATTCATTAGCAGAAGTTTTCTATCCAGAGTCCTTGTGATGGTATGGAAGAAGACAGGCTCATTGTTGTTATGTGAGTAATACAAAGTGAGACACTAGAAGAAACCCAGCTGGCATCGCTGGGACTGGGGGAATGAAGAAGAGGAATGCTGTTGTTTTAGGGAAATGGATTTGCTGTATTGTTTTCCTGGCACCCACTCAAAAAAGAAAAAGATACCATAAACAAACTGTGAATCTTGAGTAAGAGTGTCTTCGTTTTTTCCCCGTTAGTGATTTAAACAAAACAAAGAATGGAAATCAAGTGTAAAGATAAACAACATCAGGAAAGCGATTCTCCATTGTGTGCCCCGAGAAAGTCATAATGGAAACTTATTTATAATTAATTTGTGGAGCTACTCTGTGTGTTGCTTATTTTTGTTTGATTCTCACATTTTCTGTGTTAACAAACAACAGATGAATGTTAGCTTTTTTTCTTTTTATAGTTGTTGAATTATTGATCCTCCCTCCCAAATCCCAGATTGGTCATCTTTAGGTATGAGCCCCCCTTCCTGCAAATGCACAAACATGGAAAAATATGGTCTATTAGTCAGTGTTGTGTAGAGAAACAAAACCAATAAGATGTATAGGTATAGGTGTAGGTGTAGGTGTAGGTGTAGGTGTAGGTGTAGGTGTAGGTGTAGGTGTAGATATAGGTATAGGTATAGGAATAGGTATAGGTATAGGTATAGATATAGATATATCTTGGAGGTTGGCACATTTGAAATCCACAGGGCAGGTGGTTGGCAGCAAGATGGAAACTTAAGCAGGGTTATTATATGTTGCAGTTTTGAGACAAAATTCCTTCTTTGGAAAAATCTCAGTCTTTGCTCTTGAGGCCTTCGACTGATTGGATGAGGCCCGCCTATACTACGGAAGGTGTATTAGAGTTCTCCAAAGAAACGGAATAGTCTGTGCATGTTTGGTTTATTATAATAAATTGGCTTACCAGATTATGGAGGCTGAGAAATGCCAAAATCTGCAGTCAGCCAGCGGGAGACCCGTGAGAGCCAATGGTGTTGTTCCAGTCCAAAATCCGGCAGGCTCAGCACCCTGGCAGAGCTGGTGTTTCAGTTTTAATCCAAAAGCAGGAAAAAACTGATGTCCTGGCTCAAAGCAGTCAGATGGGAAGGTTCTCTCATACTCATGAGAGGGCCAGCTTTTTTGTTCTGTTCAGAACTTCAACTAATTGAATGAGGCCCACCCACATTACGGAGGGCAATGTGCTTGACTCAGTCTACTAATTCAGATATTAATTTCCATGGAAACCACCCTCACAGAAGCACACCCAGAATAATGTTTGACCAAATATCTGGGCACCCAGGTGACATAAAATTGATCATTGCAAAGAGTAATCTATAGTAACATCAACTGATGTTAAAAACACACACACATTCGCAGTAGCATATATTTGTCCAAACTACTGGGCCTAGTCATGTTGATGCATAAAATTAACCATCACATGTGGTGTATTCCTTTTTTTTTTTTCATTACACAGTACTGTAACCACATTGTACGTTAAACCAGGAAGGAGAAAAACATTGTATATCCATTACAGTACCAGGTGTGTTTTATTTTCTAGCTGATCTATTTCATAAAAGGGTATTTTTAAAAAATATCTTGAAAATATTTTTAATAATGTGTCAGATGTTTGGGACTTATCTGTTTCTCCTATTTGTCGCCGTTGTCAAAACAAAACATTAAAATGGGAGTTGGCGCCCTCGATGTTTGTCCAGTCTCTGCCACTCACTCACTTCATCAGTCAAGAAAGAAATAGAACCCTCCTGAACCTCAGTGTTCTTATCTGTTTATGAATAGTTTGGGTTTGGCAATATCCAATGACCTAGCAGCTTGCATGTTTTATTAAGCCAGAATTTGTAAAGTGAGGCACATGTACCAGTCTCAGACTATATGCAGGAGGGTTGGAGGTGGTACATACATGAGCAGGGTTGAGTTTAATAATTCAATATTCTAATGTATACTTGAAAAAAATATAATTAGCACACAAATCATGACTTTCCACTCATTGTGGCTTAAGGCAACATGAAAACTAACAAAGGGACTCATTTTAAAGAAAAATATTAAGAAAACACATGTCTTAGACTGATTTGGATAAACATTAGGAAATGAACGAAGCTTAGGACATATGCACTATCAATCCATGAATCTAACGTGATGTGCTTTCATGCCACTTTTTCCGAGAACCACAAAGACTTCAGTTCTCTTAGCAGAGAGCTGTGTAGAGTGTTGTTCATTTAGCATGCTGCTCAACCTGTATCAAGTACATCCTGCTGGCACTGTGCCTGGTGCAAGGATCCTGGGGTGAATGGGATGGGACTTTGGCCTTGGGTAGTTTTTAGTCTACTGGGGCATCAGAAGTATGAATGATGAATTCTAATCCAGTGTCATATCTGCAGTAACAGAACTATATACTAGGGGCCAGGTTTGGGATAACACAGAGAGGAGAGACTGACTCTGTCTTGGGGATACCAGGAGAAGCCTCATTGAAGTCATTCTTGACTTGGCCAACAAATTGGGGATGGGCATGCTAGGTACAGGGACGAGGATATCCAGAGGCTTTTGGTAGACTCCTGGGTGTGTCTGATACATATGTATGTATGAAGAGTCTGCTGAAAGTATTCCTTCTCATAGGAATTGCCTATACATAGAAGATGATCATTTCCAGGTCTCTCCCCAGTTCCAAGTGGCAAGCTTGAACTAATCTTTCCACATTCATGGATTATATTCTGGGATCTTTGCCGATTCTGTGCTTACCTATCAGCTGGTTTGGGGGCTTCTATTTCTTTATTCCCGAATGAGACTCAAGCAAAAGTCTACATATCTTATAAACATTCCTTTGCAAAAAAGAAAAATGATTTTCAATGATCTTGGGCGAGAGAAAACTTTGTATCCCTAATTAAATGCCTGAGTTTGGTTTTGCATTTGCTGGGAGCCTACTGTAAAGCAAACCAACGTGGCCTTCTGTTCTGTTCCAGGCGCCAAGAGCTTGCCGGGCTGGGTTCCCACTGCGTCTGTGTAATGCATTCCTTCTGTCCCACCCCCTGTTGCAGATCTGCCGAGGTGAGGCTGACATCATCACCTTGGCTCATAAAGCCATTTCCCAATGTGTTACCAGTTGAGCTGCCTAAATGGAGGGATGGAGTAGGGAGCAGAGGGGCTTGCCAATTAGTTCAACATTTTAATATTTGCTATCCTTAAAAAAGATTCTTTAGAAATAAGAGTGATTACACATTTAAATTTGAAATATTTTGCAGGACTAATTTCTCACTCCATTGCCTTCAGCCCTGCAAGCAAATCTGGTCATTGGTTCCCTTGACAATCCTGATTTAAGTTTGCTTCCCCTCCAGATGGGCCTCATCTGGACACCTTGGGAGCTGGTGGGATGAATGGACAAAGTGGGTGTGGGCTCTGGGAAGAACTGTGTGCCACAGTATTCTGGTTGTGAACAGGAGAGTGTAGGCCTCTTCTTCCCTATCAGGGTTGGGGTTTACAGAAACCACCCCCTACCTTACCCTCTGTGCTTTGGTAGCAAAATGCTACTCATCATTGTTAAAGTCTCCTCTGAAATGTCCTTTAGTTCAGGAGCTTTCCGTGACCACCTAAGGTGTGGGTGAGCCCGGGTCACATCCTCTGACAGCACCCTGTGCCTCTTGTCTCATCACACTGGGTCTCAGTGACTTTCAGCTCCCTCGCTGCACAGTAGACTATGTGAAGGCAGGGATGATAGTGTGTTAAGAACTTCCTTTGTGCCAAGCCTGGTTCTGAATGTTTTCTGTGTATCCCATGAGGAGGTATACAGTAGAGGTTGATTTCTGGCCCTGGATCCAGACTGCTCATGGAAGCTCTGGGGGGTGAAGAACAGCAGTACTTCAGCTGAGATTGGACATGGTGTCATAAAGGGGCCTGGCTTTAGAGTCAGGAGCCCTCTTCACTTGGTCTCTTACTTGCTCTAAAACTCAGGGACCTTAATCCCAGTTTCTAGGCATATAACCACAGATTAACCTTGACATTGTTTTTTTATATAGAGGGGACCACCGAAGTCTTTCAGAGCAGGAGACTGATGGAGTAAAAATTGCATTTTGTCAACAAACATTTAGTTCTGGTGGTTTGGAATGGGGAGATGCTGGAGAAAAAGTGATGAAAGATAAAGACTATTCTAGAAATTCATGAGTGCCTAAGATTTTGAATGCTATCATAAGGGATGGAAAGGAATGAATGGATGCTGACTTATGTCAGGATGAAAGACTCTTTATTGTTGAGGGATGTGGAGTCAAGATCCCTGAGGTTTCTACCGTGAACTGAAACGGGGTATGGGGAAGGGAAGCTGGCTGAAGGAAAAGGTGAGCTTTTGTTGGATCACCTTAAGGGTTGAGATGAAGGTGGCTGTTCTACAGCTGAAAATTGGAGACGCAGACTGAGAGACTAGAAGATGGATCAGCGATAGAGATACAGGATTTGGAAGTTGTAGACATGAGGTGTAGTTGTAGTCATGAGTGGAGAATGTGATTTTAGGACTAAATGCATAGACTCTGGGGATTGCCCAAAATGAAGGCAGGGGACAAGTACCAAATCCACAGGGCTCTAGATGTGGAATAGCTCATTCAAGGTTCTCTGTCATCTTATCGTTTTTGTTTTGTTTTGCTGGGATAGCCTTTTCTTTCTTTATTCTTATGCTGTGTTAACTCTTCTCTTTATTTTTTCTCCTCCTTTCATCTACCCTCCCATTAAAAAAATTTATTACATTTTATTTATTTGCAGCTTTATTGATACATGTAATTGACATATAACATTGTAAGTTTAACATGTACAGTGTGATGGTTTGCTATACATTGAGAAATGATGACCACACTAATGTTAGTTAACACATATAATACCTCACGTAGTTACCCTGTGTGTGTGTGTGTGTGTGTGTGTGTGTGTTGAGAACATTTAAGATCTATTCTCTTAGAAACTTTCAAGTGTGTGTACCATACAGTATCCCTCCAGCTCCATTGAGATATAATTGACATATAACATTATATAAGTTTAAATTGTACAACGTGTTGATTTAAGACATTTATATATTACTAAATAATTATCACCTTAGGGTTAACTAACACCTCAATCACAGCACATAATTACCATTTCCTTTTTGTGGTGAGAACACTTAAAATTTACTCTCTTGGCAACAATACAGTGTTGTTAACTGTAATTACCATGCTGTGAGTTCCATCTCCCAAACTCAGTCATCTTGGAATTAGAGTCACCATGCTCATGTTAGATTGCCTTCTTTTTCTCTTTTTTTTTAATTTCCTTTTTCTCCTTCACTTCTTTGATTCCTTTTTTTTTTTTTTTCTGTTTCTCTTTGGCTTCCTTTCCCCTAGTCTTGTGCAGAGATGCCTGATCACTTAGGTGTAGGGTAGGAACAATCATGGATGAAAAGGAGAAGCGTATAGGCAGAAAGGAAAATATGGACAACCTTGGGAAGTCCATGGTTCTGTTTTATATATTACACATGAGACTTCTTTGTCCAAGGGAAATTATTCTGCATAGTAGAAATAAAAGGCATTATTTGAAATGGTGTTTACAGGCAAAATCATTACCTAAATGTTTATAGGCTCGGAAATTAACTTTCACTTGGATCTAGTTAAGTGAAAGCGACTGTCATAAAATTTGCCTTTTTTTGTTCTCTGATTTCTTAATTCTGGAAGACCGGGGACAACTCCCTTGTATTCCCATCTAGTGATGTTGGAAGTTGAAATCAGAATGCCACCTCCTTCTCCAAATGCCCTTGGAAACATGTTCCCTCAGAAACCAGACTTTAAAAGGGTATATCTAAGATAGTATTCTTTTATTAGTACAATATTTTAAGTAATAATTTATATTTGTAGCAAATATTGTTATCTCATTGGAATTTTCAGTTATATCTTAAACATTCATAAAGTGATTTAATTTTAAAAACAAATGCTGTTGGAAAATTAGTATTTTCCCACTGAAAATGAGATGATCTAATCATATGTACACCTCTCAAAGAAAGAGGGTATCTCTTGGGGGTAACATTTTCTTATCTTCCTATTGCCAGGAAGTACCTAACATCTATTCTTCATGCAGCCAGCATAGCCTGTTGCTCACTGGCTTAACAGTTCTTTCATCCATGCAAGCAGTAAAATTGACTGCCCCTTTTCAAAGGGCATATGCCCTCCTAGCATTGCCTGCTCATTTTAATGCTTTTGAATTTATTGCCAATGAAATATTTGAAAGCACTCATCTTCAAGAGTCAAAATACTCAAAATCATTATGAGTTAACATATCAATTTAATTAGTACATTTGTGTACTTTGTGTCTGGCAGTTTGTTGCTGAAATAAGTGTGTGCTCGCATGTGTTTAGTCATGGGTAAGTTATAAAACAATATAGAACAATTTACCATATGGTATTTGTCTATAAGGAATTTACAGTCTGGTTGCAGGGTGAGTAATAACTTGAACAGCAAATTACCCATAGGCAAAATCCTACCTTTTCTCACTACCTATTTTGTAAGTAAAGTTTTATCATAACACAGCCACATATGTCCATTTGCATGTTACCTGTGATTGCTTGCACACTGCAATAACAGGTTTGAGTAGTTTTGATGGAGATTGTATGGCCCACAAACCTAAAAATACTTATCTGATTCTTTACAGATGAAATAGCCTTGACCCCAAGCTTAAAAGCACTAAAGTATGAGTCAACTAATGCCCTAAGACTTGCCAAAGTCTCATGAGTAGATATGTTCAGATTGGCTACAAATTTATATACAGTAGTCCTCTTTATTTGTGGTTTTGCTTCCCGTGGTTAACTTTGGTCAGCCACGGAAATATTTAATAGTTCCAAAGATTATTAACTGGAAAATTCTAGAAATAAACAATTCATAAGTTGTAAATTGTATGCCATCCTGAGTACTGTGATGAAATCTTGCATCATCCCATGCAGGACATGAATCATGCCTTTGTCCAGTCTCTCCACACTGCATATGCTTCCTGCACATTAGTCAGCTTAGTAGCCTTTTGGGTTATCAGATGGGCTGTCGTGGTTTAACAGGGTGTGTGTTCATATAACCCTTATGTTACTTAATGTCCCCTAAATGCAAGAGTGGTGATGCTGACAGTATGTTTGTACTGTAAGGGGAAAAAATATAGTATTCAAAGGGTTTGATACTATCTGAGGCTTCTTTCATCCACTGGATAATGGGAGGACTACTCTAAAACATTATATACCTTCTTGGAGGACAAGCCAGAGAGACTAAGACTGAAAATTCTGCTCTTCTGTTTGCTGATTATGAGTTTGGACAGGAACTTAAAGTCCTAGCTTCCTTATCAGAAAAATGGGCTTAATTGCTATCTATTTCCCTTGGTCATAAAGGTTTAATGAAATAACACAATACTAAGGGGTAGTTTTTCTGGGTTGGCTTCATTCTCTGGGAAAGACAGTTCCTTGTAGCTCTACGCTTACAGGATTCTGCTAGTTGAGGTTTGAGGACACGTGTGCTGTCATTTCAACTTCTGATTGGCCCACTGCAGCCAAATGCCCACCCCTTGACCAAACACTGCCCTACCAGGAACCTATGGCCTGAGGGAGAGGCATTTCTCATGAGAAAGGGATGCAACCAAAAAGTCACATGTTAAGATTTTGTACCAAAAGTAACAATGTTTTTACCTTTGCTTGACCTTATTATTTGACTTTACCCAACCTTTGTTGGAGATACATTTTTCCAAGGGCTAAGGACCAGAATCCACGTGGACACTTACTGTCTGGCCAGTTGCAATGGTGCGGACTTAAGGAGTGGAATGCAAGAGCTGCATTAGCCACAGCAGCTGCTTATTGGGCTCCTATGATTTGTTTAGAATTCTGTGAAAGACACAGTCTCTGTAATTCTTAACCTTCCGTCTGCTTTGAAAAACAGTAGGGATGGTTTTCACATAACTAACGTACCCCTTTGTACACGCCCATGGTTATGGCTGTGGACAATTTCTCTTCCACCAAGAAAATATATGGGAATACAAGTGAGGATGACATTATTACAGATGACCTTGATTCTTCTTTGGAGGGGTTGGGAGGGCCCCACAATCATAAAGCACTAGTCAACTTTAGTACTTCGTTATAATTTAAAAGTTAATGATATACCTCATAATTGATCACAATACACTGGGGACCTGTGTCATGTAGTTGAGAACCATTACCCTAGAAGAACTTGGAGTCACCTGAGGGTGATTGAAGAGGCCTATAAAATGAGTCTTGATACAAGGAGATGGATTGAATGCCTAATAAATGGAACAGCATCTGGAACAACTGAGAGTATAAAAATCCCACAGATAAAGGATTCTTGTATTTATGCATCTGTATAAGTTATAGGTCTCTGGTTAAAACAAACAAACAAACAGAAACCCCTGCCACTAGCTTAACCAAAAAAGAAGAATTTATTGTAACACAATACATCTTCTAGTCTCTAGTTATCTAAAATGGTGTCTGGCACATCTTAGGTGCTCAGTAAATATTTGTTTACGAATGAATGATCCCAACCATAAAGTCATTAGAAACCCAGATAGTAATCTTATCTCTGCAACTCTTATCTCTGCTTCTCTGTTTGTAATATTTCATATGTCTCCTCTTCCCTGAAGCTAGTACCTCTGCTTCCCAATCTATGTTTCAGCACATGGCCACCCCGTAGCTCCAGAGTTGATGTCATCTGGTTTCAGCTATTTGATGAAGCTGACTTCATTCTTTGCTTCCAACTCTAACTGCTAGTGGAGTGAGAATCTGATTGGCCCAGTGTGTGTTAGGGGTCCACCCCTGCTCAATCACCTGTGACAGCATGGTGGCCAGCAGCATAATCCCCAGGATCCTGTGGCTTTGGGTTGGACAGTATGGGGAGCATTTCCAGACACAAAGAAATCCACTGTCAACTGGGAATGGGCTCCATCAGATTGATGAAACAGAAAATATTAAAGCCAACTCTCCGTGTAGCTTGCTGTAGGACAGGATTTGCTTGGGATTGGTGGCGATACCTGAAGTCAGAATAGTTTGGCTTCCTAGTCTTGGATAGAATGTCAACCTACTCTTCTTCCATGGTTATTATCACATGTTCACATCAGCCAAGAGAACATAGGATTGTCTTTTGAGAAAGTCTCAATGTGAGCAATCCTCATTTTTTAATTGAATTTATTAGGGTGACATTGGTTCAGAAAACCATACAGGTTTCAAGTATACAACTCAACAAAGCATCATCTGCACACTGCGTTGTACACTCATTCCCGCAAGCAGAGTCTCTTTTTGTTCCCAGTTATCCCCTTTTGCCCACCTCCACCTCCCCCAACCTCCTTTCTCTGGCTATCATCACACTGTTGTCTGGGTCCATGTGCTATGTATGTATGTTTTTTGGCTAATCCCATCACTTTATTTCATCCAGCCCCCAGTGCCCCTTTCCTCTGACAGCTGTCAATCTGTTCCATGTATCCACGTGGCACCCTCATTTTCATGATAACTAGTTGGTACTGAATAGTAATGGGATTCTATTCCTGGACTTCGTGATTTCATCTCTGAGCAAATGCAAAGCAGATCTTGGCAGGTGTCTCTAAACATGATCAGCAATGCCAAGGCACCTCTCGCTGCTAAAGCAACACAGCAGACGTGAGCGACATTTTTAGGCTGGTTTGTGCTGAGTGTTAAATAATAAGGTCTTAATGTGGAAAGTATCATGAATAGCTCTTGGGTGATGGCTTGGTTTGGTAGAAAGGGCCAAACAGGTAACATTCCAGGCAAGTCACTTGCTACTACCTCTGAAATATCAAGCAAGTTTCTTAACATTTCTGAATTTTATTTTTGTCATTAGCAAAATTGAAATCGTGACTTTTCAGGAGAAAGAAAGAAAACAGAAATAGATACCTCTCTTTGTACCATACACAAGTATAAGTTCCTGATGAGTTAAAGCGCTAGTGTGAAAAAACAAAGTTTCAAAGGTTTCAGAAGGCAATATAGGGGAAAGGCTTTCTTAAGCATCATAAAATTAAGGGTTTCTAAATACAGAGCCACTGTGAACACAGTTAAACATAGTTGGCAACATGGGAGAAGATATTTGGGACATAAATAGTAGACCTTGAGTTAATATCTATAACAGACTTAGTAAAACTCATATCCACAGAAAATCAGTAAGACAGTAGATACATAGGCTAAAGGAATAAATAGACAATTCAGAGAAGAAAATTTTACATCATAATAAATGTATAGAAAGACTCAACCCCATTAATAAAAAAGATTCATTTTTCAAAGAATGGCCTTCCTTTGGCAAAAATGAAAAAGCAAGTTATGTGGTACAAGGAGCAATTTCATATAGTATTCATAGGAGGCATTTTTAAAGAAAGCTTCTGTTTAAGTTATATTGGCAGTAATTCCAAGATGCAAAATGTATATACCCTTTAACCCAGCAATTCGACTTCTGAGAATCCATCAAGAATTCTTCAGTTGTGCACAATAATATATGGACCAAGGATTCTTGTTTCAGAATGTTTTGTTGTAGAGAAAAAATTAGCAACAACCTTTATCAAGAGGAGGGTAGTTAAATGATGGTGCATCCATTAGAGTGAAAAACTGGAAACAAACAAATGACCATCAAAAAGGGCTAGCTGGTCAGTCGTGGTATATTCATTCTGTGGAATGTTTTGCAGATATTTAAATGAATGAGGTAGACCCACAAATAATATTATGGAATCATGAATAACAGAATTATTAAGTATAATATGATCCAATTATGTGAAACGTACTTATATTTATGTACATACATATACATGTATGGAAAGGGCCAGGGAAGGATCACACCAAATTAGACAGTAGTAGCCTTTGTAGAATGTCTAAATGTGTGGGTGAAGGATGATAATCACACTTTCCTATATTATTGTATTATTTAACTATTTAGTTGATGGTCTTAATTTTTCTTCTGAAACATAAAGTAATAAATTATTTTTAAAACAGCAATGATGTAAGGATAAAGTATTAAATACAAAACACTTAGGACAGTATTTGGCAGGTAATAGGTCCTTGATACATATTAGTGTTTTCTTTTAATCCTTCGCTAGAACAGATGAGAATTGTATGAATTAAAAAATATTCTAGTTGGTGCCTTTAATATATCCTGGGGAGAGCTTATCTCTAAGGACCTTCCAATCTGCTTATGAACATATGACAGATTCGCAGATATTTCCAGTAGTGATTTGGATGAGTTCATGCACTCCAGTAATGTTTATGCCCATTATCTATGCGCTGCCATACACTTCTGGCACAACTACATTACTTCATGTTGGACATGTACAGTTAAGTTGTTGATGCTATTTAGTTAGCTACATTTCTGATCATTTTTTATTCCTCTCTCCCAAGGAAAACAAGTCCATCCTTTCATGCACATCCTTTCCTTTCTGCATAACTACCCGTTAAAACATGTCTTATTTATCTGGGTCTTTATGGCTAGATTCGAGAGTTCAAAGGAGTCAAAGACAATGCATGTTTGTTCATGGGCTAGACACCTATGCCAGGCCCAGGACTGTGAAATGAATAGTTGATGATAGCGTAGTATGAACATTCACATGTTAAAGGTGTACAGAAGTATAGAAGTACGTCAGAAGAACATGGAACTGGGAATAGTGCTAATAGGTTTGGGCGAAGGGACTAGAGGTGAGAAGGTGGATGAAGTAAGATAACAGCATTGCTGTAGTAAAGAAGACAGCAAATGAATAGCAGACTGTATGTCACAAGACCAGTGTAAAATGAATGAAGAGTTGAGAGAGATGATGCTGGAGAGAAGGCAGGAGCCAGATGGAAATGACTTTGTAAACTCTACCTTGGAATTTGCCCAGGAAAATGGTGATACAGAATCAGGTCTCTGCCACCTTCCTTCCTAATTCCAGCTTAATTGTTTTCTGTCTCTCCTGAGTGGAGTAGGTATGGGTTAGGCAAGAGCACCTGGGGATTTTCTGGAATCCAGAACCAAAGGGCTATGCCAGGAGCCAAGTCAAGCATGGGGTGCAGTGGAGGAGGGCCCCCGGGGACTATTTGGAGCAAGCTTGGTCTGCAGAGTGCTGTGGACCTTGGATGAAAGGCAGTACCAGACCAAAAGTGGCTCTTGGAAGACCCTGACCCTCAAAGAGCTATGACGAGGAATGAGACTACCTAGGCGGAGTCTTTTATTTCCATGTGAACAAGAGAATACCAGCTTTATCAGCTGAGGGATCCAAGAAGGAAACAATTCCATGCCATGGTATATTAGTCCTGGTAGGCTTGGTTTAATCTGTGGAAACAAAAATTCCCCAACTCTCAGTGGCAGAAATACAGCAAGCATTTCTTTCTTTTTCATATTACGTGTCAATCACCCATGATCTGAGGTTTCTGCATGAGGGACCCAGGCTGATTGAGGGTCTGCCACCTGGAAACTCAATAGTCACTGTAGCAAGAAGGAGGGAAAATGAGTATTTTCATGCTGACCTTTAAATGTTTTCACCCAGAAGTGATGCATGTCATTTTTTCTCATATTCATTGGACAGAACACTTCACGTGGGTACATGTAGTTTTGGAAATTGAGGAGGGGTGGAATTCTTTCTATGCCAGAGTTAGAGGGAACTGTATAAAGGTGAACAGTGGAAATGTCTACCACATCTGGGACTGGCAACTGCCAACCTGGCCATTGTTGGTTTGTAGGTGCATCGTGCCTTCTGCCTCTTCGCAGATTCTTGCTTAAAGGGCCTCAGCTGCTGGACCTGATCTAAGGGTGAACAGAGCCCCAAATGGGCAAAGGAAAATAACCTAAAAGGGTCCCGGAAACCAGAGAGAGGAAAGATAGGCAAAACACTCAGGACAGATAGCAACTCCTCCAAGGGTTGGC
Organism: Myotis yumanensis; assembly: GCF_028538775.1. Classification (NCBI taxonomy): domain Eukaryota; kingdom Metazoa; phylum Chordata; class Mammalia; order Chiroptera; family Vespertilionidae; genus Myotis; species Myotis yumanensis. The sequence goes on from NW_027223766.1 coordinate 30,240,735, forward strand.
AAATGACAGCCTATGGACCAAACCCAGACCAACCACTTGCTACGGAATGGCTTTCAAAGTAAGAATCGTCTTATGGTTTTAAATGGTTGCAAAAAAGTGAAAGAAAAATAACACATCAAATGCTTTATAATGGGTCATGCCTTCCTCTAAATCTTTGCATTTATCTCTTCCATGAATCTTTGCAACCCTGTTGTACAGATGTACTAGGAGTCCTTTTGTAGAGGAGGTGCCTGGAGCTTCTAGATGGGTTAAGAAGTTAGGTAGAGCTAATGGGTCATTCAGCTGGCATTTGAATCCAGAAAGTCTGACCTCAGACCCTATACTCTTAATCTACCTCCCTAAGTGACAAGTTCAGTACAGTATTTAAGGAACAAAACAAAAGAAGATGCAGGTAATGCATTCTGCTGAGTACCCAAGAGAGAACATCACTGTATTTCAGAGAAGTAAACAAAGGCTTTCAGAGAGGAGGAGCCACATTTCTACCATGATGATAGATAGGAGCTTTGAACTAACTTTGAACCTTAATTAAGCAAAATTTACCCATAAAAGAATTCACTCTTCTCATTAGTAGACCTTAGGCTTGTATTATAAAAACTATACGTGTGGCTCAGTGGTTGAGTGTCAACCCTATGAACCAGGAGGTCACGGTTCGATTCCTGGTCGGGGTTCATACCCAGATTGCAGGCTCAATCCCCAGTGTGGGGAGTACAGGAGGCAGCCTATCAATGATTCTCTCTCATCATTGATGTTTCTATCTCTCTCTCCCTTGCTTTCTGAAATCAATAAAAATATATTTTAAAAAAACTATACTCAATTCTTGCTATTATATACTTTGAATTTAGCCAACAAAGAATTTATGAGAATTGATTTTCTCTCCTGTTATATATGTAATTACATAATATCCTCAGTCTTGCCTCTTGGCCCACAAAGCCTGACCTGTTTGCCATCTGGTCCTTCACAGAAACAGTTGCTGACCCTGACTTAGTGCTATGGAAGTTCAGGAGGAGACCACCAGTAATATTAATGAAAACATAAACATGGAGGAGGTTCAGTAACAACACAAAAGCCTTTGTATTAATAAAAAATGAGTTTTTCCTTAAATTTTTAATATGAAATATTCACACATACACAAAAGTTTTTTAAAAAAATATATTTTATTGATTTTTTTACAGAGAGGAAGGGAGAAGGATAGAGAGTTAGAAACATCGATGAGAGAGAAACATCGATCAGCTGCCTCCTGCACACTCCCCACTGGGTATGTGCCCGCAACCAAGGTACATGCCCCTGACCGAAATCGAACCCGGAACCCCTGAGTCCGCAGGCCGATGCTCTATCCACTGAGCCAAACTGGTTAGGGCCACAAAATTTTTTTTTAATGATAAAATGGACTACCAGTTACCTGATACTTAGTTTCAACTAATATATAGTTTTATGTATTGGGCTAACTACCCCCCCCCCCTCCCGCGCACACACACACAATGTTGGGGTGTTGTAAAGTAAGCAGGCATACTATAATTTCATTGAAAAATATACTAGTATGTAACTATAATAAATGAGACTTCTGTTTTTTAAAAAGTGTGTAGCCACAATACCATTATTATACCTAACACAAAAACAACACTAAGTCCACATTCAGTTTTTCCTAATTCTCTCAAGAAAGACAGAATTTAGACATCAACCAGGTTACAAAGGGAGGAGGCAGTGAAGGATAACTTGACTAAGCCAGTAAAAAGAGGGAAAAGAGAACATCACAGTAAAATAAATAGTGGAAGATACAAAGAATGGAATTGTGTATCAGTTGCTTATTATTATGAACATGACAAATTCCCTTCCAATTTTATACAGATTCAGTTAAAACTCAGCAACATCGAAGCACTTTAAAATCAAAGAGATGAAAAATGGTTTAAATTATAGTAATGTGCATGTAGATACCAAGAAAAAAAGAGATTATAATTTTAACAGCAAACATGGGGATTTAAGGTGAAAAGCATGAACATGATAAATAAGGACATTACTTAATTATAATAGGCACAATATAAAATAAGATATATTAGTTATAAGCATAAATGCACACATGAGACTGAAAAAATACAAAGCAAAATTTATTAGAACTTGATATTAATAAAATTTTAGTGTGTGATCTTGCTACACATCTTTGAGAATTAACCAGAGCCAGGCAAACTATGTATTTTAATAAACAAAATTGAATATATTTAACTTTCAATTCTATAAAGGGGAAAAGTATATGTATTTTTGCATATCTGTGGGATATTTCCAAATATTATGTTCTTAGGCCTAAATTTTCATAGGCCATGTTCTCAAATCATAATCCAATAGCTAAAAATAATTCTAAAAAGGAAGTCAGTGCAAAAGTGATGACGATAAGGCTCTTAATTACGTGCTACTAAAATTCTTCTAAATTATCCTTGGATCAGATTAGAAGTCAAAACTTGAATTATAAACTACCTAAAAAGCAATCAAATTTTTTTTCTACCAAAATCTATGGGACATATTAAAAGCTGAACTCAAGAGAATGCTATTGCCTTAAACATCAATATTTTATAAGTGTAATAAAGGGACATAAAATGTATCTTAAAAATTTAGAAAAAGAACATAAAAATAATACATGTAGAAAAAGAAAAGTATTGAAGATAAGGCTGAAATTGTTCAGTTAGAAAATTGATGACTTGTAGAAAAGCTAAATATGTCCAAAATCTGGTTCTTTGAAAAGACCAATAAAATTGATAACTTCTTTTTTATTGTAGTTGAGAAAGAGAGACACCCAAAAATATACATAATTAGCAAGGAAGGTGATAAGACCACAGATAGAAAATGGTAAAACATTCACCCTTGTGACAATATATTTGAAAGCCCAAAATGAAATGATTTGGATGCAAATTATGTCATTTCTGGTGCTGGCCAAGACCCAGAAGTCCACCAAGCCCGTTTCTTCCACTGATGACAACTATAAGTCCTGGACAGAATACCCAAAGCAATGACCTGAGGCCTCTGAAAAGGAAACTGTACACCTTTTTGGCCAAAGGAAAAGGAAAAGCCGGCTCCCGTTGTGGCCCAGACATGACTCTGTCATTGACCAAAACTTATAGAGCTGTATGCCAAAAAAGAATGACTCTTTATATAAATTAAGTTTAAACTTACATATTTTCTTCAGGAAGAAGAAAATTTGTGTAAGATATAGATGATACTAGAAATGTAATTGAAGGTCTACCATTTCAGAAATCACAAGAACCAGACAAGCTAAGATCTCTACCGATCAGCAAGCAGTTAATCTTAGTGTTACTGTACTATTCCAGACTATAAAGGAAGACAGCATAACAATTATAGCAAAAATGATAAAAAAAAATAGTATAAAGAACAGAAACTACAGACCAACATCATATGGCTATAACTATCCAATAATATAATTGTGTCAGTGAATAATAAGCTGTGACTAAGTAGGCTTTTTCCAGAAATGGAAAGATATTCACTGTCAGGAAATCTATCCATGTAATTCATTTCTACAACAAAATAAAGGAAAATAATGATATTGTATTAAAATGCTTCTAAAAGCAGTTCCTAAACTTCAGCAGGTATTCCTTATTAAACAAACAAGTTCAAGGTTAAGTAGGAATAGGTGGTAATTTCAGAATATAATAAAGGCTATTTACCAAAAAACGGTGGCTAATTTTGTCTTAAATGGCAAAACACTGAAATCATTCAAGTTAAACTGAACCAGACAAGGAGGGCTACTATCACCATTATTATTCAGCATTGTTTTGGAGATTCTAATATAGTAAGGAAAGAAAGTGTAAAAATTGGTATGAGTAGTAGAAAAATAATTCAGTTATATCATCTTTTGCTTATTATTAAATTGTGTGCCTAGAACATGCATGATCGATGGACTGGTAAAACACCAGAATTAACAAGCCTTCATCCACAGTAAATATGGAAAAATCAAGTGTTTCTCTGCATTAGCAAAAATGATTGAGGAATGGAAATGAGGAAACATTTTGCATTCACAGTTGGTGTCTGCAGTTTACCTGTATGCCACGGGGGAACCAGTGCAGGATACGAAGCCTGGGAGAAATAGGATCAGGATTGCATTTTGAAAAGAATGCTTCAGCAACTCTGAAGAGACTCGTTTGAAGCAAGGAGACCAATTATAAGGCTCCTGCAAAGATCCAGGCAGAGATGATGAGGCCTCAAGCAAAAATGGTCTTGAGAAAGAAGAGAAGGGGAAGGAGCTGAGATAGCAAGTATGGAGAATCCAGAAGGATTTGCGATCAACTGATGGGAAGGAAGGGAGAGAGAAGAGATACGGAAGACTCCTCGATTCTGGCCAGGAGCCTGGGGTCTGTTAGTTGGGTGGGAATGCCGGAGGATGGGCAGGCTTCATGTGCCATGTCTGTGGGATACAGAAGTATTCAGCAGACAGTGATTATATGAGTCAGAGCTGAGAGGGAAGGATGCCTGATATGCCCAGTGCAATTATTGGACCAGCATACCTTCCATAGGAAACTGACTCTCAAGTGGTGGGTGAGCACAAGATGCTCCTTCTAGCCCTTCAGATAGGATACATCTCCTTTCTCCACTTTGCTCCATACCTCATGAGGCTGCCCTGTATGGACTGTAGCCAGGCTCTCTTGCTCTCTGGTTTCTGATTGCCTTTGGTCTTGGATTGAATGCTCAAACTGCCAGGTTATCTTCTCTGGCAGCTGTAGCAACTGTGCAACCTTCTGGCAACTTCTTCCTCACCTGCCCCTTTCAGCCTAGAGGTCTGAACAGCTCTCGGTGGGTATTCTACTCTACCTTATCCCAGCCTGCGCTTTTAAAGTGGTCCCTTCATTAAACTCCTCCCAATCTCCCCCATTTGGTGTGCCATTTTCTGTTTGCTATACCTACCTGGCCAGTGAATTGGCAGCATCAAAATCCCTTGAGGTGTCTATTAAAATATGGCCCCTAGGGCTTCATCCTAAAGTTAGCAAAATGATTTCTAGGGGTGAAACCAAAGACTCTGCAATTTCTCAAGCATCTCAAGTGATTCTGATCTGTAGCCAGATTGGGGAACCTCCCTGGTCTTCTTGGCAGCCCTTCTGAGGCAAGATGGTATCATGAGCCAGATGGTTGAGGTTAAACAGCTCAGTCCCAGGCTCTGCCACTGTCACCGTGTGACCTTGGCCATAATTATTTTACTTGTCTGAGCTTTGGGTTCCACAAATGTAAAGGGAATTCATAATTCCTACCTTATGTTGTTTTTCAGATGCTTATGTGAGATATTCCATGTAAAGCAACTGGATTTTAATATGCTTTCAGCAAGTGTTATTTATGATCTGTTGATCGTATCCATTTAATCTCTATAAACTTACTCAGATTTTGCCAACTCTAGGTCAAATAAGACTGGGTCCCTGTATTCCGTTTTGTGAAGGACATAGAGAAGTAAAGTAATTATAATAAAATGCAATTAGATGCTCCAATATTTACAAACTTCTCATTTAGGAAGTTTCACTGATGCCAACAAAGCTGTGGCCCAGAGCAGATGTTTGTCAACTCTGTTCTCCAGGAGACAGGGTTATGGATTTATGCACCTGACTTCATCCATGGAGCTGTTTTCTAATGAACTGCTTTGGGAGTAAAGGAGCGGTTGGGAGAAGCAGGCAGGTTTCAGAGACATTTGTGAAACGTCACAGGCATTTCAAGCTGTCCATCCAGTGGACAGGGAGGCAGGACAAGTGTTCAGACAGGGACTGGCATATGGAGTGTATGGATGTGAGCATGTGGGATCACTGGGAAAGGCACAGCTTGGTATGATGGGAACACAATGTGAGAGGTCACTGATGAACTGTGTGGCTATTCTTTCATTCAACTAATAGTTATAGAACTTCTACTGTGAATCAGGCAGGCACTGGCCTGGGGGCTGGCGACACAGACACATTCCAAATAATCATTGTCTGTCCTGATGGAGCCTACATTCCAGTAAGAGTTTTAATTGATGAACAAACAAGTAAATGCATAATGTGAAATGGTGACTATTGTCATAGAAAAGTATTATAAAGTAAGGTAAAGGGAGAAAGTGGTGTGGGGTAGGATGGGTGGAAGGGATATAGTATAGGGTGGCCAGGGAAGGGAGACAGTATAGAGTGGCCAGGGAAGGCCTCTCTAGTAAGAGGGAATATAGGAGCTAGCCACATGGATGTCTGGCAAAAGCCTTCCAACACAATACAAAGACCTGTATCAAGGAGAACCAGCACGTGACGTGCTGGAGAACCAGCAAGCAGCCCGTGTGGCCTGCACAGAAAGAAATGAGAAGAGGGATAAGAGACGAGATCAGAGAACTGGATGGTGGTTGTAGCCCATGTAAAGCCTAGGAGGCGATTGTGAGCATTTTGTTTTGACTCTGAGGGAGTTCGTAAAGCGAGCTTGGGTTTTGATATTATCGGACATCGGTTACTGACTGCTGTGTTGAAAATAGACTGTAGGGGAGCAAAAAGGAAGAGGGCCATACCACTTAAAGAGCAATTGTCTTCATCTAGGGGGCAGAGAGCGGTGGGGCAGTGTGGGAGCCATGGCGATGGCGAGGACGGGTCAGAGATGTAATGTGTTTTGAAGATAGAGTCAAAGCCTTTTGAAGAGGGATCACATATAGGTGTGTGCATGAGAGATAAGGAGCAGTTAAGATTGGCTCATGTTTTTTGGCGGGAGCAATTGGAAGGTCACGGTAGTTTTTAACTGAATCGAAGAACTACAGGAAGAATCAGTTTGTGGTGAGAGAATGGGAATTGGGGATTCTCCGTTAGACGTTTCCAGTGGGAGGTGTTGAGCAGGCTGCTCAGTAGATGAAGTTCCAGAAGTCCAGGCTGCGGGTATACATTTGGGAGGCATTCATGTATGAATGGTATTTAAAGCCTCGAGACTGGGTGAGTTCCCTTAGGGAAGATATGCAGGGATTGAAGTGGGGCATCTGGTACTGAGAAATTGGGGAGACTAGAAAGAAGCAGAAAAGAGTTAGAGAGGGAGCAACCCGTGTGGTGGGAAGGATAGGAGGTGGATGCTAAAACAGTGTTTCTAGCAGGAGGGATGGGAGAAGCCAATGTCCCTGATGGGTGAGGGTGATGACTGAGAATGGACCCGAGGGTGTGGCAATGTGGAGTCCATCACTGGTGACCCTGAAGAGCTGTCTCAGGGGAGTGGCGGGGAAGAAGCCTGATAAGAGTGAGTTCAGGAGAGGGTGAACCCTGAGGATTTGAAGGCCAAGAGCAAGGGCAACCCTTTGGAGGCTTTTTACTCTAAAGGAGGGAAAGAGAAATGGAATAGGAGCTGGAGGAGGATGTGGGGACTTGGAGTGAAGATATAAAAATCCACTGCTATGGGGATGGGAATGACCCAGTAGAAGGGGGGGTGTGTGCCGGTGTGACGTCCTGAAGTAGGCACGAGGGTGTGAGGTCTAGTGTAGAAATGGATGGTTTGGTGTCACATAGGAGCATCCTGAGCTACCAGACAGAAAGCAGAGCAAATGGGCCCAGAGACAAGATGGCAGGACTGGCACAGGGAAGCTCTGTCCTACTGGCTCTTTTCTCAGAAATAAGAATTGGAGTTTCTGCTCCAGTAAGCCCAGAGAGTGTCTGCGGGAGGGGAGTGGGCACATGGTTAGATTAGGGACCTGTAGCAATGATGTTCAGGAGCCCTAAGGTCCCCTTGAGTTACTGACCTTGAATTTCAAGGGACACCAGTCACAAGGCTTGTGTATTATTCTCTAGTCTGATTCTTTAGTGGGGCAGCTGGAGTTGAGTAGACAAAGTTGAATGTATCTAAGGTGGGGTTTTGCCAGGCAGGTATATGGACCAAATAATGAAAAGGGGGCAAAATATGCCCTGTGAGAAGTTGAGTTCTGCTCTCTGAGCACCGGGAGCCGTCTGTGATGACACATATGTTTTATAAGTTGCATCAGATAGGCGTGGAAGCGGGAACCCACATTGTGTCAGCAGTTGGCTGCTTCCTCATTGCTTCCGTGTCTGACATTGGTGTCTGCTTTAAACTTGGTGAACTCTGCAAAGGCTGGACCTGGCATTAGACTTGTATCTTTTTGTCCATGGGCAAATAATAACTTCCATTTCCACAGGAGGTTGAGGGAGCACCCCCCCAACACACACACACACACACACACACACACACACACACACACCCTCCCCTTCTTGCAGTCTTCAATGAACCATGTGCCATGTCAGCTGACTCTAAGGTTTGCGGTTCCCAGAGCTAATTTTAAAAGTTTTCTATATCACAGCACACATGTGTTGTGCCACCCTTTGGCTCAACTGGGCCAACTATTTTCAGGTACAAAATATATTTTATGAGTTAGATATCTATCTAAAGAGTACATTTTGTAAAGCCCGGTAAAATTGCATTTTCAGCCAGAGAAATCTCAAATATCAGAATGACCTCCAAGGACCAAAGCATCCAGGAACATTGTGTATTTTATTAAGTAGAGAGATCTAAACAAAATCCATCATGTGGGTATGTATAAAATGTGTTTACAACAGAATAATCTATCTCAGGATGACCTTCTCATGGCTACTTGCCTATGCCTTCAGGAGCAACACACTATCTTAGGGTTTTTAAAATTCATGTAAATAAAGAAAAAAATTTAAAAAACTATTTATTTCATTAAGCCAGCGATTTTCCATCTTTTTCATCTCATAGTACACATAAACCAATTACTAAAATTCTTTGGCACACCAAAAAATATCTTTTTTGCCGATCTGACAAAAAAAAAAATAGGTATAATTTTTTATTCATCCACACCGATGGCTATTACTGTGTTGGCTGTTGTCATTTTTGCATTTAACAATCTTGAGGGAAAAGAGGTCAGTGCCCCTGACTAAATGGTCAGGTATAGCATGTTTTAAAAATTCTGTGGAACACCAGTTGAAAATTGCTGCATTAAGCTGTGCAGATTTTGTTCAAATTCATTTCGTGTCTGTTCATACATTTGTTTCTCAATGTAACAATTCAGAAAAGCCCTGCTGACAAAGTTTACATTTAAACTGGATGTTAAACTCCTTAATCTAGAATTGTCACGAATAGAGTAAAAGTTTATAGCAACTTTAAAAAGGTGTCTCTTTAGCCCAGCCAGTGTGGCTCAGACCTATGAACCAGGAGGTGAGGAGTCAATTCCCAGTCAGGACACATGCCCAGGTTGCAGCCTCAATCCCCAGCGTGGGGCGTGCAGGAGGCAGCCGATTGGTGGTTCTCATCATTGATGTTTCTATCTCCCTCTCCCTTCCTCTTTAAAAATCAATAAAACTACATTTAATAAATAAATGTCTCTTTAAATAATTCTTTGGTTTTTTTCTTTGATGGAAATTTCATTAAAGCTTATGTTTGCTAACTGAAGATGATAATTTATTACTGAACTTTGTATCAGTCTTTCAGGGTGGGCATTCATTTGGAACTTAGTTTGGTATATGAGTGTTTGAGTTACTCTATACCTAGAACAGATGTGTTTAAGTCTCCCAAAGACTGCTGAAAAACTTTCTTTTGCCCCCTCTCCCCCCTCCCCTCAACCTCTTAGGAATGACCTCTATAATGTGAATTATAAACATGGCAGAGTTATGGGTGGGCACATTCTTATCCCTGAGAGCTTACAATGTGGGGAATGCTGGGCAAATTGTCGTATGTGGATTACCATGTAAATGACAGGCCTTGTTAGTTAACCAGTACTTCCTTGGAATAATGCATTTTCTCTTGACAAATATGTATAGTAAGTCGCTTGAAGAATGAGCAATCTGCCCAGCCAGTGTGGCTCAGTGGTTGAGCATTGACCTATGAACCAGGAGGTCACGGTTCCATTCCCAGTGAGGGCACATGTCTGGATAGCGGGCTGGGTGGGACGTGCAGGAGGCAACCAATTGATGATTCTCTCTCATCATTGATGTTTCTGCCTCTCTCCCTCTCCCTTCCTCTCTGGAATAAAAAAAAAATAATAAAAGAATGAGCAATCCAAAGTGAGCTTGAAAAACTAGGCAAAAATATCCTCACCCAGCCCCACCCACACAATGAAGGCGGGACCTACTGCCTTTGCTCAATACTTCTGAGTCTAGCTGAAGGCCAACAAAAGGAAGTGGTGACAGGATATGCCATTTAATTACCTGGGAAGAAAGAAGCCTAATAAATTCTTGACTTTGTTGCTTAGCATTATTATTACCGTTAAGGAAAACAAGGACCTGGATAGAGATCATCAGGGTGGCCCAGTCTGGGGTGGAGCCCACATGGGTGGATTAAGCACAGGAAGCGCCCAGGGTCACGCATCCGTCACTTCAGCCATACGTGCACGTATCTGGTACTATAACACTATCAGCAATAACATTGTCAAATATGCAGGCAGCGGGAGGATAAATAGGGACGTGGTGTGAAAGTTAAGAGTGAGAACGGAAGACTAAATGACAGTGAACACTTATCTCTCAATAAGAGAAATGATTTCAAATGTGCCCTCCTTCAGGCCAGCTCTGACAGGTCTTTAATACAAAATCCTTCTCCCAAGGCTCCGCATGGCCTGCATCTGAGAGCCAGAGACCCGTGCCCAGCCACCTCTGTTCAGCAGGGGGATGAAGGAAATAGACATGGTGTGAAAGGAGCTTAGCTCAGAGGGAGGATCAAGGGAAATGCAGCAGACAGGGAGTGCTGGGGAGAGATAACAGCTGCGTGATGGGTAGTTAGAAAGGTGTGAAAAATGGGACAGTGCAACAAATAAAATGGAGAGGTGGCAAGCCCTACAATCTTTAGATCAGCATGCACAGAGATGCCAGTTTAGGCTTAAAGGGAAGAAAGGGGCCGGCAGGCCTTCTCACAGACCCGGGCTAGGTGACATGAAGGAAGAGGAAATGTATACATATGCAGTTAATGTACATTTTAATTATACGCATACACAGAGCCCAACAAATCTTTAGTGCCTGAGCAAATACAGATTGACAAGACTGATGGTGAGTCTGTGCTACATAATAGGTTTACCCTTGTCCTAATTATTTTTTATGGATCACTACCCAGAATGGATATAAAAAAGAATGGCTTTAACCTTTCTCTCGGGCTGATTAGAGTTTTACTATCTTTTTGGTCTTCTCCTTTCTAAAGCAGTGTGGCAATGGCGGGTGGGGGTGGGGGGGGGCGGGTGGCGGTAGGAGGGAACGCTTGTATAAGAAACAGTAAATTGAGCCACTCTGATCTTTTGATATTTGGATAAAGCAAAAATGGAAGTGATTATCTTCAGAGTGTTCAGACGAGAGGCATACACCACCTGCTTTTCCGATGACTTTTCCTGGGAATCTAGCTCTTTATCACTTCACATTTTACCGTGGAGAACCTATATGTTCACAAACAGGTTATATATTTTCCAAAACAGTGAATTCATCTAAGTTTCCTGGGCTAAATGTGTTACCCTATAGAGTCCACTGAGCATTTACATTTTAAAATGATCTGATTTGTACTTCCTCTACCCCCATCGAAGTGAGGAGAAAAATTGGCTCGTGTTGTGTTCAGGCGCTTTTTCTTTCCTGACAGCAGTCACGACCGTGTTTGGAAATCCCTGGCACCCGTTCGGTGTGATCTCTTGCCACGCCTGCCAGTTCAGATGTCTCAGATGTAGAAAACATTCAGGTTAGGCTTCCACACAGCTTCAGTGGACTACATTTTCTAAAAAGTCGGGGATGTGAAGATGGGAGAATTTTTTTATGGACCCTTTCTCTTCCTTGCAAAAGCTGGTGCTATCTTTCAGCATATGGTTGTCATATGCGGCAACTAAATCTTCAGAGTCTAGCCTGGTGTTTATTTTAGAGCAGCGGTTCTCAACCTGTGGATCCCGACCCCTTTGGGGGTCGAACGACCCTTTCCCAGGGGTGGCCTAAGACCATTGGAAAACACATATATAATTACATATTGTTTTTGTGATTAATCACTATGCTTTAATGATGTTCAATTTGTAACAATGAAATTGGGGGTCACCACAACATGAGGAACTGTGTTAAGGGGTCGAGGCATTAGGAAGGTTGAGAACCACTGTTTTAGAGAATGAACCAACCAAATCATACTGGGGAAGTTCACCCTCCCTTCCTCAGCTCCTCTTCCAGCTCTGCAAGGCCTTCCCCAGAGTAATATCCAGTGTGGGACCACAAAAAGCTCTTTCATATTGCTGACAATTACCTGAAATTATCAGTAATCATACAAGAGGCAATTATAACTCATAGAAGCACCAACATAATTATTACATGTTGTGCAGCGCTCTGAACTTGAATGCACTCTGATAACTGGAGCACAAGTGATGTTGCTGTGGCTTTTTTTTTTTTTTTTTGGTCAAATTATCTAGAATACACAGACTAGATACTCAATCACTTTTTTTTACTTGGGACCAGTGAGAACGAAGTCCCCATTTTAAACGTACAGTGTGGTAGACCGTCTGTGGACCTTATTCCTTTTTCAAATTGCTGCATGTTCATTAAGCTCATGCCATAAAGCAGGTCATCTTTAGGTAGAACTTATCATTATAAGGCATGCAAACCTGATGTACATCCGCATCCCTCAACTCACAGATACAAGTATCAACTATTGTATGGTGCTTGAAAGCAAAGGTGCAGCCCCGAAACCTGTACACATCATCAAAAAGCATAAAACTGTGCTCCGTGGACTTTAGAATGGACATAACTCCATTGATTGGGAAAATAGCTCCAGAGGACTTGTCGATTTTTACATGGAGGAAAGAGTGCAAGGATGTCAGCCATCTTTGCTTTACAAGTCTGACATCCCAGGCTCACTCCTAAGCTGTAGTCATTTAGACTCGTCCTTATTAATGATGAATATAACTAAAGATGTGAGGTGCCTGGCAGAATGCCTGGCATAGTGTAGGTGCTCAGTAAATGGTAGCCCATGTTACGTGTAGAGTGTTGTTGGAGGAATCCCGAGTTTTTCAGGGGTGGGAAGATGAATGTAGGGGTGTATAGAGAACCAGAAATCTCCTAAAGCTCAGGTAGCAGGACTCTGGAAAGGTGTTTACTCACTGAGAGTCTAATTGAGGAGGAGACAGCCCAGTGACACCCTGCAATTGGGTTTCTCTTATACCCACGTGATGGGTTACTTTGTTAGTATAAGCCAGCCTGGGCCGCACTCGCAACTACTGTGGATTATTGTCCCCTCTGCGTTCATAAGTCTCCTGCCTCGTAAAGCTGGCTCTGTTGTATGAAGCTGCCATCTCAAGCCCTCGGTTTCCACATTCCCCTTCTTGAAGAGATCATGCTTTTCTTTCCAAATGCTGTGTAGCAGACCTTTGTGTCTAATATAAGGGATACTGAGATAAAAAAAAAAAAACCTCAGCTGTGCATTCCAGTAGCATGCATCCCAGCTGTGCAGCCGGATGAAGGTGCGGTGGTACTTAATGATGCTGTAAACACACTTCCTTAAGCCTTTCTTCAAGAGGTCAGAGGTGCCTGCAGGATGGTGGTGTAGTGGAATGTTCTACATGTGTAATGCTGGGAGGGGTGACCGAGGCTCCCATGTTACTGAGTGCTTGCCCTTCACCCCCAGTTTAACACCACAAAAGTTTCCTGATAACTTAGAAAATGGCAGGCAAGTCCTGTGCTAAATGCTTGAAATGCTCTAGGTAACACCTTTGTCCTTCTGATACCGCTTAGGCACAGGGACACGCGGGGAAGATTGGAGGAAGGGATCGGATCAAAGAGGCGATTTTCTCACTTATCAAGGTACCAATATTGGTTCCATAGCTAACAGGAAGTGGAGTTTCATGGGGAAGTGCTCTCTACTTTGCTACTTCCCGAGACTGCATTCTTGCCTTGGGGATGATGCGTTTTCGGTGTTACCCATTGAAAGGGACTTCCATTGGTTCATCTGTCCATCATCGTTCTCCCATTCCTATAGTAACACATTCCATGCCGTTTGGTGGAGCCAACTGTCCCCCACCCATTGCACTGATGTCCCCACCATGGAGTGGGTCTGTCTGTGCAGCTGAACTGGTTTTGGTGTATATTTGCTTGGAATCACTTTAGGTAATCTTGCCCTTGCCTTCCCAGCTCCTTTTTTCCTCCCCACAAAAGACTGGTATATCTAGTACCTCCTCTGAGAGAGGAACCACTCAGAAATTAAAATGGTTTCTTCCACAGTGATTATTTGTCAGAAGGGAGACCCACCCATATAAGGAAAATAAGCATCAACCTAAAAAGAAGGTCCTATATGTTCTTGAAAGATGAAACGCATGGAAATATAGCCTCTGCACAAATCCTGTTAAAACGTCAATAGTTTGTCTTTGACAAAGAAAAATGTCAACAATAGCAAAGTGTCACGGACTAGATCTAAAGAAGAAAAAAATAAGTCAACAGGAAAAGAAAATTGGAACCAGAACATTTATAGTCCAACAAAGGAGAAGCAGACACCTCAGGGCTCTTAAAAACTATGCTGCCCTTTTGTACCAAGAGGACCTGAGCTTAACCTAGTTCATGCCACCAGTCCATCAAATCATGGGGTAGGCTTTCTCTCCAGCTAGGTCTCTGCATGTGGTAACCCCAGCCTCGAGCCCAGTAGACAAATGTCGCCTTCCTGGAAGTTCCTGCCAGTCTTCAGCATTAGAGAACCACCCTGACTGCATCCACTTGCCCACTTGAAATGTGGACCTGGGGCTGTTAGGGGTGTAATCTTTCGTCCAGCTGAAGGAGTGGGGGCACAGGTGGAAAGTAAAAACTGTCCACTCTAGTGCTCCAGCCTTCTCTCTTAGGAAGGTCCCACCACTGACTTACTTACTCATTTACTTTCTTAACTTACTATTGATTATTGCAAGCTCAGATTTCATTGAGGAACAGAAAGGGCACCTTTGATCTGTCTGTCAGTCCGTCCATCCGAAGAGTAGCAACAAGTGTTTGTCAAAGGCCAGTGCTTTGTTCAGTACGAATGTGGCTGTGGCCCTGTATGTGCTATTACACACCAAATGGATACTTGTAAAGTTATGACAATGAAAAACGATTTCACTACAACCGAAACATGTCTGTTCAGTTTCCTACTCACTGATCTACACGGCATTGTAAGGTTCATGCAAACTTCATTTTGCTGTGGGTTTTGTGTTGCATTATGTAGAAAAATATTTTACATTGTTGTTAGAGCTTTCTATAGAAGCTTGAATGCAGGGTTTTAAGAAAAACTCCTCTTTGCCTGGCTGGCGTGGCTCAGTGGTTGAACATCAACCTATGAACCAAGAGGTCACAGTTCGATTCCCGGTCAGGGTACATGCTTGGGTTGTGGGCTCGATCCTAAGTAGGGGGTATGCAGGAGGTAATTGATCTATGAATCTCTCTCATCATTGATGTTTCTAACCCTCTTTCCCTCTCCCTTCCTGTCTGAAATCAATAAAAAATATATTTTAAAAAAGAAAAAAAAGAAAAGCTCATCTGTAACTGGAGCTGTGGGGCTGCTAGGGCCAGCAGAGGTTCGGCAAACATTGTTCTGAGGTTTGCATTACCCAGTCTATCCAGATTTTGCAATCTGGAAAACCTCTATTTAAGCACTTTTTTTTTTTTTTTAAACATCAAGAGATTTCTAAATTTGTCAATTGACCTGCTAGACACTGCATATTAGGTTGCCTAAAATAACACCGTAAACTGTGGGAGGAAAGTGGAATTGTCAAATCACCTACAGTTTTTAATGGTTTTTCTCTTTCATATGAACATTTCAATTTCAATTGCTGTCAGTTCCTCTAAATAAGAATCGATCTTTTTTTTTTCCTTCCTATTCCCATCATTCAGAGTGCTTTCCAAGGAAGTAGCCAAATTAAATGAATCTCTGCAGCTTTGAGTTTTTATATTTATTTATTCTTTTCTAATTTGGTAAGTCTATTGCACAAAGACATTTCTTTTGTTAACAGTTCAATTTTCTTCTACCGTTCTAGATGAGTTGTCAATGATAAGCAAAGTAATATTCAAATTCCAGTAGGTTCTTTGTGAAGAAAAATAAAATATCCTAGACTGTTACAGTCAGTTTATTTTTCAAATGACAGCAGTGTTGTTAATACCTTTTCATTTGAATTTCCTGAGGGACTTCGAGCTTCACTAGTTTTAAAATCAGTAGAAAAGTAACCACATTCATACTTTCATTGCTTAGAGGGAATGCGTTCTATCTGTTGTATATTGTTAGCTATTAACATTTTTAACTATTGACCAAGCTCTGGATAGGAACTCTGTGAGACTTGTTAAAAGAATAAAATGCCCGATGTTTTGTTATTGTTTTTGCAGTGTTGTGGTGTTGTGTTGTGGTTTTTGGAGTGGTTGGAGAGGTTTGAGGCCTTTAGTGCCTAGTACAGCTAGGCTTTTGTATCTAAAACTAGAGGCCTGGTGCACGGAATTTATGCACTGGAGGGAGGTCCCTCAGCCTGGCCTGTGCCCTCTCACAGTCTGGGAGCCCTCGGGGGATGTCCAGCTCCCCACGGGGAGCAGGCCTAAGCTGTCACTCGGACATCCTTAGTGCTGCTGCAGAGGTAGGAGAGGCTCCTGCCACCGCAGCTGTGCTCACCAGCTATGAGCCTGGCTTCTGGCTGAGCGGCACTCCCCCTGTGGGAGCGCACTGACCACCAGGGGCAGCTCCTGCACTGAGCATCTGCACCCTGGTGGTCAGTGCTCAACATAGCGACCGGTCGTTCCTCCAAACACCTTTGTTCAGTCTATTTGCCTTTTATTAGCCTTTTATTATATAGGATAGGATGGACCAGTAGGTGCCACTCTTCGACATATGATGCCTCCTTGTCCATTGACCTTGGCCAAAGTGTATACTGCATGATGGGAGTGGCGTACTTTCATTTGATTTATCATATGAATGAGTCCTCCTGGAATCGTCTTGCCAAACCTTTCCCTCAAAGTTCAAGATTGTAATGATTACAATCAATACATGTAATGATGACGCTCCTTCCTAGGCAGTAATGGGATATTATAAGAAAAACCTCCCTAAATGTGCAGCTAGCTCCCTCTCTGGTTTTTAAAACTGAATGTGGTAGGTTGTTCAGTACCACATGAACAACTCACTGAGGTGCCTCCTTGTTTCTTACACGGCTTGCTTGCCACTGAAGGTCCATCCCCTCCTCCTCACCCCACTCCCCACCCTCCCACCCCGCCTCCTAGCCGAGCCTACTCAGGCAAACTGTTTTTCGTGGGGAGGATGTTGATTTCCAAGCTTCCCAGGGTAGTCTGTAAAAAAAATAAATAAGTATAAAATGAGAACCACTGTTATAAAAAATTACTGATGATTGTAAAGTACTGGCCCAATACACACTTAACACAGTGGTTTTCCCAATAAAATGAGGGGAGTGTGAAAAGGAAAGAAATATTTTATTTCTTTATATATGTATATATGTGTGTGTGTATGTGTACATATGAGTATATACGTATGTGTAACTACTGTAGCTTGCAGAGATAACTCTACCCCCTACAATATTATCATTGCTTAATATCAATGACAATATTATGCACTATTATTAAAATAACTTGTTGAATGTTAACCATATATAATGGTATACTTTAGGATAGGTTAATACATTATTATACAAATGGCACCTTTCTATCAAGATTTATAATCTAAGATAAATAGTAGTCACTGTTGGATATTTAGGATATATTCTAAGAACAGAAAGCAAAGAAATTAAATATTTAAATTACATATAAATTAAAGCTGTTAATGACATTAAATTTTAATTAAAAATAATTAGCTATAATCTGGAGTAAACAGTACAAAAGGTGTCAGGGAAGATGTGTGTGTATGTGTGTGTGTGTGTGTGAGCCCTGGTCTGTTTGTTTAGTTGTTTGGAGCATTGTTCTGTACACCGAAAGGTCTCAGGTTGATTCCCGGTCAGGGCACATACCTAGGTTGTGGGTTCGATCTCCGGTCTGGGTGCATACTGGAGGCAGCCAATCAGTATTTCTTTCTCACGTCAGTGTTCTCTCTCTTCTCCCTCTCCCTTCCTCTCTCTCTAAAATCAATGAGGGGGAAAGGCATGTTCTCAGGTGAGAATTTTTTTAAAAGGGTGTGTGTGTGTATGTGTATAATGTTCAGTTTTGTGTTGTGTGGAAGTTGTATCTAGGATTTTTACTAAATCATATACTTCCCCATTTCAGAAATAGAACCATTTCAGAAACAGAGCATGTATAGATGTGCCCATACCTGCCCACTGGAGTCAAAGCCGGGTTTGTGAAGACACAATAAAATTTCTGTTTCTTGGGGAAGTAACGTCTGAAATGCTCAGGCTGTTTTGCTATAGTTCAGGTGCCACTCAAGCCCTTCCCACTGCCTGCCCCAACCTGATCTAGCTTGTGCGTATAATTAGCATAGACAAGGCCACTGTTTAGACTCTGAGTCACTCTTTAGGGTTAAATATTATTAAACTTTAGAGTTGCCAGATTCATGCACATAGAACTTTTAAAGTTTTAATTATTTGGCACTTACTGGATACAAACACACAGAGGCACATTTCATGAAATTTGTGATCTTTTGCACCTTCATGGAAGATGAATTCAGAATCACCCAAGAAAGTGCTGCTGTTATTTTACCAATTATTGAATCTTAAAGGAAGAAGGCTAATATTCTTAATATATTTTTTATCATCCTCTGGTCTCCCAAGTGGCAACTCACTGTCAATATTTAGACGAGGGTGTTATTAAGAATATGAAATGTTATTACAGAGCAGATTTCACATGAAATTTGATCCATTACGTAGGTCTGATCCCAGACTTTCAATCATGTTGTAACATTAAGTTTCCATTTTTAAGATTGAAGAAAACAAAATGAGTTTGGGGAAAAAAAAATTCATCCCTTTCATTCATATCTCCACCTCAGTCATGCTCTGCCTACCTTTCTGACTGTTCATAGGAATTTGGTTGAAAATAAGACAGTGTGTATTGATTGAGCACGTGCTGTGTGCCCAAAAGTGCCCCCATATTTAACAGTAATAAACATAAGCAACCCCTTGCCCCAAATAAAAAAAACTAATACAAATCAGTGGTGATCGTGCAAGTGATACTGAAGTGAGAATATAAGAACACATGGAGATGTCTTTTTCCCTTTATTTCATTAGACATGCAGAAATCATGGATAAATTGAAGTGACATTACCAAGTCAGAGTTCATTATTGTGAAGATGTTGACTTCATTGATGGCAAAAACAAACAGAACACTTTTGGGAGAAGACTGCTTTAGTCTTTGCTTTATACATTCTTTTTTTAATAAAAGGAAAATATTGTATTGTCTGGGAGTTTGTTCAACCAAGCAGGCCTCATGTTCCTTTTGAGAGAAAATAAGATCTTTCCTTAGAGAGTACTTCTCTCATAAATTAGAAGTTTGGGTTGTTTTCCTCTTGTTTCTGGGTCTAGGTCTACTATATTCCATAAAACAGCTAATATATCATTAATTCTTACTGTTGGTCTTGTAGTTCAGAATTCAACTCCCAGTTATTTATGGGACCTTGGCCAAATCACCTAGCCTTCTAAGCCTCCAATTTTTCATCTACAAAATAGGAATAATAGGTAATAAATGGGATGATGATTGCACCCTGCCTGGCATCAGGCTTGGTACATAATAAGCCCTGAAAATGTGCTCCCGAGTCGATGTTGTCTGTGTTCTATATCCCTTTAAAGAGGTTACAGTCTAGCAGTTAAGATGGGACATGGATTTATATTGTTATCCTTTAATGCAAGGCAGAGTTCGGAAGGAGGAGAGGTCACCTCTAACCTACGACATAGAGGAGGATGTTTCATTTGACCTGAGCCTGAATAAAATGAGCCGTATTTCAGCAGCTAGGGAAGCCTTTCTAGGGAGAGGGAATTATACAAGCAGAGCTGGAAAGGTGGGGAAGCATCACATGCCAATGAGATCTTCCGTGTGACTGCATTGTAGAATGTGTGAAATGCAGCAATGAAGCCTGGGAAAATGAACTTAGTTGTAGCTAGACTGATTATGTGGGACCTGGAATGCTTTGTGTTCACAAGTGTGATCTCTGAGCATGGAAAATGCATGCTCATCTGGTCATTTGGAGGGTGCATGGCCAGCTCATTACAACCACCATACTCACCCACCACTGAGAGCCCCAGCCCACGGAGCTTCATGGTGGCCAACACTATGTGGCAACAGGCCAATGGTTGGAGCTTCCTGGGCAGCTCTGGACTTCGGCGTTATCCAGGTGGTCACACTTCCCACAACACCTATGTCATCATTGGGTATCAGATGCCATATTTTTAGGTTGGCTGAGCTAAAGGCTAACATTTTCTAAATTGGCTGTGACTGATTTTTTTGTAAATAGTGTCAGCCGAGGAAACCAGCAGAGAAATGGGACCCTTGTGCCTGTCAGCCAGCATCGGTGACAATAGCAGGTACTTGTGACCCTCCTTACATCAAGTTATGACCGAGTGCTTTTTTACCCATTTATGGTTTGAAAAACCCAGACTGAGAGATTGTGTAGCTTTTTCCAGTTCTTGTAAACATCATTGACCTAGCAGTAGGGTTGATTTGTCCAGTTTTCCTTTTCCGCATGGAAAAGTGGGGAGGAATGCTGATACGTGGAAGACCAGAATGTCAGGTAAGCCAGAGAAGGTCAGGAGGGAATGGGCCCCTCCAAAATGGTCTGTAGTCTTACCTGAATTGGGGTTCAGGAGGTGTTTTGCTCACTAGATACCAGTGATTCTCAACCTTCCTAATGCCACTACCCTTTAATACAGTTCCTCATGTTGTGGTGGCCCCCAATTTCATTGTTATAAATTGAACGTAATTAAAGCATAGTGATTAATCACAAAAACAATATGTAATTATATATGTGTTTTCCAATGGTCTTAGGCGACCCCTGTGAAAGGGTCGTTCGACCCCCAAAGGGGTCTCGACCCACAGGTTGAGAACCGCTGCTAGATACCAAAGCTAAAGTAGGAATTCAAAGCTCTTAAGTATTCAAGGCCACAGAGAAATAGGTACATTATTAAATTTAATTTATAATCAAGATATTAAAAAGCTGAAGATAATGCCTGCCCAGTGTGGCTCAGTTGGTTGAGCATCATCCCTCGCACCAAAACGTTGCTGGTTTGATTCCCAGTCATGGCACATACTCAGGTTGCAGGTTCAATCCCTGGTACAAAAGGCAACTGATCAATGTTTATCTCATCTCTCTCTCTCTCTCTTTCTCTTTCTCTCCCCCCCCCTTCTCTCTCTCTCAAATAGGTAAAAACATATTAAAAAAAAAAAACTGAAGACAAAAGGAAAGCCAATGATTAGTGGGCAGATATAATCAGGAGTAGATAAAAACAGGAGTTCTGAAAATCTCTGGGAAAGACACGGTGTCAGTGTTCAAAGCTGGAGCGTGGTTTTCTTCATGTTGGTGCCTCCTCCGCTCCACCCTGGGAGTATATAGGGACCTGTGTTCTGTTCTGCAGTGTGCTGTACCTAGGCCATAGGTGTGCCCATGGATGTGACCCTGGGTGTGGGTATTGAGTTCTATTAGTGATGAGAGCAGTAAGGAAAATCACTAACTTTCACTGGAAGCTTCTATCATGATATCTTTATAGGGATGAGAATGAGATTGGAGTATTAGTGAATGGTATTATGGCCAAAGCACCAAGTAATACTCCATACCTGTTCAGGGACCTGAAAGAGACATTCTAGTGACTGTAAAATGGGAGGCAACACAATGCATCTGGGGCTGTGAGTTCACCTCAAATCCTGATGTAGTGAGCTTTATTAATTGAGTGAGGGCACAAAGAACATTCTCAGTTTTCTAAGCTGACAGCTTAATAAAGTTTGGGGTGTTACCTTCACCCAGTATGGCCGACTTGCAAAATTAGTGTTACTGCTCCCCTCTGCAGAGGGTAACCATTTTTTTAACATAAAAAATATGGTTACCCTCTGCAAAATCACCTCAATGAACCGTTCTGTGAGAAGATTAATTCTTATTTTAGTTCTGCTTTATTTATTTAATTAGATTTTACTTGGGGCAGAAAAAAGAGGTGGTGGTTATGGATGAGGGAGGATTGACTTGAGAGAATGGGGTAGAGGGAGATGACAGCAGTGCTGTGATGCCCCCTCCTACCACCAGGTGGCGCTTGGTTTCTGCTGGGTGTTCAGCCTGAGAATATTGTCTTTCTCCTCAATTTCTTCAGAAGTGATGAAGGCAACATCATCTTGAAACAAATGGTCAACTGTCTGTGGACTCTTTATGCCTTGAGGATAAGTTTTGGCCTTACAGGAAGTTTTTTAATGTCATCAGCAGGGCTTGGCAGGACGAGTCTTAGAAGTGCTGTTGGCTATTGGGAAGGGAGCAGAGTTATTCTCTTGATGAACGCTGGTTAAATGAATAGGTGACTCTAATACCTTTCCATTAAAGAACCTACCCTACTAAAGACTCAGTTCTAGCCACAGAAAGAATCACTTAAGTTTCTTAATTTCTTTTCATAATGCACTGCTGGTAGGAGAGCTTTATTTCTAGTATTAAACCAACCCAACTCTACTGCATGATGTATTTCCTTTCACTTGCAAGAAATCCCCACAGACAGCATTAATGGATTTATTTTAAATTGTTGTTTGTAAAATGAAAGCAAACTCCAAATAATTATATAAAATCGTTTTTTAATGTTTGCATAATTTTTTCATCATTAAAAGCTACCAGGCTCTTTAATATTGAGACAGAACCATCCATTGAACATAAAAAATTGTTACCTGGATGCTTTTAATATCTCCGCCTCACACACACACACAGGCCTTCTCTGCTCTGCATGGTGATGTATAGTGCTGGGCATGTTAGTGGCTTACTCTGAAAAATGTATTGTTTGGGGATGAACTTTAGTAAGAGAGTGGGGAAAATCCTAACCCTGAAACTTCCTGGCAGCCAAGCCCGTGGGCTCGGCCTGCTGTAGAGAATTGGACTAAGGTGCTACTCTCATGTTGTCATTGCAGGGGCCCCTAAGTGATGCTGTTCTTAGCCCTTCCCTGTTTTCACAGTTATCGTCTGCATAGGCCATAACCCATCGTTGGAAAAGCCTACAAACTCTGCTTGGTAGGATCCAGGTGTGGGTGTTAAGATATCTTCATCCAAATTGCAGCAGAGGCTCGGGAGTTCAAGAGACAGTTGCTTTGAATTTGGTTTTATATACATTTTTACTCACTGAACACTATAACGAAAATAGGCCCTTAAATGTCTTCTTGATTAGAATATCCTGGAGACAATTAGTGCCTTAACTTGCCCTGGCATTTACACAAATATTAGAAAAAAGCTTTGCCTGTCATTTCTGTTTCATTGACACCTAGCCTAAGATTGTAAGGCAAGCTGTTAGGAGTTGTAAATGGTTATTCTGTTTTGTCTCTATGAATCAGGACATTCATCCAGGTGTGCAAAAATAAGTACTCATGCTAATATTCATTTTGTCTTAGCATAACCTATGACTTCAAATCTTGCATTTATCAAAATAACCTCACTGATATTTTGACTTAACTGACTTCACAATTAGAAATGTTACAAATTTGAATGTATATAATCAAGCTAATACGATATTGCTTTTGTCTTTTATAAGAGGCCTTGGAAGATTTTGTTTTAAAATAGCCTCCTAATAAACAAACTAACAAAACAGCTTAAAGGTGTGACCTTGCTATTCAAAGTGTGGCCTATGCACCAATAGCCAGGAGGTTTGTTAGAAATGCATACGCTTGGACCCCACCCCAGACCTACTGAATCAAAGTCTGCATTTTAATAAGATCCCAGGTGATTTATATGCATGTTAGAGAAGCACTTCACTGACGTAAACAGCAAAAGTTTCTGCTAAAAAACATATAGTCTATGGGAGTCACCCGTTATCACCCGTGAACACATACGTATTATAAAGGTGTTTTTCAAATGTCACTCAGAGGGCCAGTGTCCAAGCTAGACAGATTCCCAGGCTACATCCTCAAAATGATGCTTTAGTAGGTCTTGTGAGAAGGAGAAATCTTTATGTATCTATTTTACAAAGCTTCCCAGGCAATTGTGCTGAACAGCTAGTTCTGTAGAAAGCAAGACATTGGAAAATGAGATATAAAACTCAGTTTTTCAAGTTTGGTTGAAGAGACGATGGGTAAAAGGAAAGTTCATGTGGCGAAAAAAGAAATCTCGCTAGGTTGTCTCTATAGTACCAAGTACTGATTAGTGAGGGGCCATTTGAGAAGGACAAGAGAAAACGGAAATGACAGAAGAAAGTGGCTAGAGCAGTACTGCATCCACCCTACACTTGTTGGTGTCTTTTTTTGCAGACCACCATGCTAGACAGTGATGGACAGTGAGGTAAGTAATCAGATACTCTCTCTGCCCTCAAACACTCTCTAATAGAGTGAGGGAGACAAGAATATCAATAACTGTGATCCAAGAAAGAAGGAAATAAATATGAAAACCAGGTAAAATCATCATATTCTCACCATAGAGGAAGGAACCATTGGCTTTTGCTAAAAGCATGAGGTATGGCTTTGCAGAAAGCAGCTCATCCCTGTGTTCCAGGCATTGTTCTAATTGCATTTAAGAAAGACTGATGTGGAAAGAAAAGCTGGAGGAAAGGATTCAAGGACAGCATAAAACTTTGAGGCATGAAAGGGATTCTGGGGCCCAGCTCGGCATCTACGCTGAGTGGGTGGAGAGGAGGCAGCATCCGAGAGCACTCGGTGGTGGCAGCAAGGAGGACCATAGGGCCATATCAAGGATGGTCTTCTCTGGATGCTGGCTGAAGCCTTGTTGATTCTTTTAATGAGACTTTACCACAAGGAGGTTAGCACCCTCCACTTTTATTTTATTTTATTTTAGTTTAGTTTATTTATTGCCCAAGGGAAAAAATGCTTGAAGCTCTTGGCCTTCAACTGAGCAGTCTTAGGGTCTGTGGTTAGAGTTTGAGTTTTTATCACACTGATCTTTTGGCAGCCTCCAGTGTTCATCAGGTTGGCTAGGACATCTGTATCATCCCTGAGCAGCTAACACCAGAGGAGGAAGAAAGGGATGAAGCCTCAATGTCATTAGAAATTCAGCACAGGATTCCCCAGCTTGATTTGCTGATATGCCTGGAGCTCCCCATGCATGTCTGGGAATGTTGTGGGGGTAATACATGTTACAGGTGTAACATGCTGATCTAGTCCATCTTAAATGAAAGAGATCAGTGTAAGTTCTTTATATTTAATTGAAAACACCATCTTACTCTTCTCCATCTTTTATAGACTATTAGTATCCCAATGAGCCTTTATGCAAGGGAACAGCCTATGGCTCTGTAAGTAGGATCCTTAGAGACTATTTCGGTGACTGGGTGGTCACTGAAACATTAAATGGCTTACAAACACCTTCCTTTAAAAGTGGAGATAACGCTGTCTCAGCTGCCATCAGGAGCTTCCTGGGCCTGAGAATAGTGTCTGTGTCCACCACCTTATTTCCGTTCATTAACTGTTTCCAATATTTATGTTTAATTAGTCCCGTGTTGTTTTCATTTTCCTGCTTCCCGACTTTCTTCATTTCTTTCATGTTCTCCATCTGTTTCTGTCTTTGAAAACTTCATTTTGGTCTTTAAATTTAATTGATGTCTCCTCTAACATTTCCTAGTTCATTAGCATTTCTCATCAGCTTGGTTTCTTTCAGTTCAACCACTTTACATATCTAAAAAATGTTAAACCGTTGATTAAGGGTATTGATCCTCAAAAAGTCATCTTTTTTCTTTAGTAAATAAATATTCCCAAATGCTTGTGATTCTTATAAAACTTTTCTATTCTCTTAGATCCAAAGTAAATGGCCCATAAGATAGTATAAATTGTGTTGTTTCAAAACATAATTGATAGTAGTAATAGATAACATATTAGGCATTTTCCTATGTGCTTTGTATTTATTATCTCATGCAATACTTACTAAAGCCCTAAGAGGTCAGTGCTATTGTTATCCCCATTTTACAGATGAGGAAATTGTGGCACAGAGAATTTAAGTATCAATAACTGTGGAGTCCAACCAGGCATCTGGACCCAGGTCTCATTCTCTTAACCTTTATCCTATATAATAAAATCCTAATATGCTAAGTGTCCAGCCATCCGGTTAGCTGTTCAACCAATCAAAGCATAATATGCTAATGATAAGGCCACTCAACTGCTTGCTATGACGTCCACTGACCACCAGGGGGCAGATGCTCCAATAGGTGAGCTTGCTGCTGGGATCTGGCTGATTGGGACTGAGCGAGACATGCCAGTCACACCCTGAAGCCCTCCCGCAGTCCCTCTTCAGCTGGCCAGCCTCCTGCGTCCCTCCCCAGCCCCCATCATGCACCAGTGGGGTCCCTCGGCCTGGCCCGTGCCCTCTCGCAATCTGGGACCCCTCAGGGGATGTTGAAGAGCTGGTTTTGGCCCAATCCCACAGGCCAGGCTCTAGTAAAAAGATAAAGAGTCTGGGTAAATAATTGGTCAGAAATACCTACAAATCTTTGAGGCTTAATTATCTTCCTGGTACTGTCAGATTTTAGTAGTTCATCAATTTTCAACTGCTCACTATCTTTACATTTATTTATTGGCTGAATTGATCATGTAAAAATCATGCCCAGCTGAACTTGGAAGAAGAGAAGTGTTTCAGAGTCAAAATATTTGAAACCGTTTTTTAAACTGGGCGAGAGCATGGATGTAATGATGTTGCACTTCCCTGAAGCTTTGGGATGTGGGGTGCTGAGACTCATGTGCTGTGGCTTGCTTGATGCCCACAGGCCAAATCAGCCCTATATCCACAGGAACAGACATCTCAGGACAATCTGATGACCTCAGTTGACACAGTTGATTCTCTTCCCATTTGGTGCATCATTGCCTAAGCTCACCGTGCATTCTTTAATATCTCCTGCTAATGACAAGAAGCCTGATGACAACTAACATTTACTCTAAACTCACTTGTGGTATGCACCTTCTTAGCATTTTCTCATGTGATTCTTCAAACAACTCCCTGTATGTACTATTATATCTCCAGCCTATAGGTGGGGCAACTGAGCCTAGAGAAGTTTATGTAACTTGCTGAGGGACGCAGATGGGAGACTGCAGGACTGGGCAACCCCTGTTCTCACCATCCGTGATTTGGGGTATATGGGAGGCAGTCATTCATCAGACACTCATTGTACTGTGCTTTGTGCTGGATGAGCTGTGCACTCAGAGGAAGGAAATGGTGTTCGTCCTCACAAACTTGTAGTCAAACATGCACACAGATAATTATGAGGTAAAGAGATGAATGGTGCTGGAGAAGCACAATCAAAAGACTGACCAATTCCAGGAGAGGAAGCTGGGAACAGCGCTAATACAAGCAGACCTCATTTTGTTGTGCTGCTTTGCTTTATTGCATTTTGTTACAGATGGAAGGTTACAACTTGCTTTATTGTAATGCTTGCTTTATTGCGATCCTTACTTTATTGCGGTGGTCTGGAACTGAACCCGCAATATCTCCAAGGTATTCCTGTCTATTTGCTAATTAAGCATGAATAAAAGAAAGGCATTAAAGACTGAGGGAAACCACGTGTAAAGGCCTAAAGTCCTTCACTGATGAACTCATCCAGTATTTTTGAGTGTACCCTACAGTGCAGGCCCCAGGAACTGCCCTCATGGACCTTATACTCCAAACACACAACAGCATTGTTTGGAATTTCATGGACAAGCATGAGATATTTAGCTACAGCTGGGATTATTAACTGAAGGCAGGTGGGGCTATGTGGTAGTTTCCTATTGCTGATGTAACCAATTACCACAGGTACAGGCATACCTGGGAGATATTGCGGGTTTGGTTCCAGACCACCACAGTCAAGTGAGTATCACAATAAAGGTAGTCACAGACTTTTTCTTGTGAAAAGTCTGCCTTCAATTGGTAAAAATCACATCAATAAAGCAAAGTGCAATGAAATGAGGTATGCTTCAATAGTGGCTTAAAACAGCACGAATTTATTATCTTATAGTTCTGGGTATTAGAAGTCCAAAATAAGTGTTACGGGCTAAAATCAAGGTGTGGGCAGGGCTGTGTTTCTTCTAGGGCAGTGGTTCTCAACCTTCCTAATGCCACGACCCTTTAATACAGTTCCTCATGTTGTGGTGACCCCCAACCATAAAATTATTTTCGTTGCTACTTCATAACTGTAATTTTGCTACTGCTATGAATCGTAATGTAAATATCTGATATGCAGGATGTATTTTCATTGTTACAAATTGAACATAATTAAAGCATAGTGATTAATCACCAAAACAATATGTAATTATATATATGTTTTCCAGTGGTCTTAGGCAACCCCTGTGAGAGTGTCATTCAACCGCCAAAGGGGTCGAGACCCACAGGTTTAGAACCCCTGTTCTAGAGGCTCTAGGGAGGAATCATTTCTGTTTTGTTTTCTTTTCTCATTTTTTTGTAATCCTCACCTGAGGGTATTCTTTCCATTGGTCTTTAGAAAGAGATTGAAAGGAAGGGAGGAGAGGGAGGGAGGGAAACCTTGATGTGAGAGAGACGTATCAGCCGGTTGCCTCCCAACACACACCCCAACTGTGGCTGGGGATCGAGCCTGCAACCCAGGTATGTGTCCTTAACTGGGAATTGAATCCATGATCCTTCAGTCCACGGGCCGACACTCTAACCACCGAGTAAAACCAGCCAGGGCAGGAATCATTTCCTTGTCTTTTCTAGCTTCTGAAAGATACCTATGCTTCTTTATCCATGGCCCCTTCCATCATCTACAAAGTCAGCAGTATGGTATCTTCAAAATTCTCCCACATTCACACTCCTGCCTCCTCCTTTAAAGGTCGCTGTGATGACATTGGACCCTCCTGGACAAGCGAGGATAGTCTTCCCTGCACCTTAATCATGAAGTGCCTGCTAAGTCCCGTTAGCCATGGAAGGTACACACTCACAGGATGTGCTCACCTTTGGGGGCCTGTTAGAGGCAGGTGATGGAGAGCTTCATTTGCTGTACTAGGACCTGGGCTTCGTTTAATAGAATCATGGGAAGTGACCGGAGCACCAAGGGCTAACAAGAGAAATGTTTAGAGGTTCTGCTGGTGAGAGCTGATGAGGGTTTGAAGTAAGGCACTATCAGTGGGAGTGGAGAAGAGTAATCAATTTGAGAGAAATTTGGTACATATTGCACTTGGCAATTAATTGGACAGGTGGATGAAGGAGAGAGAGAATTCGGAGATGACCCCAATTTCTCACTTGGTCAGCTGGTTAGCAAATGTTCTTAATTTTCTGCTTAAAATGATATTTTTGTGAAGTATTCAGTGTCAGCACAAATATTCAGGTTAGTACAACATTAGCTGCATCAACTTTGCACAAATCACCGGTGAAGTTCTTCAGGTCTTCCGTTTTTATATTTTCCTTTCCTGTTGTAGGCTATTCTTTTTTTTAAAGATGCTGGCATACCCAGATGTCTTCCCAACAATATTGCATTTCAGTGTAGTATCTTAAGCTAGCCTGTGTTGGGAGCCTTTAAGGCAGCGGTTCTCAACCTGTGGGTCGAGACCCCTTTGGCGGTCAAACAACCCTTTCACAGGGGTCGCCTAAGACCATCCTGCATATCAGATATTTACATTACGATTCATAACAGTAGCAACATTACAGTTATGAAGTAGCAACGAAAATAATTTTATGGTTGGGTCACAACATGAGGAACTGTATTTAAAGGGCCAGAAGGTTGAGAACCACTACTGTAAGGTATGATAAGGCTTGGCACACATCCCTCTTTATTGTGGCTCTTCATGTGTATACGAAAGTCATTTTTGACCCAGCAGTCCCATTTCTGGGTATGTATCTAAAACAAATAAAATCACTTTCTCAATCAGCTATCTGCACTTCCATGTTTATTGCAGCATTATTCACAGTAGCAAAGATATGGAAACAACCTAAGTGTCTGTTGGTAGATATGAATGGATAGAGAAAATATGGTGTGTGTGTGTGTGTGTGTGTGTGTGTGTACATACAGTGGAATATCATTCAATGCTAAAAAAGAAGGAAATTCTGCCATTTATGACAATATGATGAACTGGGAGGACGTTTTGCTAAATGAAATAAGCCAGACACACACACAAAATATTATATGATCTCACTTCTATGTAGAATCTTTTAAAAAATTCAAAATTGAACTCAGAACAGAGTAGAATTGTGGTTCCCAGAGGCTGGTGGGAGGGGAAGGAGAAAGATATTGATCAGAGGGTACAAACTTTCAGTTATAAGACAACTAAGTCCTAGAGACCAAATATACAGTGTGGTGACTACGGTTAGTAATAATGTATCGTATGCTTGAAATATGCTAATAGACCTCAAGTGTTCTTGCCACAACACACTAAAAAGGGTAACTATGGGATTTGGGTGAATTGTTAATTAGCTTGATTGTGATCATCATTTCATATTTCACAATCACATACATATATCAAAACATGTTGTATACCTTAAATATATACCATTTTTATTTGCAAAAAATATTAAGTACTTGTTATAGGTGAATGAACCCATTTCTATAATCTACAAGTAGGACATTGGCTTTTAAATCTAGTTTATACATCATAATCAAAACATACTAGACACTGAAGAAATCATCAGAGCCAGTTAACTCAGAGTATTCCTTAAGTTCTCTCTATAAGTCTAGCATCATGTTACATATATTTGTAAGATAAGGGAAAGTATATGTTTCTCTTTTCAAGTAACTTAGGGATACTGGACACATGGTGATAATGCAAGTGAAATGGTTGGAGAGATGTACGAAAAGTGTCCATCCTCCATGAATAGATGTCAGAGCAGCAGAGAGAGCCCGACAGCAGCTGGAAATCACAAGGCCAAGGCATGGCTTGTTCAGTAGAATTAACCTCAGGCCCCCACACCCACCCCAGGCAAGTAACTTCCATCCCTTTCAACTTAATTCCGTTTAGATTTATTAAATCCTTACTGTAAAACACTGTGTTTGCCCAAGCAGAGAGGAATATGTGAAATGCATATACCTGACAAATGGCTTGTATTCAGAATATATGAAGTGGTCATGCAAATCAATAAAAAAAGAACGAACAGCACAGCTTTTAAGCTGGAAAAGACTTGCACAGACACTTCACCAAGAAAAGGTATTCAGCCCGGCCAGTGTGGTTCAGTGGTTGAGTGTCGAACCCAGGAACCAAGAGGTCGCCCGTTTGATTCCCAGTCAGGGCACATGCCTGGGTTGTGGACTCATGCAGGAGGCATCCAGTCGATAATGTTTCTCTCTCATTGTGTTTCTATCTCTCTGTCCTTCTCCCTTTCTCTCTCTCTCAAAAGCAATTAAAACATTTTAAAAAAGATATTGAAATGGCCAATAAGCTTATGAAAAAATATTGAATGTCATTAGGGAAATATAATTTAGAACCACAACAAAAATATATTCATGTGTCATTAGGGAAATATAAATTGGAAACACAGTGAGATACTACGTCACACTCCTGGAAGAGGTGAAACTTTAAAAATATCAGCAACACCAAATCAGGGATGGTGT
Organism: Myotis yumanensis; assembly: GCF_028538775.1. NCBI lineage: Eukaryota > Metazoa > Chordata > Mammalia > Chiroptera > Vespertilionidae > Myotis > Myotis yumanensis. The sequence goes on from NW_027223766.1 coordinate 30,272,227, forward strand.
GGGGCAAGCAGAACCCTCGTAGAGTGTGAGGGAAATGGAAAATGTTGCTGCCCCTTTTGGAAAACTGTTGGCAGCACTCAATCTGAAACATACTGGTAAACACATTAACTATACACTTGCCCAGTGACTTAGAAACTCTACTCCCAGGTACTTCCAAGAAAAATGAAGACAGAGCCACACAAATACTTGTGCATGAATATTCATAGCAATTTTATTCATCCTATTCCTAAAGTATAAAGAACCCACTTGTATACACAGCAACAGGATTGACTCTTACAAAAGTCTGTGTTGAATGAAAGAAGCCAGACCCAAAAGCCTAATATGCTGTTAGATTCCACTTCTATGAAGCACAGCGACAGGGCAAACCAATCTATGGTGATAGAAAATCGTTGCTGTAAGTGGTAGGGGCTAACATGAAGGAATTTCTTGGGGGGATAAAAATGTTCTATCTTTGGGGTTACACTTCTCAAATCTCATTAAATTATATTCTTAAGGTATATATATTTTACTACATGTGAATTTTACCTAAAAAAAAAATAAAAAGTCTGCGAGGTACTAGGAATGCAGTGGTGAACAAAATAGACAAGGTCCCTTGCCAAAACTGGTTTGGCTCAGTGGATAGAGCGTCGGCCTGCGGACTGAAAGGTCCCGGGTTCGATTCCGGTCAAGGGCATGCACCTGGGTTGTGGGCACATCCCCCGTGGGAGATGTGCAGGAGGCAGCTGGTCGATGTTTCTCTCCCATCGATGTTTCTAACTATCTCTCTCCCCTCCTCTCTGTAAAAAATCAATAAAAATATATTTAAAAAAAAATAGACAAGGTCCCATCTTTCCTAGATTTTGCAGTTGAATGGGTAAAAAAGACATTAAGAAATCACTTGTGGGATTAAGCCTTATATGGTGCTATGGGGGCATAAAACAAGGGAAAACACTCAGGAAAGGTTAGTGGCCCCAGAGAAATGACATCCACGCAGACTTTTTTTTTCTTATGAATCATCAATCGGCTGCGTCCCGTATGCCCCCCACTGGGGACCGAGCCCACAACCCAGGCACGTGCCCTTGACCAGAATCGAACCTGGGACCCTTCAGTCCCCAGACTGACACTCTGTCCACTGAGCCAAACCAGCTAGGGCTAAGCAGACTTTTAAAGGATGAGGAAGAGTTTCCAAAGACCTTGGAAAGTGAAAACAAACTCACTTCGTCAAGGACATGAAGATGTGTAGCATGGCTGAAGGAAGCGTGGAGAACGGTGAGAGAGTGACAGGAGATGATGCAAATAGAGTGTTCTTTGGCAGTTTCTGAGAGCCTTCTCTAGGAGAGACCTGGAGTATGCCCACCTTCTTCACTTCCTGCTGCCAGGGACTTGGACGTGGCCTTGCACCTTGAGGATGCTGGCCACATCCTAGGGTTCGATCCTGAGGGCCTCATGAAGGAGAGCTTACATGGCGGCCTTGCGTTGCAAACCCTCCGACTTTGATGGGGAGAGGGGAAAGGAGGGAGAATTTTTTGTTCCTGCTAGGTGAACCTAACTAACTGACAGCGGCGGATTTATATTTTTAAAAGATCATCCTGGCTTCCCTGGGATTCTTGGACACAAAGTTTCATCCACTTTCCTATGATTATTTCGCTTTCTCTTCTGTTCCCTTGTCCCTTAGGGGTGAAGGTGATGAAAATGAAGCCATCCTTCGTCAACAGGAATAACGTTCTGGGGTTTTTACTTTCAGTTTCTGCCAGTGGCTGGTTTAAGGTGTAGAAAAAATGATAGACAAGATGCACAATTATAAACTAATTGCCAAGAACAGGAGAACCAAATCTCAGTAAATGGTTCCCCCGCCCCAGTTCATTTTGAAGCAAAGTCGATTAGCATCTTAAATAGGGAAGTTACATGCCTCTCATATCTGAGCAGCTGCAAAATATTAGCATTTGGTAATGATGTGCTACATCAACAATAGCAGACCCCTTATTTTTGAAATGCCTGGCTAGCGTGGACTTGACTCATTTTACTCCATAAAGGTTTTCTCTATCTGCAAGGAGGAAACATAAGTAGGGACTGTGCAGAGGGTGGATGCACAGGTACCATTCCTCCCCGTAACAGTCTGAATTCTCCAGGATGTTTCTGGAACACAGAGCTGCCTTCTTCCCCTCCCCTCCCCCAACTCCAGTGTCCACCAGGACCTCAATATCCTCACAATAATCAACAATGTATGTAGTTGTTCTGACCAACTAAATCATGTTACTCCCCTTCAGTATATAAGACAGAAGGAAAACCTAACATTAAAAAAATGCATACAATAAAACAAAAGCCATTGCAACAACTGTACTTAGAATAGAAGGAAACTATGATCTAAAAATGTTTTAAATTGGTTTTTAATGTGAAAATTAAAGGCATTATAAATCCATCACATCAACAGGATTGTAATTTCCAGGCGATATAAAGAGAAAGCATCCTGATAGCAGGGTTTTTAAAGCACCGGAACAGATTAGGGAAGGAGATTTGTCAAGGTGGTTTCTCAAGAGATCTTTAAAGGGAAAGCAGCTCATCTGTCTTATTTTAGAGAAAACTTGGTCGAAAGCAAGAGGCTGAAATTGCTGGCGTTGAAGTTCTCTTCTGCTAGAACATTTAAGCAGTTTTGTGCGAAGGAAATGTTTTCATGACCTTGGGGTGGGCAAGGATTTCTGAACCAAGGTACAAGGAGCACTAAACACAATCAAAATAACAGACTTGGACGTCACTAAAATTAAGAACTTCTGATCATCAAAAGATATAGTGGAATGAAAAGGTAAGCTACAGATTAGCTGAAGATATTTACAATACATAAATAAATCCAGCAACTCTTGTATGTAGAGTTTATAAAGAAATTTTATAAGTTAGTGAGAAAACAGGCAAACACCCCAGGTAATAAGCACATGAAAAATTCAGCATCACTACTAATCAGAGAAATGCAAATTAAGAACAAAATGAGGTACCATGGCATCCTTACCAGAATGTCTGCAATTGGAACATCTGTCAGTACCAGGATATGGATATGGATATGGATATGGATATGGAGCAACTGGAACTCTCACATGTTATTTTTCAAGTGTAAATCGGTACAATCTCTTCGGAAAACTGTTTGAGAGATTTTTTTTTAAATAAAATAAAATTACCCTCTGATACCACAGTTCCACTGCTAGGTATTAGAAATGAAGGCAAGTCCAAATAAAGACTTGTACAAGAATGTCATAGCAGCTTTACTCAAAATTGCTACAAACTGAAAACAAGGATGAAAAACTGAAACCAACCATGGTATAGATCAGGGGTGGGCAAACTTTTTGACTCGAGGGCCACAATGGGTTCTTAAACTGGACCGGAGGGCCGGAACAAAAACATGGATGGAGTGTTTGTGTGAACTAATATAAATTCAAAGTAAACATCATTACATAAAAGGGTACGGTCTTTTTTTTTTTTTTGAGTTTTATTCATTTCAAACAGGCCGGATCCGGCCCGTGGGCCATAGTTTGCCCATGGCTGGTATAGATGCTGCACAGTATTAAAGAAGAATGAACTGATACGTGTAACAACAAGCATAAATCTCACAGACTGTGTGCTGAGCAGAGGAAGCCAGGCACAAAAGAGGGCATTCTGTATCATCTCAATTCCATGCAGGTTAAGCGAAGGCTAAACTTGTCCTGGCCAGTGTGACTAACTGGTTAAAGCGTTGCCCTGAGCACCGAAGGGTCATGGGTTCAATTCCCAGTCAAGGGCACATACCTGAGTTGCAGGTGTGATCCACAGTCAGGGTGCATGTGGGAAGCAACCAGTGTATCTCTCACATGGATGTTTTTTAGCCCAGCCGGTGTTGCTCAGTGATTGAGGTCGACCTATGAGCCAGGAGGTCATGGTTCGATTCCCAGTTGGGGCATATGCCCGGGTTGCACAGGAGGCAGCCAATCAATGATTCTTTTCCCTCATTGATGTTTATCTCTTTCTTTCTCTCACTTCCTCTCTGAAGTCAATAAAAATATGTTTTAAATGTTTTTTAAATGTGTCTTTTAAATGATGTCTATTTTAATTGTGTATGGTCTTCAAGGGCATAAGTTATTTTTCTTTGTTATATAGATACTAGATTCCTGGTGCACAAAAATTTGTGTACTTGGGTGGGGGGGTCTCTCAGTCCCACCTGCGCCCATTCACAGTCCAGGACCCCTTGGGGGATGTCCACCTGTCGACTTAGGCCCACTCCCCGGGGGATCAGGCCTAAGCTTGCAGTCAGACATCCTGGCAGCCAGGGAGCCCTCAGAGGATGTCCAACTAAAGGCTTAGGCCCCCAAGGGATCAGGTATAAACCGTTAGTTGGACATTCTTAGTGCTGCTACGGAGGTGGGAGAGGATCCTGCCACCACCACTACGCTGGCCAGCCATGAGCCAGCTTCTGGCTGAGTGGCACTCCCCATATGGAAGTGCACTGACCACCAGGGGGCAGCTCCTGCATTGAGCATCTGCCCCCTGGTGGCCAGTGCGCATCATAGCAACCGTTCATTCTGCCATTCAGTCAATGTGCATATTAGCCTTTTATTATTATTATATAGGATGTCCCTATTTTTCCCCCTTTGCCCCCTCTATCCAGCTCTTGCCCCCCACTTCTCTCTGGCCATCACCATACTGTAGTCTGTGTCCATGGGTTGTGCATATATTTTCTTTGGCTAATCCCTTCTTTAAATTCACTTCTTTAAATTTTTATTTTCAGATAAGTGCTTATAACTGCACTATTATATATTTTGTATTATATATCATTTAGAATTAAGATATTTTTTAATTGATCCCTTGTAAATTTTAGCACAATTTAATAAATTATGCTAGAAGCAATTAGGAGATTTTTCATGTAATACAGATACATTTCAATTAATATTTTTATTAAATTTTAATTTTTTAATATTTTAATTTGAAATCTCATACATGTAAAAAAAAAAACTATAAAATACTACAGCATATTATATGTACCCTTCACCCAATTTCTTAGGTGTTAATAATTTAAACATAACCATTATACAACTAACAAAATTTGGAATATATTTTTCTTATAATCTCTTTAATGTTACTTAATCCATTTACTTTGTTTTTGTTCATCTTCACCCAAGGATATTTTTCCATTGAATTTTAGAGAGAGTGAAGGGAAAGGGAGAGACACATTGATTGGTCACCTCCTGCACATGCTTTGATAGGGACTGGGGATCAAGCCAGCAACTGAGGTACATGCCCTTGACTGGAATCAAACCTGGGACCCTTCAGTCCACGGGCTAATGCTCTATCCACTGAGCAAAATTGGCTGCAGCTTAATTCATTTACTTTTAATCTATATGTGTCTTTATATTTAAAGTGGGTTTTGTTTTTGATTCACCCTCATAATCTGTCTTTTAATTGGTGCATTTATGCCACTGACTTTCAGAGTGCTTACTGATAGAGTTACAACCATATCAGGTGACTTCTGGGGCTTCTGGGGTGGGGCTGCCTTGCCGCTCGGGACCTGACGATTGGGTACCGGGCTGCAAGGCGGGGCTGACTCCTGGGGCTTCTGGAGCAGGGATGCCCTGCCGCCTGGAACCCGCCCATAGGGTCCTGGGTGGCAAGGCGGGGCTGGCTTCTGGGGCGGAGCTGCCTTGCCGCCCAGGACCCACCAATAGGGTCCTGGGCGGCAAGGCGGGGGAAGGCCTGCCGTGGATGGCAGTGCGCTGGAGGTTCATGCTGTCCTGCCCTGCCTGCAGTATGCAAATTAGCCGCCATCTTTGTTGATGGTTAATTTGCATATCGGGCTGATTAGCCCATGGGAGGCATAGCGAAGGTATGGTCAATTACCATGTTTGTCTATTATTAGATAGGATGTTATTATGTATTTAGGAAATATTAATCACCTAGATCTGAGTTGTAGTAATCAAATTTTATTATTGAGACAGAAAATAAAAGTTGGCCACTTATTATTAAATAGGACATTGTAATGAAATTCACTAGATGGTAATCTTGGTCTCAATATGGCAAGAGTTGAGTGATTGACAGTTCTTATTTGTTAAAGCAAATTGTAAATGACCACATTAGATGAAACAAGCAGAGCACTAAATGGAGAAAGTGATTTAAGGCTAGGTTCTTCTAATGTCAGTCTTTTTCGATTTACAAATCTAAGTGGTGTGTTTCTCCATAAAAAGTTCATGTTAATGCAAAAGCGTGTCTCGAAAATGTCAAGTGCCGTGAATTACTAAGATGTTGCTGATGGTTTGTGTTTTAACCTCAAGTACTCCCAGTTATTGTCTTGATTGTTACAAATAGAAGGTATGCTCTCTGACATGATTATTACTTTATTAAATAATTTAGCTTAATGCCCTTATACTTCTTCCACATCTCTCTAATAATTTATTCAGGAGGCTCATCATATTGTGCATAAAACTAGCATGATTATATCTGCACCTGAAATTTTTTTAGATTGAGATGGATGGCAGAGATCAGATACTTTAAAAGTACTTTGGTGCACTGCCCTCTAATTGCTAATTTTACTGAATGTGAAAGGTATTTACTTTCTCTTCTCTCTGGCTTCCCTGGGAATAATATTCAAGAAACCAAAGACCCATTCACTGCAGAGCAGGCATGCAGGTGGGTCCCGCCTGGACCCCGCCTGGAAGAGTTGTGTTGCAAAAGTATCATAAAGCCTTTATTCCAGGGGGAGGAGACCTCCGTGCACATCCTGAGTTACTGATCCTTAGAGAGCTTTAAAACAAGCAGGAAAGCGTATGCGTATTTTCTTTCCTTTGGTAGCCAGTCATTCAGGAAAAGTTGGAGTTAAAGTGTGTGAAGGGGAGTGAGTTGTGACAAGTTAAAATGATCTGTGCCTCAAAAAGTCTCCATTACTCTAGGGCAGTGGTTCTCAACCTTCCTAATGCAGCGACCCTTTAATACAGTTCCTCATGTTGTGGTGACCCCCAACCATAAAATTATTTTTGTTGCTACTTCATAACTGTAATTTTGCTACTGCTATGAATCGTAATGTAAATATCTGATATGCAGGATGTATTTTCATTGTTACAAATTGAACATAATTAAAGCATAGTGATTCATCACAAAAACAATATGTAATTATATATGTGTTTTCCGGTGGTCTTAGGCGACCCCTGTGAAAGGGTCATTCGACCCCCAAAGGGGTTGCAACTCACAGGTTGAGAACCGCTGCTCTAGGGACAGGATTGGAACAACTGATGGTGCTTATTTTTGGAAGGTGGATATAATCTTGTATCAAGGGTATGATTTGCTACATCAAACACTCATATCATGTCATTGAAGCTATGGGATCCTACACCTATTGAATTGAGAAGATATTCTACTCTTGATTATTTTGGGGGAATGAAAAATAATGGATGATCATTTTAAAAGTATCATTGGGCATCCTTCTTGGAGGGGCAAGACTCCCTGGATTTGAATCCCTGTTCTTCTGGTAATTAGCTATGTGATCTTGCCTCATCTGTAAAAGGGAGCTGATACGTTGGGGTTATTGAGGGGATCAAATGACAATATATGAAAGGCTCTTGGAACATTGCCTGGCTCAGGATAGGTGCATCTATACGTGTCTTCCAGGGATAGTGGTGAGCCTGCTTCCTCTGCAGACCTTCTCATGTCTCTCTCCTCTTCCTAGGCGCCTATGGGATTTGTTGTCCAAACCATATAGTATTTGGGGGCTTTATTTATTATAATGAACCCTTCATTATGCCTCATTTCCCCCCATTCACGTCAGTCAGTCTTGCCCACACATCTGTAAGGCCGTTGAGGGCAGGGATAGTGATCGACCATTTTAAATCCTTCCTGTACCCCCAGTACTTCAGCTCTTTGGTTACAAACAGATCAAAAAGACTCTCCACTGTAAAATCTGTTAGGTTCTCATTTTCCCATCTCTTTTCTTTTTTTTTTTTTTTTTTTTTTTTTTTTTTTAGCATTCTTTTATCCCCTGAACCTATTTTTTTCTTTCTTTCCTTCCATCCTTCCTTCCATCCTTCCAACCAAGCTAACCACCTCTACAGCTCTTCAACATTTAAAAAAAAACAAAAACCTCTTGCTATGTGCCCAAAACAGTGCTAGGTGTTCAGTAAACAAACAGTCAAACTAAAAATAGCCCATGTTTTCATGGCTACTTTTTAAAATATATATTTTTAACATATATTTAAAATTTAAATATATATACTAGTATATGTGTTACTTTTTAAAAAGTATATATTTTTATTGATTTCAAAGAGGAAGGGAGAGGGAGAGTAATATAGGCACATCAATGATGAGAGAGATTAATTGATTGGCTGCCTCCTACATGCTCACACTGGGGATTGTACCCAAAACCCAGGTATATGCCCTGACTGGGAATCAACCATGACCTCTGGTTCACAGATTGATGTTCAGCAGCTAACAAGAACAGAGTTCCCTGAATGAATAACAAGAGAGGCCTATTTTTGTTGTGCAGTTGGCTGCTCTGAGGAAATGATGTTTAATGAGATGTTAAAGATGAGGTGAAACCACCGTGTGAGGGTTGCTGGGGAGAAAGGTGAGAAAGGCATGGCAGGTGGAGGGCACAGTATGTGGGGAGGCATCAGGGCCTTCGTGGAATGTAAGGGGCTTCCTGGCCAGCACAGCAGGAGCTGGTGAACTTGGAGGAGAGCAGGAAGAGGGAAACCTAAGTATGGCTGGGGGCCGTCCCACGGAGCCTCGCGGGCCACATCAGGGTCCAGATCCGAAGTGTCACGGAAGTCAGTGACAGGGTCAAAGGTTACATTCCTAATTTCCATTTTTAAGTTTTTCTGGTTGATCTGTGGATGTTGCTTTGGAGGGGCCTCACGCCAACGTGAGGAGACCTGGAGGCTATTGCAACAGTTTGTAACTCTGGTGTCGTATTAAGCACATTGGGTTACACTAATGATTGGTTTCCTTGGCTCCTCATGTTTGCACCACTGGGTCCTAACATCCTGCCTGATGTGCGGTGAGGTGTGTCCGAAAGTGTCGAGGGGGTGAATGCCTGAAATAAAGGCCACCCTTGGTGCAGGCCAGGGGTTGGGGGGAGTTGCTTTTTGGTCTGTGACCTTCTCCTTGGCTCATGGTGCTGGGCTCATCTGCTGTCTCCGTCTTAGGGCACCTGGCATGTGTGCTGCCTAACCCCACAGGCACCAGTATTGCAGTACAGCATGCCCTCCCCCTGCAGTGGCCTCAGAGAGAAACCACCTGCTTCTCTTGCCTAGAGATGCCTTCAATTACCCAGTGCTCAGGTTGCCAAAAGTATATACCTAATTTTGTCTCTGCTTTTTTTTTTTTTTAAAGTATGTGTGTTTGTGGTTTTCTTCATGTTCTTCAAGGATTTTTCCTATTGAATCTAAATAATCCTCTGGTGCTGGCGTATACTTCACTCCCTTCTACCTTTTTTCTCTTCTATACTGTTTTCAGGAGATAATTTGCACAACTACAAAGTAAGAGGTGCTGTAGGGATGAGGCTGTGAACACAAATATAAAAAGTGTCTGCTTTTGCCAAACTTACTTTCTAGGAGCAACTATATAAGAAGATGATACGTATTATGGGGGTGGGGTGGGGGAGAAAAACTTGCTGGTGGGTAAGTTCATGGTCCAAGAAGGCAACATTTCAGCAAATACTTGAAGACAGGTGACCTGTGAGGATATTAGAAATAGTGTTCCCAATGAGGGAAACAGCCAGTGCAAAGGTCCTGAGGTACAGTGTGCCCAGCAAATTGGAGGAAGTGCAGGGAGACCAGTGTGGCTAGGGGGAGGTGAGCTAAAGGTTACTGATGGGAGATGTGATCCGTGAGGTAATTTGCAAAAACAGATGGGGAAAGGCATGTGGTCCAGTATAAGGAATTACTTTTTTTCTCTAAGGGAAATGGGGTGCACAGTATGACCAAAGGAATTATGGGTGGATTGACTATTAAGTGCTCATTAAATGACAGGGAATCTGTCTTGAAATTGGTGTCTCACATATGGCATAGGAACTTGCTGACACCGGCCTTGAGTAACTATGACATATTGTCATTGCTTTGGTAGCTTCAATTCAAATGATGGAGTGTCAGCTTTTTGCTAATGAGGTCCTGGAGCTCCTCACTGCTGAAGAGAGAAAGTCGGGATCATGAGAAGAAGAGACGAGGATGACAGAAACTGCCCCAAGCAGCTGGTCATTAGGAACAGACTCACACGTGACTGAAGTGGAGAGACAGCCCAGGGAGGGTTAAGAGCAGGGATTCTTAGGCCAGGCTGCCTGGGTTGGAATCCAGTTCTGCCATTTGCAAGCTGTGTGATATAAGTTAGCATCTTTGTGCCTCAGTTGCCCCAACCTTGAAATGGGAATAATTGTGGTACCGCTTAGAATTGCCATGAGGGTTAGTTAGTTACTACCTGGAAATTGCTTTATAAATGTCATACATAAAATCCACACATAATCTCTCCCTTTTTGGGGTTTATGTACCAGGTTTATTATTTTGTGACTCAAGGAAATGAGACAGCTCCCCTCAAAGCTCTGTTGGCGCTTCCCTGGATCCCTGTGTTTTCCCTTCTGTCTTTGGATGGTGGATGGCTTGGCAGGTGAGCCTGATAGTTCGGGGCTCTCCTTCCATCCTGGCCCTGGAACCGCAGCTTTCCTTTAAGAGGAACACCCTGTTGGAAGAAGATATGTTGGCCAAGCCATCATGCTAATTATCTAAGGCTGAAAGGAATTGATTTTCGGGTTGTCATTGAGCTTACTGCCTTAAAAAAATAGCTTATTAAATTAATGTGGTATAAAAGGATTTCTATTTAAGTAATTGGATGGCCACTAGAATAAAAATGAAGGCATATTGAGAACTAGAGGTACAGGGTACAGCAGGCAATGTTATTGAGCATGTAGTCTCCATAGGTTCTCAGGACTGAGGAATTGGCATCCATGTGATGCTATGCTTAGAATAGTGTCTGGTTCTTTTTTACTCTAAAATTAGGTCATTATTGAGAGAAAATATGATCAGCTATTGAGTACTATCCTATTCCAGAGGCTTAATTTTTTAAATATTTTTTTTTAAAAGCACCAATATTTATTGCTGGTGGGAATAGAGAGAAAAATGTAATTTCAAACATTGCTATTGGAAATAAAAGTGTGGTAGCCTTTGGAGAAAGCAACCTGGAAACTTTTATTTTAAAAATGTTTAGCCCAGTGGTTGTCTCAGTGGTTGAGCATTGACCTATGAACCAGGAGGTCACTGTTTGATTCCCAGTCAGAGGACATGCCCTGGTTGTGGGCTCAGTCCCCAGTGTGGGGTGTGCAGGAGGCAGCCAATCAGTGATTCTCTCTTATCATTGATGTTTCTATCTCTCTCTGTCTCTCTCTCCCTTCCTCTCTGAAATAAATAAAAATATTTTTTAATGTTTAAATGCTTCACAGATCCTTTGACCCAACAATTTCACCACAGAATTTTTCTCCATACAGATAAAGACACTCGTATGTATGAACATATATAAAGGATTCCTGTGTACAGTGTTATCAGTGGTGGTAACAAAGTGAATGGCAATCAGTGAGGTAGTGGCTGGAAAATTACAGTGCAGACAACTAAAAAAGGAAGAATCACCTGTAAAAGCGCAATACCATTCAGGTGCTTTTTAAAAATGACCTCCATTCATCTTCACTTGGTAGATAGTATTACCTTGACGTACAATTTGAGGAGACTGAAGCTGAGAGATCCACAGCTACAGTTGTATAAATGGTGGAGCCAACATCCAGAACCTTCTATGTCTGCTCCCCAATATCCCATTCTACCCACTGCACTCTCCTGCCTCCCTTGGTAAGTCACCGCTGGGCCTCAAGAGTCCACGGACTTGATCTCTCCCATCCTTGTATGTAACATTAATGCTGCCCTGTGAGAACTTTAGATCCCTGCAGCCAATATTCCTAGAATTGGCCTAGGAATCAATAAATCCTTGTGTGTGTCCTGGTTCCAGTGTGGCTTGGGACTTACAGACTTTCGATGGGTTTTCAAACCAAAGGATTATTTTAGCCATTCCAAGGAAGGTAAAAGATTAGAAAAATAGAGAAACAGGAAAAGTAAGTCATTCAAATTAATATCTCTGGTTGTAACAAAGGAACTTTTACCAGCTCCTAACTCTGTAGGACCGTGTCTTAGAGAATAAGCAGGGGTTGCTGTTTGAGGGTTATGAAACAGCCATCATGCATTGGACATCAAACTGACCTCAGAATCACACTGTGCTCCACTGCAGGCTACCGCTCATCAGGATGATGAGAGAGGCCTGCTGAAGTGGGCGGGTCCAGGAGGTGAGGTGTCTGGTGGGGACCAGTGATGACAAGTTCGCCAGGAGACTTGTATTTCATCTATTGCCCGCAGTTGGGAAGAGGCATTGAGCATTCATTGTTCATGTGCTGGCAGAGATCGCTTGAGCTAGAAGAACAAATGCTGTTTTCTGAGCGCTAAGGTTTCTTGGCAGAAATCTTTGATAGTTGGAGCTGCCAGGAAACGAATTAGGGCATGAAATAATTTTAGTATTTATTTTTAAGGATCTTAAGAACATGCCTGGTATTGTCTTGTTCCTAGAGCCACCTGTTCAGATTTGTTGAATTGGGATGGAGACAGAGCCAGGCATCTTTAGTCTCCTGCCGAACCACTTCAAGGTCCTCCACATGACTTCCATCCATCCTTTGTGTACACGTACAAAGAGCCCCGCTGGCTCTTCCCGGGGTCCCCATGTTTTCTCCTCTGTCTTTGGGTGGTTGGTGGCTCTGTAGGTGAGCCTGATAGTTCAGGGCTCTCCTCCAGTCCTTTCCTTTAAGAATAACACCCTGTTGGAAGAAACTGTCAGCCATGTAGTGGACCAAACTGCAGTCTGGGAGCTTTGGAACTGTTGAAGGGCTTGGCACAATTCAAGATGCCTTGCTTTTCTGGGCTAGACTCTCCTAAGATGACAATTTCAGATATCAAGAGAGAACATATCCAAAATGTATTTATTCTCCCTTTATTCCTTAAAAAATCAGAATGCCCAGCAAACCCCAGAAATTACCCATACTGCTCCTGCCCTGTATGTCAAGGTGAGAATCCTCCCTTACCTGCACGGTCGCCATGGTCGGCAAACCGCGTCTTGCGAGCCACATGCGGCTCTTTGGCCCCTTGAGTGTGGCTCTTCCACAAAATACCACGTGCAGGCGTGCACATACAGTGCGATTGAAACTTCGTGGCCCATGTGCAGAAGTTGGTATTTTGTGGAAGAGCCACACTCAAGGGGCCAAAGAGCCGCATGTGGCTCACGAGCCGTGGTTTGCCGAGCCGCAGTTTGCCGACCACTGGTCTAGGGCATGAGAACTCGGTCAGTGCACCCAGGCTTTGGGGTGGATGGCAGAGGGCACACCAGCACATGCAGCTGGGACCGTGCCATCCAGCGTGTGGTGGTTCCAGTGCGGAGAGCTGTTTTGACTCCTCTTCCACTCTCTTCACGTCAGGAATTGAATTGTGACCACTGGAGATAGGTCCGTTTTCCTGATGCTTTGGGAGCAGGTTTGATAGTGACACATAGGCACACTATTTGGAATACCAAGTGGCAGATTTTTTATACTCTTGCTTAAAGGATAATTTCTACAAAAGGGAATGACTTTTCACAGGAAATTTATAGACTTAGCATTGCTGCTGCCTACCTTGTGGCAGATTCAGTTAGTCTTGTGGGAAGGGAAGACCCTAACAGTGCCTTGCTGGAGAACATTGACTGATGTGTTAATTCTCGATTCCATTTGCTTCTCGTGAGAAGGGGAAAGTCACATGGAGATGTTAGTTCATACCAAGACTCAACTAGGACTCCCCCCAAAGTCTTCTATAACTAGACTCAGCCATGACCTCTTTATAACCAAATCAACATTTAGTAAGCTCACTAGCATTAATTAAATAATCCAAAAATGCTTAATTAAGTACCTACGAGAGGTAGTAGAGAATGGAGTTTAAGATGATAGACTTAAGACCTAGACTGCCTAGATTTCAACTGTGGCTTTGCAACTTGCTAGTTTTATGATCTGGTTGATTTACTTAATCCTTCTATGCTAAGTTTCTGCATCTGTCAAGTGGGGGGAAAATTAAAATCTGTATTATTGGGTTGACAGGAACAGTAAATGAATTACTGTATCAAAAGGATAGAGCTCAAGCCACCAACAAGACTGCTGGGGAACAAGGAGTGAGATCCTCTGTCCTCCCCCTTTCCCTACCCTCACCTTCTACTAGTACCTTCTGTCACCCCAGTGGAAGCAAGAGAGCAATGTTAGAGGTCTGCCTCCTGGGGCCCAGAGAATGACTACAAATGGACCCAGCGAGAAGATGGGAAGTAACCAGCACCTCTCAGGACAGACCACTCAGAGACTGTTTTAAGTATTTTAAGTTATTTATTTGTTGTCTGTCAACATCCACTGCAAGACAATAGCTGTGGATAAGATAGGAATTTGTGAAATTTTCCAAATCACCTTCCTCTTCAGTATCAGAAAGTTGTACCAGGCCACTTTATTCCATTAGGGCATTCTCATGGGAAACCACTGAACAAATACCATAATGCCCCTCCCTCCTTCCCATTCATTGAGATTCATCCTTGTGACAGGCTCTTGAGACTTATGCCAATCCTTACCACAGTATGAAAGGTGCTCTATATTATTATTCACATTTCTCAGGTAAGGAAATGGAGATAGTGATTTTCCAAGGACACTACAGCCGGAACTTTATTCGAATGAAACTGGGATACAAATTCAGGTTTTTTTGTACGTGTGTATTTTTGTCTATACCCCACTGCCTTTTGGCAATAGAGGTTCTTTTGGAAGGTGACCAGCCTGCTTTGGGAAAGATACTGGGACCTGGATCTCTACTGTCCTAACCATCACCACCATCCTCACCATCACCATCAACAGCAAAGCAAAGCAACAAATAGACATATAGTGCCAGAGGCAAGATTTGTGGACACTAAACCGGAACATCTTAAGAACGAGGCTTATTTTGTTTTTATTTTTTGCTTAACTCTGGTTTTGTTTTTTTAATGACAAGTTTCAATTTTGACTTTGTAAAAGGATTTTTATCAGGTGTCGCCCTGCAGGTATTTTCAGTGGTGACATATTGCTTATAATTTGGTGCTGTGAAGCATTCCAGTGGGATCATTGGCTTAGCCACTACTTTAATACTATTTTGATGCCACTGAAATGTCTGCACCATGGTGCAAGGTGAAATTGCCCAGGACTGTCCTTCCGTTCTCTCCCCAAATGGTGGCAGCTACAAGCCCCCCACCACGGCAGATGAGGTAATTGAATAATTTGTATACCAAATTAAGGCCCAAATGATGCTTCTAATACCATAATTACTCATAATGAGGAAAAGCCAGTAATTATCCATTCTCTATAATTTTTAAAACATGAAAAAAATGCTGTGGCCAGCACATCCAAAGGGGAAAAGGCACCATAAAGCATCACTGGTATGGGAGAGCCATGCTCCATTATTAAATTAGTCATTTCATTTGAAAGACACAATGTATAATTGATCAGCTAATTTCTCCTGAAGCCTTTCATTTAAATACCATATTTCATAGATACTTAAATGCACATCTTCTTTCACATTTTCACTTTCCAAAATCATGCATCATTGTGTGATATAGTTTTTTTACCATCTTTCTTTGTCTGTCTTCGTGGTACCTAGATAAATGCCTATCTTAAAATCAGCAATGGTAGCCACCCTGCAGGATTTCACCCTCTTTCATGAATAAGACAGACTCACCAAAACGTACACATCCAGTCAATGCCAAGGGCATCTGGATGACAGGGGCGATCTTAAAAGGTCAGAGGAAGAGAAGAAGACTTCCAGCTGCTGTGGGGTGGGAGAGCAGAAAGTCTTGGCTTGCTTGGCAGATGGGTAGCGACATGCTGGGCTGCAGCATTTTAGGCAGAAAGAATAGTAGGTAGCAAGGCCGGGCAAGGAGATGAGTGTGGGATCCAGCAAAAGCCCCCAAGGTCTGACAGAGCGGCAGCCTCTCACTGTTGGGATTAAAACTTCTGCTTTGTTGCCCTGCCAACGTGGCTCAGTGGTTGAGCATCAACCTATGAAGCAGGTGGTCACAGTTTGGATTCCCATGTCAATTCCCACACATGCCCCAGTTGCAGGCTCGATCCCCAGTGTGGGGTGTGCAGGAGGCAGCCGATCAGTGATTCTCTCTCAGCATTGATGTTTCTATCTCTCTCTCTCTCTTCCTCTCCCTTCCTCTTTGAAATCAATAAAAATATATTTTAAAAAATACTTCTGCTTTTTTTTCTTTTGCAGCTCATTAGTCATATAGTGAGATAAGCCTTTGCTTTCTGCACCTCACTTCTCTGCACAGTGACAAGAATCACACCCCCATGGACAGGCTCCCCAAAGCCCTGCATATTCCTCTAGTCGGGAATAGTGCTCATGAAAAGTTTAGTGACATAGCTGGGGCTGGAGTGAAAAAACCTAGTCTGTTGCTGTAATGAAGCTCCATTTCAGTTCAGCTCACCTGAGCTGCTCTGTGTCCAGCATCCTGCCAGGCGAATACAGAAAAGAAAAAGTGAAGGGAACAAGAAGGTTATAAAACCAACTCTCAACCCACTAAAAGCTTTCATAACAGAAATAGAATTTTGTTTCATATCAACAAAGCCCTGTGAAGCGCCGAGTGCCTCATCAGAATCTCCCTCTGCAGCGGGTTATTTTCTGAAGGTATTTCTGCACTGATGGGAATGATAGCAAGGTAGCTGAAAGACATCTGGGCATTTGGAAGAAGGATGCTGCCTGCCAGTGGGAGTGGTGTTTTTGTGAGCAAGTAAAGGTGGCGTTGGTTTTCAGAGTCAGTTGGCTAAAACCCATCCCTCCTTGCTAGTTTATGTTACCACCTGGTGACTCTGCCAAAGATCATGATGATACACTTTTTGGCCGGCTTGCTGCATCTCTGTGCCCACCATCTACATCCATTTCGTATTATTAGCAGTCAGGCCTGGGGGGCAGTGTACCTATATGCACACTTCCTGTACTGTGGCACTGTGCTTTATGTTACTGTTCCCTGCTTCCCATATTTGTGCTATTGACATATTCTCTTGTTACGTACCACAAAGAAAGAACTGTGGTTTGCAGGGATGGTATTACTGAAGGAGAAGAAGTTGTGGCTTGTAGCAGGTCCTCATCTCCCACTGGGAAGATAAAGTGATGTGCAGATGGTACCACACCAGCCCCCATCCTTGTGCACCCATAGGGCTTAGAAAGCCACTGTTCTCATGATCTCCTCAAGGACTTTTGGGCTCTTGAATTGGAACAGTATCTTGGTGATTTGAATGAGTAGTTTAGGTAGCCACTCTGGGTCATAGATAGATTGACCTCATCATAAATGACTGAGAACTGTCTAGTCTGCATGTTTGCCTCACACTGTTATTGACGGGGCAGGATTTGAACAGATCCTTACTTAATAAATTATGGTAAATACACAGGATGGAATATTCTTTATTAGTGTGTTTGGCCTTTGCCCAGCTCTAAACTGGTTAGGAGCTGCTGAGCCCAAGGCTGTCCTAAATTGGATGCCCAACAAGCCTTAAGATAAATGGCTGTGGTCTAGATGTCTTGATATTCTCTACTTTCTACAGAGTCTAGATTGCAGTGAAGATCAAGGCCACATATTTTTCTAGAGGTGGCACACAGGATGGCTCTCCCACTTTTCTAACTGAACCCAGATCTGAGATCCTAACTTTAGAGGTAGGTGCAGCATTTGAAACATAAAAAACAACCGAAACAGTAATAAAAATAATAATTATTCCTGTCAATTTTCCAGGCAGTGGGCATTACTCTAGGCCATCTACATGGACTATACTACTTAATCTTTCAGCAACACTATCTGTGAGGTTGGTACAGGTATGCCCACTTTACAGACAAGGAAACAGAGGTGTGTTAAGATGATATGCTCTGGGCCATATAGCTATGGAGTGGTGATTTGAGCCCAGTCCTCCTGACTTTAGGATCCATGGGTTATAATTAATGATAAGGGTTGAAAGGGGCCCAGAAGTAGCCATATGAATAGGGAAGTATAGATAGAAGCACTTGATGGTTGGCCCATTGCCTCTGAATAGATGCCTCGGGGAAAATGCAGTCCTGTCATGTTCTGTTCCCAACAGCCTGGTATCTTCCTCTGTGATTTTACTAGGAATCATCGATTACCGAAAACGGTTTGTGACACGATGCAATTAAGTGAGCCAAGAATTACATGTCAAGTGTTTCCATCTTTATTTGCTTATGTCAAGTGGAGTCAGCTCTTCTGCGGTCAGCCAAGCAAGTGTAAAGTGGTTGATTTATTTCCTTTAAGTTTTGTCAAAATTGGTGGGCAGGGAATCTAATTTTCAGTTTAATTTCTTTTCCTAACACACACAATTCCATTTTTATTTCCATTCTTTCTCTCCTTATTACTGCTAGCCAGAACACATAATTTGTAGGTTCACTTTACTTGAATGTTAGTTGAAAATATGAGTCTGAATCCTCTGCCTTCTTATCTTTCCTTTAAGTAATTTGTAAAGGATTGTCAGTTACAGACCAGCTTAAATGACATCAGCCATTTTGAATGCCCAACAAAGCAAGAAAATTTTATTAAATTGCCCTTTAAAAGACTTATAATTCCCACACTGAAAATTTTTTGTGGCTAGTGATAATTTTGTGTGATTTTTATGTCTACTATGGGCTGGACATGAAGGAAATACAAGGGTGAATAAAACCTATACTATAGCTTTAGTTTTCTCAGATATAAAAGGAAGGTGATCATTATATTTGTTCCATAGAGTTCTGATTAAATTATAGAATCTTTGTAAATGCCGTACTCTGAGTACTCAGTAAGGTCTATCTAGGGCCAGATGGCCTCAAGGTTTTCTTAGTTTCTGATTCTCTAACCTAAAACCAGCAGACCTGCCCTGGTTCCTTGCTCTCCAAGCTCCCAGACCTGTATTGAGACTCCTGCTGACTCTTTTCACATTGCCAATGCCTGAACTGTGACTGGTTTCAATCCTATACTGAGATTTCATGCATAGAAGCACTGAGCTAGGTGTTAACTCTGAGATGTGCAATGGAGTGTTTGCTGGTTTCTCTGTATTAATGTTTAGGAATTGAGATTTGTGAGATCAAGAACATCTTTAATTCCTCCTCAAATCTGCTTCTTTTCTCTTTAGTTACCACTAGGTGATCAATGTGACCTCTTTTAAAAAATAGACATACCTTAGAAAGCAAGGGGTATTCTTGGGGTCACCAACTCATTCTGCACTTAGCACTTAGTCTTGAGTCCCAGGAACCCACCATGGTATAGTTTCCTCAGGAC
Organism: Myotis yumanensis; assembly: GCF_028538775.1. Classification (NCBI taxonomy): domain Eukaryota; kingdom Metazoa; phylum Chordata; class Mammalia; order Chiroptera; family Vespertilionidae; genus Myotis; species Myotis yumanensis. The sequence continues at coordinate 30,291,562 of NW_027223766.1, forward strand.
TGTCTCAAGCTATAAAATTTAAAATATACCTGGCTGGGTAGCTCAACTCAGTTGGTTAGAGCATCATCCTGATACACCAAGGTTATGGGTTTGATCCCCAGTCAGGGCACATACAAAAATCAACCAGTGAATGCATAAATAAGTGGAACAACAAACCTCTCTCTCTCTCTCTCTCTCTCTCTCTCTCTCTCTCTCATCATAAACTTTTTAAAAATAAATTAAATAAATAAAATTAACAACCCCAGTTTCCAAGAACATCCTGGGTCTCAGCCAAAAAGGGATGTTGGTCACCCTAGGTGCAGAAGACCGGCTGAGGCAGTCTTCACGAATGCATGCCTCATGTCCTATTTGTATGTAATTATTTTTCCACAATAAAAAAAGGAGATTAGTTATTCCCTTTCAAATGCAGCAATTGCCTTTTAAGTTCCATTTGTTACAGAGGCTAGTCTATTACATAGCTCTCCTGAGGGACCCACATCATATCCTCTGCTTTGTATGTACCTGGAGCCACATATATCCCTTTCTCTCCAGTTAAACAGATTCTGTCAGACTTTGAGAATAGCCAGACAATTGACAAATGAAAAGTCCCTTTTATTGATTTGAAATAAGAACTATAACTGGCAAGCAGGTAGATGCCTTGGGACAATGGATCATCTTTTTTCTTTTTTTTAATCCTCACCTAAGGATATATTTTTTATTGATGAGAGAGAGAGAGAGAGAGATTTAGAGAGAGATATTTAGAGAGAGAGAAACACCAATGTGAGAGAGACATATTTATCTGTTGCTCCTGTATGCACCTGGACCAGGGATCGAACTCCCAACCTAGGTATGTGCCCTGACCTGGAATCAAACCCAAAACCTTTTTTGGGAACAAGGTGATGCTCCAACCAAAGTAACCCACCCGGCCAGAGCTGATCACATCCCTTTTGTCCCTATGAAAAGAGTCAACCTCGAAAATAAAATAACCATAAAAAGGTTGCTTGTTAATCATGGAACCCACATTGAGTAATCATATTAGAAAGCCATCAAGTTTTATGAGTCCGCTTACCCATCTGAAAGCATCTATTAATTCTCAAGCCTGGCTGTGAAGTATAATCATTGCTCTTGGGTCTGTTCCCGAGAGACTTCAAGTTAATTGGATTGGGGTGAAGCTCAGACATTGCTCTTTTTTCAAAACTCTCCAGATTATCCTAATTTTTATCCGGGCCTGCAGCTAAGCATGTAGGGAACTCGCTCCCCTGCTGGCCCGGGGAGCCTCTCCACCGAGTGGTACCAGACACACAGAACACCACGCAATTCTCTGCTTTAACTCCTTAAAGACCAATTCATCTGTTAAGACACACAGCAGAGCATAACATCCATTGCTTTCTGTTCGCAATTTCTGGATTCTGTTTGTCATTTCCTCAACCAGACTTGGGGGTGTTTACAAACAGTTCCTTATAGTGAGATAAATCTTTGGAGTTTCAGATGCCCTCCACTTATAATGGATTCTTATTAGCTCCAGTTTTAGAAAATGCCATTTGCAAATCTGGGCCCCCACGCTTAGAAGAGCAGCCCCACTGGGAGCTTCTAATGGATGTTATATTCGCTCAAAATAAAGAAGCCAGAATAGAATAGAATCCAAATAGAATCATTTCTGGGTACCCTTGACTCCACTTTCAGAAGACTTCCTTTGTACCTTCCTGACTTGCCTTTGGAAACTTTTGGGAGAAGCCTTTTATTCTTAGCTAAACAGCCAACATTCCACTGGTGAGACTCCATATTAATACCACCTTCCCAAATATAAACAGTTCTCTAGTTCTTCTGATTCTTTCCCTGGTTCTAACTATTGTCAACCTTTCCTACCCTTCTTACGGGAGCCACCTTTTCTCTGAAGTGTTCTCTGTAGTGATTCCAGTCCAACCGTTGGGCCACGGGGAATACAGAGACGCTTTGTCCCTGCTGTTCTCATCTGCAGGTTCCTTCAAGGTAAATGGCTGTTACTTTACCCTGTTTTACAACACGGCCAATTTAGGCTCAGAAAAGCCAACTCCTTCACCTAGCGTAAATATAAAACAAGTGCATTTCTGTGCGGTGATTATTTAAAGGAACTTCTCCCATATCTCCTTTATTTTTTTCTTCAAGGCCAGAGGGTGAAGGGCATTATGTAATTAAGGGATTGACTGATAACCTAATCCTTTTAGCAGCTCTGTTGCTGTTTAGGGTTTCTCTTGGAAGCTGCCTCTGAAATATTTCAATTTTTTAGATGTAGAAATTAGGAGTCTCACAAAGAGACCTCCCTGAGGACATTCATTGCTAGTCTGAGGTTGATCCAGTAATCTAATTGAGGCCTTTTAATTTCAGCAGTGTTGCCAAAGCCACACTTTGCCCTCCTCCTCCTGCCAAACACAGTCATTGAGTACGTTGACTCGCCTGGCCCCCTGCCCTGGAAGCCTTCCAATGCCCACAGCTGAAGACATTTGACCACACGTAAGGGTCTGTCCCAGGCCAGGGTGTAGGGTGATCAGTGGTCACTAATCAGAAAGAATTTTAGGAGCCATCCTCAGGAGTCAGGTCTTCACCTTCTTGGTAGTGACACAGCCCCATGCTGTGACCTGGCACTGGGAGCACTGGGAACACCTAGGGTCGCTGTTTGGTTCCCCTTGGTTGGATTCTCCCAATTGCCCTCCAGTTCCTGCAAGACTGGGAAGCTCTGTCCTGGTGCCTGGCCTACCTCCCCAAAGTCCATGTTCTTTCGCTGAGCCTCTGCCAAGCAGTGGGAGCCCTGGTTTCTCCTGCCCACTCACCATCTGCTCGCCTCCCCCATGATGCCTGCTTTCTCATGCCATTTTCCCGGATACAACTTGACCTCTAGTCTACACCTCCTCCTCTGTTGATACCTTCCTGGACCATGTGTCTCACTGTATGCCTAGCAACCACACTGCCCTGCCAGCTAGGGCTTCTCCCCACTGCCCAGAGCTGGGTCTGCCTCGCCTCTGTGAGTCTGTCCAGGTTCAAGGCTCTGGTCTTGCCCACCATCTGTGAAGTTCCAGTTTCTTGGCCTGGAAAGGAGCCATCCATTCCCTCTACCAAGTGAAGATTCTATTTGGACTCAGCACTTTCCTCCACTTTTTATTTATTTCTCAGAGGATTTAACCTTTTATCCTGGCATCTGGGTGTAACCAGCGATTGCCTTTTGTCTTTCCAAGGGCTGTCTGACCTCTGCTTTTGATTCTGTAAATTGTCCTCATTTCTCATTGTCCTTACTGTTCGGCCGTGGTGTCAGGTTTGCTTTCTTTCTTGCTTTCCTTTGTTTCCTTCTTACTTGTTTGGTTTTGTGGAGGGTTCTAGTTGATTCGTCTTTCACTGCATCGATCTAGCCAGCAAATGGATGGGTGATGGATGAACAGAAGAACAAATGTGCAAACATTCTGCGTATTTCCCTTTTCATGATCTATGGCTGCCACACCCAGGGTATCTGATATGTGTGAAATGGTCTTTGTGTTTTATCACTGTCTCCTCCACTGTCCCTTAAATGTGGTTAACAGTTAACCCATACCTGTTATTAATAATAAAGCCAATGCCATTGTCTTGCCAGACTCAGGGTTGGTGCTGGAATGCAGGAGAGCTTTGTACAAGTTTACAAGAACAATCCTATCCTTCTCTTTGTATAGGAAGAGAAGCAAGACAGGGCTATTACAATAATTAATGTTTCTAGAGGCATCCCATTATCAGATATGCCCATAAACCTGAAGTGCAGCATTTGAAATATTAGAAATCACAGTTCTTACTAAGCAGCCTTAGAAAGGGACAGACATGAGACTGGAGCAGTGGTTCTCAACCTTCCTAATGCTGTGACCCTTTAATACAGTTCCTCATGTTGTGGTGACCCCCAACCATAAAATTATTTTCATTACTACTCCATAACTGTAATTTTGCTACTGTTATGAATAGTAATGTAAATATCTGATATGCAGGATGTATTTTCATTGTTACAAATTGAGCATAATAAAGCATAGTGATTAATCACAAAAACAATATGTAATTATATATGTGTTTTCCGATGGTCTTAGGCAACCCCTGTGAAAGGGTCGTTCAACCCCCAAAGGGGTCGAGACTCACAGGTTGGCGACCCACAGGTTGAGAACCGCTGGACTGGAGCGAGAGAAGTTAAATTCATTTAATGCCATGTACCCAAGATCGACAGGATAAAATACAGAAATTCCACGATTTCTGAAACTTATTTTAATTTAAAAATGATTGTAATTTAAAAATGAAAATGATTGACATTGAAAATGCCTCTGAGTTTTCACTATTGCAAATTCCATAGCAGTGCCCATGTCTATGTGCCCTTTTATATACAGGGGTCTGTGTTTCCTCTGCATAGAAACCTTGACATGGAATTGCACATTGTAAACTGCTAGGAGACATTGATTAGCACTTCAGAAAGGCAAATGCAGTCTGAGAGGCAGCCCATTTCCCACCGGATGTTGTCAGTCTTCTCAGTGCTCACATGTTTCTTGAATGAATACTAGTCATGGTTTTCTTTGCATGTCTCTGTTTACTAGGGAACACTGGACAGCAGTTGGAAATAATGAGCTGAATCTGTATGGTCCAGGTTGGAAAAGATCTCTGAAATATGTTGTTAAGTAAAAAAATTGAAAAGCAATGCGTATGGTACTGTTCCATTGGTAGCAATGGGCCAGGCTCAAAATAAACTGTATTTTCCTATTCTGAATATATACTAGTACATGTGTAAAATGCATAGGGAAGGAATGTGCACAAAGCTACACCTCAAAGTGGTGACAGTTTCTAACTCTGGGAAGAATGGAATTGGGAAAATATGAAGCTCTTCATACTCTGTATTGTTTGAGTTGTTACAGTGGGAATGCATTCAAGGATTACCATGTATGATTTTTAAAAGGTAATGAAAACATCCATGGTATAACTTCTCCTGTCTTGGGTATAGGAGCCTTTGTTAAATGACTGCTGGGAAAGCAAAATATATGATAGCAAACATTTATATAATTGACAGCTACTATGTGGCAGACTTATGTTGGCGCTGTGAAGGGTAGGAAGGATGGGTAGACCTGTCAGTACCCTTGACATGTTTATGGTTCAGTGTGGGAGCAGACATGTAGACAGATAATTAAGCCTCACTGATTAAGGGACTTGAATTGGAGAATGTTACCAAGAACTATGGGAACAAGGCAGGGAGGGTTGGGGAAAGCCTCCAGATGAGGCTGTATTGGATGTGGGTTTTGAAAGGTGTGCAGGAATTGTCCAGGCTGAAATGGTGAAAGTGGCAATCGAGCACCATGAACTGTTATGAGCAAGGGCACAGAAGCAAAAGGGGCAGGTGTTCATGTGGCTGGAGAAATCTGAGGACAGGATGAGTGAGGAAGCTGGGAAGCTGTGTTGAGTATGAATCATGTCTGGCTTCCCAAATGGGACCAGAGAGATGGGCCTCTTTCCCTGTTGCTTCACCAGCACCCAGCCTAGCATACTTGGAGAGCACGCATGCCTGTGTGCACGTAATAGCCCTACCGAGTGTGGGAACAAAACCCCATCACTGTTCAAGGCTTCATCATCCCTGGCCAACTCCAACTCTGCTCCTATCCTCCTTGTACGTTCTTCATCATAGTGTTCCTTTCTCAGAATCTTCCAACTCTCTTAGTCCTCTGGTTTCTTCTTTTCATCTCATTAATATCCTCGGATGCCTCTATCTTAAAAATGACAATGTTGGCTCTACCTCCTAACTGACTACAGGTCACCTTCACTCATGCAGGCAGTGGGCTGGGTGCCCTCTGTCGGGGCTTAAATCACCCACTGCATGCCTCTCTCTTGCACTTCTGCCATATGCTGCTTTTACTACGTTACCTTTCTCTCTTTTCTTTAGTTTCTTTTGAAACCCTTGGCCTCAAGCTCTGATTTTTTCATTTTTATGTCCCCAGGAAACAGCACAGTGCTTGGCATATAGCAAGTGCTTAATAGATGGTGAATAAATGAATGTTCCCTCCATTTCATACTGGGTTGTTGATTGTTAATTTGTGCTTTTATACCTGGCCCATCACCACACAGTATAATGCCATGTGTGCCTATTGGACAATATAGTTGTGTGGTTATACGATGACGCAAACCATAATAATTCACGGAAGTAAAAGTAATGGGAGTGGAGCATTTGTGAGGAGCAATATCATGAGAATTTAGAGCAGGTTGGAGGCCATATTATTAGTGGAAAACACATTTCTATTGAAAAGTAGAAGCCTTTCAATAAAATCAGTGTTGTGTAACACAATTTTAATTTTCATGTTCTCACACTGAGGTTTATAGATGTTAATTTTTTCAAATACCTCCAATTTGTATGAGTTTTTATTTCAGTGACTAGTTGTGATCTGACATACATGTAGCCACCCCATGTGAAATAGCAGACTCCTCAGAGTGCCTCCTCTGGGTCCTGGCCCCACGTTCTCTCCAGACCCAGTTTTATTGTCTTTCTGACACTTGGCACCATTCAGCTGCCGACTTGTTAATGTCTGTGTCTTATGCTAGAACTTAAGCCATATGTGGGCAGATCCCTCTTCATTTTTTCTCCCTGGTGCATCCCATAGTGCCTTGCGTGTAACAGATACTTGATTAAATATTTCATGCGTGGATGAATCTTCTCATTATTCTATAGCAAAATCTATCGAACCATTTGCCTGCTGTCCGATATTAAAAATTCATCATATTTAAGTGTTTTTTTAAGCCTTGAGGAGTTAGCCGGGGCCACATATTCTGTGGATGTAAAAACCTTTGCCTGCAGCTGACACTATAAAATAGTCATCCGTGGTGATTAATGATTGCTTGCTTGTTTTGAGTGGTTTTTAACTAATTTGAATGATGTTGTACAGGGGCATCTTCTATTCTTTTAATGCTGCCCCACTGTCCAGTCCTTTGTCATCTGGATGTACAGCTGACTTGTTTAAAGTAGAAAATAAAAAATAATGTAGAGTCACTACTGAATATGTTAACCAGGGAATCAGACAGCTTTGCAAATAGGAATTGCAACACTAATGTGATAGATTATAAATTATTATTTGACACCTTTTCTGTGTAGCAGATTTTTTTTAAAAAGAGCACTATATTAATATTTTAAAAGCTGGAGCCATGAACTGAATACACACACGCATATATATTTACATGTATATAGCTGGAGACTTAACTACTATTTGCTTTGAACAATGGAGCAAACAGAGCATAAAATTAAGTGTCGGACACATTAAATCTGCACATTTTAAACTTTTTATATGGCCACTTTTCAATAAGTAATAGTAACTTGAAAACTAGTTTGACTCTAAAAAGTATTAGAGGACAAAATGCATTTGATGAGTAGAAATAATATGATTGAAAGGGTAGCGGAGAGAGAGGCTGGAATCACCCTGCTTGCTGTATGAAAGATTTTTGCTGCTTCATAATCAATAATCCCAAATGACTCTGAAGGGCTCCACTGATGTATAAAAGGTACAGAAAAATAATGTCATGGAGGAGTAGAGAATTGGTGGAAAATTAGTTTGGAATCCATTTTTTGGGCTTTTCTTTAAAGGATCAGGAAAATGCCCTGCACTCAATTCTCTCTGGCCTGTATATCAAATGTGTAACCCAGATATTTTTATTATTAAGGTAATGTGCTTTCGAATCAAAGACGGCGAGAAATGCAGAAGAAACCTTTGAACCTCCAGCCTCCTTTTGCACCTGCTCAGAATGCCAACTGGCTAAAAGAGCAGAATTAGGCCCCAGGATAGAAATGGAAAATAATGTCCATGCCCAAGCAGAGAGCAAAGGTTTTTCAATTCAACAACCTGTGTCATTTCAAGGAAAAATGGACATGGGAGAAGAAATGAAAAGAGGGAGCTTATTAGAAGGGGATAAACAGGAAACAGAAAAAATGAAGACATGAAGGAGGATTTTCGATGATTTGTGGGGAAATGTAAGTACAGTTAGCAGGGGAACTACATTGGTGGTATATCTCTTATAGCATTATTCGTTCCTACAGACTCTGGATGATGTTTGGTCAGTGGGAGAGTTCCTCTTGCTTTGGATTCGTTAAGCACTTCCATAGGCTCCCAAGTTTCATTGTCACAAGTAAGACTCATGAGCCAGATTTCTGTTTATGTCCCCGAATGATCCTCCCGAGAGAAGGTCAGTCAGCCACACAGACCAAAAAGACAAGACATATTTGGAGAAAGACTGAGAAAGTGAAAAATGCTTCTCTTATGCCAAGTGTGCATGTACTGATTGGGAGCTGGAGTTTATGTTTAATTGGGAATCTGTGGCCAGTCAGAGAAGATTCTGTGATTTCTCAGCAACAAGCCCAGTGCAAATACATAAAAATCAAAATCTGGTCGCTATTATCTTAATTTTTAAAAAATTCAGAGACAGCCCAGCTGGTATGGCTCAGTGGTTGAGCCTCAACCTATGAACCAGGAGGTCAGGGTTCCATTCTGGTCAGGGCACATGCTTGTATTGTGGGCTCGATCCCCAGTAGGGGGCATGCAGGAGGCAGCTGATTGATGATTCTCTCTCATCATTGATGGTTCTCTCTCTCTCTTCGTCTCCCTTTCTCTCATAAATCAATAAAAATATATTTTAAAAAATTCAGAGACAAAGATATATATCAGATATTTACAAGAAATTTACAGATAAAGTCAAATATGAACAAAGAGAATATCTGAAGGAAAAAAACACCTCCTTTAGAAAACTTTAGTATCCTCAAAGAAATTCAGAAACATACTGCGTTCATTAAAAATTGCATCCATTCAAAAAAGTCCTGGGTGCTTTTAAGAAGGAACATACCAGAGAATAAGGCAGCCCATGGAAAGGAAAATGCAAGTTTTTAAATAAATTTTAACATGTAGTAGATGATTTGGCAGATGAAATTGAGAAAAACCTCCCACCATATAGGGCAGGGGTTGGAAAACTTTTTCTCTGAAGACCTAGATGGTAAATATGTTCAGTTTTTCAAGCCATTCGGTCTCTGTCACAAGCATTCATTTGGGCTTTTTAACATGAATGCAATGGGCATGGCCGTGTTCCAATAAAACGCTGTAAACACTGACTTTTGAGTTGCACATACTTTTTATACATAACATATTTTTAATTTTTTAAATCACTTACAAATGTAATAACTGTTGTTATTTACTGTGTGGACCATAAAAAATTAGGCAGTAGACTGGATTTGGCCCATGGGGCCATAGTTTATTGACCCCTAATGTTGATGAAAAATATGGATGATATGTAAGAATATAAAACTAACTTGTGGCATGAATTTAAACAACTCCTGACTTATAAGAAAAGAAAATCTCTTTGATTTTCATGTTTGGGAAGCTTCTTTGAGATTCTCAGCACTTCTGACATTGGGCTTTTGAGAATGTAGTACAAGAACAAATAATCCAAACCAGACTAATTGGCCCAGCATTTGAACAGTGTTTATACACAGTTATTATTAGCTAAATGCAGCTTCTTGATTTTTTTTTTTAACTTTGAATCAATCCACAGTTATAACATAGCAAATCAGGTAGAGGGTGTAGGATGGAAAATATTTGCTATTGACCTTGACCATATAAAAACAATGCTGTGGATGACAGAAGATGGGACTTGGCAAGAAAGGAACAAATATAGAAAACATAAAAAGGGAAATAAACACATATAGTAAAAAAATAAAAAGGAGTCTCTATTTGGAAAAACATATATTTAAATATATTATTTAAGGTTATAAAAATAAAAAATGGGCAGAGGACTTGAATAGACACTTCTCCAAAGAGGGCATACCGATGGTCAATAGACATATGAAAAAATGCTCAACATCACTAATTGTCATAAAAATGCACATTAAAACCACAATGAGATATCACCTCACACCTGTCCAAATGGCTAACAGTAAATCCACTAACAACAAGTGCTGATGAGGATGTGGAAGGGAACCCTCTTGCGTTGTTGGTGGGAATGCAGATTGGTGCAGCCACTGTGGAAAATAGTATATGGAAGTTCATAAAAATAAATAAAAATGGAACTGCCTTATGACCCAGCTATTCTACTTTTGGGAATATATCTGAAGAAACCCAAAACACTAATTTGAAAGAATATATGTACCCCTATGTCCATTGTGGCATTATTTACAAGAGTGAAGATATAGAAATAACCCAAGTACTCATCAATAGACAAGTGGATAAAAAAGTGGTGGTACAGGTATACAGTGGAATATTACTTGGCTATAAAAAAAGAATGAAATCTTACATTTGTTACAATGTGGATGTACTTAGAGAGTATTATGCTAAGTGAAATAAGTCAGTCATAGACAAATGCCATGTGATTTTACTTATATATGGAATCTAAATAGCAAAATAAATAAAATTGAAACAGACTCATAGACACAGAGAATGAACTAGTGGTTGCCGGATGGGAGGGGAATTGGGAGACTCGGTGGAAAAGGTGAAGGGATTAAGAAGTACAAATTGGCAGTCACAAAATAGTCACAGGGATATAAAGTACAGCACAGAAATACATATTAATGTATGATGGGTACTGGAAACATGAGAGGGACACATTGTAAAGTATATGATTGTCCAACCACTATCCTGTACACCTGAAACAAAAACAAAATAATATTTAAAAATAAATTGCATGACAAAAAAATAACCAATTAAGAATTAAAATTAGTAATACCAAGAGCAAACCAAAAAGAGATGAGGTAGGAGCTACATAGGATATGTGCTAACTTCTGACCATTATCATCGAAGTATCCACAAATAATTCTCTAAAACTGATAGAGTCTGAAAAGAGAAACTACTAGAGGTTGCCCCTGAAAATTGCACCTAAGGTTGGAGAAGCGAGATATTAGAGCTAGACCAGACCATGCGTGTTTTACTTAAAAAATAATAATAGTTTCCAGTGAGAAGAAATGGGACCAGAGACTGGTGGTTTTCACCACAACTTCTTTTGTATAACTTATTTTTTTAATATATTTTATTGTTGTTGTTGTTGTTTTTTACAGAGAAGAAGGGAGAGGGATAGAGAGTTAGAAACATTGATGAGAGAGAAACATCGATCAGCTGCCTCCTGCACACCCCCTACTGGGGATGTGCCCACAACCAAGGTACATGCCCTTGACTGGAATCGAACCTGGGACCCTTCAGTCCGCAAGCCGATGCTCTATCCACTGAGCCAAACCAGTTAGAGCTGTATAACTTATTTTTTAAACCAAGTTCGTGCTTTCTTTGATAGCCATAAGAAGATTAAAAATAACCAGGAAAATTATAGAAGCATAAACATTACTAAAATTGTTAAGCAAATATTTTGTTCAGAGTGGGATATGGCCATAAGACATGTGCGTGGACATGGATTCTATAAAAAACAGTTTATAAAAATAGTAATTTTGTTAATGAGTAAAATTTTCTTTGATTGTATAAAAGTCAGTGTTTGAAATGCAAATATATAAGAAAAGTACGTTTTCTTTCTGTTGTCTTATAATTCATCTCACTTCCAATTTATCCTCTTCTCTATTATATGTATGTGGTGAGATTTCCAAAGCTTTATCAGCCTTCAGTTGGCATACTATTTGGCAAATTTATGAATTTACAAGTTTATCTGAACTCGAGTTTGCCCCTGTGTTAGTCCACTTGAGCTGCCATAACAAAACACTGTAAACTGTAGGGTTTAAGCATCAGACGTTTATTTTTTTATAGCTTTGGAGGCTGAAAGTCCCAGGTCAGAGCACCCCAGCCTGGTCGGATTCTGGTGAGAGCTCTCTTGTTGGCAGACAGCCACCTTCTTCTTGCATCCTCACATGGCAGAGAGAGACAAAGAGCTCTCCAAGGTCTCTCCCAATATAAGGACACTAACCCTATTGCATCAAGATCCCACCTGATGACCTCATTTTACCCTACTTATTTCCATAAAGGCCCTATCTCCAAATACAGCCACATCGGGGGTTAGAGTTTCAACACCTGTGTTTTGGGAGAATACACACATTCAGTCCATAACAGCCCCCGTTGGATTACGGTATCATCTGGCTGCATTGAACATATGGACAAATCGTTTTTCCACGGAGACATCATGGAGCCAGGAAGTGGCTATTCTTTATGTGGACTTAATTAAAGCCTCGGAAGGCTAGTAGTGGAAGTTTTGCATAAATGGACCCCTGCCCTCACAGATTCTAGAGTTCATAGGCTCTCCAGACCCCAGAGCCCCCTCCCTGCCCCTGCTCATTACAGCAAGCAGCATTTTCTTAGTGCTTTTGTTCCTCCTGAGTGCCAACAGCACGGTGGCCCCAACTTCCCTGGGTCCCATCAGCCTCCTCTTTTCTGTCAAGTCATGTAAAGTAAACACTCAGCTTTTTAGTTATTTCATTTGATCTTCACAGAAACTGTAAGATGGGCAGTGGTGATTCATTCACATCTCGCTGGTGCTATAATTGAGAGGGATTAGCACAGCCCTGTTGTAACTGCAGAGCTTGGACCTCCTTCCATGATAAGGGAGTGGAAGGAGCTCTGGACCAGGCGTCTGAGGGGCTCTATGCCTGGCACACCCGGGTTAGGTCAGAGGTGGGGTTGACTGATTCAATTAGGGAAGCAATCCAGCATTGGAATTCTCAGGAAGACAGCTCACCTCTCTCCCCTGTGTGCACCAACCCAGAGTGATATCATGAAGGAAGCATGGAGTTTTACCTCACTGGCCGTGTGGCCTTGAGGGAGTTGCTTCCCCACTCTAAGCCTGTTTCTCTGTGAAAACGTAGAAATAATTACATTGTAAGTTGTGGAGAAGAATAAAGGTGATTGATCTAAAGTATTTAAAACAATTCTTTCCATGTACTGTGTTACAAAATGTTACCTAAAATTTTATGTATGTCTGGAGCTAAGTATGTATACCTGGAACTATGTATGTATGTCTGGAATTATGTATGTATGTCTTGAACTATATGTATGTCTGGAATTATATATGTATATCTTGAACTGTATATATGTCTGGAACTATGTATGTATATCTTGAACTGTATGTATGTCTGGAATTATATATGCATGTATTGTACTGTATATCTGTCTGGAACTCTGTATGTCTGTCTGAAATGTGTGTCTGGATCTATGCATGTCTGTCTGGAATGGCATTCATAAGCTGCCGGGCCACCTTCCCAAGCCTGATTTGGTCAGACTTTCCCAGGCATGTTCTCATAGTGACTTCAGAGGAGCAAGAAAGAATTCACAAACACAAAAGGCCTCTTGCGAAATCATCTCACACCTGGCTCATCATCACTTCACAAGGCTCCCCTTCCCAGACCTTCAGACCCAAGCAACAGAGAAATAAGTGCCACCATATGATTGACAGAACTCAGGTCATGTTACAGAGGGTCATTTTGCACTAAGGACATTTTTGTTATCAACCTACCACATTGTTATTCCAAAGGAATTGTTGTAGCGATATGAAATGATGATCAATAACCATTTTTATGGTTCATATTTGTTTCCATTTTGGCTTTTGTCATGCTTTCATTCATCCAACATTTGCACAGGGGTTTGCCCATAGGTACGTGCTCAGAGTGTGTGGGCAGCTTTGCACCTTGCACACACGGCATCTCCCACAGTGTGCTCACCTGGGCAGATGAGTGATGGGTTTTTCTGCTGTACTAGCACAGAGAAGACACAAAGTACACTGTGATGCTCTCCCTCCATATTCCTCTTGACAGGTGCAACAATCTGGGCTGATGGGAAGAGCAGGCCTGGATACCCAGGACCATCTGGGATGCCAGAGACATCTTGTTTCCTGCTGACTGCCTGCGCACGTCTCTGTATTCCCTCTGTGAGGTCTGATTGTTAGAAACCCCGGTGCCCAGCGGCATGCATGTGGGAGACAGCAGATCCTACCAGCATCACATGCCAGTGTTCACTTCACAGCTTGTGAGCATCAACATCTACACATCTGGAAGGTGCTCTTTTATAAACAGCTCCATCACCTGGGGAATCTGGGACGAATCTTTGACACAGGATTAGGGAACTTTGCCAGAGGTGGCGCCTGGGGACGGGCCAGGCTCTGAGTGGGAGGGAAACCACTGAGATGACCCGTCACTGGAAGGAGAGGTGGTATTTGTGCAGCAAAGCCCAGCCTGGATACGAGGAGCATCCCTTTACCTCTCCTAATTTGAAATGTTTATCTTTCCATCTCTCTTTTCTTCCCTTTCTCTATATTTTCTCACTTTTTTTTCTTGTTTTGATACCCACCTTTTCCACGGGTGCCTTTTACTACTCCTGTCTTATCAGTTGCTTTTCTTTGGGTCTGAGCACACTACCCCTAGCCCTCTCTCACATTACATGCAGCTCAACTCGAGGCAGCTGAACTCCAAAGCCCTGCCTGTCCTCTGTGCTGCTCGACTGCTTCCCCTCAGCAGGATCTGGGGGTCCAGCAGCAGCCATGCTAGAGATGTGAGATTTACTTCCCTGAACACATCAGAGATGGCAAACACTTTTAATGTGCTTTGTTTGAACCATTTCTAACCCTTCCACAAACAACAAGATAGGCACTATATCCAGTTTATCAATGGCCATGTTTAGACAGGTCCAATCGCTGGCCCAAGGTCACAGTGAATGCCACAGCTGGCCTTCCGTTCAGGTCTGTGTGCTTGCAAATGCCTAAAGGCCTTTTTCATTACATCACTCCTGTGTCAATGTAAAAAAAAAAAAAATTGAGGACCAGAAATGTGAGCTATCTTGCTAAGAACTGTAGTGCTAGAATAGCCCTGCTCTTTTGGCTCAGCATAGGAGAAATCTAATCAGAGCAAAGGCTGTTTTATTCCCAACCTGGGAATGTCAAGAACACAGCTGGGACTTGAACTGGTTTTCTGACACTCAAGGATAGAGGAGCTGTGATATATGATGACCTACCAAACAGTTCTTTCTTTCGTTTGACAAATAATTATTGAGTGCCTGCCATGTGCCAGGCACTGTCCTAAAGTTTGGGATTCTTCATAGAATAAGAAAGATCCCTGCCCTTGTGTAGATTGCAAGGACACGGGAAGAGACAGATAATAAACAATAGACAAAGTAAGTGAGCTGTGTGGTTTGTGAGATGGTATTTGCTGTAGAGATGGAGACAATAGAGCAAGATGGTAAGTATTGGAAGCTCCAGAGAGAGGAGTGTTGCATTTGTTAAACAGGGGAATCAGATAGGACTTATGGAGGATGTAGCATTTAAGCAAAGGCTTGAAGGAAGTTAGAGAATTAGCCATGTAGGTATCTGGGAGAAGAGTATTCCCTGCAAAATAAGAAGTGGGGTCTGGCAGGCATGGCTCAGTGGTTGAACATCAACCTATGAACCAGGAGGTCACAGTCGATTCGCAGTCAGGGCACATGCTCAGGTTGCGGGCTCCATCCCCAGTGTGGGGCGTGCAGGAGACAGCTGATTAATGATTCTCTCTCATCATTGATGTTTCTATCTCTCTCTCTCTCTCTCTCTCTCCCCTTCTCCCTTCCTCTCTGAAGTATATATGTGTATATCTGTATATTTTTTTAATTTTTAAGTGGGCATAGTCAGCAAGGGCAAGGAATAGTGGGAGCTGAGTGTGTTAGGGGAAGAACAGTAAAACTGATATCAAGTACTGGGTAGCCAGATAGCTTGAGGCTTTGTAAACTATTTTAAACTATTTTAAAATAAGGGTAAGGGGAAATCAGAATGAGCTTAGGCATATTAAGTACCTGGATGAACTAAGGTGTAGCATGATAGTGTGTCTGATCAGGATTGTAGCACTGTTAGTGGTGATGGGAGTGTGGATATACTTGAAGAGAGACCCCTGAGGTTCTCCCAATAGATTAGATGTGGAATTCAAGAGAAAGATGGAGTCAGTGATGAATTCACAATTTGGAGCTTCAGCAACAGGAATTACAAAGTTTCAGGTGAGATGAAGGCAATTTTGAGAAGAACAGGAGGCCAGTTTTGTACATATTGAATCTGAAATGTTTACTAGAGATGCAAATGTTAACTGAAGTCATTAGCTGTATGTATGATTCACTAGTTTGGAGAGAAGACTGGGCTGGAGGTAAAATTGGAGATTCATTAGCATATAACATGGCTTTAAAAAACACATGCATGAGACTTAATGGGGAGTGCCGATATGATGTGCGGAATGGAAACCGGTGCAGTGGTTGGTGAAATTTGTCTTGTATTGCTCCAAAGATAGGACTCAAGAATCAGTGAGAAAGATGATGGAAGGTTGATTCGGGCTTCAATATAAAAGACCATTTAAACCACTAGAACTTATTAGCAATGGAATGGCTTGTTTCACAGGGTGTGTTTTCTAATACTGCAAATTTTCGGGAAGAGTCTTGAATCTAGATCATTGTTTTCCCAAAGTTTGTTCAAATATCCTCTTCCCCCCACCCACAGAAAAAAGAGAAAAGAAAAAAATAGTAATTATTCTCTATTAGAAGATTTATATTTAGTCTTTATTGATCCAAGGAAAGTTGTTTACATACACACACACACAAACACACACACACACACACACACACACACACACACATACACACACAGTCCATTAAAACCTGCTAAAATAGACATTGATGAGTTGTTGCCTTTTCTTCCCCCACGCCCTTCCCCTCCAGTCTCCTTCCTTTTTTCCGTCTTAAGTAAGATTACACAATGAGCCCGGCCAGAGTGGTTCAGTGGTTGAGCATTGACTTATGAACCAGGAGGTCACGGTTCCATTCGACGTCAGGGCACATGCCCTGGTTGTGGGTTCGAACCCCAGTAGGAGGTGTGCAGGAGGCAGCCGATCAATGATTCTTGCTTATAAATGAGACACTGCAAATGTGTTTACCACTTCTTGATATTTGGCCATAAAGCTTTCTTTGTCCTTCTAGTGGGTGTAAACACTCTATGCTTTCTCTATTTTTCCACAATCAACTCGGCCTCGTGTATGCTTACCCAGTTAAGAGTTTGTACAGCCATCGGGAGCTTAAAATTGCAGTGTTCTCTTATAAATCAAAACCCAATAAATTAAAAGGGAATTTATATTGCAAAACAGATAAGGGGTAATTAGGTTACAAAATTCAACTTTTACAAGTGTTTTGTATATGTTTTTTTCCATAGCAAACTTCTTTTTTTTTTTTAATTAAATATTTATTGTTCAGATTATTACATTTGTTCCTCTTTTTTCCCCCCATAACTCCCCTCCTTCCAGCTCCCACCCCACCCTCCACCCTCACTCCCCACCCACTGTGTTCATCCATAGGTGCATGATTTTTGTCCAGTCACTTCCCGCATCTCCCACACCCCTTTTCCCCCCAAGAATAGTCAGTCTATTCCCTTTCTATGTCCCTGATTCTATTATAATCACCAGTTCATTCTGTACATCAGGTTATTTATTTACTTGATACTTAGATTCATTTGTTGATAGATGCATGTTTGTTGTTCATAATTTGTATCTTTACCTTTTTCTTCTTCTTCCTCTTCTTAAAGGATACCTTTCAGCATTTCATATAATACTGGTTTGGTGGTGATGAACTCCTTTAGCTTTTCCTTATCTGTGAAGCTCTTTATCTGACCTTCAATTCTGAATGATAGCTTTGCTGGATAAAGTAATCTTGGTTGTAGGTTCTTGGTATTCAGCACTTTGAATATTTCTTGCCATTCCCTTCTGGCCTGCAAAGTTTCTGTTGAGAAATCAGCTGACAGTCGTATGGGTATTCCCTTGTAGGTAATTGAGCCTCTTTCTCTTGCTGCTTTTAAGATTTTCTCTTTGTCTTTTGCTCTTGGCATTTTAATGATGATGTGTCTTGGTGTGGTCCTCTTTGGATTCCTTTTGTTTGGGGTTCTCTGCGCTTCTTGGACCTGTAAGTCCATTTCTTTCTCCAGATGGGGGAAGTTTTCTGCCATTATTTCTTGAAATAGGTTTTCAATATCTTGCTGTCTCTCATCTTCTGGCACTCCAATAATTCTGATATTAGACCGCTTAAAGCTGTCCCAGAGGCTCCTTACACTATCTTCACACTTTCGGATTCTTTTTTCATTTTGCTTTTCCAATTGGGTGTTTTTTGTCGAATCTTTTGTTTGATTATTGTGCTCCTCTGGTCTGCTATTGGGTATAATATTCTTTATTTCAGTCCGTGTATGCTTACTTTCTAATTTCTTTATCGTAGCATCAAGGGTCTCATTAGTTTTTGTGAGGTTCTGCACAAATTTATGGCAAGCCCTCAAAATTGCGATTCTTAGCTCCATATCCTCCATTTCTGTCATGTTTTTTTGTCTCCGCATCTTTTATGCTTTCTTGGTGCACCCCCTTGTGGTCTCTGTGCGCAGTCTTGTTCTAGCCAAGCCTTAATTGTTGTAGTTAATACTAGAGGGGTTTGACCACCAGGCCGACTGGCTATAGGAATCAGCTGTATGGAAAACGTCTGCCTTCTGGGGAGGCGCTAATCCAGCCTTTGCCTGAGGCGATCGGCAAATGGCTGTGCGCAGGGTTTGGGCGGGGCGGGCTCAACAGGGCGGGCGGAGGGAGCAGTTATGGCCACGCTCAGTCCCGTTCCCAGAGGCTCTGCTTCTCAGAACCCCGGCAGCCGCTGCAAACCTCGGAGAGAAAGCTGCCCTCAGGTTCCAACTGATGCCGGATAATCCCGCTTCTCCCGTTTGAGCCTGGGTCCCTAGAGACTCGCCCGGATCTGGAGCCCAGAGTCTGAGACTCACTCCCGACAGAAAACGACAACCGCGCCCTCAGCCACCAGCCCGCCCTGCGCGCGCACCTCGGTACCTTTGCATTTTCCACACTGCGCCGCCTCTGAGCCTCGATTTGCTGTTCTCTTTCCTTCTAGTTGCAGAGTCTCTCCTCAGCCAGCCCTCCCGTGGTTCTGGGTGATGTCCGCTCAGTCTTTTAGTTGTATTCTTGAAATGGTTGTTTGCGGCAGCGGTCTCCGGTGCCTACCCACGCCGCCATCTTGGTCTTCCATAGCAAACTTCTTTAAAGCATTTATTTTATTAGCAGAAAAGCTTCAGGTTTACCTCAAAGAACTTAAAACTTGAGAGTTCTTTCTAGTTAAATACAAATCAGAGATTACTGTAAAGCATAGCTGAAATTATTGTCTAAAATGGAATCATTTGCAAAAAAAAAGGTAATTTGTAAACAAAGATGTGTCTTTTGCATAAAGTGAGGTCTTCGTGTAAAGCAGACTTTCAGCTTGTCTATAGAAAAGCCGGAACCTACTCAGAAAGGAAATCCCTGCCGTCCTGCTTGGTGTCAGGATGCATCGAGGTTAAAATAACAAACTGCCTCCGGCCTCTCTCGGGGCAGCAAAAGCAACCAAAATTGCCTCCAGAGCTGTAAAAGCAGAGAATGCTGTAGTAGACTGAACATGGCGGGGGGGAAAAACTGGGGCCAATGTTTTTTTTAATGTTTGCCTAGGTGCAGGACTTTTTATGAGTTTACTTTTTCTAATAAATATGAAATACTATTTCTTTGTTTTATGAACTATTATTATTTTGGGTTAGGCTCCTATTGTGGGTGAAAAAAAAAACATGGCACATCAGACAAAATTATCTTCCATTGGGCGTAAAGGGAGGTGTGAGTATTGGGTGGCGAGGAAAGGTTCAAATAAAAGTTCAAGTCACTATGGAACTGTTGAGATTTGACTGCTCTGCGCCGCCCAGTGGGACAGTGTGGAACACAGATTGATGTGAGTTGAACAAATGCTTGGCGTTTCAAATTGCACATAGAAATAAAGGTTAAGCTTTTTAAAGGAATCAGGTTATAACATTCACGCCCCCAAACTTGGTTGCTGTTGGGGATGGGGCATCCTGATAGACTGGAGAAGTCCTGAGGGCACCTGTGGGGGCTACACGAAGAAGTTCGGGCAGAACAAATGAGTGCTCTGAGGATCCAGACTAGGGCAGCGGGAGTCACCGTGGCTCTTAATGTGGAGCAAACTGATACCAACTCCATAATAAAGCCACGGTAAAGAATCAGCTCAGAAATGGAGCCAATACTTCTATCACTGTCTGATTGAGGAGAGATGAGCCGTGCTTATTCATCGTAGAAATCTTTACTCCTCCCCATGTTATTTGCTCTAGCAGTTTATGTGGAGGTATATTCCTGTAGGTTTACACAGTCTTAACAATCTGTGTCTAAAGTTCTGTGTCTATTGCCGTCCAAGCAAGTGGTAACCAAGTGACCACATAGCAAGAGTATATTCTGAAGGAAAAATGAACCCGCTTTTTACGTGTTAGCCTTAGAACACCTGGATTTGTGATAAAAGGAAAATTTATAACGAAAGCAAACCTGGTGGGCTGGTGAGGTTGAGTTCTGAGATGACTTGGCATGTTTGAGTTCATTGCCCCCCTGAGCCTCCAATTGCATGGGTTTGTCTTGGTGTGAGGGTACTCTGTTTCCTAGGAAATGAGAAGGTTAAAGAATGACCCTCCAGGACGTTTGGTATATTGATGTGTAAGTAGCTTTATCCTCTTGCCTTTCCCTTCCTAATTTACAGCCTTCTGGGTCTGGTTTTAGGAGTTTTCCAGAGATGTGATTAGCTTGACTTGCAGGAAACTTGCAAGGGGTTGCAGGGTAATGATGTGTCAGCTATGAACTCGTTCAGCTAATCTGAAGGAAATTTTTAGAGCAGGAAAGAGCCAGATTCAAAGGTGCTGACTTGTGAAATGTGGTAAGTGCATTTCTAGCTAAAGGACTCAAAAGTCTAGTGTCCTAATCATGCAACGGAAAGGAGGCGATGACCAGCAAACAGGGAAAAATTGAGCAACAACAAAACATTTACTCATTTGTATCATCCATGCCAGAGGTCCTCCTCTGTCATCAAAATAAGGAAAGCAGAGGGCAGATGTCTGGCAGCATCTGACTCAGGGATGGAGGGTTGAAGGAAGAGGCCACGATTGACTAGGAGCCACATGAGCTCAACACAGGTCGGTGGAGGGCAGCAAGGGCTGGACTTGAAATTCACCGCTGAATAGTCAGCAGGTCTGTGAGCCCAGACTCAGTGAGAACAGTTTCATGTCATTAATTCATTCACTTATTCATTGAGGCTGTATGAGCATCTATTAAATGCAGGGCACTCCGGAGAGCTGGTGTAACAGTTCTATCCTCCCTGAGCATATAACTTAGTGTTCCAGTTACTAGAGTTGCAAAATAAATTACCCCAAAATTTAGTGGTGGAAGACAACTGTTTATGATGCTCATGGATTATATGGGTCAGGAATTCACTTAGGGCTCAGCAGGGCTCCCTTGTCTCTGCATCATGGTGTCTGAGGGCCTCAGCCGGAAGACTTGAAGGCTGGCAGCTGTAATCATCTTAAGTTTGTTTGTACATTTGTCTGAGGAATGGTGTTGGTGGGTGCTGTCAGCTGTGACCTTAGCTGGGTGATGGGCCCAAACTCCTATACATAGTCTCTTCATGTGGTCTGGGCTTCCTCACAATATGGTGGCGGGGTTCCAAAGAAGAGTGCCGGAGAGGGTGAGCCAGGCAGAGACTGTCTGTTTTAATCACCTAGCTTCAGAAACACAGATAGCATGAATTCTGCTGTACTGGATTAGTCAGGATGGTCACAGACCCTGGAGAAATTCAAAGGGAGAGAACATCAACCCCAAATATCAGTGGGGGAAAGCCAGTCATGATAAATGAAAAGCAGATAGGTATATATGTATATAACTGTGTGTGTGTATATATGTGTTCATATATAAAATCTATCACATTTAATAAGAGTGGAAGAAATATTACCAAAGCTCAAAATAAAAAGTGATGCATTTTTGTGATTGCTTTATAAATAATGGCACAAAGAATCATACAACTGAAAATATACCGATGAAAGCTAACACCTGAGCACTGTTTTCTAAATTTGAATCACGTCCACTATTTTTACGGTTATCTTATTATTTCTACTGTTGTGTCCTTACTCTTTTTTTCCTAAAATTGACCTACTCAAGTTTGTTTTAAAAGCAAACTAGACAGTACTACCAAAATAAGATTTCTTTTTTGCCATGATTTATTTGCCATAAAATAAAAGCAACCTTAGATATAATAAAAGTAAAACAGAACTGTTATTAGATGATAAATTGACTGCTGTCGGTTGAAGGAGCTGAGGCTGAAGGGACCCCTCTCTTTGTCAAACACATGCTGGCAGGTGTTAGAAAGGTGTTAAATCACACTCAGACAAAATTGAGGCTCTCCCCTTGACTTACTCCGAAAGATTGAAAGAGAAATGAAAGCAAATGATCCCCAGTGAGAAGGTCAGTGATATTTATGGCCAGGTCTGTGTGCCTCCCCACAGCTTTTAAAGAACTATCAATATTATAATCCTACTTTGTTGGCAAACACTGATCCAAGTGATAAAAATTATAGATAGCTGGCCGGCTGGCGTGGCTCAGTGGTTAAGCATCGACCTATGAACCAGGAGGTCACGGTTTAATTCCCAATCAGGGTACATGCCCCAGTTGTGTGTTTGATCCTCAGTAGGAGGTGTCCAGGAAGCAGCCGATCAATGATTCTCTCTCATCATTAATGTTTCTATCTCTCTCCTCTTCTTCCTTCCTCTCTGAAATCAATAAAAATATTTTTAAAAATATAGTTAGTTAAGCATTTATATAGGTTCAAGCAAGTTCCTGGGATCCATGAGGAGGACCAGTGTCTAGCACAGTTAATTGTTGGTAATTTCCAAATGTATTTGTAACCCGCCATCTGTCAAAGGCTGGGGGTCCTTGTGCCTCTGCTTGGTTTGGTTTTCTAAACACCTCCTAGAAAGGTCCAGTGAGCAGTAAAGGGCCTTGGCTAGTTGGCTTCTACAGAAGGTCTAGCTGCTCCCAGTACCTTATTACCTTTCCCCACATGCTGGCAGAATTGACTTCTTGCTCCCTCACTGTGGCATAACTAATGTTCCTAGACTTTATAGAACTGCCTTCAGCCAGAGCTGCCAGAGCGACCTGCACTTTTTAGTATGCAGTATTCCTGCAACATTCATTTTAGACATAATTATTAGCATCTGCCAGGACCAATGTTGTACTAGGCCCTGGAGATACCAGAGGACAAGCGGTGGACACTTTGGAATACAGAGAAAGGCCACTTGGAGGCAGCTATTTCCCCCCTAAAGTTTAATTAATTGCTTAGCAACACCATTGCCTTGTTGTCGGAGTATTCATTAGAAAACACTGCTTCTTGGAGACTTTTCCCCGTCGAGATGATAACTTGAGTATAGATGGGCTTCCCTGCCTGGAGCTTTTCTTTCTGGTTTCCGGGGGAGTGGAGAAGGTCTGCTGAGGTTAGGAGGACAAGAGCCAGGTATTTATGTCTGGGGACTCCAGCTGGCAGCCTTTACCGCATTCTAGGACTCCTGATAGTAGTGCCTTTCTAGGCATGGGGCTGGCTTTAACAGACCTGCTTTTCCTTCTTTATTTATAGTCGTCTACGGTGAAGCTGTCAAAACCAGTGGCTCTGTGGACTCAGCAGGATGTCTGCAAGTGGTTGAAGAAACATTGTCCGAATCAGTATCAGATCTACAGCGAGTCATTCAAACAGCATGACATAACTGGTAAAGTATGCGGCATCCAGAATATTTCGCTCCCTCTCCCCTTCACGATGGCCTTTCCCATACCCTTGCAATGAGACAGCATCTTTGTGCTGAAATTTTCTGGCACAGGTTTCCTTTAGAAGGGGTGGTCAACTCCAGATCCCAGTGAGCCATGCCACTTAACAAGCATAAAACATTGTTGTAGAGAACCATGGATTGCAGTGTCCAATATAAAAATATGTGGAAATCAGGGTAAGGGGCTCAGGGATTTTAGAGAAAATAAAAGCAAACCTAGAAAAAAGAAAGGGAAGAAAGCTTTCAAATCAATTTGGTTACAGGATCAATCAGTAAATATTCTAAGTAGGAAAATTTAGAAGTAAATAGAATATTACTAACTCACTACCCCTGAGATGAATACCTTCAAAGCACAAATTAAGACTCTATTTAGATCAAGGGCCTTTGAGAAATATATGTGGTGATCAAGAAGCACTTGGAAGCAGAAAATATGACGGTATAATGAACTGGAAAAGCCCTCAGGATCAAGTCTCTCAGTGGGAGAATGAGGTGGCAAGGGAGAGAGGACGGGCCTACTGCAGGAGCCCATCCGAGTAAGAGGTCTCTTCCAGACCTCACTGGCTCGGCCACCCTGAGAGCCTCTTTCCATGGCAGCCTTCCTCCCTCCAACCCTCTTTGCAAACACTGTGATCAAAGATGGCACTGAGGAATATGCTCTGTGCTTCAGGAGGAAACAAACATGAAGAAAGTTCTGATTCTAATACAGTCTTCCTTTTAAAAATTCTATATATATAAAAGGCTAAGTGTCCATCCAACTGGTAGCTATGACATGCACTGACCACCAGGGGCAGACACTCAATGCAGGAGCTGCTATGATGCGCACTGGCCATTTCAAAAATAAATGGCACCATGGACCTGGCGCCGACAAATCAACACTCGGCTTCCCCCAAGTGGGGCACAGGCCCAGAGCAACACCCCACCAAATTGTAGCCAATGCTGCCAAGACCCCATGGCACAAAATGCGGCCCACAGCCCAGCCCAGCCCAGCCCAGAAATCGTCGCTGTGGGCACTGGGTAACGACATCACATGGCAATGCCTGGCTTCCTTTCCCTAGCGACTAGCCTCCTTGGAATTTCTTCATTCCAGGAACCTGACTTGCTTTATAGCCAGGTGCAAACATTTTATAGTTTAACCAAATATTTGTGATGCATTTTCCTGTGCCTCATCTCATTTGATCCTCACAAAAGTCCTGGAGTAGGTAGATAGGAGACTCAGTAGAATCCTATTTTCTTTTCATTAGCAAGACACAAATAGCAATATTAAAATATTCCTTCTAATTAATTTCCTTTCAATGTGCACGAATCCGTGCACCAGGGCACTTTGTGTGTGTGTGTGTGTGTGTGTGTGTGTAATTGATTTCAGAGAGAAAGGGAAGGGGGAGAGAGATGGAAACATCAATGATGAGAGAGAATCATTGATTGGCTGCCTCCTGCATGCCCCCCACTGAGGATCGAGCCTGTAACCTGGGCACGTGCCCTGACCAGGAATCGAACAGTGACCTCCTGGTTCATAGGTCAATGCTCAACCATGGAGCCATGCTGCCCAAACAGAGTCTTCCTTTTTCCTAAGAAAAAAAAGTGATGCTCTAGTGCAGCCGTGGGCAAACTACGGCCCGCGGGCCGGATCCGGCCCATTTGAAATGAATAAAACTAAAAAAAAAAAAAGACCGTACCCTTTTATGTAATAATGTTTACTTTGAATTTATATTAGTTCACACAAACACTCCATCCATGCTTTTGTTCTGGCCCTCCGGTCCAGTTTAAGAACCCATTGTGGCCCTCGAGTCAAAAAGTTTGCCCACCCCTGCTCTAGTGGGAAAGTGGCTTGCTCTGGAGGAGCTCAGCACTCTAACTGCCCAGCCTCTTTACAGACTCTTCCTCTCTCCTGAAATCTAACCTTTCTCTGTAGTTTCTATTGACTCCTATTACTTTGGAAAGGGGTGCGTTAAGCAGAAGGTATTTAATTTTGCAGTTCTGTGTTTGCCCTGTAACTTTGCGAACTGGGGCAGATCCTACCTCCCTAGGGCAGGACTTGATGGGTGGTTTCAAAATGTGCTCCTTGGAGCCCTTAGATACATTCAAGGCTGCCCAGGGGATAGGAGTGTGCTGGGGGTAAAGGTGAGCGTTCACCCAAAGCAGCTCCCTTGTCTGTTTTATATGTTCGAATTGTTTAGAAAACTAGATTTGCAACAACCCTGCGGTTTAAAATTCGCTAAGCTAGATTATCATGGAGTCCTGGTGACCAAGTGGATAATGTTTAAATATATAAGGAACACACCCAAGTGTAGCTCAAGCGGAGTTAATAGAGTGTAAAATACCTCCCAACTTAAGCATAAAAAAGGTCCTTAATTCACTTCCTCTCTCCCCTCAACTGGAGGTAATGGCCCATTTGGATAACATTCCTGAAATCCTGAGGACAGAGGTGGAACTTTGCTTAGAATTCAGGTGTTAGATTGTATTTCTTAGTTCCCTTCCTTAAGAATATAAGAAAATCCCGTGTCAGGTCAGCTGTTCCGTCCCTAAAAGCGATCAGTCATTTAGGAACCATTTGGCTGATTATGGTAGCCTTCATCAGGTAATGTCCGCTAATGTTTCTTAATGCCTGTGATGGCGAGGGCGAAGCCTTTTTCGTGATCTTATTTGAAAGTAGTGTTATCTTTCATTAAGGGTGAGAATTATGAGATACCCTTGAGGGAAGGGTAAGCATTTATAATGGTTTGAAGAGGATGAGCCTATTGCTCCTAGGAAATGAAGATCTCATGCTTCAAGGCATGTGGAGCAAATGGTCCCACTTCCCAAGGCTTTCTGCTGAGTGACGTGAGGGAAGGGGAGGAGATATGTATTTCAAGCAGCTGTCCAATTGCTTTCTGTGGCAACCTCCTTGGGCCCTTGGCCAAGATCCTGGCAAGGATTCTGAGCAAGTTCTTTAACCCCACTTCCTCATCCCCAAAATGGAGGTACTAATAGTACCTGCCTCATAGAATCATTGTGAAAATTAAATGCAATAACAGAAGTAAAGCCATTTATTGACACCTTTCTCATGCCGGCTTTGAGCTATTACTTAGATCAAGTTTCATTGGACAAGTCTAAAAACATACTATGACTTCATTCTAAGCTGTTTTCTGGCAAGAAAAGAAAGGGAATTATTTGGGGACTTAGGGATCAGAGGTAATGACTTCAGATTAACATTTGGTCCACTTCTTTTTGACACTCACCTATTCGAGGCCTCAGAAGACCACTCCCCTCTCCTGTTCTCTGGGCCAAGATAGAATGTAAAATTCCCAAGTGACCACAAGTGCCAAGGGGCCAGGAATTAGCTCTCAGAACTTGGGCCAGCCTGCAGTTACCAGCTCTGTGGTGCTGGAAGCTGAGGGAATCCTAGTGCCCTTTCAGGCTGCAATCAACAAAGCAAAGAGGCTAATAAAATATCAGGACATGTTGACAGAGCCCACCTCAGCAGCCTGTGCAGACATAGAGTGACTCAGGAACAGGTCAGAGCAGTGGGTGCTGCGACTGAGCTGTGTGATGTTGTGAAGGTTACTGGTTGCACTGTGGCTTTCTCCAGCTGTAAAGGGGGATGAGGATCGTCTCCGCCTGATGTTGCTGGGACAGCGGTTCCCGGTCATCATAAACATACAGTGAATGTTAGCTGCTGCAGTTTCCTGAGGTGCTGTCCTGACTTCTATGAAAATAAACAACACATATAAACAGTGTTGAATCCTTCGATCTTTATTCTCATGGAAACTGGGAAATGCGCACCTAAGCAGGGAAGGGAAATAATCCGGGCTGGTAACTATGCTGTGCTTGTCTGCAAGGCTGCAAGAAAGATGCTCATATGTATGTCTCTTACGTAGGCTTAGATTCTCCTGAGTAATGCTGTTCCCTTGTCTTCCTTAAAGCCAGGATCTCCAATATCATGCTCATCAAGGAGATATGGTATATCAATGTGACATATAAATAGTCTCTTAATTTAGAGGCAAATGATACAGTGAATGTAAATAAAAATAATATACTGGGGGTCAAACCCTTCCACCTTGTCCTCCACTCTCAACCTTGGACACATAATAGCTGTGTAATGTCACACAAATTTCTCATCAGTGAAATGACAATGATATTTATCTCAAAGTGTTACCGAGAAGATTAAATGGGATGATGCATGTGAAGGGCCTAGCTTAGTACATAATAGACATTTATCCATTTAGCAAGTAATTATGAAGCCTCTACCCTGTACCAGGTTTGGGGAATATAGCAATAAGATTGTCAGTGGTCTGTGTAGGTAAAAATAATTGTGCTTCCGTGGTAAACGATGTATCACCAATAGCAGACTGTTTGGGATGACCTCATTCCGTGTCTACAGAGTTGCTTTACAACTCTATAAACTGATAGCCATACAAAATAATTCTTGTTGTAGACATGTAAATCCTGTCGCACAGTTTCGGGTGACGTCCCTAGCTACTGTGGGAAAGGTGAGTTTTGCCTTCCAAGTACACATTCATTTTTCACTCTTCTTATTCTATAACTATGTCTGCTGTTTAGATCCTCTTTTGAACTGGCGGGTAACATCATTTTCCTCATTAATGACTTAAATAAAATCTCAAACCATGTGCTCACTTATGTATTGACGATAGTCATGATTTTAGCTTTCTTTGGAAATGTAACCTTTCACCTTGGTAGTTTAATTTTTTTAATTTATGTTTTAGCCAGTAATGTCACTATGTCAACATTTTCTGGTTGCCTTTGTTTAAAGGCCATTAAGTCCTAAACAAACTTTGCCCCCCAGTTTCTCCAAAGTCTAAGCAAACCCACCAACATGCAAAACCTTCTGCAAACTTTCTATTAGAAGTTCTGAAAATTGCATTGTGTCCAAAAGGTTCCTGCTATTTTGTGGCAGATGTGTTTAATCAGAAGAGAAGCTGCTAGTGTTAACTCCCTGCAGAAGAGCTCTTAAAAAGGCATAAGATGGTTAGAACACCTGAGAGGCATTAGGGGAGATAGATTTAAATCATCAGATTAGGCTTGAAGGAGAGAAATTTGTCTATTTTCCTGTGCTTGCGAGATTTCTCTCCCCGGCTTTCGGAGGCCAGGCTTAGCATGCTGATGAGGAAGCTCACTGGGTACAGGTGTAAGCTCCCAGACAGCTTTTCAGATTCTCTTTTATGCACAGTTAAGAATCTTTTCAGCTCTGAGGCGTTCAGCCCCTGACTGTGCCTGGTATTCTTCCTGTGGTGGTTGCTCAAGTCAACTCACCTTCTTCAGCCTCACATCCTCCATCTGCAAAGGGTTCTTTCCCCTGCCAACGTTCGAGATGTATGTGCATGGGCGAAGCACTCCAACCTCCCCAAAATACAAAGCATTTTTAAAGCTATTTTGAATGTGTAAAAGGTTTGTGTGTTGGCCTCTTTGTGAGCAGCAACAGGAATCCTTTCGATATCTACGTGCATACAGGAGTAAACAGTTATCATGCGGGTATCCCCTGCAAACAGTCAATATTGATCTGTCCTATTTCTCCATGGTCTCCTACCAAAGAGATGAGTACTTCTAGTCCTTTTTTGTGCTTCAAGCACTGCCCGTTTGTACCTTTTTCCCTCTTCAAAATACTCTGCTGAGATGTAGCCCCTGGGATGTGGCAGTTCTGCTTATGCTGTTGAATAAAGGGGAAGCCTTTTTCTCCTTTTCAGGCCTTCAGACTGCGGCTCTGTGTATTTGCTAACATCGTTCCCATCAGTGGGAACTTCTCTGAGCTATTCCACCCCTTTATCCTTGTGCTGTTTTGTCTTTTATTACGGTTAGAGTTCCCCATGGAGACCAGTGGGGTGTGTCGTTAACAGGTGTCAAAAGAAGCAGAATAATTACTTTCTGTGATGCACCTGTGAGAATACTACTTACAGAATCCAGGTTAGCCAAATAGAGTGCGGGTATATTTACCACTGTGCCTCATCTGCACATTTTCTTACCTTTATTGGTTTTCCCCTCTGGATTTTACGTTCTATTTTTCTATATATTTGTATTTTTGTTACATTTCTATTTTGTCTGAACTGCTCTACATTTTTTTATTGAACCTCAAGCAGCATAGGAAAGTTTCTGACATCACCAGGGCCTACATTTCCAATAATAGAATTCTCCAGGAACAGAAATTATTCTTTGTTTTTAACCTCTTCATCTCTAGTGGGCATCTTTCTTCTGTTGTGCTGAGAAATTATAAAGTATCTGGTGAAATATCCCTACAGTTTTTAACCTCTATTTCATCTATGTCCCCCTTCCTCTTGCTTCAGAAAATATGGCCTTGTTCCCTTCTCCAGGCATACCTGGAAGATATTACAGTTTTGGTTCCAGACCATCACAATAAAGAATATTGCAATAAACCAAATTATACAAATAAATAAAAGAATAATTAATAATAGTACAGGAATAAACTCGGTGTTTTGCTTACTCACAACTACAGACCTACGTTTGCCCACCCCTATAGTCTATTAACTATGTATGATTTCAGATGGGTACTGGAAATATCAGGGGAACACTGTAAAGTATATGTTATCTAACCACTATGCTGTCCACCTGAAACTAATACGAAATGATATTGAATGTAAACTTTAATTGAAAAATAAAATTTAAAAAGAAAGAAAATAGATGATAAAAAAGGGGAGCACTTTCAAACTCATTTTATGAGACCAAAATAATATGATACCAAAACCTACCAAAGATATTACAAAAATGTTATGGTATAGACCAAGATCTCTCATGAACATAAACCTAAAAACCTTCACAAAATACAAACAAATTGAATTTAGCAGTAGCCCAAAAAATTACATCATATCCATTTGTACATAGGAATGCAAGGTTGACTCAGTTTGTGAAAAATCAATGTGATTCATCATATCAAAAGAATAAATGAAGAAAGTCATATGTTCATCTCACTAGATACAGAAGACTGCTGGTTTCAGCTCTGATATATAAACAACTTGGATGTCATCACTCAGATCTTTACTGTAAGAAAAGCTAGACAAACTGAAATTTAATGATTTTCTTTTGGACCCATCAGAGAATTGATGCCACAAGGCCAGTCGTCACCCTGACATCTGGAGAATAGGGCCCGTGCAGGAATAGAGCCCTGAAGACTGGCTTAGCTGGAACAGAAGTCAACCCAGTATTAATGAACAAAAGATTTGGACACCTTGCAAAGATTTAAAAATGGCCCATAAACACATGAAAGTGTGCTCAGCAATATTCATTGGTCAGGAAAATGCAAATAAAACCATAGTGAGGTACCGCTTTTCACCAACTAGAACGACTAAAATTCAAATGCCTGGCAATATCAAGTGTTGCTAACAATGTGAGCAACTGGATCTCTTGTATATTGTTATTGTATGATATGGTGCCACCTGATTTAAAACTACCCATTTCTTGTACAGTTAATCACACACTTATTAAATGTTCCTGGAATTCTGCTCTGGGGTATTCACCCAACAGCATTGGAATCATATGTTTATAAAAATTACAGTGCACTAATATCCAAAGGAGCTTTACTCAAATTAGATTAAGTTCCGAACAATAGTTAGGTCCATCAGAAGTAGAATGGATAAACCAATTATGCTGCATTCATACCAAAAACACTACTCAACAATAGGAAGGAACCAAACTACTGATGCATTACAACAACATGAATGAATATCACATTGTGCTGAGTGAAAGAAAAAACAAAAGACTACATAGTGTGTAATTCCAATCATATAAAATTCTAAAATAGTCCAAATTAATCTACAGTGCAGATCAGCCCAGTGGTGGCTTGGAGTGGGGGGTAGAAGGGAGATCGACGGTGCAGAGGAGCAAGAGAACTTTCTGTCCTGAAGAAAATGCTTTCGATCTCTGTCAAAAGGCATCTGCTATTCAAATGTGTGAAATGTATTGCATATAAACTATAACTCAATCAAGTCATTTTTAATAACAGGTGCTTTCCAAATTTTCTGAAATGGCATGCTGTTTTTTAAGAGGAAATCGTGAAAATGTCATTCTACATCTTCCTTACTGGCTATTGGATCATTTATATTAAAGATGATAGATAGATGTGGTTTTATATTCATCTGTTATCTATAGATATGTATTTATCTAGATATAAAGCACTTGAGTTTGAAAATCCGCTTTATGCAGTTTTCACTGGAAGAATAACCTGAAGACACCAGAACATTTGTATGAAGAAAAGTCATTTTACCTGTCCTTGGAAGATTACCCCTGACAAAAGGGAACAATGTTCTTATCTCAGTGAGATTCCACTTGTCTGAACCTACACCAGCGCATCCAAGACTTAGAATTCATAGATGAGTCTAATTTCAGAAAACATTTTGAAATGGCATAGAGTTGCCACTTCAGACTTTTATGCATGTATACTGTTTAAAGTTAAAAACTACCCTCACCATCATTTTATAAACCAAAGGAATATTAAAATTGAAAAATCTCATGATTTAAAAATGGAGTAAGTTTTACTTTCAGAAAAAAAAAATACATTATTTTTATTTCTTCCATTTTTATCACAGGGCAGTGCTGCTTTACAAGCTAGCATAAGGAAACTGTTGCTCAAAGGCAGCGGTTCTCAACCTGTGGATCAAGACCCCTTTGGGGATTGAACGACCTTTTCACAGGGGTCGCCTAAGACCATCGGAAAACACATATATAATTACATATTGTTTTTGTGATTAATCACTATGCTTTAATTATGTTCAATTTGTAACAATGAAATTGGGGGTCACCACAACATGAGGAACTGTATTAAAGGGTCCCGGCATTAGGAAGGTTGAGAACCACTGCTCTAAGGGGACATGTATTGATATTCTAAATGCAACATTTATTTACTATTACAGACAATATTTGACAGGATAAGACTGATAGTTGTCACCAAATGAACTGTTTCATAGATCAGAGAACTAAAACAGAAGGAATACCTTTTTTATTTTTATTTTTTTTACCTACAAAATCAACTCCCATACACTTCCATACAGTCCTCTCTATCACCTATTCACTGCCCACTGTAGAATTATTATAATCAAGGCAGGTGGGGGTTTCCTACGGTCACATGATTCAATTTTCTCTTGGGTAATAGTCCCCTCCCCTCACCACTTTTATGATTTTTGTAAACTAAGACTGAAGGGCAGGTTTTGCCTCGGTCCCATGACCAAGAAAAGGAGAGCTGGGGCCGGCTCCTAGCTTTCTGAACCCTTATCCAGCGACACCCCTGTCACTCACCAGACACCCTACACTGCCTTTCCCCAACCAGCCCCAGATAGCAAACCCAAGCCAGAGACTTCTGAGACCTGAGAAATATCAGTGCCAGCCAGTGCCTTAGAAGACCCCTGATATCATGAACAGTGCTCATTTTTTCTTGGAGGCTTTCTATGGGCAAGAGGCTATGCTGAGAACTATGTGTGCATCATGAGAGGTGCTGGGGTCCAGCCCCAGCGGGTCCAGAGGTTCCCAAAGGTGTGGACGGAGTCAGCGAGAGTGAAGGACATAGAGGCAGCGTTCAGGTGATCATCATAGCCAGGTTCCTCTCTTTATTGTCATCTAACATCTGTATTTATACTATTTGGTCCCAATCCTATCCATTCTATACAAAAGGCCAGGGGGCTTCCCATCTCCATTCAAAGGTTACTCTATTGTTCCACTAAGCTACAAGGAAGTAACTGAAGGAGGTCACTCCAAGCAAAGATCAAAGCGACCAACCACCCCTCTGACACTCAGTTAAAGGGTTTACTGATAAAAATCCTCACCTGGGGAAACAACCTTTCTTCTCCTAGCCAGGTTCCTCCCCCTATTGTTCTCTTACATCTGCATTTATCCTATTGATCTTAATCCCATCCATTCCATTCCAAAGGCTAGGGCGTTTCTCATCTCCATTTCAAGGTCCCTTGAAACATCCCTGCAGAGACTGCCTCAAGCAGCCAGGGTGGATCGGCTTCCAGCAGAGAGGACACCTAGTTGTTCCATGCTAGCCTATCAGTAGCTCTGATAATCTCGCCAGCTGTCACAGATGAGGGAGCCAGGTTGAGAGTTCAGTTGGGTGACTTAAGGAAAGTCCAGCAGCTGAGCACTCAACATCAGCTTGTTGAGAGATAAGAGGAGTTAAAACTTGGAAAGTACTTAGAATAGTGCCTAGCACATTGTAGGGCTCAACAAATGTAACCTGCCATCGTCATTATCCGTCTATGTTTAATGAATTGTAAGCATTTAATAAGTACCACTGTGGGCCATGCACTGGGCTGATTATAGCGAGATAGAAAAGCAGAACACTGTTGGTCCCTTGATACCAGACTGGAAGGGACCTCATCTGCCTCCTGTGATCACATGACTAAACAGAAGCCTAGAGCTAAATGAGTTGTGCAAAAGCATACAACTTCTCAGATTACCCGAAAATATTAAAAACTAGGTCACTAGCTGTGGGAGATCAGGAGACCATTCTTAGGAGAAGGCCAGCAGCATACCTTACTTACTGTTATGCCCAGATTTCAGGATCCCCAAGAAACCACACCAGGGAGCCAGCCATGTCCGATGCAAAAGCATAAGAGTCTGTATTCGAGCTAGCTCGGCTCCCCCACCTCGCCGACACAGCAGCAGGAAGCAGAGAGAGAGAACTCTGTGTGGAGAGAGGTTTTATAGCGGGGTTGGAGTAAGGGGAGGAGAAAGGACTGTGGGCCCTGCCGATTGGCCACGCGCAAGTGGTAACAACACAGGATGTGGTCATATCTATGGCGACTTCCCTTGATTGTCATTGGTTAGTTTAAAGAAGTCCTGGGTGTGGCTAGCAGAGGCTTGGGCTTCCAGGAAGAAGCCTTGCTGAGCACATGGCCAAGGTAAGATGGAGGGCGTGGCCCTTACCCTGGGGCAAGATGGAGGGCGTAGCCCTTACCCTGGGGCAAGATGGAGGGTTGTAGCCCTCGCCCTTTCACTTAGAAGTACCCAGAACAGGAGCCTGAAATGGGCAAGACACTCTTTAGTGAACGTGTTTCCCACTCCAAACTCCAGGAACAGAATGAAAGTTTTATAGCCACAAAATTTAATCTCTTCCTTATTTTCTACCAGATCCCACGGCTCCTTCTTTTTCCTCCTCTTTTTCTACCTCTGTAGTCCCCTTCAAGAATGTCACAGAATTCTAAATCAAATATGACCGAAAGTCTAACTTCCTTTGCTGCTTACTCTGAACCCTGGGCATTTTATCCCATCAGAGAAATTAAGATGATTAAGAACAATCTCTTTTGATAAGTCCTCCTTTGCGTTTTAGCATCTGTATCCATTTGATGTCTTTTTTTTTTTAAACTGATGACTTTGTTAATTACTATGTCTGTTTCATTTTGTGTGTTTCGGAAAAGCACTGAAGTCAGATTTGGAGCTCCCCTCCCCTTGGTTTTGCTCCCATTTCCTGTTTGAAAATTAATACACTGTGTACTCTCTTCCTGTCGAATCAGGTGCCTCATCCCTACGGAGCCCCAGGTTACACAGGCAGAACAGCTATCACTATATTATTCTGGGGGACTGGAAATTATGCCCTTTTAGAGGCAGTCTGCTAAAATTGTCTTCCTTCAGATGGCATCATTTATGGTGATGAGTGTGATGCCAGTGTTCATAATGGAGCAAACTGAAGCCCACACTCCTGGGATTAATTATATTTAAGATCTCGTGGCCTTGTTTTGAATGAAATGCGACTGTCCTCAGGAGTTCTTGGCCAGTGACATTTTAGGCCATTGTGTTTGGACTCTCATGTTCCTCATTCAGACTCATTAAATGTTTTCAGTTCCCACATTAACTTTAGGGTGATATCGCCAAGCATTTAATTGCTCTTGCCAAGCTTCCTATCTTGGATAGTGAGGAAAGATTAGAGAAAGCATGGCCTGTAAAGACTGGGATGGAGTCCTCTCCACTGATTATTCACTGTATGTGACCTTGGCCAAGTCTAACCTCAATGAACCTCTGTTTCTCTTTCTCCAAAATATAACTATGTGCAACTTACAAAGTTGGTATTAGTTATTATTGATCTGTACTTTATGGACATCATTAAAAAGTTTTTAAGAAGCAAAGAATAGTATAGAAATCACTTTGCAAATGGTAAAGAATTATTTAAATCCACACATGTGTCAATATCTATACATAAGTGTGTATACATATGCATATTTGTATGTTTAGTTTTTGTTTTCATTGTTTAAGAGTATCCCAGTTCTCTAATTGGGGCCCTAAAACCAATCAGCAGTTTCAGTTTTCCCAGCCCACCAAAATTTTGCTTTGCCCAATGCATTTTTTAGTAATAGTAATTATTATTAAATAATTACTATTTACAATAGTAATTATTGTAAATAAATATCAATTTATCTTCCAAATATATACTTACCAGCAAATATTCCAAAGATATGTCTCTAATAATTTAGAGTCTAAAGAATTCAGAAGATTTTATTTAATAAGTGTGTGATACTACACACTTGTAATACTACAAGAAATTATCATGTTGGGGAAAGTCATACATTTAAAAAATATTTATTGAGTGTTTATGTGCCAGGCACTCTTGTAAGTATTTTGCATGAATTATTTAATTTTATCTTCACAATAACACCATTATGATCATTCCCAATTTACAAATGTGGAAAATTAGACTCAGAAAATTTAGGTTATCTTGTCATGTGTCATACAAGCCAAAAAATGGCAAAGTCGGGGTTATTACCCAGGACTGTCTGAATCCAAAACTCATGTTTTCAACTCTATACCATGAAAGATAGCATCTTATAAGTTTGAGTGAGACAGAAAGTAAACATGAGGGTAAGTACCAGATATTTGAAAAGTAACTAATACCTATGAGTCTGGTTGATTGGGAAGTCTGCTTGGAGGAAGCTGAATTTGCCCTGTAAAATTTTAGAAGAGAAAGCCCCTAAAATATCAAGTTGTGTTCATATATTTTGTTTGGCCTTCGGATAATTCAAAAAGGATCTATAATAGCTTTTGCGCCATGGACCTCACCACTCCCTATTGCCTCAGACCTTGCCTGTTTTCCTGCTTGTGTTTCTGAGTCTGAGCCTGAAAGCACTTGGGTTTCTGAATCTTGAGGAGGGAACAGGGATGGAGGTGGAGACAGATCAGAAGAGTGGGTTGAGAGCTACAGCAGAGAAGGCTTTAAGTGTCAGGCTAAGGAAATTAGACTTTCCTTTCTTGAGTGTCAGTCAGCACTCGTTAATGATATTTAATGAGTGACATGACAAGTTCAAAGCACTCTTGGGGGGAAAAATCAAATAAATGTGCAGATGAGAGACATCACCTATGTCTGAGTTGTTGGCCCAGGTGGGTCCTGAAGCTATAAGATAATTTTTTAAAATATATCTTTTATTGAATTTATTTTTACTAAGGTAACATTGGTTTGTAACATTATATAAGTGTCAGGTGTCCAACATTATAATTAATGTCTCTATGTACTACATCATACTCACTATCAAAAGTCTACGTTCCATCTGTCACCATACAGTTGAACCCTTTACCCATTTTAATGACCATCTTCCCCCTCTGGTAACCACCAATCTGTTATCTACCTCTGTGTTTTGTTTTGTTTGTTCATTTGTTTTGTTTTCAGAATTCCAAAGATAATTCTTTTACCTATCTCTAGCTTGTTCACTTTCCCCAGTCTCCAAAGGTGGTTTCATACCTAGCTCCACAAGGCTCTCACCCCTTTCCCCTTTCGTTATTCTGAGAGTAGAGATTAATAGTAATGAATTTCCTTAACATCCTCCCTGCAGTATTATTTGCATCTTTACCCCTCCTTACCTGCTTCCTTTATGTCTCTGAGGAAAAGATCTCTCTCCCAAGGACATTACTCTAAACTGTGCTCTTCTCCCGGCCTTCCAGACCCTCCCTCCTCCCACAACAGAATTTTATTCATCTGCTTTTCCCTTCTAGGTCTTCAGACTTTCTGCCTCTACTTTTGCATTTGAGTTTGAAAACATGTGATATCCTGGATACATCCCCCTTCACGCTACTCTTACTGCCATCCTTCTGGCCTAGGTTTAGTCTCAGTCTCGTAATGATCCTACTTCATGACGCTCTAGGAAAGTATCTATTGTTTGTCTTTTTAAATCAGAATTGACCAGATTACTTCCTGTTTGAAAAGACTTCAATGCCTGGATAAAGTCCGAATTCTTAAGCTTCATATCTGAGCTCTTCATAAACATTCTTCAGCTTCGCTGTAGCCTTTTCTCATATCCATCCTATCCAGACACTACAGTAGACCACTCTCCTTCTTGCCCCAATGCCCACCTAGTGAACTTCTGGTGAGTATTTCAAGGCCTAACTCAAATTATTTTTCTCTCACTGCCTTCCCTGGGCCTTTCCAAGCAGAATTGATTTTCTGTACATTGTTTGCAATAAATGAATGACAGCTATTATTATTAGAACACTTATTACATTATATTAGCATTACTTGGTTACATGTTTATCTTGCTTCCACCAGCCCAGAAACTCTCTAGGGTAGAAATAACACCTGATTTATTTTACTATCTCTAAGCTGTGTTAACCCAGTGCCAGGCATAAATAGACATTTGATAAGTGTTGATTGGATCAAATGGAGTTTGTTCTTCCTTTGATAGGCTTAACACTGAACTTCAATCTTTTCTTCATTTCTATTGATAAGAATACTTTGATTACTCCTTCAGTTTCCTGATTTGCCTGCTTTCCATGAGCGTATCCTATATTTCCTACCTGCAGCTCCTTATAACTATATTCCATTGATGTTCACATCTGTCTTCTTTTCTCATTCTTGGAGAAACCCTTTTTTACTTTTTTAAAGAACTCTTATTTGGGAACTGTACTAAGCCCCCAAATGATACCTATGAGTGCACTTGAATGACCCGCTCTTGAAATTCTGCAGGATCCAGAGTCCCAATTCCCAGCAGGAAGACCTTCCCAGGGCAGTTTGGCTGTGTCTGGGCCTCTGCTCAGTGCCGAGTGAGTGTCACTGTGTTGTGGCCGCTTGCTGGGCCCACTGAAATCCAAGAGACAGGTGTTGCTTTGTAGGGTGGAAAGAGGATCATTCATCTGAAAAGCTTCTGCTATGGCCGCAGAGCCGGAGCCCAGAACCCGTCACACCATAGATACATTTAGTGCTCATTTGCATGGTTTCACAAGTAACAAAGTGCATTACAAACATAGCATTATGGTTTCTGACTCCCAAATGCCTTCATGGCAAATGAGCTAAACCCAACTACCTTAATGACTCCAACACTATCTGAGAAATGATAACTTACACAGAAGAAATGAGGACAGTGAGTGGCTAAAGTATAACATTAAAGAAAGACATGTATAACTAATGTTGGACAATTGTGACCCGCAGAAATGGCAATTTCATTAGGTTTCACACAGCAGTGAATGGTGTATCTTGTATAAAGGAGGTAGATAGTAAGTAGGATAATGTTGTTGCGAGTTTCCTACTGAGGCACCGTGTTAAGCACTTTTTGTGATTAACAGCGATGAGATGAGTTATCCTTTTCTTTGTATATGGAGAAACTGAGACATTGAGGTTATGACTTCCTCAGGCTCACAGAGCCTGCAAGGTGCAATGGATAATCCAGTATCTGGAGAAGAATTCGTGTAGCCAGGTGTTGGCAAACATTTTTGGTAAAGGGCCAGATAGGGACATTTGGTTTTGCAGGCCATGTGGTCTTTGTCACAACTCCTGAACTCTGCCTGTGTAGCATGTAAATGAACGAGGTGTCTGTGTTCCAATAAAACCTTATTTACAAAGACAGGCATTAGGCTGGATTTGGCCCATAGGCTATAGTCTCCTGACCCCTGTTCTAACCTCATTCTCCCAAATATGTTTTCTCAAAAATGATTATGAAAGAAATTTAGAAGTCGCCATGTTTTTTTAAGTATTACTTTTTCCCCTTTTGTATATTAGTAAAATTAGAAAATGTAGAAAATATACATACACAATAAAGAAAGACATGTAAAACTCCCCTCTAATTCCAACACCCAGAAATAACGCCTGGCACCAACATTTAGGTGTGCGTGCTTTCAGATTGGTGTCTAATGCACATGTAGTTACTTGTAAGAAATGGCATCATGCTTTAGCGAGTGCAGTAGCCTTCCCTTTCCACTTAGAAATATGTGGCAAATGCATTCCTATGTCAGCTGTTAGATGCAAAATGTTTTCTTTGGCTGTTAGTAGTTATTCTCTGGATGTTGTATGTATTTCCACTGTTCAGATCAACTGCATACCTGGTGCCATATGCCTCCCCCTTCAACACTCCACCCTCCCTTCCCTGGCTGTGCTCGTCGTCCTATATTCTTTGTTGTGTTCTGAATTCTTCTCCCTCAGACCCTAACACACACATACAGAGACTCGCAAAACAGCACCTCAGAGCCCCTTTATCTCCATGTCAATAGCCCTGAGTTGTGAGGCTCATACGTTTCTCTCTCTAGCATTTGTGCCTCTGATACTGATCAGATTCCTTCACCTTTGCCCGGGCTGGGGCCAGCGACAGTAGTAGGTCTGATCCTGCAGGTAAATGGGCACCAGAAAAGGAATACATCTTCAAATCTCTGCCATTGTCCTCTGTAGATGCCACCCTTGGGGGCAATGCAATTTCTTTGAATGTTTTCTTTCTGTCGGCTTTCCTTTCCCCGAGACTCCTCCAAGAGAGAGGCTTGCACAGCTTTTTAAAAATTCATTAAATTTTTAGTGTCTTTCCCCAGTGGTTGGTACACTGCAGGTAACACAAGACGGGAGGACATTAGGATTCCTTCCGGGGAGAGGGACGTACTGTGAGCAGTTTCAAAAGGTCGCCTGTTGCCACGGTGCCCTTCTTTATAAATCTTTCCCAGGGCAGGGAGGCGTTTCCAGAGCGGGAGGCTGGGACTGCTGGAGTCATTCTGGAGCATCTGCCATTTGGTAATGAGCTCACGGTGATGCTCTGGATGAGCTCATAGAAAAGGGGGAACAAGATAGAGTTACCTGTTTTTGCAACATATGTGCACACTACATTCAAGTCAAAGACTAACCTCTCTTCCAACAAAAATAGATGGTTACAGGGTAAAGGGTGCAGTTATAGCAGGGCACAGACAAAAGAAAAGCTGCTGTAGAATATGAAAGGGAGATCTCTTCGTTTCTCTAAATGACTTCCTGAATGTGTTCAGTTAACTATTCTGAGGATGTCCCCAGAATCTTATAGATTTCATCACTCATAAGAAATTTCCCACTGATATTTGTGTCATACTTGAAATTTATGAAGTGATATTTTGCACATGTTGTCTAACCTCAGAACCCCATTGATATCAGGGTAGATGAGGAAGCTAAAGCTTAGAAAAGTTAAGAAAATGGACTCAGCCCACATGGCCAGTAGATGGCAGTACTCAGTTCCTTGGACACCTTCATCTCCATTTTTGGTTCCATTCTTGGCTCCATTCCATGGCAAATTCTGCCTTCCTTACTCCCATGAATTAGCCATTGTTAATTAATTGTTAATTGGCCAGTCATATCTGGCTGTTACAGACCATTCAAAGCTGTTCTATGCTATAGAATATGCAAACTATAGGGGAAATTTTTTGAAACCAAGGGGAATGTTGTCTTTGCAAACTCAGAGCTCTGCAATGATATATATCCCAAGCGTGATTGTTCAAGATCATTTAACGCTGCCGAAACCGGTTTGGCTCAGTGGATAGAGCGTCGGCCTGCGGACTGAAAGGTCCCAGGTTCAATTCCGGTCAAGGGCATGTACCTGGGTTGCGGGCACATCCCCAGTAGGAGATGTGCAAGAGGCAGCTGACCGATGTTTCTCGCTCATCAATGTTTCTAACTCTCTATCTCTCTCCCTTCCTCTCTGTAAAAAAAAATCAATAAAATATATTTAAAAAAAAAAAAAAAAAAGATCATTTAACGCTGAAGCTCTTCTTCACCAGATGATATTGGCACCTTTAACTAGAAATAGAAGGGAAAGACAAATCATACTGAACCCCCTCCCTTTTTTTTAGATAATTAGCAAAATGTCAGGGGCAGGTGAACTAGAAACTATGGAAAAACATGTTTTACTTACTTTTCTATTTGATCATGTCTTAGGTACTGCAGTGACGTAAACCTGTTTCCTGGTTGGAAAAGTATCCTTACCATTTTGTCCATTTTTTATTTAAGAAACTAGCTGGCTTTCTCTTGGAAGTACT
Source organism: Myotis yumanensis (assembly GCF_028538775.1). NCBI lineage: Eukaryota > Metazoa > Chordata > Mammalia > Chiroptera > Vespertilionidae > Myotis > Myotis yumanensis. Next base: position 30,333,307 of record NW_027223766.1, read on the forward strand.
TGTCATCTGTATCCCTTCCTCTTTATCACCTCTGACTGCACGCATTTAAGTTGGATTTGCTTAGGACATTTAAGAATAAATAGAATCTACAAACAGGGCTGCTTTGCTTCTTGGACGCAGCTTCAAAAGAAATGATTGTTTCCTGCTTCTCTCAGGGTAAAACCAGGTCAGGTTCAGAAGGCGATCGATAGTAGAGTGCCTATCTTTGAAACTTCATAGTTTAAAAGGATAAGTGTTACAAATATACCCTTATATATCGGGGACCCACTTACCTCTTAATTCACAAAAATTGACTGAGCACATAAAAATGACACATACTCGGCCCTGATGAAATGGGGATTGAGTTAACGTTAGTGGGAAGAAGGGGAAAGGAGAAAATAGGAAAGCAACACTGCAGAGAAGGCCAGCTGTGCTAGCCAAAGAAACTTGGGCAGGTCATACATCTGAAAGGGGGCTCAAACCCCTCATTTACATAACAATGGGGTTTGACTAGAAAACCTCTCAAGTATATTTTAACGGTGAGATTCTAAATTGGGCAGTTAGCAGTTGAATATTAAAGAAATCTCTGTTAATAATAGGTTATTTTGCAAGATGGCACAGTGGACTTGCTCTGCTCACTAATTTATCTGATTATCTGGTTTTTTTACAGCCCCCATTTATAGCTTACAGTGTTTGAAAATAACATTTCTTTCTGTTGCAAATATGCTATAGTTTAGAGCTTTAATTTTTAGGGTTCCCCTTTTTATTCCAGCAATTTGTTTACTTACTGAATATTTTATCATTGTCTCTATTGAAGTTTAATTATTTACTGATTAACCAATTTGTAATTTATTATAAATTGCTAATTTACAAATCATTCATTACCTACTAATTGTTCAATTATCTTTAAATTAGTGCTCATTAATTTACTCAATAAACATTTGCTGAGCAATTACTAGATGGCCGGCGCATGCAGAATGGAGACACAAGCGCGGAGAAGGAAGTTGGGCTCCTTCTTGTTTGTTTTTTTCTTGTTAATCCTCACCCAAGGATATTTTTCCATTGATTATTTTTTTAGGGAGGGGGAGAGATAGAGAGAAACATTGATGAGAGAGACACATAAATTGGTTGCCTTCTCATAAACACCCCAACTGTGGCCAGGAATTGAGCCTGCAACTGAGGTATGTGCCCGTGACCAGAATCAAACCTGGGACCCTTCAGTCCATGGGCTGATGCTCTATCCACTGAGCAAAACTGGCCAGGTTTGTGCCCCTTCTTTAAAGAAGAGATCCACTGCGTCTTTCAGGAAACTGGGTCTTCTTTAGTGCAAACACATATGTTCACAACCTCTCTTTATTAACCTCATTCTCTTTAGCTCCATTTTTAAAAAATCCCCGAAAGGGTGCCATGTAGAAACTTTTATCTGCTACATTTTTTTCCCAAGATTGATCAAATGAAAAAAACCTTTTGATAATCTTGGAACACTGAAAAATAAAAATGCACAGTTTATTGAATCACCAAAATCAGATTTTTTATTATACAACTATAAATAATATACATATATTTTTCATCAGATAAAGATAGATCTTGAGTATTTGAGGGGTGAAATAAGAGAGATGGCTAGAGATACTGAGGGAAATAAATACAAACATGGAGGAGTAAGATGGGCTTAAGGATTATCCTTGAATCTCGTGTGCTGATTGTCACGGGTGGTACTGGTCAGGCTAACCAAGCCCAAGGGAATGAAATTGTACACCACTGAATAGTTTGGTTTGCACACCGGACAATTCCTTCAATCTGGGATTTTGGCAACTGCAACTTTCTCTTCAACAGCTAAATGCTATTTTAGATGAAACCAACTCTTTGTTATTTGATTCTGCCCAAGTTTAAAGATTTTCTTGATTTCAACTGACTCCCTAGGGCATGTTAGAGATACACTAACTGAAAGTGCACTGTCATTGATTATCCTTTGCCAGAATTTGAGGAACATGCCCTGCAAAGAAAAAATAATAATGAATGCCTCCTGGCCTGAATTCTTTTCCTGGTCTGATTAACTTTCTGTAATTATGGGTAGTAATCATAGCTAATATAGTTAGTTAATAATAATAATATAAGCTCATCTTTCATACAACATGTTCTCTGTATCTTCCCTGCATCCACTTTGTTGCCATCATTCGGTGGTTTAAATGGACAATGCATATTACACACTGTACAGTGATTCCACTTCAGGAGGGACTATTAAATTGTTACTGGAACGGAGCTTGCCTGATCTCTAGAAAGAAAGCCCGATTCTCCTTTTGTAATACCGAGCATTGATGCCTGTTCTTCATTGTGCTGAGAGAAATGTCTCCAAAACCTTTAAAGAGAAACTGGGAAAGCCACATTAGATAAATAAGAATATTGAGACAGCTCAAACGGCTGAACCATTTGAGGCATCTGAGGCCTCAGGCACTCTTAGCTGACGGAGCCCTCTCTTCAGCTCTAGCACAAACCAGGCAGATCCTGACTTGTGAGCTGCCATTTCTGCGTGTGGAATGTGCCCTGGAGACTTGCTTATTTGACTTACGTGGGCCAACTGGATAGCTCATTCTTAAAACATACTCAGAAAAGGCGCCTGTTTATGTTGAAGGAGAATGGATATGAGAGGAGACTAGACGAGACTGGAACCTCCTAATTCTTTCACAGCCTCAATCAGGGTCAGCTTGCTGGTATGCTCTTCTGGAACACAAGGCAGAATCTCCAAATTCTCATTCAGCCAAATGATTTCTTTTCAATTAATTATAACCTTTTGTGAAGATGTGTCTTTTCCCCTCATGTCATTCTCTGTACAGAAAGCAACTAATTATTGGCAGCAATCTACTACCTTAGGATGCAGTTATCTTTCTTTTTTTGACATAGTGTTTTTTCCTGGAGGTAATTGAAAGATGCTTGGCTGGTGACAGGGTAAGATGGCGGTATGGTTTATTATATGTCATTTCATTTTAGAGATATCAGTTAAGTAATAAAAATACCTTAGATGGAGGCAAAATAAAATAAAACACTTTTTTAAAATAGTCTTGGACAGGAATGTTTGTGAAGGATGTATTTTCCTTTGTCCTAAAGGAGTGCTCAGCCTTTTCTTCTGATGGACAAGAGCTGCCCATGTAACTTTTCAGCTGAGTGTTGCAGTTCTCCTGAGCTCCTCAAGGGGGAGCGTTCACACAAGCTAACTGTACTGTACTCACCTCAGCTTGGATTTGGACTTTGAGTGCTTATCTCCTTATCCATCCATTTCAGTCCTCGTAGGATTCTCCCCTTTTGTATGCAAGTTGTGCTGTTTTAATTGACACAAGGGAGGTGACAGGCAGCCAATTGCAATCTCTTAAAAAATCCTATCAAGTTGTATTTGGATGTAAATTCATCAGCTTCAATGTTAGGCGTCCGGCTGTATGGAAGGAGAGTAGTCAGTTTGGTCGGTATCCCCACTAGATGAAGAAATTAAATGACATTTACTTTTAATTAGAGCATCTTTGTGGATAGGGTTATTCAAACCTACCATTTCATACAGCCACAGAAGCAGTACCAGTTTTTTATGATTAATATGAAAGGGATTACTCTTATCCTTGACTCAGGAAGAATTCCCCACCCCACCTCCAATCCCTGTCCCTTCAACACAAACCTATTTCAGTGCAAGTACATATTTGTCTTTATTTTTAATGCCTGGATGTAAGTCCTACTCAGGCTCCATTTTCAAAAGTAAGAGGAAAGATAAATTAATAACTGTACTTAACCTTACTTGCAGTTGAAATTGGGCATAAAGAAGACATTTTTTTTAACAAACAATAAAAAGTTATTTCCCTTTGCTTTTTTTAAAGAAAAAAATCTACTGAAATGTGATTTTTGGCAGGTGATTATTTGCTCTAATTCAGCCTCCCCATTAGCCTCAGAGGTAATTTCCCTGGGGGGAAAGTTAGACAAAGAGAAGATGCAGAATAACACCTCTCTTTATGATTCTTGGAAATATAATGCCCTTTACGAGAAATACAATCTTTTACAAGAAAATGATTCTTCTGTTGTAACTACAGTGGGAGGATTCCTGTGGCATATAAATATTTGCAAACCTTTTATGTAAGCATGCTTTAACCAAACACCTGGTAAATGTTGCACAGTTTATTAATGACTTGCAAAACCTCCAAGTTGGGAAATACAGCTATGCTGTTGTGATCAGTCATTTGGCAGATAGTCAAGCCCGACAGCAACTGTTTAATACCTTTTTACCCATAAAGACTCTGAATCACCGAAAACATCTAAGATTTCAACAGATTTCCCTCCCACCCCCTGACCCTGTACCAAATTGCTCAATTATCTTCCATAAAGAGTTCTATTATTCTTTCAAAATTGAAGTAATAGAAAATGATAGTAAGCCATGTTATAAAATGTGTATTCTGTAGTTTCTACATGTCTAAGACCCTTTCAAAAGCAATGGTGCAGTCTTTGCTTTCCTACTATATTCAGCACCTGTGATGCACTTGAAACTGGACTACATGCTCTCGGGGTTGGGATGAAGGGTGGGAAGCAGTATGACACAAGGAACCACTCTTCAGAGATCTTGAGCTATAAATAGGGAGAAATGAAACACAAAACTAAGTTAGGTAGCATCTCACAGCAACAGACAGTTCATTATTAAGAAGTGGTTCAGAAAGGGAATTCTACAGGAATCAGAGGTAAAGCCATTGTGGAGTGGAAGGACCCAGGTTGGTTCTAGGGTTCCAGAATCTAAACGAGGCTATTAAGGATATGCAGGAATAGGAGAGGCAGAAAGAGGGTAAAGGTCATTCTGGAAGGAAAGGGCAACATGGGGAAAAATGGCAGGTTGAATATTCCAAGTGTTTTAGGAACTGTGCAAAAAACTGTATAATTAGAAAGAAGATGTTTTTATTAAGGAAGTACCTTGAAATAAAAACTCTCATTGCATTGATGATCTCTTACTACTAAAGGTACATAATATTACACATACACATCCTCCAGATGAGTGGCTTAAAATAATGAAAATTTAGCTCAAAACTTCCCAGCCTGGTGATTTAGGCCAGATGAGTGGTCCTTCTGATCTTGCCTGGGCTCATTCACTGATCTGTGAGCCAGCTGGCTCTTCGTTTGTGTAGGGCAGACTTGACCAGGTTGACAAGAACAACTGGAACCTCTGCTCTGATGCTGCGTCTCTCACCTGCCAGCAGCCGGGCCCAGGAATACCTTCTCACAGCAGTGGTGCAGGTGCAGGAGAAGAGAGCTTCTCTTACAAGCACCATCCAATCTTCTGCTTGTGTCACATTTGCCAACCTTCCATTTACCAAAACAAGTCACATGGCTGGATGGCTGGGTCCACAGCACCACCCCACCCTGAGTCTATCCTGTTCCAGTTATCTGCTGCTGCTTAGCAAAATACTCCAAAACTTAGTTGCTGAAAATGGCGATCATGTATTAAGTCTCACAGAGTTATGGGTCAAGAATTCAGGAAGGGCTTGGCTGAGCTATTCTTTTGATTCTAATGCCATTTGTGGTCCTCAGCTGGTAGATGGACTGGTCTGGAGAGTCTGAGGCAGCTCCACTCACATGTCTGATGCCTTGGCTAGTAGTCTGGGCTCAGCTACCCAGACTGCCAAGAAGAGTGGCTGGACTCCACTCCAGCTTGGTGAGATCTTGGGGACCAAAATCCTTACAAGGCGGAGGCACTTCTTAAAGACAGCCTCCCAAAAGGTCTAAGCAGAAAATGCATGACCTTCTTTGACTGAGCTTTGAAGTTCATGCAGTAAGCTCTGATGTACTCTAGAAGTCAGAGCAGACACAAGCCCTCCCAGATTCCAGGAGCGGGACACAGATGTGTGAATTATACTCAATCCCTCAATAAGACCACTCACACAGAGACCCATCCTATTTACACTAATAAAAAAGAAAGATGTAAATTGACCATACCTTTGCGACACCCACCAGCCAATCAGGAGTGGGTATGCAAATTAACCTAACAAAGATGGCAGGTTAATTTACATATGCAGGCACTGAGCAGCCGGAGAGTGGGGCGGGATGCAGGCATTCCACATCACCCCAGCTGCTCCAGACCTCTGGGCAGCGTGAGAAGGCGGAAAGGTGGCTCCTGCCAGAGCGAAGGCAGTACAGGCAGCCAGGGGAAGGAAGGCCCATTCTTGCACAAATCTTTCTGCATTGGGCCTCTAGTTATAATATAAGGCTCAGGCACAAGATCCGGGATCGTATCTAAACCAAGTGCAAATGAAACTCCCACCTCAAGTGCTATTCCTTGGGTGTGGTTCCTTTTGATCTGAAGATCAATCAATGAAAGAGACTAGTTATGTGACTTCTAAAATGGTGGAATAGGCATTGGTTAATCTCAATTGATGCAAATCCATATTAGTTCTGAAATAAAGCCAGGGCCATACTCCCAGTTCTATGATCAGATTACTTCTCCCTGGGAATGATGCTCTATGTTTCTTGGCTTCATCCTCTAGGTCAGTGGTCGGCAAACTCATTAGTCAAAAGAGCCAAATATCAACAGTACAACGATTGAAATTTCTTTTGAGAGCCAAATTTTTTAAACTTAAACTATATAGGTAGGTACATTGTTATTAACTTAATTAGGGTACTGCTAAGGCTTAGGAAGAGCCACACTCAAGGGGCCAAAGAGCCGCATGTGGCTCACGAGCCGCAGTTTGCTGACCACGGCTCTAGGTAAAGGTCAGTACATGTTTTCTATAAGGGGCCAGAAAGTAAATACAGGGTGTTCCCCCCAAAAATGTATACACATTTTGAATGATTATAAAGTCAGTGTTTATGAACATACAGTTCATTTTCAAATTTTAAAAGAACATACAGAAATAAATAAATTTTTTTGGTAAATGCCGGTTTTCAAACTGATGGCCATTCTGGTCCAGGCACTGCTGATAACGGAAAATAATAGAATCATAAACATCAAGAATCATTTGTTTCAGTATTTGGTTCAATTCATCAACAGTTGCCGGTTTTATATTGTAAATTTTATCTTTTATGTATCCCCATAAAAATAAAACCCTAGTGGCACTATAGGACAAGTTTTCTTTGTTCAAAGCTTAGTCTGGCTTTACCCATTATTTCAAATCAGTTAAACCTGAAAAGGAGTCATAATTAAGTGAGTTATCAGCTGTTAAAGTGTGTATACATTTTTTGGGACACTCTATATTTAGTCTTTCTTTGCCACATATAGTCTGTTGAATTTTTTTTTAATCTTTACATAATGTAAAGACATTCTGAGCTCTGTGGGCATATAAAATCAGGCCGCCACCTAAATTTGGGTCATAGTAACTTCTGATACTACTCTTTGGGTCACTTTTTCTTTCCCATTTAAAGAGACCTGTATTGGCAGAATACAGCTAGAGTCAAAATGGTCAAGTAACAAAAAGAGAGCTTTGTACTCTCAAAATTCTATGAACTAAAAACAAGCTGAGACAACTACTAGAAACCTTATTGGAATTCACTCTATTAGACAAGACTCACATGCATTTAAGTCTTTGAAACATGGCCTTCCCTATCATAAGTCCCCCATGAGACTGCTGTGGGACAATGCTCTTAAGATTTTTTTAGAAGGTCTGTTGTTTAACAAAGAAAGTCTGTAAGGCACACTCTTAAGATCCTTCTGATGCTTGCTTTTTGGTTTTGTTGTTTTGTTTTACTAAAACGGTCTATGAGAAAGCACCTCAAATCTTCTAAGGTGTTAAAAAGCGGCTTTATATTGGGATCATATTGATTATGAGACCACACCTTCCTCACAACATCCTAGATTTGATCTTTGCCCTTATACCCTTTCTTACTTTCTTACTTTGATGATGTTCTACTAAGAGACATTGGAGTTGAGAAATAGTTTTATTTTTGAAGTAAGCAAGTCTGACTCCTTTATATTTTCTCTAAAATCTGCTTGAAAAAGCATATTTCCATTTTTAGCTCATCTCCCTTTATCTGTAACTTATAAAGCAGTTAAAAGAAACCAGGTGAAATTTCTGGTATTGTGCTATTGTGCGGGAAATTTTCTTAGCCGGGTTTTTCAATTTGTTAGTACATTTTTGGTTTTACAAAATATTACAGGAGTTGTGTTTTCTAAAATTTCCAACACCATGTAGGAGGGATCTTTTTTCCTCCAACTTCCCACAATATTGTCTTCACTTTCTGCTAACCTCACTGAAAGCCTCCTCACGATCTATCTTTTGCCCACCACCTATTCTCAAAGTTAATAAAAATAGTTCTTTGTTATATTCGCTCCTTACTTCGGATAACAAGTTTTATTACAGTTATCTATTGCTATCTAGCAAAGAAGCCCCAAATTTTTTGGCCTTAAGAAAAACGAGTCCTATTATCATATATCAGAGATTTTATGTTTTAGGAATTTGGGCGAGGTTCTGTGGGCGATTCTTCTGTACCTTGTAATGTTAATTGAGGTCATTCACTGGTATTCACCTGGCAGATAGACTGGTCTAGAAGGTCCAAAATGGCATCACTTACAAGTATGGCTCAGAAAATTTGTCTCAGCCAGAACCATTCACTTACATGTGTCCTCTCCACCATGGTTGTCTTAGGGTAATTGAACTTTTTACATGACAGGTACCTTTGTCCATAGAATAGCAAGCATCCCAAGTGCCAAAAAAAAATGATGAGTGGCTTTTATTGACAACAAACTCTAGGGGAAGGGACATAGTCTCTACCTCTCAATGAAAGGAGTGTTAAAATATTCAAGTTCATATTTTAAAACTACCACATAGACCGCTCATGCAGGTAATATTCCATATGAGACATTTTTCATAGCACTTGTGGAAATATTTGGATTTGGACTTGACTTTGTATTCAGTCAGACTTAACACCACTCTCTCTTTTAACCTTCATTTCCCATACTAGTTTCATTCATTTTGAATTTTTGGGTCACACACTCCAATGTAAAACACTTTTGAAGATGTATGCCCAATATGTGTAAATACTCTTGTATTTATACTTCATAAATAAATAACCTAATGATTATGCTCATTATAAAATAAAAAATAAAGATGAACATGATAAAAACAAATTATTCTTAAATATCTTGCTAATCAAGACAAAAAGAAATATTTAAGTTAACAATAGTAATATATATTTAAATTAGTCTTTTTTTATCATTGTTTTTTTTTAATTAAATTTTTATTGTTCAGATTACATTTGTTCCTCTTCCCCCCCCCCCCCCATAACTCCCCTCCTTCCAGTTCCCGCCCCACCCTCCGCCCTCACTCCCCACCCACTGTCCTCATCCATAGGTGCACGATTTTTGTCCAGTCTCTTCCCGAATCTCCCATTCCCCTTTCCCCCCGAAGAATAGTCAGTCCATTCCCTTTCTATGTCCCTGATTCATTATAATCACCAGTTCATTCTGTACATCAGATTATTTATTCACTTGATTCTTAGATTCACTTGTTGATAGATGCATGTTTGTTGTTCATAATTTGTATCTTTACCTTTTTCTTCTTCTTCCTCTTCTTAAAGGATACCTTTCAGTATTTCGTATAATACTGGTTTAGTGGTGATGAACTCCTTTAGCTTTTCCTTATCTGTGAAGCTCTTTATCTGACCTTCAATTCTGAATGATAGCTTTGCTGGATAAAGTAATCTTGGTTGTAGGTTCTTGGTATTCAGCACTTTGAATATTTCTTGCCATTCCCTTCTGGCCTGCAAAGTTTCTGTTGAGAAATCAGCTGACAGTCGTATGGGTATTCCCTTGTAGATAATTGAGTCTCTTTCTCTTGCTGCTTTTAAGATTCTCTCTTTGTCTTTTGCTCTTGGCATTTTAATTATGATGTGTCTTGGTGTGGTCCTCTTTGGATTCCTTTTGTTTGGGGTTCTCTGCGCTTCTTGGACCTGTAAGTCCATTTCTTTCACCAGGTGGGGGAAGTTTTCTGCCATTATTTCTTCAAATAGGTTTTCAATATCTTGCTGTCTCTCATCTTCTGGCACTCCTATAATTCTGATATTAGTCCGCTTGAAGCTGTCCCAGAGGCTCCTTACACTATCTTCACACTTTCGGATTCTTTTTCATTTTGCTTTTCCAGTTGGGTGTTTTTTGCTTCTTCGAATTTCAAATCTTTGGTTTGATTCTTGTGCTCCTCTGGTCTGCTATTGGGTATAATATTCTTTATTTCAGTCCATGTATGCTTACTTTCTAATTTCTTTATCGTAGCATCGAGGGTCTCATTAGTTTTCGTGAGGCTCTGCTCAAGTTTATTGCAAGCCCTCAAAATTGCGATTTTTAGCTCCATATCCTCCATTTCTGTCATGTTTTTTTGTCTCCGCATCTTTTATGCTTTCTTGGTGCACCCCCTTGTGGTCTTTGTGCGCAGTCTTGTTCTAGTTAAGCCTTAATTGTTGTAGTTAATACTAGAGGGATTTGACCACCAGGCCAACTGGCTGTGGGAATCAGCTGTGTGGAAAACTTCTGTCCTCTGGGGAGGTGCTAATCTAGCCTTTGCCTGAGGCGATCCAGGAAATGGCTCTTTGCAGGGCTTGGGCGGGGCAGGATCAACAGGGCGGGGGGAGGGAGCAGCTATGGCTGCTCTCAGTCCGTCCCCAGGGGCTCTGCCTCTCTGTCCCAGCAACCGCTGCAAACCTTGGAGGGACCGTAGCTAGACAGTCCCGCTTCTCCCGTTTGAGTCTGGGTCCCTAGAGACTCGCCCGGATCTGTAGCCCAGAGTCTGAGACTCCCTCCTGATTGAAAACGGCAACCGCGCCCTCAGCCACCAGCCCGCTTTGCGCGCGCACCACCGCACCACCGTACCTTTAAATTTTCCACACTGCGCCTCCTCTGAGCCTGGTAATGCTGTTGTTTTTCCTTCTAGTTGAAGAGTCTCTCCTCAGCCAGCCTTCCTGTGGTTCTGGTTGATGTCCGTTCCGTCTTTTAGTTGTATTTTTGAAGTGGTTGTTTGCGGCAGCAGTCTCCGGTGTTTACCTATGCCGCCATCTTCGATTCTCCTATCATTGTTAATTTAGAGGCCATTCTCTTGTCAAAATAGTATATTATTGTTGTTTTTACCTCATGGTGCAGCTAAGTAAATGTTTTTCATTCGAGTAAAAAGTGCCAGTTTCACAATTTTATTGGTTTTTAGGAACTGTTTAATTTTCTTGTCTATTTTGTGTAAGTCCATTTAAATCTATTTAACCAGACACTTATCAATAGTGTGTGCCCCAGGACATTGATCAGAAACTAGTGAGTGTGGGCAACACTGCTATCCATCAAGCCTGTGGAATTCTCACTTTTCTCTTGGGAATACTTTAGGCACCCCATGACTTTCAACTAATGGATTCTTCTTTTTTTATATTAAGAAAGTAAATGTGAATATATAGTCGAAGATTTTCTTATCACACTGTAATGAGTCGTCTGGCACACCTGTAGGGTACGAACACACTATAATAAAAGCAATTGATATAATGGACATTCAATAAGTATATGTTGCATTACCAGTAATTTTTTAAAAGTTTGACACAAAAATAAGTAGGCACTAGATATTTGTTTAATGAAGAATGAAATTGCTGTATCTATAACAAAAAAAAAATTGCAGAAATCTCCATCATTCTCAACAACTCATCTTGTCAATGATCTAGTCAAAACATTGTGGAAAATTAGAACATATTTTTCTATGGAATACATTTCTACTGCAGGCTAATTTGAAAAATTAACCTTTTTTATCAGCGAAGATTAACAATTTTCCTCCCCTGCACACCCTTCCCATTTGTAATGTCACCTTGATGTTTTGGATTTTACATTTCATAACAGCCTCTTAAGTCATTTAATTTCCTTCAACAATTAGCTGAGCTGAGTTTGCAGTATTAATCTATTTTCTGTTCTTTTTAATGGGAGAACTAAAGCATACAGTGTTGAAAATTGTCGCTTAAGGCCACATAGAGCATCAGTGACCATGCTGGGGTTAAATTTAAACTTTTTTACTCAGAGGCTTTACCTGTGTTCCTTGAAGCCTCTATGGCCATTTGATCTTAGCTTGAAATAAAATAATTCTTGATGATTAAGTAAGTAGACTTTCTTTCTAAACAGCAAATAATGGAGCTTTCAAAACTAAAAGCAGTTAGCTCAGCAAATTCAGTAAGAATGATATTTTGTCGAACAGAAAAACAGCCTGTTAAGTTGGAAAAACCAAAATACCAGACTACTTTGATTCTTCCAGACTCCTTTTTAGGAAGGTGTAAGATAGAAACTTATCTACATTCACCCCAAAGCAATCTGTTGGTTGGTGTTAGAGCAGAAATTGAGAGAGTTCTCTTCCGCCAACCCAGGTTTGTCTGCAAAGCAGAACACTTCTAAGTGATGTTGGGTAGTGGTTGGATAAGGAGAGTGGGATAAAGAGGAATTTGAAATCGCAGCAGCACAGAAGCGAGAAGAGATTCCCAGAAAGAGAACTCTTTGGAAGACCCGAGAGTCCAGGTGAGGATGGAGACCATGACTTAGCTTATAGTGGCAGTAGTCCACACCCGGCTGCAAATTCTCTTCAGTAATGTGTAAGTTGGCACGCATGAGAAGGCAGATGGTCGGTGTTATCTGTGACAGTTTGGTCGTCTTTTGCACATAAGCATAAGGGACACTAAATTTGAAGATTTGTCAAAGGGGTCTGCTATGCAATTAAGTACAGGATTGGAGTGAGAAAGTGAGCTCATGTGAAATTCATAGACATGGGGACAAGGGAGGTACAGGCACTTGAGTGTGCATAAGTTTAAAGCTGGAGTATGAGAACTACTGGGGAGAGAGGAGGTTGGTGATGAAGTTTAAACTTTAACACTTGGAGTGCGGGTGAATTTCCCGCCAAAGTATAAGATGACTCTGTCTTTTGGTTTTGTTCCATCCACCAAAAGGGTGGATTACAAACAAATATTTGGTAATACGCAGTTACAATCGGCCCGAGTTTACACGTTTCCCGCACTCCACCGCAAATCTATATGAACCGAGTTAAAGACGGCTCCCGCGGAGTACGCGCAATTCACGCGAGCCGACTTAACTCGTTTCCCGCACTCCAAGTGTTTTAAGAGCTCAGATAATTCACAGCGATGACAAAGCCTAGAGCAGTGATGAAGAATCTATGACACGCATGTCAGAGGTGACAGGCAAACTCATTTTTTAGGTTGATTTTTCTTTGTTAAATGGCATTTAAATATATAAAATAAATATCAAAAATCTAAGTCTTTGTTTTACTGTGGTTGCAAATATCAAAAAATTTCTGTATGTGACACAGCACCAGAGTTAAGTTAGGGTTTTTCAAAATGCTGACACGCCGAGCTCAAAAGGTTCGCCATCACTGGTCTAGAGTGTTGCTATGAAGGTGAGTGAGTGAAGTAGTGTAATAGTAGAGTAATTGATTAATTTGTATAGTAGAGAGTAGGATTTGCAGTTAAAATGAGTCCAGGATCCAGGTTCCGTATTCCTCAAGGGATGTGGTTGAATGACTGAGAAGATATAGATAAGGGCAAGAGAGGTAAAGATGTAATTGGAGGATGGCATGAACATCAAAGGCAAAGGGTGTCTATTATGAGGAGAGCAATAATCTAGAACAGTGGTTCTCAACCTTCCTAATGCCGTGACCCTTTAATACAGTTCCTCATGTTGTGGTGAACCCCAATTTCATTGTTACAAATTGAACATAATTAAAGCATAGTGATTAATCACAAAAACAATATGTAATTATATATGTGTTTTTAGATGGTCTTAGGTGACCCCTATGAAAGGGTCATTCGACCCCCAAAAGGTCGAGACCCACAGATTGAGAACCACTGATCTAGAAGCAGCAATAGAAAACTGTTTCCATCAGTCACTCTAGACCTCTTCACTCTCTCTCCCACCAGTGACATTTGTCAAGGAGGCAAGGAGGGGACATTCCTTTTTGGTTATTTTTAAAAGAAAAAAAATTTAAATAAATTTAAAATTTTTATCCATGCATTGTCCTTCCTAGTTTAATGAATGCAAAATAGCTTCCCCTCTGAGTTTTTCATTTTGTGATTTCTTTCTTTTAAGAATGCATAATGTTTATTTTTACGTAATTGTCACATAAGAAATTTTGGACCCAGCTCACTTCAGGGAAGGCTTTGTGTATTTTTCCTCTTTAAGTCTCTTCTTCTGGTCAGAGAGAAATGGTTAAAACTGCTTGAGCCCAGCTTATCTAATCTAGTTAAACCTACATGCTCTGGCCTCCTGAAGTTATTGAACCTTGTTGTATTTATTCATGGAAAATATTTTTTATGACTGATCATAGAATGCCAAAAGAAAATCAGCAAGATTTTTTTGCTATCTTTTTACACATGTGCTTTCCATCAATTGTTAATATTTATTAACAGGAAATATTTTCTTTATCTAGACTTTCTTTCTAGTCTGTGTCCATGATGGCTAAGAAGGAACATAATAAAATCTGTTAAGTCATTTATGGCAAGGACCAAAAGACTTATTTTCCAGATTTTCAAGTTCTAGGACAAAGAAGTTTATCTTTCTTTCTCTCTTCCTTCCACTCTTCCTCCCTCCCATCCTAACTTTCTTTCTTTTTTCATTCTAATAGAGTCCTTTGTGCCATATCCCAGCTGATTATCTTCAGAGTGAATCACCATTCTGACTTCTACCACCATATATTAGATTTATTTACTTTTTTAAAAAAAATTCCTTTATGCTTGGCTTTTTCCTCTCAAGATTTTCTCCTTGAGATTCATCCATATTGTCAAATATAACTGTGGTCTGTGGTTTTTCATTGTTGAATAATACTTCATTGGATGATTATATCCTAAACTTTAATATTCCCTTGTTGAGGAACTTTGGATGATTTCTAGTTTGGGGCTAGTTTGAGTAAAGCTGCTAAGCATGTTCTTGTACATGTCTTATGATGGAAAGAAACACTCATTTCCATACCCAAGAATGGAATTGCTGGGCCCTTTGTATGTTTAGCTTAATAGATACTCTAAAGTTTCAAAAGTGATTATTCCAGTTTACACTTTGACCAGCAGTTCATGATAATTCAAGTTCTTCCGCATCCTTGTCAACACTTGGTATTATCAGTGTATATAATTTTGGCCATTGTAGGAGAGTTGTAAGAACAGTTCATTCTTGAACTAAATTAAGACAATTTTAATATATAACAAAGGAAGTATAGGTTAGGCAGAGGGTCATTAATCTTACAGAACTTATTGGAGTGCCACAAGTAGAAAATAGTAAGGCACTTGAGCTGACGTTTCTCTAACTGTAACCATGATTTCACCTGCCTCAGCCTCATGCAGGGTGCTTATAAGTGTATATCATCCCAACCTCACCCCAAATCTACCAAGTCATAATTCCTGTTTCTGAATTCTGCATTACATACCAAACTCCCTTGGTAATTCTTATAGACATTAAAGTTTGTATGTACATACTATGTACATATTTGAATGACAGAAAGTTCAAATGGCAACTAAGAACCATTGGGTTAAACTCTGTTTACTGTATTTCCAGGCTAACAAATGAGGTACTCTGAAATCAGGAAGGCCTCAAAATACCTCAGCCACCCTCAGTGTCATTGAGAATTCCAGAAGGAAAAGAAAGAGAAAATGAGGCCAAGAAAATATTTGCATTTTCTTTGAGAAGCCAAGAATTTTTCAAAATTAGTGCAGTCACCAAACCACAGATCCAAGAAGGAGTTGAGAACACCAAGTAGTATTGATACCAAAAACCAGTCAGTCAAACGAACAAAACACATCACACCAAGCTTATCATATTGCTGAAGAACAAATGCAATATATTGTCTTTGTTCCAAAGGCCTGGCAACATTTTTGTCATCAATCACCAATGGCCTTGTAAATTCAAGTTACAGGTTCTTCCTTGTAAGAGGATGGCACTGCTGTTTATGTCCCTCACCAGAGCTTCCCCTCCCTCTGATTTATTTCTTAGGTGCACTTTATTTTTTTTTTATTAGAACAAACTTTTCCTTTATTTTTTGTTAATTCTCACCATTGATTTTTTTTGAGAGAGTGGAAGGGAGGGTGAGAGACAGAGAGAGAGAAACATTGGTGTGAGAGAGACACATCCATTGGTTGCCGGGGATGAGGACCAAACCTGCCACCAAAGGTACGTGCCCTTGACCGGAATCAACCCCACAACTCTTCAGTCCATGGGCCAGTGCTCTAACCACTGAGCACCCAGCCATGGCTGGTGCACTTCATTGTATTATATCATGATAAGCCTGTCAGATGCCAGCCATTAAATTTGATCTGTTATGGTCAATATCCCCATGGCAACATTATGATATAACTAGTACTATTATTACACTTTCTTTTTCTTAACATATGTAGAAACTGAGGATACAGGAATTTAAAACAAGTAAGCGAAACAGCTAGAATTTACACTCAGGCAATCTGACTCCAGAATGTCTTTTTTCCACATTTTTATTGAGGTATAATTGGCAAATAAAAATGGTATATATTTAAGTTGTATGAGGAGGTTTTGACATATATATATATATATATATATATATATATATACACACACACACACACACACACATACATATATATATATATATATATATATATATATATATATATATATATATATGCTACTCAACCATTCTGCTGTACTGTCTCAATTTAAACACACACACATGTAAAATTTATCAAAGTCTAGAAGACCTATTCCCCATTGCCACTGAGAATTCTAGCCCAATTTGCTCAACAGTTTAGGGTACATTTTATCTGATTACCTTTGTTTTCCTTAGCCCAGTTGCAACAGCGACCTGGCTGAAATGAACAAATCCTCCGGAATTCTCAGAGTTGCCTTAAAGGAATTGGCAGGCTGGCCAGTCACCTCTGCAGGTACCCACCTCAGTGTATGTGGAGAGATGCAAGAAATCAGGAGAGAAACTTTGTACCCAATTCCCAGGGCAGGGCGTGTGGGTGGACTCTTGACGAGATTCTGATATATTTTAGAGATTGCTCCCCAGCACTTCCTTTGAACCCCATTTCACTATGTATTCTGGCAGGCTTCTCTTTTTCAAGTGGCTTGTAGCAACTAGTTACTGGTGTCAGGTTGTTTTTCTAATGAAGAAATAAAAGATGAACCGGACTCTGGCTTACCAAAGATTTGTGTTATCGAAGGTCATGCGGTGAGATGTGAAGATACTTAAAGATTTGGAGAAGTCTGCTGACTTGGCAGATGCCAGCATCTGCTCTGTATGTGTTTGCTTTATCAGTCCCAGGGCCCCTCCACCCATTCTCCCCTCCCCTCCCCGCCCCTCCACCCCCCCACCCTCCCTAACACACACACTCAGAAGAATGTTTACTACCGGCCTTTGCTCTTCACTGAAAGGAAAACAGAGCAGGTTTCTAAGGGTTGTTACATTCCTTAGATGAAAGGTTGGGGTTTTACACACAATAATAACCTTTAGCCTTTGACCTCTCTGGCTTTCCTGGCTGTGACAGGTCCCTTGTAAAGCCCATCCCTGGACACTGTCAGCATGAATGTCACGGCTATCATACATGACTTCCTCTCCATCTAGAGAACTTTCCAATCAAGTTGTATCTCCTTGAGAGTTCAGTGTCATCGCTCCGTTTGCCTCTCCCCGGCATCTTACATATTTCTCTCTGATATTTTGATCTGTGAGGACTTGCCTTTGATTAAGGGCTCTGCTCCTTAAGTGTTCTTTTCTAGTTTCTCCACTTTATCAAGAGATTAGAGGCATCTCGGGTGACCCAATATCTCTGGCATATTAAATCTGGGTATCAAATGCATGTACTTCTTTTTTGATTGATGACCTAATAAGCCCTTCCCATCTCTAATTTCAATGATTTTGAAATAGTGAATTATTTCTTTCTGTGGGCATATGATTTTTTTTCACCTCGAACTTTCCTGTGTTTTAATAATCACATGCGGTGGATTGTTTAGAATCTAATCTTGGAAATGTGTCTTTTTCTTATGGGAAGACAAGGACATGGAGCTTCATAAATCAGAATATTGAGCTTAAAATATAATTTGTGGGGAACAAATGAACAAAATGTAAATCGTGCTCAGGAAAGGCTTACTTTCATCTTAAAAGCTGGATTGAAAAAAAAATCACATGGATACATTTGTAAGTGGTGGAAAGGCATTCTGAAAATAAAATTTCAAGGTTAAATGTAGAAGCATTTACTAAATATATGAGCAATCCCAATATCTTCAGATGTTTTATACGTGTGTGTGTGTGTGTGTGTGTGTGTGTGTTTTCCAGCAATGAATCTTATGACTTAGCTCATTTAAAAGGTGAATCATCATAGGGTCTGACTTTTATATCCTTGTTAGTTTTTAATGGTTTTGTACTTCAAATAAAGCCTAATGGTGTAATAATCCAATCCAGAAAATACACAGGACCTAGGGCTTAAAAAACCTTGAAAACTATTACTTTATCATCAAAGAAAGTCTGAAAGAAGTGTTATAAATTCAAATTTTCATGTGTCCAATTTCGTATCACTCTGTGATTGAGGGAGAACTCTAGGAATGTTCACTACAAATACTTATATTCTTTTTGGTAGAAGCACAGTACAAAAATGGTCTAGATGGCTTAGATTGGGATGATGGTGCACTGGGAAATGCAACCCAAACCAATGGAAATTTCACGTTCTAATAGAGATTTATGATTTCAGACCTAGCAATCCCATAAAGCCATTTCTAAGGATGGTATCATTGAATTCTTCAGCTTAGCCACATTTTGAAGCTATTACTCACTGTGATAGTGAAATTCTAACATTTGACATTTTTATGTAGAGAACTTAATTTAACCAATAGAGTTTTGATTGAAGTCAAGCTGTTGATGTTATGATAGCAATACATTTATCAGTTATGAGATGTTTTTTCCATCTCAGTTCTCTTTTTAGAGGCTAATCAATATTCAATGGAATCAGCCCTTCCTTTGACAGTGCCTATCTCCTGGCTTCTGAGGGTGTGTTCTCACAGTCACAACTTGGTGGAGTGTGTGTTGGCTTACAGATTCTTGTAGCTGAAGGTGTGTATGCTGCGATGCTCCATTACTCTGCATAGAAAGGATTATAAAGCGAAGCTCACGAGAAGATGTCGCTTTTACAAAGGACAATGATATATTTCCCAAAAGCTTGGTGACTTTCACCTGTTTGTATTTCTTGGTGTCTCCTGATTTAAGGAAATATTTACTACGTAAAATCCAAGTTTATAAAATGAGGAACCAGTGAGTCTCATTTTGTTTTTGTTATTCTTTTATCAAATTCACAGATTTTTTTTCATAAATTCGCTCAAATTAATGTTCAGTGTGGTGTAGTGATTAAAAGCACAAGGGACCTGTCACAGCCAGGAAAGCCGGAGGTGTGGTGGTCCTGAAGTGTGGTGGTCCTGGGTTTGAGCCAAGGCATCAACTCTTCTAGCTGGGAAGTCTTTATGAGGATCCCTCTAGGTTTTAATGTTTGCATCTAAAAAAACAAATAGAAGTCATTGTGCCTCCCTCTGAAAGCCCAATGAATTAACTCCTGTCAGGCATGTATCATGGTGCCTGGCATAGAGCTAGCCCTCGGTAAGATAAATTATACATACATGTTCATATGTGTATGGAAATATATGTGTGCATGCATATGTATATGTACTTATGATTTACATAGTGCTCAAACACATAGTGTACTATGATTATATAGTGTTTTATGGAAATGAGGCACACTTATAAAATCAATAGATGATATACACAAGAATTTTTAGCAGCAGAATTATTTTACTAATTATTTACTGCAGAGGTCACTATAGAAATTCATTTTCATTCCCTGCACACACATCTGTGAAGGTGATGACCAGAAGCATGCCGGATGGTACTGGGAAGCCACCCGGGCTGTTTTAAAATCACTACAGGCAACCTGTAAGGTTTATGCCAGGGAATCAGTCGGCACCCTTTGTCCAGCAAAAGCCTGTCACAGTTTGGGTCCCCCAGAAAGTGGGCTCAGAGGAGATCTGCGAGTTGGACATTTAGTGGGTGGTGTCCTCAGGTTCACCACCTGTGGAGGAAATGACAGAAACAGGACTGGGCAGAGGGAAGGGTTGGGCTGGGATTAACCTCTGGAGTGGTCCCAAGCTAGGTCAGTGGCCCTGCAGGGCTGGATCTTTGTACCTTCTCCTCCCCGCCTCATGCACCATTCATTTTTAGTAAGTGAATGCTAATCTGACGTGTGCATAGCCTTTCTAAGCGAAGACAGTATGAATTTGAATTACATGTCTTGGTTCTCGTCTTTCCCTGCCAGTTCCTAGCCCTGTGACTTTGCGCCAGTACCTTCACTTTTCTGGCCTATTTTCTTGTCTTTGAAATGGGGATTATATAATTTCTTTCCTCTTTCTCATAGGGCCATGTATTCATTCAGCAAAACTTTAGTAAACATCTACCAACTGCTGAATCTGGAGTTACTCAGTTAACTGAAACCCACATTCTCTTCATAAAGAGCCCAAAATTTGGGAGGGAAGACAGGCATGTGAACAAATTCATGATTATATTATAACTAGAGGCCTGGTGCACGAAATCTGTGCAAGGGGCTCAGCCCTCGCAGTCCCAGCTGCCTTGGCCCTCGTGGGCCCACCCACTGGTCATTCCAGAAGGTCATTC